>NC_135534.1:47676514-48281764 GCF_045843805.1 Urocitellus parryii
ATTGTGTTTGTCAGAAGAAGTGGAGATTCATGGTCCTAGAGTGAGGCACTTTCTTGGTACCGTAAGAGGCAGTGCATCTGAGTTGACTTGTTCCATTCTGTAGGTAGTAACTGAAACAAGTACAGTGAATGTGGCAATTGAAACTGAAACATGGCAAATCATTGCAGGTGTAGGAAATTTCAGGTTTTATGCTTTATTAAAATTATGCTTGTTAAAAGACTTTATATCTAATCACCCTAATTAGGTTTCAGCTCCCAGCAGAGCTATTGTAGCAATGCAGGAAGTCCATTTCCATCATTATATTCTTTCCTTGAAGATGAGTATTAGCATTCTTCAGGACATAACCATCATATCATATTCAGCTGGACATTAGGCTTATGATAAATTCAATTTTCCTGTTGGGCCACTCAGCTTTTGCTTTTATTTCTTATATAGATTTAAATCTAAGATTGGTTTGTCAGACACAGAATTCATAGACTCTGAAAAAGCCCAAATGTACCCAAAAAGTTTTCTTGGGGGTTTGTCATTTATGTGCCCTTTTTTATTCTTTGATTTGGATGCATCTGGGTTTTAGTAAATTAAGAGGCACACCTAGGGTTTTTTGTTAGTAGCTGTCTAGTGATTTATCTAATCTGACATGTTCATTTCTTTAAGTTGAAGAGGGAAAATGTCTTTAGGCATAGCAATCTGACTCTTGATTAAAAAGATAAAAGTGAGATATCCTAGTTCTTTTCGAATTCACATTATTTACTGCCTGCTTAAAACCTTAGCTATTTAAAAGATGAAATCTTAATATAGTTATGCTCAGAGTAGAAGATAGAAGCCCCCAAAGTATGCCAAACTTGTTAGTTACTTCATATACACAGAACTAGTATCATACCCTGCAACTCAATTTCCATTCACACAATCCTATTATGTGAAATTAAATTATTTTTTTCTGATCACTGTTAGTTCATTTTGTTTAAAAATACTGAGAACAAATGTAGCCTTACTTCATGTGATTGATTTTAGTAGGGAGTAATAATTGATTTTAACTATCAAGTAATTAATAGAAATTTTTGTGTTAAATTAATCTTTTTTAACTTTTGAAGTTTGTTTATGTGCTGCTATTATTTTTTCTCAGGTCCAGTAATATGCAAATACTTAGTTCTTGGAATTCATTGTAATACTTGATCTGATTTAAAATACCCTTGCATTTGTGAGTTGGAATTTTAAAAAGCAAAATCAAAAATTAACTTTTATTTTAATTTGTAAAGATGTATATATTGGATATATTCATGTTGAATATGATTTAATAGAGAATGAGAAGTAAATATAACACAAATTAAAATCCTGGCTCTCTGAATTTTTTCTGGGAAACAAAGTATTATATAAAACACTTTCTCTTTGACAAATGATAACTTCTATATGAAGCCATCATGTAGCACTCCTGGAGAATCAAAGATGTATTTTTTGACAGCTGAACTTTTAAGAAAATTCACTGCCTGGTAAACCACTGACAAACCCATATAGGCTTACATATAACACACACCCATAAATGATTCTTAAAATACTTAATAAATGGAAATATCTTACTAAAAGGCAAATAGGAATGTAGCAATGTTTGTCATTTCTTCAATTTGAAGAACATTTTAGCTTTTGATCATATGTTCTTTTCTCCACTTTTATATCCACTTCTGACAACTACTTTTCTTACACTCAATAAAATGTCCACGTAAACAGACACAAGCCTATGAACTTGAGAATGGTAAAAATGGGTCTGAAAAGCATATCATAAAGCAGGTGCACCAGGCCATGTGGACAGAAATTGAATGAAGGGTAGGATAACCAAAAATTCATATATGTTGATAGACTAGCTCTTAGCATAATCTGAAGCTGAAAAAGAATTTGAAGAAATTGGATATGATGGGAAGGCAATCTTCTGAATCAGGACTTTTCCCAGGGAATATTGGACCTTTGGGAAATTGCACTGGACTTCTACCTATTCTTAACGCCCTCTCTGAACATTTTTTTTTTTTTGGTCAGGTAAAATCTGCTTAATGAATAGACAGTATGCCAGTGAAGTATGAAAGGCAACATGAAACCTGAAGAGTATATATGAATATAGGAGACACAGTTATTAGGAAGCTTAATTTCATTCCTCCCCACTACTCTTTATAGTGTAAATACAATGTATATGAGCTTAAAGACATTTTAAATTTATTGGCAATACATCTTTCTTCTTCCCTGCTCACTATTTTAAAGTGAATGGGAAACTCAGGAGCCCCTGATAATACTCAAGATGCTATCAACTTGTGTGTAAGAACTCAAGTATATAATGCTTTATATTGTATAAAGGGATGCACCAGAAAATCTCTGGTTCTTAGTTTTTAGATTAATAATGCTCTAATTGTACATAGTTGTTTACAGTTCTGAAAGGGCTTTCACAAGTACAATTTAAGTTTTTTAAAAGTTTGAGTGAGAGGAAGGAAGGCATTATTCTTATGCTATTCTAGAAGCAAAGGAATTAAAGATTAATGTATTCAACAGCTAGTAAATGAGGAACTGAAATAAAAATTCATGTCATTTGATACTTACTTTATTATTATTTGTGTGCTCTATGTTGCCATTCAACATGATAAGTTTGGTGTCCAGGTAGAGTAGTTGGGTGTGATGGGGACCTCTGTTCAAAGTGACTTGAATTGCAGACTCATCTAATTAGGACTGCACAAATGCAGTTGGTCTATGGTTTATTTGACCATTGTTAATATGTCTTGAGGGTGAGATGTTCTTTTAGGGCAGGAGTAGTTAGTTGGAGTGTGTGTGTGTGGGGGGGGGGCGGAGGGGCAGAAGGGAGACAGAGACAGACACAAAGATTAAACAAGAGAGTGAGAGGAAGAGATTGTAAATATGGCATGTATCCTTTCTTACAGATACGTAATCAAATAAGTTATTGTCCTGTCTTGTGTGATTCATTTCATCAAAACCCCATGTAAATAACATCAACAAGAAAGTATATTTTCATGTTTCTTGAAAAACTGTCAGATTTGTTATTTTTCTTGTATTTTTAATGATAATCTTTTTTCTGTTAAAAAATTACCTTTATTGAAGAAAAAATTTCAAACCTACACAAAAGTAGATAGAATAGGTCCCCTTTTATGGACCTACTGTCCAACTTTGAAAATTACCAATATTTCATCTACCCCACCTCTTTTTATTTGATTCAAGTTTAATTTTCAAAATGTAAATTAAAAATATGTCAACATATAGAAAATAATAAAATAGATAACCAAATTTATGCCACCATTATTTAAAATACATGAATTTTTATGCAAAAATGAACATGAGGCTATAGCAATTGAAAGATCAAAATAGGTACAAGGCACACATAATAGGAAGAGTATAATAAAAGCATTGTGTAATTTCTTAGTGTATGCCTGCTAGCATTTCTTTTTTATAAGGCAGCACTATGCATAATCATTCATGTGACTAATAAATACTTCCTGAACAGACTGGTCATCAGTTAAGCAATATTTTAGTTAATATTATAAAATATTATAGTAATATTTTAATTAAAGATTTTAGACTTGTATTTGGGTTATAGGGATGTCCTGAAGTATTCCTGTTCTTCTTGGTATACACTAACAATTTCTTATTGTCAGGTGTGCCTGTTGGGAAGTCATAAATGGTGATTAAAACTTCATTAGAATTTTGTGTCTGTGATTGCTTCATCATTAGGTCAAGCTTCATTGATCCCAGTGTATACTGAGATGCTTTTATCTAGCACTTCATTTGGAAAATCATTGTGGACCCTTGAAGTTTGTGAAAGGTATCCCCTTAGAAGGAAATACTTTTCAGAAGCACCAATTATGATAATGACTGGTCATTCACATTATCTTGATTTAAAAACTATTATGTTAACCTTATTTCAATAAGCCCACTTGCTTGAATTTATATTCTTACCTTGAAACAATATATCTTGTCATTTTACAAGGCATATAACAGAAATTGATATGTTATTTTTTTACACCAACATTTTAATTATTTGAGAAACTCTAAAAATGAAAAATTCAAGCAAATGGATATGATTTTGGGGAGTTCATTAGAAAACTAATTTTTTTCCATGCCTATTGAAAATATTTACAAAAACTTTAGTATATTAGTATATATAATATAATTGAATAACTTTTTATTGATTCAGGTTCAGGCAGCATCTCAGAGATATCAACAAGTCTTTATGATCATAATATGATACAGAATGATGGAATGTATAGAAAACTGCAAGATTTGGTCATTCATTTGCTCATGAATATTTACTGAGTATATCAGATTGCATATCAGGTACAGTGCCAAGGACTGGGAAGTTGAACACTCTACATTTTAAAATTTCTTTTTGGATATTTTTTTTTATAATTGTTATTTTATATCAGGTAACTATAAAAATTCCAGTTAATTATTTCTATGTTTGTTGTAGTCTAGTTAATGTTATTAATTTTGTTTCTCATGTTTAATAAAAGAAAACTGGCTGGTATATTTCATTATGATCAAGTTAACTTCACTTGGCTGCACTTATCCTCCCAAACAAACCTAGAAATAGCTTGCTTCACATAACAAATTATGCTTTATAATCTAATTTTCAATTGCATTATGTACTAGCTACTTTTTTAGGTATATGGGCTATGTAATAGTCACAATTAAAATATGTAAGAGGGTGTTTATAGAGTTTAAGACACATATTTCATTATTTTTGAAAAATAATCAAAATATTCAAAAAATTAAGTAAGCACTGAGATTAGTATATGGAACCAAAATTTGAATAAAATACTACAGAAGAGAAGTACAAGGGAAATGGTTGTGGGTAGGTTTAGTATGGATGTGGGGCAGACCAATGCACATGAATTTCTAGAGCAACAATTCTTTCCCTACCGTAGTACTTCTAACAATTTGTAATTTCCTAGTTATGTGCCTGTATTCCCTACTAAACAGAAGCTCAACCAGGGTGGACACCTTATTGATTTAATTCACTTTTGTCTTTCCAGAGACTAGCATATTGCCTGAGACATAGGAGATAATCAATAAATATGTTGGGTGAGTGAATATAAAGAGTTGTATTAATATAAAATGGTAAATTCTATAATAGAAGTATGAATAAGGAGGGGAATATAGAACAGAGAGTACAGGAGAAACTAAATGGCTTTGAAGTGCCTAAATTTGAAAATATTTATAGAAGTAGATACAGTTAAAACAAGTTTTGTTTGTATTCTGTCTGAATACTCTTTTAGCAAACATTTTTGCCTATTGACAAATAACAATGGCATTTTCAAATTCTTAAATAATTTCTGAAACAATATAAATTAAATTATGTTCAGTAGCAAATAACCCAAATTCTGTAAAAATTAATAACCTGTGTATTATAAATATAGTAACTATATTAATCAGATCATTTTATTAGCATGAACACCCAGTTCTCTACTATAGTAGATATCTACCAAAGGCAATTTGGCAGACTCTAGAGAAGGGGTATTAGTAGTTTTAAGTAATTGGAGTTAACATTTTACTGTTGAACATAACACTTTTTTTGTGTGTTAAATATTAGCCCCAAAAAAAGTATTCCATCTCATTACTAAGTGTAAGCACATTATTTAAACATCAGCATTATGTTAGCTTTATGAAGTGAATAATTATGATCTGAACTTGGTTATATTTTATATTTTTCAGCAAATCTTCCTTTTAATAGATTGGTGATACTTTAGTTATTTTAAATCATTGCTGTTTAAAGAAGAATTACATAGATCTAGAGGATTTTTTAAAGCTATAATTTTAGAACACCATCACCTTTTAATGGAATTTCCTTTTTGGTCTACCAAGAAAATATGGCAAATATAGTCATTCTTGTTATAGGTCTGTTTGTGTCATTTACTTGAGTGAGCTCTGCAGTGCTTCATAGAGTAAAACAAAATTTTTTTAAAAAAAGACATTTTGAACAAAGTTTATCAGCTTTAATTGAGATAAAGTTAAAGCTATATAAATAATTTTTAGTGTTTTTAGAAAGGGTCTTGTATTATTGTATGTTTATGTATGCGTGCATGTTTCTGATCCATTTAGTAAATTATGGCTTAAAGAAAATTGTTTTCTATTAAACTGTCTAGAGGTGCTCCTTTTCAATTATTTCAAAATAATGCATTTTTTCACCTTTTAATCATGTTAGTCTTGGGCAGTTTTTATCGTGCAACACAAAATCATCACTTCTTGTTATAAAATCATTTAAGAATTTCATTCAGTGTTTTTGATGTTGTATTTCAATTTTAATAGTTTTAGTCAAATTTATTTTTAAAAAGTAGGTTGTCTTATTTTTGTTTATGAATTGTTTAATAAAAATTACCTGTTTCCTGCATAAATACTGTAGAGTAATCTAGTACCTGAAATTTGGTTTGAATTTTGCCAATTAATATGAACTGAGTGGTGTCAAAATCAATGTTTTTATTTTGACTTTGATCCTAAGCAAAGTCATAGATATATGTTTATACATTATAGCCTTCTCTTTCTTTCTCCCTCTTTCTGTGTGTGTATATAAATGCCAAATTTTGATTTTACCATTTTAATATAGGTAATTTTTAGAACTATATTTAGTACCATTCCAAAATATTAGAAAATTATACGCGTGCATATACAATCAAACTTCGAGTATTCATTTTAAGAAGGTGGCCTAAGAATACCTGTAAAATAGTAATGAATTATCAAAATGTAGTGTTTTGGTATATATATATATATATATATATATATATGCGCTTTGGTAATTTAGTTTGAAATTTCTTTAACTTCAGAATTTATACTTTTTTGCTATGGTCTAAATAAAAATCAAAATTAATGTTTTAATAATAATGGATTGTGTATTTTTAAAGTGAAAAAAAGACCTTAAAAAATTGCTAGCACTCAAAGGTTCTTATTATGGAAATGTATTTTTCTCACTGCAATTTTAAAAAAAAAGAATTAGTGATACTCTTGTCTTGTGATCATTCGCCGAAGTAGTTTCCACATTTATTTTTGAACTTTATAAATATATAAGGAATTCAGATATATGATTTTATGATTATTTTTTAAAAATTCATGCTACTTAATATTATCAACCCGAACACCTTGTTTACTATTGGATAAGGTTTATAATATCTAGAGATTGTAGTTGGGTGATTTGCATTTGTTGTTTTGACTTTCCAAAATTTTTCTTCTTTCTCAAAATATTACTATAATAAAGCATTGATTAAGATAGTTTCTAGGTAAATGAACATTTTGATGATGAGTTTTGACAAAAAAAATTTGCAATAGAACTTTAATAGTAGGCAGTTTTTGTTCTGGGAAACTAATTTCTAGAAGATAGTAATTTTAAAATAAGGATAGCAAAAAGCAATTATAGCCCATCAATTTGATAGTTTCCATATTCATGAAAATCTTGTATTAATACCTACTCTACAATCATTCCTTATGCAACGTTGCAATAGGTAAGCTGTAAAAATATTTTTTAAAATGAACTTTACTTTGATTCTAGAAAATCTAGCAGTTTATAGAAGAGAAGTAAAACAAATGGATGTCTGTACTACTTTCAAACAAAGACTGGCCAGCATGATTTCATTATCCTTTTATCAGATACTATATTATCATCTTAGAAAATTTAGTTAAAGAGTTACTTGGTTGTGTCTCCTCACCTTAATAAAAGGTATAGATGTTAGGCATTTTATTTGTGTTTCAAAACTACATATTTTATTGTGAAATAAATATATAATGATATTACTCTTAAAATTATTGGAAAGTTTTTTCTTATAATTACTTAACATTATTTTATGCCTTATATTTACTAATATGTAGTGCCTTTTTGCATAAGGTATTTATATGTTTAAAAATTAACAAATATATTATTTATATAGAAAGTTATATAGATAAGTTTGGATCTATAAGTTTTCTATATAATTACACACAGTATATTTTACATATAAAGCTTATAGATGTAATAACATATAAAAATCTTCTCTATATTTTATAAATTCTACACATGTTAATGTTTATATTTATGTATGTGTATGCATATAACTCAGTGAAAATGCACATGACTTTTCTGAAATCTGGAAAAAGGAATTTGTGTTATTGTTGTACATCCTTGGGAATGTCACTTAACCTCTCTAAATGTTGTGATCTTGTGAGGTTACTGTCATCTAGTTGCTACTATTAATTAACAATTTAAACTAAGGTTAAACAATAGAATGTATTGAAATCACTTGTCTGACCCAATATTCTATTACCAGATAGTCATATGGAATCTTAGTTACCGCAGGGCCTACTAAATATATATGCTATTGATAACTAAGAATAAAGTTATGGTGTGTTTGGAGAATTTGTTTATATCATTTTTGTAAGTTGTAATATTGTCTGAGAAATACAATAGGAAAAAAATCACATGTATCTATTGTATAAGTTTGTGTGTGTTGCTCATCTTGTAGGAAAAAGAGGCTCATATCTTTGGCACCAGTAATTTATATTTCTTTCATTCAAATCTGCAATTAAATAAACATAAAAAATCTTCTTGGCATGGCAGTTCTTGTCTCTGCTACATAGAGAGTGAGAACACTCAGGTAGCAGTGGAAAACCTACAACTGAAAGCAATTTCAAAAGTTATGAATTGTTACCTGGGTACAGTGGAACATGCCCAAATTCCAATGACTCTGGAGGCTTAAGCAGGAAGATTGCAAGTTTGAGACCAGCCTCAACAACTTAGTGAGACCCTGTCTCCAAAAAAATAAAGAGGGCTGGGGTTGTAACTCAGTGGTAGAGCACTTGCCTAACACGTGTAAGGCACTGGGTTTAATCCTCAGCACACATATAAATAAATAAAAGATTGTGTCCATCTACAGTTAAAAATATTAAAAAAAAATAAAATAAAAAGAAGGGGCTTGAATATTGCTGAGTGGTTAGGGGCCTCTGGGTTTAATCCCTGCTACCAAAAAAAAAAAAAAAAGAATTATGATTTGTCAACATTTGGCATCTTGGATCTATTTTTTTTTTTTTTGCAACAAGATGTTTATTCTGTTGCTGTTTAGACTTTGATACTTGGAAACTTCTTTGGAAAGTCAAATATTGAGGGAATAAAAGAGCTGTCTTTGTTTAACTCTTATTAGATGGTAGTGAAAAGTACTTTTATCTTCTTTTCTCTCTGCTACTAAAGTTGGGAGCTGATACTTTTGAATTGTAGGGATCATCTGAATCAATGATAATTGAACTGACTTGCTATAATTTCAGAGTACCTTTCGCTATAACTGAAAACGGATTTGGTTTCTATCGATATGTAGTGTTTGGATGATAGAAATGCAGTTAAGGAAAAGGAACTTATTGAAATAATATGTTAATGCAGTCTCTCTTTTAGGCAATTAAGAATGGATGAGATACACACACAAACACACACACGTGCGCCCTCAACACCTCTCCTTGGTTTTAAACATGCATATCCACAACATAAAGAATTCAGTTTTATAGAAGATACATGATCCCCTTTCAATACTGGTCTGATCAGTCACTTCGTGAGAAAAGTAGCTCAGGGTCTATAGGGAAACAAAACAATTTCATTTGGGATTTTAAGCAAGTCATTGTTTAATTTGGAAAATGTGAAATCGGTGAATGGGCTTGTTCTCTTTGTAGAGGATTACAATAACACACGGAAGCTTATGAGTGCTTCTGACAGATGTGTTGGCGGTTTGCCACAAAGCTAAGGGTGCGGCTCTGACTGACAACTTGCAATTATATTATGATGAATGGTTCTGATGTGTGTTCAAGAGAAAACCACTTTCTAGAAAGTGAAAGTCATACATACGGTTCCTATAAAAAATCAGCTCAAATAAAGTATTATAACTTTCTATTTTATTTTAGCACTTTGGTGGACTCACCCATTTGAGTGCTCCTCCTCTTACAAAGACCTCTGGTTTTGATAAATCAAGGACCAAATCCAAAATTTTTGTAGGAAAAGTGAATTTGATACTATTTTGGGGGCATCAGAATTATTCTATCTGCATTTTTGATGAAACAGACATCTCCAAGGAAATCGTTTATTCTTACACAGTCACTTAAACATATCCACATGTCCTAGCTACTAAGACTATTGGAGTCCAACATTCAGAAAGAAATTGCTCTTTTTTGATCAAGTTGCTTCTTGATAACTTTTGCAGTTTGGGTTAACATTGAAAGATATATTCAAATAACATGGGATAAGTAATTTTGAGATTGTCTTTATTCTTTTCTAAAAAATATTTATACTTTAGTTTTTTTTAGGTGGACACAATATCTTTATTTTTTATTTTTATATGGTGTCGAACCCAGAGCCCCACGCATGCCAGAGAGTGAGCTACCGCTTGAGCCACATCCCTAGCCCTTGTCTTTACTCTTTTCTGATTTATTTATCTTAAAAAAATCTGAATGTAGATTTTTCAAGAGTTAGTATGTTTATTCAATGACAAAGCCAAAATGCAGACAATATATATGAACTAAATCAATATTGTTCTGCATGAATAAAAAGTTAACTGATTTTCAAAAATCAAATCAAATAAAATGTAAAATTAGTGTTTAAGTGTATTTTATTATATAGTACTTAAATTGTGCAACTTTTAACTTATTTTGAAAGTATAAGCTTCTGATTTTCTGAGAAGTCTAAGGCATGATATTCTTGAAGTTAGGCAAGGAACTTCTATTAAAAATATTTAGTTAGCAATATTGTAATTGATACAATTCAAAAACATGCTAAATTTAAAATATGAAAAATTACAGTCACAATAACGAAACTATTCAGAGATAGTCATATGATAGGAAGGCATGAAGTGTAATATTACTTTCAAAAAATCATGGTAAGTCTGGAAAAAGAGGGATGATTGAGTCACGTTAAATTTCTCAAATTCATTATTTTACCTTGCACCGTTAAAAACAGGTCCTATAAAAGTTTCAAATTATCCAAAAACAGATTTCTGAAGAGTTAAATTTACTTTAGTTCTCAGTTTTATAATATTCAGTTTTTGTTTTTTGGACTTGTTTTTCTCTAATTCTCTTTGTAACATTTAGTGTATGTCAAATGTAGTATCCCCACTCCCCCACCCCAAACTCTAAACTTGATATTGGTGCTCTTAGGCCCCAAATCATTGTGTGCGATTTAATTTTTACCTTTTGCAGGTACAAGTTAAGACCTGTTAGAAAACTTGGCATCTAAGCTGTGTACTCTGAGTAATATCTTCTAGTGTATAGTTTTGATCAGATGAACTACGTATTTGTGGGAGAAAAGTAGATTGTATTATTTTATGTTTGTACCCAAGTTTTTAATTATTGTAATAGTTATAGGATAATAAACTCATTTGGCAATTATGTCTTATTGAGATATTTGAAACATTGTTAGTTTTTAACTTGAAAGCTCTCAGGTACATAATAACAGATTTCATTTGGGATATTTTATTTAAATGGAAGTTACCTGAAATAAACTGCATTTTTCTTTGCTGAATTTTTTTTAGATCCTTTAACATTTTAATAAGCTAGCTTAAACAGTAGTACAAAAAGAGGGATGTCCAGTTTTCTCTTAAGTAGTTGTGGTGAGGTAACTAAAAATTTCATGGGATTTGGGTAAAACTTGTCTGAATTGCTCCATCATTGATCCTATAAGTGATTCTTTTTTGTCTGTGACATTTATCAGATACTTTCTATAATACCAAGCACTACTGGCTAAGCATTTTTATACATGATCTCATTTGAAAGTATTCCCAATAGCCTGATGGTGTGTAGATACTGTCTTTAGTTGCAAACGATAAAATTCACTTAACCAATGATATAAAGCTAATAATTGACAGAACCTGAATTTGAAGCCATGTTGAGTAATTGCAAACATAATGTGATTAAGTATTTGCTGTACAGTAAGCTATAAGGAAAACTGACTGTAGAGTGAGTCTCTATATCTCCCTTCCCCCATCATGGAGGACAGAAAGATAAATGAATGTGGGATTTTCTTTGGATACCCTGGATCCAAAGAAGTTTTGGATTCTTTGGAGCAGTGGCAGGCAGAGGGATAAATGGAAGGTAGGTAGCTGATGGAGAAGATTTACCTTTTGTTAAGTACTTGTAGGAGAGGCCAGACTTAATTTAAGCAGCACATTTTTT
Source organism: Urocitellus parryii (assembly GCF_045843805.1). Lineage (NCBI taxonomy): Eukaryota > Metazoa > Chordata > Mammalia > Rodentia > Sciuridae > Urocitellus > Urocitellus parryii. The sequence goes on from NC_135534.1 coordinate 47,688,662, forward strand.
TCTTTCTTGTATTATATACTTATTTCTAAGAGGGTCTGATCACATAGTGTCTCAGTCAGTTTGGGCTGCCATAACAAAATACCATAGACTGAGTCACTTAAACAACAGAAATTTATTTTTCACAGTTCTGGAGGCTGTGAAGTCTGAGATCAAGTTGCTGGCTGATTTGGTTTCTAGAGAGAGCTCTCTTCTTGGCTTACCAATGGCTGTCTTCTCCCTGCATCCTCACTTGGCAAGGGGTAAGAAGATATAAGGATGAGAGAGATAAAAGGGAGCTCTCTGATATTTCTTCTTATAAGGACACTAATGCCATTATGAAGCCCTCACCTTCAGAATCTCATCTGAAACAATTAACTCTCAGACTCCCCATCCTTAGATATCATCACATTGGGGTTTAGAGTTTCAACAGTTTTGGGGGGACATTGTTTTCTCCATAGCATATGGTTCTCTTATGCCCCTTAAGTACTTAGAGCAAGCATTCTTTGGTGACGATATTATCATTTAGTTTCTTCCTGAAGAGTGTTCTTTGATGGTAGATATGATGAACATTTATGTCTTAGATCAAACTGTTTACCAGGAAACTTCACTGTGTGTAAGAAGCTCAGAGTTTCTCAAATGTTATCTCATATAATTTTTGCAAATGAGGAATTTGTGTTTCAGTTATACTTCTGGTGGCATAATTAAGTGGTGAAACTTCTATGTTAGGAATGCTTTAGGCCACATATCAATAATAAATGACAGCAAACAAAACATAATACCCAACACACTGTAGCTTAAAGAAATGGTTGTTTAATTTTATCACATAACTAAAAGTCTGGAGGTGAGTGGTTGCTGGTGTTACTACAGGAGGTTAATAATGTTAGGATTTGGTCTACACCTGCAAATTTCCTTGATTATAAATTATCCTCAGTAGCACCACATTCTAGCAGAGGGAGCAGAGGACAATGCATGACAGAAACATTATTCCATGTGCTCCTCGTTTTTAGGGGTGGGAAACTCAAGGAAAGAAAGTCTTCCCAGAAGTACCAAAGCAGACTTCCTCCTTTGGCTCATTGTCTAGAACCAGCTCCTAAAGTTCTTGTCACTACAAAGAAGACTAATAAAGCAGCTATTTTGTTTTAAATAGCTTCTCTAGTGGAAAGCAGTTGAGAGAAAAAGGGCTTTGGGTTGACTTTTGAATTGCCAACTAGTACAGTCTCTTACAGGAGTACAATTTTTGGTCAGGTCTTTTAAATTAATTTATCTCTGTCAGAGTCTTTAACTTTGCTGAGGAAGACTTCTGTATATTTTTGCAAACATGAGGAATCATATGTTTGAATCTTCTTATGAAGAATTTTGAATGACTTTTACAGAAAATAATAGAAATACATTTGTTAGACATCAATTAGTGGTTAAGAGAACAGGTTCTCGAGTCAGAGTGTCAGTTTGAATGCTATTTCTTCTACACATTAGCTGTCTGATATTGAAGAAGTTTCTTAAATTCTCTGGCCTCTTCCCACAGACTTATAACAATACAATTCACACATTTAAAGTAATTAATTTAATGTATATCAAATAATATCAAGTGCAATTATAAGAAGAACTAAAAACTGTTAGTAATTATTACGGCTATGGATTGAAAGAGAACAAATAATTCCCAGAAGACTATAAATTTTCGTGAAGTACAATTTAAATCCATTATACTTTTGATCATTTGTAAGTCAACATCTAAGATAGAATTTGCTATCTATTCTAAGACAGTGAATGCAATGATTAAAAAAAAATTAGACAAATCTTTAACAAATGCAAACATATGCTTGGTTTCCTTGTATAAGTTCCTATACTTCAACTTTATTTTGGCATCTCTGGCTGCCCTTTCTGAAATGTATCATTCTCTGAAATATTCTTGCTCATTTCCCTTTGTCAAGTAGGCCCTTTGATCTTAGGTGATAGGAAGGAAAATATTTGATTAAAATACTTCAAAATAGATGATTATGTTCAACTCTCAGAGGAATAGATGTTTTGTTCTAACAGTAAGTTTATAAATTGCAAATAATACTTATTTTGTGTTACTATAAGGGGGATTTAAGAAAACGTATTAAAAATATCTTGACCATAAAAAAGAGAGAATGGTAGAGTGAGCCCTGATATACCCATTACTAAGATTTTAGAATTATCAAGATTTTGCCACTCTATATTCATTAGTCTTTGATTCATTTTCCTTTTATTTTTTTCTGAAGTACTATGGGGGATTTAAAAAGTAAGACATAGCTTTTCAATGCCCACTGCCTAGTCTATCTGCATAACATTAATTATACTTTCACGCTAGAATAGGGTGGTAATTTGTCAGTAAGAGCTGAAAGGTCAAATATGTACTCTACAGGTAATGACTTAGTGGATGCTGCCTATTGCTCATGGGTTAGCTACAGAAAAATACTTAAAAATAAACAAGTTTTAATCTCTGTATCTTTTTGTTTACTAAAGATTATCTTTAGTTTTGGGCAATATGATGCCTACAGCCCCATTTAGCCTTTTGTTTTTTAATTTAAATTCAGAAAAGGACAAATTAGGGAATAATTATTTATATTCTTATCACCCCAAATTAAACATGATCAATCTTTTGGTATATTTATTTACTTCTAATCACTATTAGTTCTTTTATCACACCTCTTTTTCTGGGTTTAACTTTCTCTTAATTAGTTCAATTTCATTGTTGAGACCCCTCCACACACAGGAGTTTGGGGGGTTTATATTCCCAACTTTCTTTCACATTTGAGTCTACCTACCTGCCTTTCATCTTCCTATGTGAATGACATATTTCTTTAGCATTATATGCTTTCTTTCTTCCAGGATTTTTGTAGATGATTTGTCCTTATTTTTTCTTTGCTTTTTTTTTTTGTTGTTGTTTGGAAGTCTATAAGATAATTATCTCAGAGAGTTGAGAAGATAGTGGAGTAGAATTAGGGAGAACTTAGCTGAGGAAACATGTATCTTTATTTGAGGGCTGAGCCATCTTTTCTGAGATTTATGACTTGCCTTATAGCATAAGGTCCTATATGCCCAATTGTGAAAAAATGGGTCAAGGTCCAATATTAATGCAGGAGGATACTTTTTGGATCATTCCCCAAATGTTTTGTGTGGACCTAGAATTTTCATGTCTGTCAGACAGAAAGAGTCCTTGTTTATTTTATTTATTTTTTCCTAGTTAATTTTTCTTTTATACTTCAGGCTAAAGATGAACAGGAACAAAACTCATTTGCTTTGCTTTGAAATTTACTTTGAAATTTTTGATGACAATTCTTAGCATTTTATTACCCACATCATCTCTGTTTCTTTCCTTGGTTGCCAGTTTTTGAGGTTTATTACATTTAGTTATTTCAATTTTCTTGTTTAGTAGCTGTTGGTGAATTTCCCCCCTATACTTCCATTCATTTAACTATTAGATGGGGAAGCAAAACTTGTGAACTAGTTTTTTTTTTTTTATAAAACATTTTTTTTTTTATTTGTAAGTGGACACAATACCTTTATTTTTATTATGTGGTGCTGAGGATCGAACCCAGTGCCTCACATGTGCTGGGTGAGCGCTCCACCGCTGAGCCCCGCCCCCTAGCCCCTTGTGAACTAGTTTTGAATGTGCTTACATAATTAGAAATATTGCCCTTTTAATTTCTGATAGGAAAGTATATCCAGTATATCAGTGTAACATTTTCAGGTAGCATTTTGATTTGAACTATAAGACAACACTTGATCATGAAGTCATGACTATCATTTTTTGTCTGTCTCAAGGCCAGCATCTTTTTTAGGGGCTTTGCTACTTGAAATAAAACTGAGGTACATGTGGTGACAGCCTTCCAACAGAGAGCTGAAAATATCATCTGAGAACTGGAAGTGTAATGCAAGGTTCTAGAAATTTTTAAGAATGTGTATGGGACCTTAGTTTGATCTGATGAATTTCACTCACTAAAAGAAATGTTTTATTTATATCTTGTGGCAGTATTCTCTAGTTTACCATTAAAGTTAAAATCAAATTGCCTATTTTCATATCTTTAACAAATAGCTATAATTATAAAATATTGATTTGCTTGAAATACTGACAACATTACATATTTTGCTAAAAATTATGAAATTACTTTGGTTCATAAAGAACAAACTTTTAAATTCTAATGATTATATATTATTGTTTAATGTATTATTTGTGAAGTGGATAGATGACCAGCTTTCTCTCCTTGGCTTCTATGTTCCTTGTCAGCTAGTTCTGTCTAGAAGGATCCTTATATAGTTTATTGTTTATCTTCTTTAAATAAGAGAAATTTATGATTTTGGGTAAGCAAAATTAAAACCATTGAGCAATAACAAAATTTAGAATCAAAATCTATCAGCTGGAAGTTAAAAAAAGAAAAATTTAAACAACTTTTAGAAAAATTTAAAAAATTGTATATAGATTAAAAAATTTTAAATAAAACACTACAGGGCTGGGGATGTGGCTCAAGAGGTAGCGCACTCGCCTGGCGTGCGTGCGGCCCGGGTTCGACCCTCAGCACCACATACCAACAAAGATGTTGTGTCCGCCAAGAACTAGAAAATAAATGTTGGAAAATTCTCTCTCTCTCTCTCTCCTCTCTCACTCTCTCTTTAAAATAAATAAATAAATAAATAAAACACTACATTTAAAAATCCTTGAATACATTTAAAGTGGTGATCACAAACGAATTTAATTTTATCAACATAATTCATCTACTCAATAAAAATTAAAGAATGAAAATAAATTAATTTAATTCTAAGTTTATTAAACTAGAAAAAACACCCATCAACAAACCAAAGGGAAAAACAAAGAAATAAATAATAAAGATGAAAGCAAACTGAATGCAGTAGAGGATTAAAAACCAGTTGGCCTAATAATAAATTAAAATATAGTTTAAAATTAATGCAAAATAAAAACATTAGCTAAGCTGATCAACAAATCAAATATGAAAAAGCATAAATGCAGGAAATATCAAATGACCAGGTGGAAATAACAGTTAAAATATCAGTAATTATAAAAATCAAAAGGTGCTATTTTTCAGACTTTCATGTGAATACATGTGAAAACCATGATAATACATATAATTTTCTAGGAAAATAAAAGTTACTCAAATTGACACTATTAAAAATAGAAAGCATAAAAACATCCATTTCTAAAGTTAGAGAAATGTAGAGAATTACCACCTAAAGAAGTATCAAGGAAATACCCTACAAATAGCACGAATGCTTTCAATTCTTCAAATACCAGATATTCTTGGTGCTCCATAAATCATTCCAGAGCATTAAAAATGAGGGAAACTTTTTAATCATTTTTATGAAGTAAATATGACATTATGCTTAGATTGATAAGACCATAAAGGTAAATTACAGGCCAATTTCACTTATAAATATGGATGGAAAATACTATAAAATATTAGTAAGTGTAATCAAGCAACATACTAATAACAGATTATACTATGAGCAAGTGGGAATTATTCAGTAACTCAAGCTTTGTTCAATATTAGGAAATTCTTCAATAGAATATACTACATGAATGGAAAATGTTCTGGAATTATCTCTATTGATTTTGAAAAAGGATTTTCAATATAATTTTGATAAAAATGCTCAAAAAAGTATAAATTGATGGACTCTTATTTTTGTTGTGTGTGTGTGTATAGTTGCCACTTTACCCATTTTATGTATGTGGTAATACCATTTAGTTACATTAATAATTTACATTGCTATTTCTAAAACTTTTTAATATTCTAACCAGAAACTGTAATCAGGAAGCAATAACTCCCCATTTTCCCTCTTCCCACCTGTATGTGGTAACTTCTATTTTCTGTCTCTATGAATTTACCTATTTTAGGTATTTTATATAGTAAAGTCATATATTATATATTGAATGCCCTTTGTGTATGAATTATTTTACCTTCCATACTATTTCAAAATTTATTCATGTTGTACCATATATCAGAATTTCAATCCTTTTTATGGCTGAATAACATTCTATTGTGTATTCTAGTGTGTATGTTTGTGTGTATGTGTATGTGTGTGTGTATGTATGTATCAGATGGTGTATCCATGCATTTGTTGATGGACACTGGATTTGTTTTTATCTGTACACATTGTAATGCATATTGGTATAAATGTATCTGTTTTTTGGTTAATGTTTTCCATTTTTGGTGGGGGCCAAGGGGACATGTACCTAGTAATGTAATTGCTGGGTGATGTGATAATCCCATATTTATGTTTTTGAGTAACTACCAGATTGTTTTCCATAATGACTACCAATTTACCTTCCCACTAGCAATGTACAGGGGCTCCAGTTTCTGTACATTCTTAAAACACTTATTTTTCTTTTCTTTCTGTTGATTATATCTATCCTAGTAGATGTGATGTCTCGCTGTGGTTTGATTTGCATTTCCCTAGTTACTAGTGATGTTCCATGTGCTTATTGGCTATTTGTAGGTTGTTAAGAGAAATGTCTATTCTATGTCTTTGTTTATTTTCAAATTAGATTGTTTGTCTTTTATTGTCAAATTGGAAGAACTCTTTGTATATTTTTTGTATTAAATCCATGTCTAATATTCTGGATTCTTTATTAACATGATAAATTATATGTAGTCTCATCCAAAAGAGGGAAATTTACAGATTAAATTCAGGCATTTTCATTAAGATAAGGAACAAGGCTAGGATGACCATGTCATCATTGTATTCAACATTGTTCTGGAGCATTAGTCAAAGCAATAAGGACAAGATGTATAAACTGGAGACATCAGAATTGGTAAAGGCTGTTAAGAGGCAGAGCATCCTTGGGTTCAATCTCTAGTACCAGGAAAAAAATATATATATATTATACACACATACATGTAATAATTATAACTTATGTAAAATATGGTATTATATGTTATATAAATATTAAATAATATGTACCATTATGTAATATAAATTTTATATATATATATATATATATATATATATATATATTACACAATTTTCTTTTTGTCCCGCATTGTTTTTAATGAAGAATCAGCCATCACCCTGTTTTGTGTTTCTCAGTATATAATAAGCCTTTTGGAGGACTGATTTTCAGATATTTCTTTTTATTTCAGAGTTCTTGGAAATTTAATTATGTATCCTGGTGTAGGTTTCTGCATATTTTTTTGTGCTTGGAATTCTTGATTTTGTAAGTTTACAGTTTTCTTCAAATTTGAAAAAATTTCAGCCATTAATACCATCTATATTTTTTCTGCTTTTCTCTCCTTACCTTTGGGGATTCTAATTACACATATATTAGGCTGTTTGAAATTTCTCACAAATTTATTGGTGCTCTCTTAATTTTTTCTGCTGTTCTTGTCTTAGCATTTCATTTTAGACCGTTTCCATTGCTGTTGACAGAATTCCTAATTTTTTCTTCTGCAATATTTAATTTGTCTTTAATTCAATCAAGTATATTTTTCAGACATTTTATTTTTATTTCTAAAAGTTAGATTTTTTTGTGTGTTTATATTTCATATGTCCATTTAGCCTTTTCAATCTTTCCATGGCTTAGTGATCATAGAATATAGTTCTAATTACTATTTTAGTGTTTTTGTTAACTTTAATATCTGTGTCATTTTAATTCAGTTTTCATTCATTGATTTTTCTCTTCATTAGAGTCATATTTTCTGTTTCTTTGCATGCCTGGAATTTTTTTTTCATTTGTATCTAGACTTATTCCTATAGATATTCTTAGGTCTTGTTCTGGGATTAAGTTACTTGGAAGCAGTTTGACCCTTTACAGTCTTACTCTTAAGCTTTATCGAGCAGAATAAGGGATGTTTATCTAACCCAGGTTAATTTTACCCCTCAACTGAGGTGAAACTTAGAATTCTGAGTACTCCATGGTATGTCCCTGGAGTTGCGAACTTTCCAATTTGCATAGTGAAGATAGAAACTATTCCAAGGTCTTTATAGGGTACTGGGATTGTTCCCTCTAATTTTTTAAGGTAGTTATTTTCCTCACTTTTTATAATGCTCTCACATGTATGCACCAGTCACTACTCAATAGAATATAGTTGAGATCCCTTTGCATGTCTCTAGATGTTCTCTCCCTGTGCAGCTCCTCCTTTTCCAATACTCTGCTCTGTGAATTCTAGTCACCTTTGTCTCCATGAACTTTTAGTTTTAGCTCTTCATTTAGGAGAATAGTTAGTCTTCACTTGGGTTCTTCCTCCTCATACCAGGCAGTTAATTGGGACTGACTAGTGTTTACTCTATTTATTTTTTATTTTTATTTTTTATTTTTGGTAATAGGCACTGAACCCAGGCACGTTTTACCACTGAATTACATCCACAGCCCTTTTTATTTTTTATTTTGAGACAGGATCTCACTAAGTTGCTTAGTGCCTCACTAATTTGCTGAGGCTTCCCTGGTACTTGGAATCCTCCTGAGCTTCCCAAGTTGCTAGGATTACATGTGTGCACCCACTGCACCTGATTGCCTCTAAAGAATATTGTCCATTATTGCCTGATATCCATCCATCTTGAAACCTTAATTCATAAAGTTTTTTGTTTTGTTTTATTTTTTTAAGCAGGAGAGTAAATTCAGCCTCTATCTTTGCCAGAAGGGAAGTGGGTAATACAAATAATGCAAATTAAAACTATACCAAGATGGCAATTCTAACTACCAAATTATTAGGAATTAAAATCTGGAATATTTTTTGGGGAAGTTTGTGAATAAACTCATTTTGAGTGTAATGTAAATTGGCACAACTCTCTTGGAAGTGGATTTCACAGAGTCTGTCAAAGTACTTTCTTTTGACCCATCAGTCCCTCCTTGGTATTTATCCTGAATTTATAATTTTAACAATTCAGTGTACATATGAACAATGATGCAGCTATTTACTGCATTATTACTTGTTATTGGAAACAACCTAAATATACATATAATTGAGAGATTTAATAAACTATGTTCATGTCATGGTTACGGAGTACTATGTAGCTAAAAAAAAGATTGAAGAAACTATAATCTGATACAGAGTTATTGCCAATGAAATCCAATGTGTATGTGGAAGAACATTTCTCAAAATATAAGAACATTTCTTATATTTTGTATATAAAGATAGGGAAATTGGGAAATGAGAAAACATACATTTATCTATTCAACCACAAAGAAAGAAACAGAGAAAGGGTAAACAAAAAATTATTGAGACTGAATACCTAGAAATGATGGGTACATATGGTATTGGAATGATGGGGTTGGTGTGAGTAGGGTAAAGTGGATGTAATGGTGGGGAGGTGACACTTGTGACTACTATTTTGTATAATTGTCTCTTTTGCAACCATATTACTCTATCTCATACTAAAAATACAAATAAGCACATATGAATGAAGAGCAAAAATGGAAACAATCAGAAAATAATTTCACGTTTTTCAAATGACATAACCACACTGAAAGTGTGTAGGGTAGATGGAACCAACCTAAATAAAATTTGAACTATTATTTTTACTATACATTCTAAATTTAAAGAATAAAAATTCTAATAAATGCATGTACTCTAAAGAGAGAGACAGGGAGGTAATATGAACTGTAATTCAAGTGTGAACTGTTAACTCTTGAGGAATCTGCATGAAGAATATACATGAATTCTGCTATTTTTACATTTTTGTGTGTGTTTGAAGTTGGAAAAAACTTTGATCTTGAGTTTTTATATGCAAAATGCCTTTCACTGATGAACATCCAAAAAATTTCTAAGACTTACTTTTCCCAGTTACTTATATCTGTAATTCTATTCTGATATTCCACAGTTACTGGAAATGCCAAGTGTTCAGTGGCTGTTACTTGAAGATTTTAAGGAAATAAATACACAAACTCCCAAGTACTCATGGACCAGGCCTTTCTCTATATCTGATGAGCAGTTCACTTGAAGGTATACCAAGAATTTGTGGATCACAACAGTTTCTCACAATAGTTCCTCACAAAAATTTAAAACATAAGAGGCATAGATAGAATGCTTTCCTTTTCTGTAGTATAATTGAAACTATAAACAGCTGAGTGTAATTGCTCTTGGAAATTTTGTTTTGGTCAGGAAGGCAATGGGATGATTAGGACACAGTATTATGATATAAAAGTTACATCTAGGAGAATTCTAGTGGTCCTTGGGAAACTATAAATTAGGATGAAATCAAGGCTATTGTTCTGAGTCATTTTAACTCTTATCAGAGGCTCTTTTAAGTTTGAAACTCATCACCATCATTGTTATTAATATTTTTATTACTGTTGTTATCATTCATGGAAGCCATTTTAATAAACCCTCTGATCATCCAAATTCTTAGTTTACCTGCAAATGTTTAAGTTTTGGGTTTTGAGAATATCATATGAAGAAATAAGGCAGATGAGTTTGAGGGAGTGAAATCATCTGTCAGTAGATAGCTTGACAAGAATTGTATGAGGTTTGAGAATAGAGTAATAGTTAAGAGTTAGCATCTGATTGAAGTGGTAGATTTTCTAAGTATGGAACTGTTAAACAGGCCATGGGATCTTCTTTCTCAGCAACTAATTATGTTGGCCTTCAAGATTCTTACATCAAACTCAGGAAAGACCTAAGAATTCTTCTCTGTACTTTGATCTTAATGAATCATTGATGTTACTACAGTTTACCTTCTTGTGGTGAGACACAAAGGCAATTTATTGTGGTGAAAGCAATGCCTGTATATTTCAAATACCTATATGGAAAGTAGGATTTCACGTGTAAAAATCACTATGTTGTCTGGCTAACATTATGACTGTAAAGATTGCACAGATACAGATAATATCATCCTTGTGACAGTATTGTTATGGTGTGTAGCTCTCTTTAAATATTACACTTTTGTTTGTAGCTATCATCAATGATTTACAGAACTTGCACTCTAAGACATTGTCTCTTTTAAAGAGCGTGCTTTTAGACTGGTGTTTTAATTTGTTTATTCAGTAAAAACACATTTCAGCTTGAGCTTCAGGCAGGCATTGTAAGAGTGTTTTCTGCCTATCTTGATGGTTATTATTTCCCTTTATTCAGTTTAGTATCTGGATTATGTTTATATATTTTATTAGCTTTCTCCATATACACTCAGATCAATCTTTGAATACTGACAATTGATTTATTTTCAGGGTTACATTGGTGATGTGTTTTGGTAAGGAAGGCAATTCGAGTGCTTGCATTTAGTGGCAAGAAATTATTAAGTAGTCACATTTGATTCTTGTTTAGAGCCTACACTCATAGACACATAACATTATCAGCTTCTAATTTAGTTCATAGCTGGATTCCCTTCGACACCACTAACTGTTGCCAAGTTTGAATAGAGGATTAAGAGGCACATGGAGTTCATCTTCAAGCTGTGCAGGGGGTTTTGAAAGAGCCTTTGTGTTCTGTGTAATCAAGAGAACTGGTCAGTGTTTGGAATATCTGCAGAACAATACTTGGTTGGGAATTGTTGTCATTTTTCATGTTCCCTCTCAAAATATTAAGAAGGGGATGGATTTAGATTTCATTCTTTCTTTCTGTGGCTATAATATTCTTCCTTTCAAAAGCACAATTTCAGCTTTTATTTTCTTTTAACTCAAAATGGAAACGTTAAAAAATAAGCCAGATTAAATTGATTAAAAAATTAGTGTTGAGGTAGAAGATTTAAAAACACTGGTGAAATTTTCTGCCTTAGCTCTGAGAGAAATGATTCTTTTAAAGACTAATGGCCTGATCCAGCCAACACTGAATTTATAAGCTGCCCATAATTCATTAGAAGGGTTTTTTTTTTTCTCTTTTCATTTAAAGGAAAAAGCATTCTGTTATTAAGAAAAACTGTACAAGGGGTTGGGGTTATGGCTCAGTGGTAGAGCGCTTGCCTCAAATGTGCAAGGCCCTGGGTTCAATCCTCAACACCATATATAAATAAATAAAATAAAGTTATATAAAAAAAGAAAAAGAAAAACTATACAAAATTCAAAGGTCAAGAATGTCCTCCAGAAGGAGACCTCTGTGGGGTGAGTTGCTTATAGTGTCTCCTGGATCTGCCACCTTGGTGTACAGCTTGTCTTAGTTGTTTTCTCACTGGGATCCCTACTACCATGGAACACTGAGATAAGGATCTTTGACCCCCTTCACAGTGTTTTCTTTGGTGCTCTTAGCTGGTATATTAAAAAAAGAACTGAAATCTATGGAAGAATAAATGTAAGTAATTACAGAAAATAAACATAATATTAACATTGTAGTATACAAAATATTGTTTCCTTCTTCTGAAGATCCAAGTAAGGTTTACTGAATCCCAAATTCTTTTATTATGCATTCATTTTCATCAATGATACACATTTTTATTTAGAGTTTACCATTGCTAATGGCTTGATGAACATTAAGGATATACCAGTGAATAAGATAGATAGGAGTCTTGGCCTCATGAAGCTCATAGTCTGATAGAGAGGCTAGATGGTGAAATATAATGAAAGTCATTTAGGTAGTTTTCACTATTTCAGTGGAATCTTTTGAAGACATTCCTGAGTAAATAAAGGACTGAATGAAAAGAGTTTAGTCAAATAAAAGGGAGCGGATGCATCAGGCAGAGGGAAGAGCACATGTAAAAGTCACAGGCAAGAGAGAATTTAGCAGGTAGCAGCTGGTGCTTAGTAGGAAATGAAAGAATTTCACTATGACAAAGTAATGGAGTAGAAGGGAGACAGTGGAGAGTTTTGGGAAGAATGGCTGGAGAGATAAGTGGAATTTGGAACATAAGGGTCCTTTAAGCAATATTCAGGAGGATTTGAAATCAAAGGTTGGAGATACTTTTGTGGATTGCTTCATTCCTACTCCCCAACTACTGCATTCTTGTGACAATGGTCTCAAGTAAAGTATCACCTTATTTCCAGACACAGCACCTAGGCAATTTATCTTTTTTTTTTTTTTTTTGGTACCAAGGCAAAGATAAAGTACATTTTAAGACACCTGGGGACATTATAGCTTTATTTCTCTTATTCTGAGGAATATGACTTGTCCATAACCAAATATCAGATGACCTCTTTTTGTCTTAGGTGATAGTTTTATTCATCTTTGGAGTAGTCTGTGGAGATTTGATAGGTTAAATATTCCACTTTGACAGGTGGGGAAGTAACATTACAAAATATTATTCATTTTATTTTATATCATTTATCCCATAAGAATTTGCCTGAACCAAGGGAAATAATTTTTTATTTAAAATTATTTTTATGTGTTAAAGTACATCATACTTGTGGTAAAATATACAATTTTTAAAGCTAGATAGTGTTTTTTTTTTAACAGGAATATATTTGTAATTTTTTACACAATTTTATCGGTGCATTATAATTGTACATACTGATGGGATTTGTTGTCACACACTCATACATGTACACAATACAACATAACAATATAATTTGACCAATATTATTCCCGAGTACAATCTTAAGGATACCTCTCAATAAATTTTTATATATACACATCTATAATCACCATCCACAGCAAGAAAAAGAATATTCTATTATCTTGGAAGACTCTCTCATTATCTTTCCCAATCATAACCTCTGAAAGTTAATTGCTATTCTCTCATAGATTAATTTTTTCTGTTCTTTAACTTCATATAAATTGAATTAAAACTTTCTCATATCTGACATTTTTTCACCCAAGAATTTATCTCTGAGATGAATACTTGTTGAAGGTACAGTGTTTTCTCTTTTCTTGCTGGGTAGCATTATGTTTCTATTGTCTATCACTGTAAAGATACACAGTTTTAAATAATTAAGCCTATAATATATTTATATAATAATCCACTCTTGATAATTAAGCCTTTAATATATTTATATAATAATCTACTCTGAATTTTATCTTTATTCAAAACTTTCTGGATTCATCATGGTCCTTTATGATTACATATAATTTTTAAGTTAAAAATTGCCATAATTTAAATTATTATTGCAATATATCTAAATATAAATTTGGGCAGAATTCATATCTTAAAATATTGTGAATTACAAACTATGAGCACAATTTACCTCCATTTATTTGAGCTTTTAAAAATTTTATTTTAATAATATTTAATAGGTTTTTTCCTATGTATATATGTAGAAATCCTGCATATTTTATAAATCTATTGGTTTTTAAATGCAGTTTCTATTTTTTACAAATATATATAGATATATTTTTATGTTATTTTCATACCCAGTGAACTGGCTAATATAATTACTAATTCTAATAATTTATTTAGGCTTTGAATTTATTTCCATAAGTATGATCAAATTGTGAATAATAAATTTTATTTATTTTCTACTTTATATAATTTCTTAAATTAAGAACCAATTTTTATAGCAGTTTTTTAGGTTCATAGTAAAACTCAGTGGCAATTATGGAGAGTTCCCATATTCCTTCTGTGGCCCTATATACACAGCCTCACCCACTATTCTCATAGCCCACCAGAAGGGAACTTTTGTTACAATCAATGAACCTATGTTGACATCGTTATTACCCAAATCTGTAGTACACATTAGGCCTAGGCCTTGATGTTGTACACCCTATGGGTTTTGACAGATGTGTAATGACAATTGTAATAGCATACACAATAATTTTACTATGCTAAAAAGTCCCTGTGTTCTGCTTATTCATCCTTCCCCCTCTATCTCCTGGTTATCACTACTCTTTACTGCACCATAGTTTTTTTCTTCGTTAGAATGTCATATAGTTTCAGTCATACTATAGCCTTTTCATTACAGATTCTTTCACTTAGTAAGATGCATTTAAGTTTCCTCCTTTTGTTTTCAAGACTTGATATCTCTTATTTTTAGTGATTAATAATATTTTAGTGCCTTATGGATCACAGTTTATTTATCTACTCATCTACTGAAGGATACCTTAGTTGCTTCCAAGTTTGTGCAATTATGGTTAAAGCTGCTGTAAACATTTATGTGCAGGTTTTGAGGTAGACATAAGTTTTCAGTTTATGTGGGACAGTACTAAAGAGCATGATTTCAGTATTATATAATTCAATATTGCTTGTTTTTGTGAGAAACAGCCAAAGTGTCTTCAAAAGTAGTTGTAACATTTTGCATTCCCATGTGTAATGAATGAGAGTTCTCATTGTTCTACATCCTTGCATTTGGTGTAAGTGAATTTTTATTTTGACCATTCTAATAAGTCTGTTGTGCTCATTGTTATTTTGATTTTTTTTTATACTGAGCATTGAACCTAGGGACGCTTAATACAGCCCCCCTTTTTTTCTTACATCTTTTTTTAATTTGTTTTAATTAGTTACACATGACAGTACAATGATATTGACGTATCATACATTTGAATCAAATGGGGTATACATACATACAGCAATAGTAGTGTCTATTTTATTCTGCTGTCCTTCCTATCGCCCTTTCCTCTACCCTCCCCTCCCATCACTTAATATTTTATTTTGCGACAGAGTCTTACTGAGTTGTTAAGTTTCTGCATAAATTGCTGAGGCTGGCTTTGAACTTGAGATCCTCCTGCCTCAGCCTCTAGAGCTGCTAGGATTATAGGCATGTGCCATCTCTCCTGGCTGTTTGATTTTAACTTGTAATTTCCTAATGACAAAAGAATTAAACATTTTTTCATATGCTTACTCTCTGTGTATCATTTTTTGTTGGTGTCTATTCAGGTATTTTGCCATTCTAAATTGGATTGTTTGTTTTCTTATTGTTGAGTTTTTAAAATTCTTTGTGTATTTTAGATAGCATTATTTTATCAAATGTGTCTTTTGCAAATAGTTTTTTTCCTAGTCTGAAATTTCTTTCTCATTTTCTTGACAGAGTCTTGCAAAGCAGAAAATTTTAATTTTTATGAAGTCCAGCTTACCAATTATTTCCTTAATCAATTATATCTTTGATACTCTATCTAAAAAGTCATCATCATACCAAGGTCATCTAGGTTGTCTACTACGTTATCTTATAGGAATTTAATACTCGTGTATCTTAAATTTATGTCTATGATTCATTTTTAGGAATTTTTATCAAGGGTATCAAGTCTGTTTTGGGATTCCTTTTTTGCACTTGGATATCCAGCACCATTTGTTGAAAGACTTATCTATTCTCCATTGGATTACTTTTACTTCTTTGTCAAAGATCAGTTGATTATATTTATGTGGGGTCTATCTTTTACTCTATTCTGCTCTATATATCATTTTTTTCATTCTTTGGCCAATATTACACTGTCTTGTCATATTTTAAGTCTTGAACTTGAATAGTGTCAGTCTTCTGACTTTGTTCTCCTTTAATAATAAATTGGTTATGGTAGGTCTTTTACCTCTCCATGTAAACTTTAAACTCATTCTGTTAATATTTTCAGAATAATTTGTTGAGGTTTTGATTGTGACTATATTCAGTCTATAGATTAATTTAGGAAGAAATGATTTCTTGACCACATTGAGTCTTTCAATCTATAAACATGGCATATTTCTAATTTATTTACTCTTTGATACCTTTCATCAGAATTTCATTGTTGTCTCCTATAGATTTTGTACATATTTTATGAAATTTACATCTAACTATTTCATTTATTGGGGGTACTAATATAAATCGTAATGTGTTTTTAAAATTTTTTTTTAGTTGTTGACCTTTATTTATTTTATTTATTTCTATGTGGTGCTGAGAATTGAACCCAGTGCCTTACACATGCCAGGCAAGTGTACTACCACTGAGCCCCCGCCCCAGCCCCAGCCCATAATGTGTTTTTATTTTCAGATTCTACTTGTTCATTGCTGGTAGTAGGAAAATAATTGACGTTTGGATAGTGACCTTGTATTCTGAACTTTGTTATATTTGTTTATTGGTTGCTTTTGCAGGAGGAGATTTATTTATTTAGTCAATTCATGTTGTCTGTGAACAAAGACAAATTCGTTTTTTTTTTATTCCCAGTATGTATGTATGTCCCTTATTTGCATTTATTGTCATTTGAATTAGCTAGGACTTCCAATATGATACTGAAAACTGGTGGTATGAAGGAATATCTTTGCTTTCCCCCTAAACTTCTTAGGAAAGCTTTAAGTATCACAGCATTAAACATGATGTTAGCTGTAAATTTTTTTTAAGCTTTCCTTTTTCAAGTTGAGGCAGTTCCCCTTATTCCTAATTTGCTGAACACTTTTCTTTTTTTTCCTTTTTGACTCATGAGTAGGCATTGGCTTCTGTCAAATAATTTTTTTCTGTATCTAGTCATATGATCTTCCCTGTTTAGCCAGTTGATGTGATGGACTATATTAATTGATTTTTGAATGTTGAACCAGCTTCACATACCTGGAATAAATTCCTCTTTGTTGTGGTACACAATGTTTTTTCATACACTGTTGGATTTCATTTGCAATATTTTGTTGAGGATATTTATACCTATGGTCATGACAGACATTGGTTGATAGTTCCTTTATTATCCTTTTATTGTCCTCCTCTTCATTTCTGATATTAGTAATTTATATTTTCTCTCTTTTATTCTTGGTAGGTTTTCCTAGAAGGTTGTCTATTTTATTATCTTTTCAAAGAACTGGCTTTCAGTTTTGTTGATTTTCTGTTTTCAATTTCATTTATTTCTGTTCTAAATTTTATTATTTATTTTCTTCTCTCACTTTGGACTTGGTTTTCTCTTCTTTTTCTAGTTTCCCAAAGTGGAGACTAAGATTACTGATTTTTAGATAAATGCGACAGATTTTCCTCTAAGCACTGCTTTTGCCATGTCCCCCAAATTTTGATAATTTGTATTTTCATTTGCATTTGATACAAAATATTTTACATTTTTAATGGCCTATGTGTTATTTAGAAGTGTGTTGCTTAATCTCTATGTATTTTGTGATGTTTCTAGCTATATTTCTGTTATTGATTTCTAAGTTTAATTCCTCAGTGATCTGAGAGCAGAGATTGTATGATTTCTGTCCTTTTAAATTTGTTAGTTGTGTTTTACAGCCCAAATGTATTCTGTTTTGGTGAAAGTTCCATGTAGTTTTAGAAGAATGTGTAATTTGCTAGTATTGAATAAAGTAGTCAATAAATGTCTATTTGTAGTTGACTGATGGTGTTATTGATTTCAACCATGTCCTTACTGATTTTTTTTTTATCTCCTGTATCTGGTCATTTCTGATAAAGGGGTGGTAAAATCTCCTAGAAATTTTTGCCTAACATATTTTGATGTTTTGTTGTTGTACATACCCATTAAGGATTGTCATGTCTTTTGAAGTATTGATTCCTTTAATATTATGTAATTCCCCCTCCAGCCTGATAACCTTCTTTTTTCTTAAGTCTGTTTTGTCTGAGATTACTGTAGCTACTATCACTTCTTTTGATAAGTGTTAGCATAACATATTTTTCTCCATTTCATTTCCTTTTATCAATATGTGTCTTCATAGGAGAAGTGGTTTCTTTTAGATAACATATAATTGACTATTATTTTTTTGATATAGTCTGACAATATGTCTTTTAACTGATATATTTAGATAGTTGACATTCATATATATATGTATATATATATATAGTTGGATTAATATCTACCATATATGGTATTATTCTCTATTTTTTGCTTTTATTGACTCTATTTTTACCTTCCACATTTTCTGCCTCTTGTGGTTTTACTTAGGTATACATTTTATATGATTCCATTTTTTTCCTTTCTTAGCAATCTGATACCTATCTACTAGTGATAGACAGTAATTAGTCTAGATTTTGCATCAACTTTTGAAGTGGACTCTCAAATAACTATTACAGCTTCATGTATATTACAAATAACAAACTATTTCTAATTCCTCTTCCCTGACCCTTATACTATTGTTTTCATACCTCACACACATGAGCGTGTATATTAAAAATAAAATTTCTTATGTTTAAGTATACATATTTATGTAATATGTCTGTATGTATAATGTATATATATAGTCAAATATGTTGTTGCTATCATTATTTTCAATAAACTTATCAGATAGATAAATAAAGAAAAAGAAAATGTTAAAAAGTTTTTTATTTTATCCTTGTTTATTCATATTCTCTTTCTTTATGTACATCAAGTTTCTGACCTTCACAATTTTTCTTTTCTCTGATGAGCTTCTTTAACATTTCTTGTAAGGCAGGTCTCATGGTAACACATTCCCTCAATTTTCATTTGTGTGAGAAGAATTTATTTATTTTATATATTTCTGAAGGATCATTTCACAGGGCACAGAATTGTAAGTGGGTATTTTTTCCTCTCAAAACTTGAAATGTTTCACTTGATGGACTTCTTACTTGTGTGATGCTATAGCTTGAATGTGTTCCTCAAAGTTCACGTGTTGGAAATTTAATACCCAATTCAACTTTGTTGAAAGGCAAGACCTTTAATAAGTGATTAGGTCATGAGAATTCTGCCTTCATGAAAATATTAAATATCATTATCACACGAGTGGAATTGCTATTGCAGGAGAGGCTTCCTAGTTTTTAAAAAGTGAATTTGGCCCCTTTCCCTGCCTCTCTTATGTTTGCCTTGTGATGCCTTCCCCTATGTTATGATGATGCAGCAAGAAGGTTCTCATTCCCAAGTGGCTCTGTAATGTTGGACTTCCAAGCTTTCAGAATTGTAAGCCAAATAACTTCTACTGTTAATGAATTACTCAATCTGTGGATAATATGTGGAGAAAAGTATCTTCCCTGACCTCCCACCCCACAACCTCTTGCTTCCTTTAAGATTTTTTTCTTTATTTTCTATTTTCTGAGGTTTGAATATGATGATATGTTATACATACATGAATCAATCTATCTTTTTTCCCTTCTTCCAATCATCATTCTTGGTGTATTCTGTTGGTGTTCTCTGCAGTTTCTATTGGTGTGGTGACATCAATTTGAGAAAATTATTAGTAATATTGCTTGGATATTCTGTTTCTTTCTCTCTTTTTAAAAATATTTCTCCTCTTTAAAGTTTTGGAGATCTCTGACAATATATCTTCAGACTCCTAAATTGTTTTCTTGGCTGTATCCAGTCTGCTAATGAGCCCACTAAAGTCATTCTTCAAGTGCTACAATGATTTTTATTTCTACTATTTAAAAAATTATTACTTAGCATCTCATCTCTCTGTTTACATTATTCAACTCTTCCTGCATGTTGTCTACTTTTACCATTAATCCCCTTTGCACACTTTTAAAATTTTCTGTGTTGTTAACTCTAGATTTCTGCCACATTTGACTCTGGTTCTGATGCTTGTTCAGTTTCTTCAAATGACGAATTTTGCCTTTTATTGTGTCTTACAATTTTTTTTTCTTGCAAAACAGATGTAATTAGGTAAAAGGGACCATGGTAAAAAAGACTTTAGTAATATATTAACTAGGTGTGGGGAGAAGAGACACATTCAGTAATCTCATGATTAGATCTCAGTTTTTTGGTGAGCCACTCTCCTCAGACTGTGAACCTTACTACTACTTTTTTTTTTCTCCCCTAAGTTGGGACACAGTAGCTGATGTGTTTAGAACTTGGATATTTCTCTTCCCTGAGGCAACTTAGACATTGACAAAATAGTGAATTAGGCTCTGGTAAAATATTTTCTTTCTGTTGTTAAAAGCAACAAATGCTTTGGGGTATTTCAGAATGGATCCTTTTCCCCTCCCCACAATAAGTCTGAGGGGATTTTCTCTAATAATCACTGGTAGAATTCATAGATGTAAAACGCATGAAAGTATAGAGGGCCTCTTATGATTGAGGTACCTGGAGTTTTTAACTTACAGAATTGTCTGCATTTAGCATCCGGCAATTTGTTCATTACAGTTCTGGATTTCCTCTCCAAACTTATTTCCATGTAAGTTTCTATTCATGGGTTTCTGCTCTGTTAAGTTATGACTCTTTGGATCTGTCTGTCTTTTTTTACAGTTCTGGGGATAGAAGTTTTCTGTGTGACTTCTCTTCTCTGATGAATCTAAGAAGAGTTGTTGTTTTTCTGTTTATTAAGCTTTTTACTTGTTAGAATACAGTAATGGCTATATTCTATCCAAAATGCCTTATATGCTGGACTGGTAATTGGAAGTCTGCAATATAAATATTTTTGTTACTTTTTCTTGTTGAATAGAAGGCTAAGTAAGAAGAGATATTTTTGTTTCTGAACTCACAGGAAAACATTCAGTGTTTTTCAGTTAATATTGTTTGCAGGAAATGTATTTTTAGATTGCCGAGAGTTCTTTATTTTTTAAAATGACAGATAGGTATTTAATATTGTAAAGTGCTTTATTTGCAAATAATGTTATGATGAAATTATTTTTTACCTTAATGATAAATTATATTACTGGTATTTGAATATTTAAACAATTTCACATTCTTGGAATAAATCCCTCTCAGTCCTTTTTCTATATTGTTATTATTTGGTAATATTTTGTTGGGGTTTTGCCATCTATATTTATGAGGGAGACAGGCCTATAAATAATATTTTTGTCATATATTTTGCTGTCCTCATAACTTGAATTGGGTATGTTTCTTCTTTTTATATTATTTGTTAGAGTTTGTATTAGATTAGTGTTATTTACTCCTTGAATGTTTGGAAAAATTCACCAGTGTAGCAATTGGAGACTGGAGTCACTTAGGTGGGAAAGCTTCTAATTATAAATTAAGTATCTTTACTAAATATAGAGTTCTTTCATTTTTCTATTTTGATAATGTACATTTTGCATAAATTTTTTGTCTAAAATTTAAAATTGATCAGCATGGAGTTTTTCATACTAACTTTTTTGTGCATGTATGCTACTGGGGATTCAAACCATGGCTTCCCACTTGCAGGGCAATAGATGTACCATTGAGCTGTATCCCTAGCTCCTCCCATGCCTGCATCCTCATTTTTAAAAAAATATTTGAAACAGGGTCAAACTATGTTGCCAATAGTGGCCTAAACTTGTGATCTTCCTGGCTCAGCCCTCAAGTGGCTAGGATTTACAGGGATGTGCCACCACACCTGGCTTATACTAACCTCTTATCAGCAATGTCTGTATTGTCATTATTAACACTGATAATTTGTTTTCTCTCTTTATTACTGACATGACACCATTTTAAAAAGTAATGTTCTATTTATTTCTGCTTTTAACCATAAAAAATAACTGGTACTGGATTTCACCTCCTAATAAAAACAATAAGGAATCTTGATCAACTGTACATAATAACTATTTTAAGGAATTAGAAATCAGGAAACACATATAATATATCTGGAAGGAAAACAAAGTACACCCTGAGAATAACTTGGCTTTCTACTTGGTGGCATTTATCAGACTCTGATGAAGTGGGAGGCAAGTGAAGTATAATAGGTCAGCCTCACTTGAATTAGCAGTCAGAAAGCAGAGGTTGGAGAAATTGTAATAGCTATAATTTGTGGCGGTGGAATCTGAGAATGAAGGGAGCTATCTAGAAAAAGAGCTGCAAAAAGCTCAGGAGTCCTCTTAAGTCTTTGGCTGAATGCTAAGCTGGCCATAAGTAAGATGTGGCTCTAAGAGGCTGGACATAGACCAACTACCTGGAAAAAAAAACAAAAACTAGTGACTGAAAATTTGTCAAGGCTCACACAATATTGGGAGGTATTTAAGTTCCAACTTTATTATAGTGAAATGTCTTCACTGAACAAGCAACGTTTGATAGAGATCATGAAAGACAACATATTTGGGGTAAGGACATATCTTAAAGACACCATAATAAAGTTTTAAAACAAGCCTCCAAAGGATCAATGTGGTTCATGAGTAAGTGAATATACAATGGAATAAAAGTTCAGAACTCTTTAAAAGGGAAAAAATTCTAAACACTCAGCTATATAATTTAGATATTGTCCAGTATCCAGTAAAAATACCAGTTTAGGATGCAAGAAAATATGATTAGTAAGCAGAAGAAAAATAAGATCAATATAGAGAGATCCAGAAATTGTAAAGATGATGGAATTTGCAGTCGATGACATAAAATGGCTATGATAAATATATTCAAGGACATAAAGGAAAATATGAACAACAATGAAGAGAAATAGAAATATTAAAAAATGAACATATAGAAATCCAAGGACTGAAAAATATAATACTTACAGAATTTAACTACAAATAATCAACTGCAGATTAGGAGAACACTAAAATTAAAGATAAGGCAACAGAAATTTCCCAAATAGAAGTACAGAGAGAAAAAAGAGGCATAAAAAATGAACAGATTCTCAAAGCCTATGAGAACTGATGGTATACCATATGTATACTTGGAATACCTAAAGAAGATAAATTCCCAAATTTTGAAGAAGTTATTGTTGAAAACTTCCAAATTTGTTAAAGAATATAAAACTTCCAGTTCCAGGAAAGATAAACAAAAACAAAAATGTATACCAAAACATATCAAAATAAAATTGTTGAAAACTAATGAAAGGTAATCTTAAAAGTAGCCAAAGATATATTATTTTTAGTGGAACAAAGGTAGTAGAAATGATCCCTCAAATCAGAAGCAATTAAATTCAGAATAATTACAATGATATATTTTGAAGTCCAAAAAGAAGAAAAATATCCAATTTAGGATTCTCTAATAGGCAAAAATATCCTTCACATCCGAAGATGACATAAAGAATTTCCTGGCAGAGTTTCCCATGAGAAATTTTAAAGAAAAAAATTTCAGACTGAAGAAATAATAAAAGATGGTTACATATATTTTTAAAAAGAAATGAAGAGTACTATAAATACCAAATATAAAGGTACCTACAAAAGTCATTCATATTTTAATAATTTACTTAAAATATAATCACCTTTATAGTAACAAATGAACAAACAAATCCCAATGTATTGTGGGGTTTAAAGCATGTAAAAGTAATATCTATGACAACAATAACATAAAAGATGGTCATTTTTTACTTTCTTAAATTGTATTGGATATAGTATAGCATTTGAGTAGATTCTTGTAAGTTGAAGATGTATATTGTAAACCCCTGATCAACCATTTAAATAATAAAATAAAGAGTTGTAGCTAATAAACCAATAGATGAGAGAGATTAAATTCTAAAAATAAAAATTAAAAGACAGGAAGGAAAAGGGAAAAAAAGAAACAAAGGACAGATTAAAATATATAAAAAATAGTGAGATAGTAGACTAAATTCTGTTTACAATAAATACATTAAATATAAGTGGACTAATCATAGTAATTTAAAAAGAAAAGAGAAAGATTGTATTAACAAAGAAAGTAAACAAGTCCCTATTGACTACAAGGAACATAGTAAATACAAAGGGTAGATATGTTAGAAGGAGAAAGAATTGATAAAGGCACATACATTGTGAAAACAGTAATTATAAGAAAGCATTTCAGACTATATTATGACAAAAATAGACTGCAAGAGAAGGATTATTATTGGAGAGACAGAAGGACTTTTTATATTGACTAGCAGTTCAGATCATCAAGAAGACATAACATCCCTAAATCTCTATGCATCTAATAATATAGGTTCAAAACATTTCAAGCAAGAAGTTGACAAAATTAAAAAGAATAAAGACACATCTACAATTTAATTATTCTTGCAGATTTTAACACTCATTTTTCAGAATTTAGTAAAACAAGAAGACAGAAAATTCATAAAATTTAGACCTGAACAAAACTATACATCAACTTAATTAATGTTGATACAGCACTATACTCAAACCTTTAGAATAATTACTCTTTTCAAATGAATATAGAATATCTTCAAAATAAAGCATAGGTTAGGCCATAAAACAAGTCTCAATACAGATAAAAGAACCGAAACTATAAAGAGTATATTCTCTGCTCATATGAAACTAGTTACTAATTGATAACCAAAGGAAATTTTAAAATTCCCAAATACTTGACAGTTAAACCACATGCTTCTAAATAAACCATGTACCCAAAGAAGAAACAATGAGGAAAATGATAAAATATTTAACACTAAAGCATAATGAAAACACAACCTTGTCAAAATGTTTAGAATACAGCAAAGATAGTAGTTAGAGGGAAATTTATAACTTTAAATGCTTCAAAACCAATAAAGATTTTTAAGTTGATCTATAAATTCCAGGCAAATCCAGTCAAAATCCCAGAAAGTTTTCTTTTTTTTTTCTTTTTTCTTAGGCAAGTTAATTTTAAAATTTATCTGAAAATACAAAGGACCTAACATAGCTAAAACAGATTCTACCTAGGAAAAAAAAATCTTACTCTGTGATTTTAAGATGTAATATAATGCTGCAATAATCAAAACAGTTTGGAATAGGTGTAAGGATAATAAATTAATCATATAACAGAGAATCCAGAAATAGATCTATATACACACCAGTCATTTTCAGCAGTGATGCCAAGATGATGATAATGGTATTTTAATGGGGGAAAATGATATTTTCAACAAATGATGCTAGAACAACTGGATATTCATATGAAGAAAATCAACTTTATTTTTTGCCTCACAGAATATACAACAAAAGAAATGAAAATGGATCATAGTTGTAAATATAAAATATAAACTGTAAAACTTTTAGAAGAAAACAGGAGAAAATCTTTATTATCTTGTAATTGACAAAGATTTCATAGTAAGGATCTAAAAACCACTAGTCATAAAGAAAAAAATTGATAATTGGCTAATATCTCAATAAAACTACGGATCCTCAAAAGACATTTAAAAATATGTAGGCATATGATAGACTAGTATGTATATATTTACAGTATGTATATGTATATGTACATATTTATAGTATGTATATCTGACAAAAATTGTCATATACAAAAATAATTCTTAAATATATATATTATAATGTGATATAATATAATACATGATATTAAATAGATACATAAGTGACTCTTGAAACTCACTGAAAAAAATCAAACAGTATAAAAATTGGCAAAACTTTTTTCTCATTGCTTGACACATGCAATAAAAATGATCTTTTTTAGTATAAGGAATTTGTTTTAACACTTGTTCAGAGCTCTGGGTTAATCAATATGTAGGAACACAAAGTGGTATCAGAAACATTTCTTGACCATCTGAGAAATCAATATTTAGTTAGGTAAGATGGAGTGAACTTGAACCCCCAACCTAATCATATGGTGGTAAAAACTGATAAATAGTTGTGGTAGATGTAGGGTTATGAAATTCAGAGTTAAATGAGTTGATAAATTAGAAGGATATAAAAGTATAGTCTCTAAAATAATATGTACTCATCAAGTGTTAGTTACTTTCCTTCTCTGAGGATGAGAATTTATATTTGAAGTGATGAATCAAAGTACAATTAAGGAATTGATGTTTAACATAGGACTTGTAAGATAGGATAGTTTTTCATAAGTGTCAAGAAATGGGAAGACTTTTAGTTCAGGAGTATGACATGAGCAAAGGGAAGAAGTGAAAAATGACAAGTTATGCAGAGGAAGAGTGAGACATACATGGTGTACTCATGTTCACAGGGAATAGAATGAAAAAGAGTTTCCTCTGGAGGAGGAGAAGCACTAGGGACATATTACAGAGGAACTTTAAAACGAAATTAGATAATGTAGGCTTCTTTTAAGTTGATCTTTTAGAGATTTCCAATACATAAATAAAACAGATAAAAGGGATATTTTATCAGTAACAGCTTATTTTATAATTTAATTTCATAACACTAAAAATAGAATCATTTGACTAGAACAATGAAACTGTTTTGATGAGCATAAAACTTTGAAATTGGGGACTGTTGATTTCAGATATAAGTTTGTTTTTTGCTATTATTTTAAATGAGCCTCAGCTTTTGCTTTATTTTTGCTATATTTTCTTTTGGTGGCATCAACTTCAGAAAATACTAAGTCATATAGATAAATAATTGTAAATAATAATACTTTACAGTTTTCCTTGAAGTCTTTTCTTACCTTTCAATAAAGCAAGAGATTTATTTTAAGGTTTATATATGATGTATTTTAATGTAGTAGGATGAATTAATGCTTTAGTAGTTTCCAGATGGTTAAAATTTAGAACATAATGCATTTTCACATGTGTACCATTTTTTGTTATGGTTTTTATATTGTTTAGATTTTTTTTAAACTTACAAGTTGCAGAAACCTAACTCAAACTAATAGAAATATATTGGGTTACATCGCCAAAGAAAAACAGAAATAGCATTTAGCTGTAGTCATTTTTGGATATAAGTATGCTAACATGATGCAAAGATTTTTTTTTTTAAATTTTTCTACTCTTTTCTCTCCTTTCTCTACTTTTCTTTGTATTTTTGGCTTCATTCACTTTTAGTGCAGACAGAATGTACCTATGTACCAGTGAGATTGGCCATGACAATTCCAGATCTACTTGATTATAGTCTCTAACCTGATCATGAGAGAACTGTTCCAGCTAGTTCCATCAGAAAATTCTGGGTCAAATTTCTCTATTTGTGGCTGAGAGGAGTAACTAAAGGCAAGCAACAGAGAGCTCAGATTGACAATTCCATCAAAACTTAATGGCATATAGAAATAATTCCCAATGACAACAAAAACAAAATCAAAAACAAAACACAAAAGAATATAGAACACACTAAAAACATAAAGTTATTAAATTATTATTTTCATTGTCTAATATAGTTTCTTAAAAGCAGTTAAAATTGTACTCAAAAAACTAAAAATAAAATAAACACTTGTAGAACTCAAAGAGCAAAAGCATAAAATAGAATATAAAGCAGATGTCATGAAAAGTAATATTTTAGCAATATGGATAATCATGGTTTCTAATGAGACTTTTTTATTCCATTACAATTTTGGCACATTTGAAGATCACATTTCACTGTACAAGCTACAGTGAAAAAATAAGGCCTAGGGCTACACCAGTACTTTTATAAATAAAAATAGAACCTATCTTAGAAGAAGTTATCTTTTGATTTCTTTCTTTTTTTTTAAAGAAATAGAGAGAGAGATAATTTTTAATATTTATTTTTTAGTTCTCGGCGGACACAACATCTTTGTATGTGGTGCTGAGGATCGAACCTGGCCTACACGCATGCCAGGCGAGCGCGCTACCGTTTGAGCCACATCCCCAGCCCTACCTTTTGATTTCAACGGTATTTTAAAGCAAGAATTTTACTTACTGGATGATATTCAGAAGAGGAAAGCTTTTTAATTCAGACAAGTTTAAGTATTACAGGAAAAGAAAGATGGAAGAATGGGAAAACCAACAAAATTAAACATATACAGGAATGATCGCTCTTGAACTCTACCGACTTCATTGCAATACCTTGAATTTTTAGCACCCCTCTCCAAAGAGAGTGCTTTACTCCATGTCTGTAGCAATTAATAAATATATACAAAATAATTCACTTTCTACTATTGGATGCTGCATTGTAGAGCCTATAAAACTGTTGTTAAATAATATTTAAGTAGTCATTTCAGTAAAGCAAGCACTAATCTACAGTCAAGGCTTTGTCACCAACTTTTTTTTTACCTCGGTAACACTGGTGGTTTTCTTAATTTGACTGTTTCCTCATCTCTGAAATGACAGTGTCGGCCTTAATAGTTGGCCTCGTCAAGCTTCAGCAGTAGGCCATTTCCTTTTTTTCTGCTATAGCCATTGGTAGCAGCTGTGCTTTTATGGACATGTGAGAGGAAGTTGGTTTTGAATGATCCCTCTGTGAATGTTTTAGGTGCTAGGCAGCCTTGGAAAGCAGATGAAAGACATATCTCATACATGCTCATATAGTACAATGTGACTTCCACAAATGTATGTTGGGTACCATTTTCAGAAATACCTATAAAAATAGTTTGGTAGATAAAAAAGAATATTGAGAGGGAATATTGGGCCTAATATGATAATGTATGCATGTACATTTCTGGCAGATTTCAAATGTGGGGCTTTTTCTTCCTTATGAACTTGCCAGACAGAATCTAACAGTTCTAATGACATCTCCAATACCACTCATTGCCTTCTTCATTTCTCTCTCTCTCTCTCTCTCTCTCTCTCTCTCTCTCTCTCTCTCTCTCTCTCTGTCTCTCTCTCTAAGTACATTGTTTAGTAAAGTGATTGTAGAATTAACATTTTTCCTAAAAGAAAAATATCTGGTTTAATGACCAAATCATTTTAGAGCAACATAACAGAATTTTACAGGAACTAAATCTATTTCTTCACACCGATCATGCATGTTTTACTCAAGCATTGAGTCATTAGCATGTTTATAATGGTTCTAATTTAGCACAACATTTTCTGAATTTTATCCTTGAGTCATTTACAAATTGTTCATATTGAGTAAACAAAGGAAACAGATTGCATTTTATACTTAGTAATTTATCTGAAAGAAGAGGGGAGGGTTAATTGTTTTAAAGTTTTGGTCTGTTTGGGGAAGTGAGCCTGCTTTTTCATTGCTAGGCATAAATGCCATTTCTCTTTTTTGGAGATGAGGGGGTGCTATGGAGGAGTAAAATGAAAAATTAGGACTAGGACAAGATTGGCCACTCCCAGAGGGGAGTGTGGAGCAAAAGGGGAGCTGGCACGAGATTATCCAAAACAGTTGGTGCATTCCTTAATGATCAAGTGCTTGAGAAGTCCAGTTCTTCCTGGCAGAGCATCTGTGTTGATGTTTATATCTTTGCCCTGCTGTATGGGAAAGGCATGCTTTCTCTTGCTGCTTAGCTAAAAATAGGATGGAATATAGCATTGTATGAGATATTTTAAGATAGCAAAAACATTTAAGAGGTTAAAGGTTTGGCTTTTGGATCAAAAAAGATCACTGATATAACTTGTAGTGTTCTTTGCAGACTGAATTTTATCTGGAGTTTGTTAGTGATTTGGATGCTTGGTTAGGGAGTTATTCTAGGTTTATTTGGTGCAGTTTGAAAAACCTACTTTGCTGTCTTTCTGTAAGCTCCCAGCATGAAGAGCAGGCCTGAAAACAGCCTCTATTTATATCCCCTTGTTCTTATTTGGAAAATCAGTTGTTTCATTGTGGAGAGAGAGAGAGGGAGAAAGAGAGAGAAGAGGAGAGGATAGAAAAAGGGGTGTGGGGAGAGAGAGAACATGCACATCAGTCGTCAGGGAGTGTGCTTTGTACGTTATAGTGACTTCAAAATAAAACTGGCACATTTTAGTGTCTAATTATTTTTAGTGAGCTTGAGCTTGGAGGGTTTTAATTAAAATTTAAGAGTGCTCTTCAAGCTCTCCAAGCTCCAATTTTATCCCACTGTATTGTGGAGCACTTACCACTGTGAAAAAATGTACAGTAACTGGCATGTGCATCTCTATGTTTCCTAATGAGAAACGTGAGATGGATGATCAGCCGGGATATAAATATATACTGTCAGATTTAGTTGTAAACCAAAGTCACAGTATTTTTGATAAGTTATGATTGTCTTGGTTACATAAGAAATTTGTTGCACTTGAAATTTATGATTCCTATGAAAAATAAAAGGAATTCCTTTACTCTTTTCTTAAGAGTTAATAAAGTAAAAGGTAATTTGCACACAGGGGAGCCATCATTGTTTTCATGGAAATATTTGAAAGATATTTTCTTTTTTTGATTTATTCTTTTTTATTTATTCTAATTCATTATACATATGACAGCAGAATGCATTTCAATTTATATTACACATATGATGCACAAATTTTTTCATGTCTCTGGTTGTACACAAAGTAGAGTTGAAAGATATTTTCTAAAAAGTTTGCTGTGGACTAAAATATTAAAAGATATTAGCATTTCTGACTGTGAATATCACATGGAGGTAAAATGAAAATAAATATTTACGGGTAAATTGTTTTAAAGCACAATAAAAAGTTTTCCCACTAGTCTTTCTCCCTCTTCCTCCTCTTGTTTTAATTTTAATTATGATTTGCTTACTCTCTTTGTCTTATAGGCAAAAACTTTATCTTGTGCAGAATAGCAGCTAATACTGCATGAAACTTTGTTTAGGAGCAATTTTAAATTATTCCTAAAATATCATCATGCAGATTAGGAAATGAATATCTCACATACTCTCACTTTGCATTTATCTTGTACCATTAAATTAATTATTAGCAGGCAAAAAAATAGTTTTTTTAAAAGTTTTTTAAATTTATTTTTTAAAAATAAATGACAGCAGAATGCATTACAATTCTTGTTACACATATAGAGCACAAGTTTTCATATCTCTGGTTGTATATAAAGTATGTTCACAGCAATTCGTGTCTTCATACATGTACTTTGGATAATGATGTCCATCACATTCCACCATCCTTGCTGGCAAAAACATTATTAAAGCAATGAAACACATTCTTGACTTACCTGGCCTGAAACTTAAGTACTTAACAAGTAGAAAACTTTTATTGGAATTCATAATGTGAAGGGTTTGTTTGTTTGTTTGTTTTGTACTAGGGATTGACACAGGGGCACTTCACCATTAACCTACATCCTCAGCCCTTTTTATTTTATTTTTTAAAATTTTGAGACAGGGTCTCACTAAATTGCTAAGTGTCTCACTAACATTCTTAGGCTGACCTTGAACTTACAATCTTCCTACTCAGCCTTTGCAGTTGTTGGAGTTACATGTGTGTACAACTGCATCCTGGTATGCAGGATATTTTTTTAGAAATTAGTTCTGAATTGTATCTTTCCTTTTTAACTTACAAAAAGTTTCTTATAAAAGAAAAGCTTAAATTTTCAAAGAAAAATAAAAAACTCAAGAAACTATGCAATTAAACTAATTTATAGGGCTGGGGCTATAGCTCAGTGGTAGAGTGCTTGCCTAGCATGTGTGAGGCACTGGGTTCTATCCTCAGCACCACATAAAAACAAAACAAATAAAATAAAGGCATTCTGTCCATCTACAACTACAAAAAAATATAAAAAAATTTATAATATACCAAAAATTCACTTTTTTGCTTAAATATAGAAATAGTCCAGTTTTATATTTTTGAAAGTCCTGTTTTAATCCCTATCACTTATTAAAATGGAATAGATAATTTGTTCATGAAAACAAATTTTTTCAAAGTACAAGCAATGAATTTTGACATTTGATGCAATGTCTCATTAAGCATGTTACATTCAAATACATGTATATTATAGTGAATTTTATGCTATAGTTTGTGATTTTTTATCTCAATTTTCAAAGTCACTAAACTTTGAGTAGTCAAATTAATATAATAAAATTCACTGTATATTTTTTTCATTATTTGAGGACTCTGGCATCAGCATAGCTGTGTTAATTGTTTTCAAGTTAGTCAAATAAAACATATTTATGCTTGTGACATAATCCACGAGTATCTGAGAGATGTTCACTCCTTTTTTTTTTTTTTCATTTGGAATCATATATTACTACTGTGTTAAAGACACTCTGCTTGGTCTAACTCTTTCCATGTATATAATGCAAATTGGACTTTACTTATTTCTACCTCTTTGGGTTTTGTAATAGGACAAAGTCTGATCTGATCTTTAAAGCCAGTGACCTATTGATATAGTTGAGGGATATGGCAGAAGGGGGATGAATCCTTACTTTTAATTTGTGACTTTTCTTGGGTATGAGTGTAAATTGGTACATTCCTTAATAGAGTGGGAAATTTGAAAATACAACTTTACATTTATAACTTTGTACCTATTACATGTTTCTTCATTTCAAACCAGAAACATTCACTGGGGGCAGAAGTGTCCTCTTTCTCTATTGTACTTGGTAACAACCTGCTGCTTTTGGCCTATTTTCCTTCATCTTTCCTTCTTTACTTTATAGCACAGAGAGTGCTTAGCACCAGTTAAGGTATGTGCTTAGAGGGCTGGCGGTCAGATAATTAGGGGAGAAAGCTGGGTTCTTCAAAAGATTTTGTAATAAAAGTTTTGAGCTTTCCTGAAATCTCCTAGAATTAAGATTAAATGTTGATAGTGTTGTATATAGTGACTTTTATTGTTCTGTAAATAAAGGTAATCGGTAGTTGTTATTAAATATTCTCATGAGTATAAATGAAAATGTAGACATGCAAAGACTGCTTTAAATTTCCCCTTGGTTTCTTCTACTCAAGTAGAAACTCAGCATTACAGTAAGGATTAATTTCCTAATAGAGTGTAATATACTTTGAAGTTATTAGCCATTTTATTCATGAGTAGCTTTTATGAAAAGTTGTATCCACATGGTTTGATTTATTTTTGAAGCATGTGCTCCTGTTGTTCATATACTTCTATTTTTTTTTCCCATGAAGTTTCAGCATTCTTTTCTAGGAGCTCTGAAATATTTCAAATCTATTTATAGAAAGGAGAGACATATTTTAGCCTGTTTTATATCTTGTATGTATCTAATCCTAGCATATGGACTTGCTCTGTACTTGTGATCAGTACTAGTAAATTGGGCTTTATTCTGACTGTTATCATAAATGCTCTCAACTCAATTTTTAACCAATTTATACTTTGGCATTTGTGTCAGTAAAATCAATTTAGTACAATGATATAATATGTATGAAAGGGTAAAAAATAGAAACAAAACTAGGTAGGATAAGAAATTTAAGACTTTTTGTTGATTATTCTTATCCATAATCTAACGTTATATCAGTTTTTCTCAGAAATTCAAACCTAATTTGAGAAAAAATTGTCTCAGAAAGGTAGGATTAGAATTTTTCTTAACTCCTAAACTCAATTTTATCTTTTTATGGTTTTTAGCATAAAAACGGTTTAGGTATAGAAAAACTAGATACCTCGTTTCTAAAAGTGAAATAAAAATAGGAGACAATTTAGGCAATTAAATACTACCTGAATATATACATATGCATGTAGGCCCATTGCAGGTTGCTCAGAATCCAATTTTGAAGCACAAAGGTAGATCACTTGTTAAAACCTAAGAAAATAATAGGAAAAATGGAAGAAAAAAAGAAGGAAGGCAAAAAGAAAGGAAGGAGGGAAGAAGTAAAGGAAGGAGCAAGGAGTCTTAATTTTATAGAATCAAGCTGAGTTCTATTTAGACAAAACTTCAACTTCTGTGATAGCCTGCTAGTATGGTCGGTCTTCATCGGTCATTTTACCACACACAGATCTGGATTCCATTCATTCCTTGATTGATTGATCATGTCACAACCAAAGTTAATTGTTTTTCACCAATACTTTCTAACCATGCAATGGTCTTCTCATCTCTTAAGCCTTTTTCTAAAGCTTATCTAGTTTCTAAAGCCCTTTAGAGCCATCTTGACCTAACTGTCATTTTGAAAAAATTAAGGAGGATTTAGAAGCTGGAGAAAAATTTAAAGGGAAAATGCTAAAGAGATAGGTGCTGATATGGGAGAGAAAAGGCATTTGATATTGGAAGTAACCATTTTAAATATAATTTTAAGAGAAATTTATCAGAATTTTGACACTGGAATGTTAAAGTTTAATGGGAGTGTGCTTTGCACTAAGGATCCAGTATTTAAATCTACATTCTCTTTTGGAAACATGACCTATTTGTTAAGATTTAAGGCTTAAAAAGTACAAGCAAATAGTTATAAGAAGTAGCCCCATTTGCAAATCCATCTGAATAGAAAGAAAAAAACTCAGACAAATTTGGTAATTTTTAGGATATTGTAAAATTTTATTTCTGTAGCCTTTATGAATCTTTGCAAAAACAAATGTAATTATTCCTTGTAGTCTAGAATGTTATTTAGAAAGGCATTGGGGCAAATAACATTTAAATATATACTTTTAAAAATAAAAATATGCATCACTTTTTGTATGAAAGTTTTAGCAGTTTTCATTACTAATGAACAGAGAACATCTTGACTTTATTTTTTCCTCTTTCTGCTCCAAATGAGTATTTTACAAAAGTTGGATTTCTTCTTTCAGGATTAAGTAGTTACTGGCCTCTTCCCCCTTTAAAATCTGTCATTGTTCCTTGTACAGCACATAAATTTTGCTTGGACTTAAAATATCACCTGGATCAAAAGGTATATAATCTCAACTAAACCCATATAAAAGAGCCCTCTTTAAGGTGCATCCTAAAAATTATGAATGTTGATTAAATATTAATAGAATTATGATAATAAGAAAAGATTATTGAGCATTATCCTCTTTTCTCCTGGGTAGTAGTGTAACTCTTAGTCTGGAAAAAATAAATTCAGTTGTGGTATTTTATAATAGAGTAAGACAACAGCAGCAAAAATAGCTTTGTACACTTTTAAATGAGAAAATTTATCCTAAGCTGCCTTTCTGAATTCGTAATATACATATGTTTTTAATTATATGTATACATATAATTAATAATTTGTATTTTAACAGATTCTTCCTGCATGGAAAAACTACTTTCAAAGGATTGGAAGGAAAAAATGGAAAGACTAAACACCAGTGAACTTCTTGGAGAAATTAAAGGTACAATGTAAAAGATATCAAATATATCAATGCATAGATGTTATTTTATCTAACAATATATTTGTTGTTCTATACTAGAACATTAAACTCTTACTTTTAATACTTGATTTACTACATGATAAATATATAATGTGTCCTTGAAATTTTATTCTTTATAAGGTTTATGAATGAAATTTCTGTCTACCTTTGGCATAAGTCCATGAACATAGAATTTATAGACTATATTGCCTCATGAATTTGTGTAACAAAAATATGAGAAAGAAAAAAGTTATATCAAAAAGTAAAGAGCTATTTAAGGTAAAGAGATTCTTAGTAATGATTCTTAAAATCATAATGGCCTAATTTATGAAGCCAATTATTAATTTGAATTTCTTCTGATAAAAGAGTTTACCTGTAACACCTTTAAAAACATTTATACAATACACTGTACATTTATAGAATATATACTTATACAGTGCACATTTATACAGAATATACAGTGAATTCTGGGTCCTGTTTACCTGTTTACAGGCCTATAAACATCCTGGCTCTGTGACTTACTAAATGAGTGTTTTTTGGTAGACCACCAAATTTTTCTACATTTCGTATTCCTTATCTTTAAAATTCCTTATCTTTAAAAAAGATAATAATGTACCTATTTCACAGGCTCATCAAGACAGTAATACATATAATGCTCTTAGAACTATGATACTTGTCACTTAAGAAAGTACTCATGAATGTAAGTTGTGGTGGTTCTTATTTTAATATGCCTATAGGGTCAAAGGTTGATTAATCTCAAACAGTTTCATAAGATTTAGCATTTCATGATCTCAGATGCAGATGAGAATAAACATCTTTATTTTTAATATATGTGATTGGTGTCATTATTTTATTATTATTATATATGTGATTGATATTATTTTTAAACTCTCTCTTGTTGATTTATTTATGAAGATGAAGTACCCTATCCCTACTGTGGTGTATCATGAAAGGAATACATCATTCATTAATTCTATCAGTCTTTCCTTACACAGACAGTCATCACTCTGATTCATACTAACAATTTGGGAACTTCTTTACATTAATTTTATTAATTTAACATACAACTGTAGGTGAATATTCCTGTTGGTTGTGGATAGTTTCTCAATAAGTATTTAATACATATGTTCTTTTAGATTTACTATAAAACCATTGCCTAGTATTAAGGCATGGTGTATTCAACTCAAACATAAAGACAAGAAAGTCATCTTTTCCCCAATGAATAATTAATAACTCATTCCATTAACTAATAGTGTCAAAATCAAGTAGAAATTGAATATTATTTTGAATTTCACTGCTTCTGTTTTGTACTCATAAAGGCCATTTGCTATTTTGGAAAAAAAAAAAAGAAACTCAACTTATAACTGACTGGTAGAAAGAAAGTCATTAGTAACATATTCTCTATCCAGCTGCAATAACATGGTGTGTGCTACTTTGCACGTCATTCTGTATTTTCTTCCCTTTCCAAAGCCATTGGTTTTATAACAGTTAGAACAGAAATGGTTTATGCAAAGGCAAGCTTTTGCCAGCATGAATGGTGGGGGTCTTGCTTTCTCTTGGTAATGTAGAAGCTAACACCAAGTTTTTATACTTCAAGGTATCTTTTTCTTCCCGTATTTTATCTTTCTTTATATTTAAATCTAATTATGAATTAAATATCCCAAAACTGTACATGTTTTAGATGCACAAAATTTGTAAATCTCAGAAGTGAGACACATGAAAAATTAGGCTTTTCAAACTGAATTTATGTGATATATGAACTTTCAGTTGTATGCTATTCTGAGTTTTGTGGGCATAAAAGAATACTGAATTTCCTATTTTGACTTATTTACATTTTGCCTCTTCTTACATTTTAATATTTTGCCATCATGTGCATTATACAGAAAAGATAACTATAATATGTTAATTTAAAAATGAAAAAAATGACGCATCCTCATATAGTTTCATTTAACCACTGCTAAAACTCAGCATACATTTTTCTAGGTAAGACCAAGTTGATTATTAGTCAACTAAAATTGTTATCATTATTCTGAAAATTTAAAGTAATCTAAATGATGTATTTGGGGAATATGTACTACTGTGGATTAACAGTATTTAATAGAACTCAAACTGTGTATTTCAATAAGTCTTATTTCCCTTGATTACAAAATTCATGTGTATTTATTTGTAAGAAACAGAAAAACATGCAAAAGAAATAAAATTGTTCTTTAATTCTGCATGTATTTTATCATTTATCCTTTCAATTTTAACTTACACACACACACTTATATATATTAATTTTTCCTATTAGCATCATCCTTTTACTATTCTTTTATAATCTGTTTTCACCTTAATGATATATCATGAATTTCCTTGTGATTAAGTAATCTTCTAAAATATTTTTATTGGCAGAAAATGAGATTTTCATAATTTAACTGAGCCTTGTATTCAACACTGAGGTTTTTAAAAATTGTCAGTACAAAGCATGTCTTAAGCACAGATGACTTTTTAGGAAGATTTTTCAGCCTATTAGTGGTCATTTCATTTATATATATATATATATATATATATATATATATATATATATATATATCTTTCTTCTTTTGGGGTATCAGGGGCACTTTACCACTGAGCCACATCCCCAGCCCCCCCCCTTTTTTTGTATTTTATTTAGAGACAGGGTTTCACCGAGTTGCTTAGTGACTTGCTTTTTGCTGAAGCTGGCTTTGAACTCATGATCCTCCTGCGTCAGCTTCCCGAGCTGCTGGGAAAATATATTCTTAAAAGTGAAATTCCTGGGCCAAAGAATATGTTCTTTTTAAAAAAGACCTTTGCCCATTATCCTATAGAAAAATATAGTGTTTTGTACTCTCACTGGTAGTATCTGCAAGTGTTTTTTCTTTTGCCCTTAATAGAAAAAAAATTTTTTTGCTAGTTTGATAGGGACGAGGCACATTGTTGCTGATTTAATATGAGGGTTTTTTATATTATTATTGGTGAGAATGAAGAGCTTTAAATGAATTTATTTGTTATTAAACATCTGTTTCTTCATGAACTGCCTATGTACGTCAATTGTCCATTTTTTTATTTAAATGTCTTGTCTAGTTCTTATTTTATGAACTAGAAAATATATATAGCAAGAATATGTAGTAAGAATTCTTAATATATATTTTAATAGTATTAAGCTTCATATTGCATTTTTTATTTGCTTTATTTTGTGATTTTGTTGTCAGTCTTTCCATTCATTTTAATTTAATTTTTTCTGTTGGGAATTTGTTTAGAAAGTTTTCTCCTGCCCTGAAATTAGATACTATTCTGATCTATTTTCTTTCAATTAGTTGACTCTATTTTAAAACATTTAACCCCTTAATTCCTCTTGAATATATTTGGATTTATAATGTCAACTAGAGGTAGAACTTAATTTTTTTCTTGATCAGTTAACCAAAGATCTCTCTTCCACTTATTAAATTCTTCTTATCATATCCTCTGAGTTGAAATAACATATTTCATTATACTCTGATCATGTATTTTGAACATATTTTTCAGAGTTTGGGTCTATTCTATTTATCTATCTAAATTTTTATTAGTACTATGTTATACTAATCATTGTAACTTTATAGTACCTTTCCTAATATCTTTCCTAATTTTTAAGGTATTTTCATATTCCTTCAAAGTTTATCTTCGATTTATTTTATTGATTTGTTAATTAAAGTCCCAAAGTGATTTTTTTTAAAAAAGATTACATTTCTATCAAATTTAAGGGGTGAATGGACACCTTATAATATTATTCATAATATTAAATGTTTCCATTCAAAATAATGTATTACATTCTTACATGTCCCTGAATAATGTTTTATTTTAAAAATACAGTACATTATCTTTGATGCTTTCCCTTTAATGTTTAATATTTTTGCTTGCCTTTATGAATGAGATTCTTTATTTCATTTTCTTTTTATTGCTTTATTTAATGATTCTACTGAAGAATTTTGCTTGTTTATTTTATAATTTCCCTCTTTATTGAACTTATTAGATATATTTCAACTGATATGTGTGTTTGTTTGTGCTCCTTCTTCCCTTATTACGTTGCATAGAATCTCAAGAACAATAATAAGTGATAGCAGATATTTTAGCATTGTTTTTAATTTATTGTATTCTTTTTAATATTTCACATTAATTATTCTGTTGATGATTGATTTAAGCTATTTTGTTAAAATATCATTATGTACAAATAATAATAAGTGCTGGAGAGGATGTAGGAACAAAAGGTACACTTATACATTGTTGATGGGACCACAAATTAGTACAACCAACTTGGAAAGAAATATGGAAATTCCTCAAAAAAATAGAACTAGAAATACCACCATGCCTTTTTCCCCTTTACTTTGCCTTAGCTCCCACATATGAGAGAAAACATTTGACCCTTGATTTTCTGAGTTTGGCTTACTTAGTACAATATTCTTCAGTTTCATCCACTTACTGGCAAATGACTTAATATTCATCCATAATTGATAAACATTAAATCAATCAATTCTTTTTTTAGATTTTACTTAAAAGTGCTTTTACATAAAATTCTTATGTCTACATGATAGGATTTGGATTACTTCTAAAATTTGGGAAACACCGAATCAGAATTTTCAATGAGTCTGTGAGTAAGTCTTTTGTAATGTTTTTATTGTCTATATTTGAGGTGTTCAGCAAGGTCTTTTTATATACATATGTATATTGAAACAATTACTACAGTCAAGCAAATTACCATATACATCATCTTTTTCTATGTGTGTGATGAGAATACCTAAAACCTCTCAGCAAATTTCCAATGTACAATGCAATATTATTAACTGTAGTCCTCATGTTGCACATTAGACTTCTAGACTATTTTATCTCATCTAACTGCAACTTTATATCTTTTCACCTACTATTTTCCCCTTCTACCTCACCCCTGTTTGGTAATTACCATTCTTAATATTGTGTAAGAGAAAATCCCATCCCTATCCCCTACCATTTTTTCCCCCATAGGTATCCAGCTTTCTAGTAGCAGCAATAGTTAGAATGCTATAATTGGCACATATAAAACAGCAGCAATCTCAAAGTGGGCTTCAAATCAGTTTAACATTGTTTTAAGTATTGCATATAATTTTATTGTTAAGAATTTAAATGAACTATAACATAAAATGTTTAGACCTTTTCCTTGGTCTGAAGTATTATGTGCCAGTCAGGGAAGTTCTTGTGATCAAATTCTTAGGGCCTCATACATGTTAAGCATGTGCTCTCCAGTCCAGGGCCACTACATTTTTAAGGCATCTATCATCATCTTAGAATTTATTAAAATAACTAAAGTTGAAAATAATCTTGAACATTTACTATGAATAGTAATTAAAAACATAGGGTGATTTGGCCTAATACATTTTATCTGGTTTGAAGTTTTGTTGGATATAAGAGGGTATTTTAGGGAGTTAAGGGAACAGGGAACTTGTTCTTAGTAAACAGAAGAACTTTAGAAGAACTTATTGCTACCTGGACATTGATAAAATCAGACTGCAGTAATAGAAAATACATCAAATATAGTAGTGAATAAATGAGTGAACAGCTGGATGAAGGGATGAATTAATAAATAAAATCAATAGAAATCTGGCACTAGAAAATTTTAAAAGAGACATGGTAGAGGATGTACCTATTTTAGTGGAATGTTATCTTCATGACCTTCTAAGGTTTGTTCCAAGTTGATACTCAAGTTTATTATAAAATTAGAAAACTAATTAAAAAAATAATCTTTTCTTGTCAACAAGTAATATGGCAATATATTTTGTAAGGTTCTTATTGTTTACAAAGTAAACAAAGTATAAAAAATCCTATAATTTTTTGATTCCTATAAAAAAAACCCAGTAAGGAAAATATTAATTTATCAATTTAACAAATGAACAAAAAGAAACAGAGAATTATCTAGAGTCACTCAGAAAGTTGTGGAGGTAGGGTTTGATCTTTATTTCTGAAGCCTCCGATTAGTAGAATAAGGAGTAGTTCTCAAATCCTTCAAAACCTTAGTGTTTTCAGCATGATCAAGGGGAAGATAGACTCTGGGCTCTTCTTTCCACAACACACAAACTAAAATAATTCCATGTTTACTCCTTTCTATATAAATGAGGCAGTATGGCAAAGCAGAAGTGTATAAAGGTAACATAGTATTTAGGTTGTCTATGCCTGAATGAGAGATGGGTAGAGAATCGTGGCAGAAAAATACAAGTACTGGTGGGGTCCACAGTTGATCTGTCTGTATAGTATTTAGGTTGGTCTATGCCTGAATGAGAGATGGGTAGAGAATCGTGGCAGAAAAATACAAGTACTGGTGGGGTCCACAGTTGATCTGTCTGTATTAGTTTGAGTTGTACCAAAGGAATTAAGATGCTAGGGGAGTTATGGTTATGAGACATTCTTAAATGTAATGGTGATGTATTAGACTACCTCTAGAGCTTTGAGGCTTATCCTCTATTGCCATGGATGGTTTTAACCTTCTGTGGTTTGTCTGATAGATTCTTAAGTCTCCTTGATTTGCATATAAGCCCTTCTTGGGCTGTGACTGGCATCCCCTCCTAGGTGTGAAGGAGCCTCCCTGGGCAGTATGCCAGGGAAACAGTAATGTTGGTTGTTTGAGTTAGCATAAACTGTGCTTGTGTTTGTCAAACACACAGATAATAAGAGAAAAATATATTATGTGATATGAACCAAATAAGGAAAATAGTATTTTCTTTCCTTAGTCGTTAATGATTAAATATATCAGTGTATACATTTAAGGATTAAGGTATATGGGCATAAATGTATACTTTCCTACAGCTTAGAGAAATGACAGTCTTTTTCTGACAGAAGAAAGTGGCAAAACAGACACTTTTAAATGTATTCTACAAATTATTCCCAATGTTTTCCAAAACCACCACTGAAACACAGTTATTATAGCTCAACTAATATGTCTGAGGGATTTGGTTCTAGAGCCTAAATAATATTATCATAGTTCACTGTTAAAGACTGGAAATATTACTTTGTTACTTTGTTAGGTTTGTTACTAAAGAAGAAATAAAATTAAAAACTGTATTATATCAAATAGTACAAGCATATCATGGTTTTGCTTGGTGTAAATACTGAATTAAGAATGTGAATTTATTACAACACTGCTTCTAAGTGCTACTGAGGGCCTGGTTTCATTTTTAGTTTTGATTACCAACATAAATCTTCAGAGAAGAGCACAAATAACACAGAAGTCATGATTTTTTTTTCAGTGCATGAAGTATCTTTGAACGTCAAATACTGTGAGTTATTCTTGAAATAACTTAAGCAATGATGTTATCACCATAGAATCAGAATGGATCTAATAGCATTTCCATAGAATTAACATTCTCTATCATGGGTTAGTATCTTAGATGTCAATTCTCTTTACTAGTTGTTTTTATACTAAGTACTTTGATCACTTATTCCATACACTGTTTTTTCTACAGAATACTCTGTGTTTAGGAATAGTAATTCACAGTAACTGCTGCTTTCTCTTGTAAGTAATCACAGAAGGACTAGAATGATCTTGTAAGAGCTATGACTGTATCCTTAGCATGCTCATTTATAAATGAGCTTTTCTTGAATTCTCACTTATAAATTTACAGTAGTTTTTTTTTTCATTTGGGGGAACTTAAGAAAAAAACTGGAAAGCTTAGATTAGAGGTGAAAGGGGTTCAATAGTAACCGACGTTTAGATTTTATTTTATTTTAAATTTTTTAAATTGCCATTTTTAAGACAATGCTGTATTGCTCTGGACACCAGCTCATGAAAGAGACTGAGAGCACAAATGTGGTTTTCTTACTTTCCCACTTGTATCAAATAATGTAGTAGGGTGTTTATCACTATTTTCTGTACCTACCTGTGTAATTGTAGAACTTCAGAATAATATCCAGAATTATAGACTATCAACAAATTAGAGCTGGAAGCACTTTGTACCTTATGTAATCCAACTCCTTATTTTCCATGTGTTGACCCCAATATCCAGAAAAGTTAGTGCTCTAAATCATAGTAAATTCCTAAGAAAGAAACTTGATATTCCTCCCAAATA
The DNA here is from genome assembly GCF_045843805.1 of Urocitellus parryii. Classification (NCBI taxonomy): domain Eukaryota; kingdom Metazoa; phylum Chordata; class Mammalia; order Rodentia; family Sciuridae; genus Urocitellus; species Urocitellus parryii. Next base: position 47,731,919 of record NC_135534.1, read on the forward strand.
AGATGTTTACCCATTTAACATAGCCTTTTGATTGTCTTATGATCAACAGTGAGTAATAATTGTAGAATCATGGACTCCTTTGACTAACAACAAATGTACACAACAGCTAGTTTTATAAATAAATATATATGCATTATAACACAGGAACACCCATAGTTTTTGAATTATACTACTTTGCATGAATGTAGACATTTCAAAGCTCTCCTTTGTACTATGTTATAAACATCTTTTACTTCTTTTGAAATCTGTGTGATATACATAAAGCAATTAAAACCTCCCCCTACTTGAGGTTGAAGACACAAGGTCTTCTTAATTAAAATTCAAACAAAAGCTACTGGCAAAAATTCCTACTATATGATTAAGGTCTAAAGTATTATGATACATTAGAATCATTGTTAACTGTTAGGATTAAAAGAAATCGATACACTGGGGAAAAGATCAGTTGAATCTAATTAGTGAAACCAATGTTTACATAAAAGAAAATACTGAAGTTTAATAACAGGTTCTGGTTATAAATATAACACTGGCTCAAATTATTTTTCATTGTTATTACATTGACCACATAATCATATTTTAAGTTCATTAAACAAGAATCTGAAATTTCTTCATATAGTTAATTATTATAATTTAAAACATAAAACTTTAAAATCATATCTGATTTCTAAATTTTCAATTATAAAATGTTACTATATGTAAAAATATTATCAATTATAAAATATTCCTATTGATTCCTTTTCAAAAAGATGAATTTTAGCAATAACCATATCCTAGAGTAAGAAAGGGGCAAACTTGGTTAGAGATAAAAAGATCCAGAGTATTCTGAAATGATTATGATTGCATTAAATACATATTAGTCTATTTGATGATATATCAAAATAAAAAGGAATACATTTTGATATAATATGAAAACAAGAGATTTTACATTTTTATTCCTTGTTGCTATGATGAAAATAAACAATATACCAGCGTGGAGAAGAAAAACTTACTAATTGCAGTCTAGATTTTAGATAAAATGAAGGTTATTAGCAATTTCCTAGAAGCCATTCAGATTGCTTACCAAGAAGTGGTAGCTAGTAGGACATCTATAATCCTCCTGTGTGGAATTAGTGAAAACATACTGGAGCTTTAATGATATATGTTAGATTTAAGCTGATGGGGAACTTTTCTCTATCAAAGTAAGTACATTGAATACAAGCTACTTTTATGTCAGAATTAGTGTATAAACCCAGAACTGAAAGTAACTAGCATTTGTACTTCCATCCATACTTGCATGCATACATACCTATAGATTGGAGTATGACTCATAGTGGAATGAGAGATGACAAGAGAAAGAACAAGGGGAATCTGGGAGTGAAATGTGTTTAGGCAAATTGATGGAAACTTTTCTTATGAATTGGAGTGATCATTTCACATTTTGGGGTGGTAAGTTTCACCTCATTTTTTTGTAGCATTCTCCTATCTCCATGAAAAAATGAGAAAATCTGAATGTTAAGTGAAAATGTCTCCCAAGGCATAAACTCAAATCTGACTTATATTTATTATAGTGAGAAAGATGGGGATTTAGAAACTTTTAGCTTAACTTCTCTAAAAAATACCTGAATGACTGGTTATTGAAGATTAGATAACTTACTGAGGATTAGAATATCTGGAATATCTGCAATTATCAAGAATGGAAGAGAAACGATGAGAGAGAGAGAGAGAGAGAGAGAGAAATTATGTGTATATATACATATATGTGTATATATATATATATACATATTAATTCATGCAGTAGATTATATATTCACAAGAAATTACTAGTAGTTTTCTAGTGGGAATAAGATCAAGAGTGTTGATTATATGCTACTGCCAACAGGGACTTAAGACCATTTGTTACCTCTTATATCACAAATTATTTTGTAGGAAATTATTACACATATATAAGATTTTTTTATTTGTTCTAATTAGTTATACATGACAGTAGAATGCATTTTAGTCATGTATAAGATTGAGAAGTTCTAACTAAAAGTCTAACTAACTGGTATTATCAAACATGTCAAGTTTACAGTATAGTTTATGTTTACAATATTGGCTTAACCAAAATGATATTCAATTTATTGATAAATAAACATTTTTTTCAGATAAGTGAGGCCTGGTGAATACTATCTTAGGCAGCATCATTTCCATCTTATTATAAAAGATAGTTTAGCTATTTATGAGTCCCAAGTCCTTTCAGTATTATTAAATTTCCTTGTTTACGCACAGGTCAAATTGTCTTATCCAAAACTTTTAAGATGTTTTTCATATAATTTTGGCTCTGGCATTTTTTTATAAAGGAAGCTAAAACTCAAAAAGTCTTTGTGTTAAAATGGGATATTCACATGTAACACTTCTGGACACATGGTTGGTATAAATTTTCTTTACAACTGTGAACCGTGAGATTTACTTTATATGCATATATTTTAAAGTCAATGCAGAAGTTGTTAGTAATAGTAGGAAAAATGGTAGGAAAACTTGTACTAGTAGGAAAAAATGTACTAGTATTAATTTGCTTTAATTCAATTTAGCTTCTTTCCTTTTAATACATGTATATGGCTTTAAAATATACCTTTGTGTTGATTTTTATATACAACTGATTCTTAGAAGAAAAATGCATGGGATAGTGTTAATCTCACGTTATTTTTGTCCATGGAATGCACTGTGTTTAGCAACCTAGGTCTGAGGGTGTGCCCTGGGCATTTCCTTAGTATAGAGTTAGCTCTTGACCAAATTCTCAGGGGGTAGCTGTGTCACATAAAGAACTGGCCCATGGTGCTAGACCTCCCACACTCAGTATTTAGGTCATTTGTCTGAATTAAAAAAAAAATTGCTAGGCTAACCACTTAATAAAATGTGTATATTTTCATCCAAATGGTGTTTTTATGAATAAGAACCTTGAAATAAGCATAAATTGTACATTATTCTCTACATTTTAAAATGTGTTGCTACTGTTGGTAATTACCACTGAGTGCATATTTAATGCACTGAGGAAATTTGATGCAATTATTCCGTTTATTTGTGATTCCCCTACAATCCAAATGTCTGCATTAAACTATTGAAAAAGAAAACTACAGAGAATTTAGGTCATTTAAAAAATGCACTCACTTTCTGAACTCTGGCAGTAAACTTCTATCACACTAACCAAGATAAAATTAGTATGGACCTGACATTGTAAAGGATAGGGTTCCAAAGTTTAGGTAATTTTAAATAAAATTATCTTTTAAATATAACCTTAAAAGAGGATGGGCCAAATGCAGGACTACCTTCTTATGGAAGTCAATGAGAGATGAGTACAACAGAGCTCAAAATTTAGCTAGTTTAACTTGAGACAAATTATTTTTCCTCAGGCCTCTTTTCAGCACTTAGGAGTTGATTACACCCGGAAATGGATTGAATAGACACAAGTTGGTAGCTTTTAGAGAGTCTGTACAAAATGACAGAAACCACAGAGAAAGGTCTAAGTCTGTCTCTCTGCCATGAGTGCCTGGCATGTTTTAAAGCTCAGAGAATTTGGGTACTGAAAAGGATCTCTAATGCTGAAAGGGTCTGAACATAAGAAAAGTGCAAGAGGGGTACAGCTTTTGTAAGGTCCACTTTTTATTTTCTCCTTTGATCATAAACTAGTAAGAAAAGTACACACGTTTCACAGAAATGATCCAATATCATTAAAATGGTTTGGCCAGGGAATAGAATAAGGCAGAAGAACACAGATAATAAATGGGAAGGAGGAACTCCACATCCATTTTGTTCAGTAGGCATCATTCAGTGTTAGTTCTCTTTCAACTGTTTGTTATATGTGTTTTGATAATGTTCTTAAATATTTCTCTATGGTGGAGAACAGATTTAAAATGAGATTTATCCCATGTTTTAAAAAGACATTTCTTCATATAATAATGAGAGACCTGTGTTTTCAAATTTAAAGCAGAGTTACATTCCTATTAACATTTGTTTAAGTAGACTTCCATCACAACAGGTGCACAATTATTTTTATGAGTAAAATATTATCAGCCTTGAAAATTAGCCAGGGCAAAATGCAAGTTGTCTGATTAAATAATCAGAGCTGATACTTAAAATACATTTGATTTCTACAGGAATTTTAAAATGTTCTGTACCAGTCTCTTATTCTAATATGCAGGGGGGGGGTTGTAATTGTTTGTAGTATGTAAGTAGTAGCTTGTGTTGTAACTAGTTTGATATACTTCAAAAATTCAACTGACATTATAAGACAAAACTATTACATATAACATTTAATATATTAATATGTTATATTTACTTTATCAATGAAGTGGTAGTATGCTCCATATTCAATCAGTAAAAAAAAAAAAAAGTAACTCTTTCCCTTTGAAGATTGTTCTGCATTCAACTAAAAGGCACATCAGATTAGAAAATTAAAATCTAGTGTATGTTCTTTTAAATTTAATTTGTGAGGGTAAAAATAATAAAAACATATATTTCAGTTTATAAAATGTGTAGAACAAAAACTGTGTACACCAGAATTACTGATTATCTTGGTGAACAGTAAAGACTCCCAAATGTTTTTGTTTTTTTTTTTTAAAAAAAAAAAAAACCCAAACCACTGCTTGCCCCCTTCAGAAATGAACAGAACAGGAAGCTTCTCTGGGAGGCAACTTCACAGTGTTTTAGAAGTACTACAACAGTGCAGCTGTTAGAAACCAATTAAAGGAAGGTAACTGTTTGTTTTCATATCTAAATCTGTTTGTCAATCAGGGGAATGCAGTGAATCAGGAGAAGGGATCTCAAATACAAACCACAGAGTAAGGCAGAGCATCTGGAATGGGTCCAAGCCACAAGAATTAGGGCAGGAGTATAGATGGAATCAAATCCATGCATGTGCACATGGCCCCCGGCTTTGACCATACTTTTTGAATAGATTCAAAAGTAGAGGTTATTGGAGAAAAATATCAGTTTTCTGTTAAGAGCAATAAGATTTTAGGATTTGTTTGAAACCATGTAGTTATTTATAGGACAGTTATTATTAAGAAATCTTCTACAGATCTTTACAAATATAGGGCATTTCTAATATTGCTTGTAAAGTACCTTTTTAAATGAAGATTTTAATTTATTTTATAGTTTGGAAGTACATTGAGATATACCTTTGACCATATTATAAACAGGTAGGTTTTTACTACTTTGAAATTCATTTATAGTCACTTCCAGCTTATATGGCTGTTTATGAAGAAATTTGTTTTATCTGGACTCAGGACACATTTTCACTGCAGTTAGTAAAGCCACCTATACTGTTCAAACATGCAGTTGTTGTGCTCAGGTTGCAAGATGTCAAGAGACAGTGAAGTATACAAAGAGTCCTTTACATATGTCTATATGGCTAGAAGTTTTTCCATGCTGAAATGTGGGAAAACCTACTGAGAACCTGAAGTTTAAGTTGGTAACATCAAGAGAGCATAAATAGAAGTTTATTAAGAAAGCTAAAGAAAATGAAATGGGCATAACCACATTGTGGTTTTGCTTAAACACAGGCTTTCACATTCATTGAGAGTCCTGGATTTCTTTTCAACTGGTTACTGAAAGGAGCTCTTTTATTTTTCCAGGCATAGTTTAGTGCCAGTAGGCATTTGCCTTGAAGCATGATGGCTGTTCTCTAACCCTCACTATTGACAGAGTATTTCTCGGCTATTGCTATCATGGTTTAGGGTTGCCCTCCCAGATGGATGTTGAAAAGCATTTTACTGAAATACTTGTTTCTTGTCCCATGTCTTTATGTATTGTTCAATTTGGGTACTAGGAAAAAGAGGAGGCAATCATCCTTATCTGATATGGAATTCTGTATGTGGGTTACAATTTAAATATCTATAAGTGCTCATGTGAGATGGTATCAGAACTAATGAAAAAACAAATGTACAAGAAGTGATGAATGGGATGCAATGAAATACTGAAGGAAATAATTAATGTTTTTATTTTATTCTAAAAAGGAGAATTTGTCTACAATTCTAAGAAAGGGTCTGAGGAGGTTCTCTGTATTGTATTTTATAAAGAAAACTGGAGGTAAGACCAGGAGTAAAAAAGCCCTTTGACCCTCTCATGATGAACTGATTCTTATTGTGGTTGACACTGAGAAAAGCTTTCTTATTGGCATGTTAATCTCAAAATGAGGAAGGGATCTTTAGAATTCATCTCATCCATTCCTGTTTTCAAGAAGGAATTCATTTGTAGAATTTCAACCAATCCACAGATCTTTTTGGAGTATGTATTATTTGCCCACCATTATTTTAGGCTACAGGGGGTTTATATTAGTTTATATTTTCTACCATTTGGACATGAGAAATTCCTGTTTTTAAAGACCTACCAAGAAGCAAGAAAGGATGGTGCTAATAATTAAGCAAGAACTAACATTTAGTAGCCAAATATTAATGCATCACAGTGCTTTCATGTATTTAACCTCCATCCTCCAACTGATGCCATGAAGCAGGCATCATTATCCTCCTTTCACAAAAGAAAGAGAATAAAATAATTTTCACACAACATTAAGATAATAGTGGCCAAGCCAAGATTTGAATCTAGGACTATATGATGCTAAAGCTCATTCCTTTTCCATCAAAACATGCTGGAAACATCTACTCCAGACTTACTTACTTACTCCCTCCCTTCTTCCCTCATTCCCTCCCTCCCTCTTTCCTCCCTTCCTTCCCTCCCTCCAGAGGCACTCAACCACTGAGCCACATCCTCAGTCCTATTTATTTTTTATTTTGATACTGGGTCTTTATAAGTTGTTTAGGGCCTTGCTAAGTTGCTGAGACTGGCTTTACACTTGCAATTCTCCTGCTTCAGCCTCCTGAGCTCCTGGGATTACAGGTGTGCACCACTGCACCCTGCTCCAGACATTATTGAACACATCTCATGCTCTTCCCAGATCTGTCATACTACTCTTTGAGCTAAAAAAAAAAAAAAAACCAGAAAAACAGAAACAAGAACAAACAAAAAGTCATTATTATCCTCTCTATGATAATGTCATACTCTTATTTGTTAAATTTGCTTTCTTTTAAATATCTATAATTTTTCTTTTCAAATTCTGCCAACATAAAATTTCCCTTTTCTATCAACTAAAATTCTTCATGTTTGGGGATATCACTTATCCTTCAGTATACTTTGGGTTTTCTAGTTTGCTACTGAGGATTATTTCATATTTTTCCAGCTTTGATAATCTGTTCTGCAATTCAACAGTGAATCATCACTGGTTATTAAACAGTTGACAGGATGCCTGGATTTGTCACAAGAGTAATCATACAACATAAGCTTTAGAAATTCTGTTGCTGGCTAGATTTCTGGCATCCTTATACTTCTAGAATAGTGGAATATATATTTCTGTGTTTACTGCACAGACTTATGAACTGTGAATAGAATTTTAATAATAAAGTGCACTATGGTTAGTTATTAAATTAAAACTGTGAGAAGTAGTTAAAGGAAGATTGTCATCTCTCTATAACAATGACCGTTATCATGCCCATAATCCTTATCTCATACTGCAAGCTGTTTTTCACTTGATTCTAGAAATTTACTCATAGAATAATTTTCTGATATTCATGAAAATATTTTAAAAGTTAACTTCCTTCTCCTTTGCTCATCATAACAATGAAATGGCTGATACTCATAGAAAAATGAGTGTTTTGAATTGAGGGTGTACAGAGGACACTATTATTTTGAGGATTACACCACCAAATTGTCTTCAACAATTTTGATTTTAAAAATTACCTTAGAACTAAGGTAACATTAATACCTTTGGTCTGGCTATCATCTTAAACGGGGATGTGAGTACTGAATCTCCTTATGGTAAAATAAACTTTAAGCAATCAATACTTGCAGCACAAGGACAGGGGGTAATGGTTATTTAAGCACCTGAGTCACTGTGAAGGATCAAGGAAAGATTTCTAAGTCCAAAGTTAGGAGAATGATGAACATTCAGGTAGGCACCTGAATACCTACCTACCTGTATGTGAGATGACAGGAGTAAAATGAGAGGATTTAAGATACAGAAGGACTATATAGTATGTACCTAGTAATTCAGCACTGATCAAAGGAGAGAAATAGGTCATCACAATAGTATCTGAGTGTTGTGATCCTTGGTCTAGGATGAGATTGTCCAGTCCTGATTATCTGCTTAATATATTAGAAACAAATGTTTAGGGCTAGATGAAAGGAAAGATTTTCTATTACTCTAAATCTGTGCTGCCCATGAATAAAGCTACTTGATACATGTGGCTACTTAATAATTCAAATCAATTAAAAATAGCCAAAATTAAAATTCAGTTTCTTAGTCATACTAACCACATTTTAAGTGCTTCATTACCATATCTGATTAGTGGGTACCAGATTAAACAACAAAGATATTTCCATTGTCATAGAAAGCTCTGTTGGACAGTATTGTTGTGTATTATAAAATTAAGACTTTAAGGCTAAACCTTTTGGGAATCTCTAATACTATCAAAATGTAGAATTTATAACTATCTATAGAAAGATATTTCTGATAGTGTACTTTGAAGATACCAATAAATAATATGTCAAATTTAGTGAGGCTTCTGAAAATAGGATTTTAATGGAAGAAGTCTATTATATTGTTTGTTTTGAAATTGGTATTCATAATTTTTTTACTGATTTGCATATTGTTGCAATAAATATAGACTTTTTTTCTCCTGAAGAAGATGCATTAAAATCTTGTTGGAATGGATCATAACTTATATACAAAGCTATTGAAATTATATTAAAATCTATTTTTCTTACATGTACACTGTGTGCTTGGTGAAGCATATCAGCTTTTGTGAGTTATTTGAAATTTTTCTCATCTCCACTGATGACTGATGAGAAAGTTGATATTTCTATCTTTCCTTCATGTAACTGTCAACAAGGCAGCCTCCTGTTTTGAATGCTATTTTTCATTGTATTTAATACACGTTTTATGTGTGCATTTTTCATTGTGTTTAATATAGATTTTTGTGTATTTAACTATGTGTCAAAGAGAGGCAAACATGTACACAGTAAAGACAGAGAGACTCTGAGAGAGTGGACATGTTAAGAAAAATACTAAAGAGGAAGTAAGTAAAATTCTATGTTTTTCCTTCAAAGTAAATAGAACTCAGAGAAAGAGATTGAACCACCGGTCTGCATTTATGAGCAGGTATCTAACATTTTCTTTGTTATCCTAAATTCATGCCAGCTAGGATTCCAGGGCATAAAATGAGATCTTTATAGCACTCTGATACTATCCTAGCATCCAGTGTCCAGGTAGTATCTTAGAGTCACTTATCCTAGATTCATAGTTCAGAAATGAAACTAATCAAAGTTACAAAAGTATACAGGTCTAATGTGAGATTTAACAAAGGGGATTTCAAGATCTCTTGAGGTGCTTTGTAACTTTTAGAAGAAAACTCTCCAAATTCCTTTGTTTAGAGTATTTGCTTTTTTGACTTTGGCATCAATGGTTCTTGAACATTCCTGGTCACTGATGCTATGAAACCAAAATAAATGTCTATCAAGACATAGCTTGATAGATCCAAACTGGCTCCAAATTTCTGACAGGAAAATGCAAATTAGAAAGGAACAATAAGATATCATTCAGGCAAGCAAAAAATTAAGTGTGAGAAGCTGCAATTCTCATAAACTATGGTAGGATTACAATTTTATTCAGCTACTCTGAAAACAGTTTAGCTGTATTTATCAAAGATGAAGATTGCATGTACTATAAATTAGCAACCCAAATTTTATGTTTACATATTTATATCCTAAAGGAATTCTTATACATATATAGGAATGTTACTGTAGCATTGTTTTTTTTTAATCTTTATTTTATTTATTTATGTGATACTTAGGATCGAACTCAGCACCCCGCATGTGAGGCAAATGCTGTACCACTGAGTCACAAACCCAGTCCCATATAGCATTATTTTTAATGGCTGTCAAAATATAGAAGCAGTCATAATATGGAAAAAAGCAGTCAAATAAACAAGAGCTATTCATATCAACATGTATGAATTTAAAAACATTCTAAAATGAAAGATACAAAATCACATATATAGTATATAATTTATATAAACTGAAAAAATAAAATAATACTAGAGATATTTGTTTATAAACTAATATATAGTAATAGTATAAAACATGTATTGAATTGATAAATACTAAATTTAGTATATTAAATATTAAACAACAACAACAACAACAGATAAAAACAAAGGCAGGTTCTGCCTCTGGAACATAGGAAACAGCCAGATAAATGTTATCATCTGGTATTAGAGCCACCAGCTTTTTTCAAATATCCATGGTGCTCTTTGCTTCACCAGCAGAAGCTTTCAAAGTTGTTTTAGCTTCCTCAAAGTGTCTGTTTAAAGTGTGACTGTTGGCCTCTCCCTGACTTCCTGTCACAGGATGAGTGAGGATATCTGAGTCTTCAGTCAATTGGAGGAGGTTCTGGCCGCAAAAACAAAAATTCATTCTCTTATCAATGTGGCATTTTAAGGGGTACCTACAAATCCCAACCATTTTTTAAATTTATATTTTCATTAACCTACCTGGAAAAATTTGTAAATGATGATTTTATATGCTAGGTATTAGGGATAAGAGATGACTAAGAATTGGGCATGTTGGGAGCCCACAGTGTACAATAGCATACACAGACAATAGTAACAATTGTATTTAGTTCATGCTTTCAAAGATACTTAAAAGGAATCGAGTAAAACATTATTTATTTTTCCCTTCAAAGTAAATAAAAGGATTGTCTCTCAAAGAACAAGAATGAGTTGCATGTATAGATCATTGTCACATTTTCTCCAGTAACTTAAATGCCTGACAACTAGGATTAATATTTATATTTCTAACCCAGACTTCTTTCTTGAGCTTCAAATTTATATGCTCAGTTTTCTGCTGAATATTTCTTTAAAATTTTTAAATTGAACATGTCTAAAAAGGAACTCCTGATTTTTCTTTCCCAGATTACCACACTTATTTTTTTTTCCCCATCTCAGTAAATGACAAGTCTGTCCAAGGTGCTCAGGTCAAACTTGGAATAAATCATGATTCCTCATTATGATGGTGTATTTCATCCTTTTGTTCCTCCCTAACCCACCTAAACTTGCTCTGTTCTCTGGGTGTTCAATTATTATGGGCTCCATCAGTGACAGGCTTCCATTTGGATTGAATTTATGAGAGACAATGGAGGAGTGTGGGAGGACAGTGAGGTAGGTGTCTTCTCCCTCCCCTCTTTTCTTTCATTTCCAGATTGATGTGGCTTGGTTGTGAGCTCTTCTTGACCCTTTCCCTACAGCTACATTATCTAGGTTCCAGGAACCACCATTCTTTCTACTTATCCTTCAGGCTTAAGTATAATAAGAGCTTCTTCATCCTATAACTAACTTCTGGATACATCAGTACCCCTTGTTATTTTTGTTAAATTATGCCCAATATCTTCATAAATATTTTTTCTTTAACTATCCTTAAAAGTATCCAATTTCAATGTCCCACCACCTTGATCAAGCCATTTATCTCTCTTGCCTGAATTATTATAGTTAACAGCATACATGCTGTTCTCTGCAGTGTATTTTCCACACACAAATCAGACTCTACCTATTCTATAAAACTGAAGTTAAATCACATCACTCCTTTGCTGAAAAACCCTCTAAGGATCCATGTACATATTTTATATATATATATATACACACACACACACACACACACATATATGTATATACACACATATATACATGTATATTTGTTTTAATATATATTTAAATATATATACTATATCATGTATGTATAATATATATATATATATGTTATATAATATATATTATATATATACTACTGGGTAATGAACCAGAGGTGCTTAATAATTGAGCCACATCCCCAGCCCTTTTTATATTTTTACTTTGAGACAAGGTCTTACTAAGTTGCTTAGGGCCTTGCTCAATTGCTGGCCCTAAGCTGGCTTTTGAATTTGTAGTCCTTCTGCCTTAGCCTCCTGAGCTCCTGGGGTTACAGTCCTGTACCACCACACCCAACAGGATCCCCATATTAATCTGAGTAAAGGCCAAAATCCCTGTGATGACCCTAAAGGCCCTATGAAGATATATAGGGTTCCTTTATACCTCTTTGACTTCATCTTCTATTATTCTCACCTTTGCTTTTTTTGTTTTTAATATGTCTGTCTATTGATTCTCCTCAAAGAGGCACCACTATAGGACATTTGCGTTCGTTGTTTATTCTTCTTATGATGCTTGGCTCTTAAATATTCGTGGAAGACTTTTAGTTCCTCCAAGTTCTTGCTCAGATGTCATTTTCTTAGGGAGACCTATTTTGACCATCTTGTTTAAAATTGGGAACTTTTCCCATCTACTCAGCTTTAAGTTTCTTATTTCATTTATTTCCTCTTAATATCTCTTTAATTGGCCATTTCTTTTATTTATTGTCTGAGTTCCCCCACTAGAAAGTGACTTATGTGAAAATGAGTTGTATGTAGGTCCACTGGTTGACCCAAGATGAAAAACAACTGTTGATTGACTGGTTGTTTGACTGTACTGAAGCCTGGCACAATGGCGTGTACCTGTAATACCAGTGACTCTGGAGACTGAAGCAGGAGAATTACAGATTTGGAGCCAGTTTCAGCAACTTAGTGAGGCTCTAAGCAACTCAGTGAGACCCTGTGTCAAAATAAAAAAGAATAATAATCAAAAGGGCTGAGGATGTGTAGCTCAGTGATGAAACGATTAAAGTGAGTCTAGGTTCAATCCCCAGTACCAAAATTTTTTTTAAAAGATGAATGACTATAGTGAGTTAGAGAGATATATAGGAAGCCTGTGAGTGTGGGAGGTGGCTATTTGGAGCAGTTTCTTTTATTCTGTCTCTTTTCAATCAACCAATATGCAATGGCTCCCAAAGGGGAGTTTTTAATTAATTTATATTGCAAGAACCACAGATAAATTTGCCTCCTTATGACAATAGATCTAAATTTTGGAAGTTCCTCTTTTAACTAAAGTCACAGATGTAGGACTCAAGAAGGCAAGAACATAGATAGCCAGTTTCTTTTTTGATTTAAAAGGACAATAGTTTTAGAATGTGTTTGCTTCTTCATATTATCATACTTGAAATATTATATTACATAAGCTAGAGATTACTAAAATTTCTGTTCATAAATAGCAGTTTAACTCTGAAGGAAGTTGTCAGTAAATCGGGTGCAATGCAGTTTTATCATACCTTATATGATTTTTCTGCTTTTTTCTCAAACATGTTTCACATCAGGAAGTCTCATTTAAAAATAAAAAATTAAATCAGATTTGAAATTTCAGCTAATATTAATAACTATGATGACTTTCAGAAAGTTTATCCTGGATTGTTTTTCAAAATTCGGATTTCATAGAATATTTTTAAAAGAGTTCTGTATCAAGAGAATACCTAGACAAGAAGATAGAACTTCTTTTGTGAATATGTTTTACTTTGTTGACATAATATGAAAGTTATGTAGTCTAAACTAATCTGCTCAAACTCTTGTGATTTCCTTAGGTTTGTCATTGGATTTGGAAAAACAGTTATTTTTAAGACAAAGAAAGTATTTGTTGAACTTCCAGTATGTGTCAAGCATTTTGCCAGGTGTTTTTACCTATGTTCTTAAATTCTTTGAAACAACTTTATTGTGATATAATTCACAAACTATATAGTTCATCCTTTTATTTTTAGTATATTAGGCAGCCAGAACCACAATCAATTTTAGAATATAATGCTCAAAGGCTACTCTTTTTTTTAATTAGCTACACATGACAGTACAATGATCTTGACAATTCATACATTTGAATCAAATGGGGTATAATTTCTCATTTTTCTGATTGTACAGTTTGCAGAATCATATTGTTCATATAGTCACCTATATACATACAGCAATAATAATGTCTATTTTATTTTGCTACCCTTCCTACCCTTTAGCAGCCACCTCCATTTTATCCCAACCCCTAAACAACCACTAATCAACTTTCTATCTCTATAGATTTGCCTAATTCTGGAAATTTCTTGAAAATGGGATTATATAATATGTGGACTTTTGTGGCTGACTTCTTCCACTTAGCTCAATAATGTTGTCAAGGCTCATTTATGTTTTAGCTTGTATGAATACAGGTTGAGTATCCCTTATCAAAAATGCTTGGAACATAAGTTTTTCAGATTTTGGAATTTTGGGGGATTTTGGAATATTTCTTATACAAAATTAGAGACCTTGGGAATAGGAACCAACTCTAAACAAAAAAAATATTTATGTTTCATCCATACCTTATACATAATGCCTGCAGGTAATTTTACACAATATTTTTTGTGTGTGCCTGTGTTTTGACTAGGATGCATCATATGAGGTCAAGTGTGGAATTTTCCATTTATGAGGACATTGGTGCTCAAAACTCCCAGATTTTGAAGCATTTCAGATTACATATTTTTAGAGTAGGAATGTTGAATCTGTACTTCATTCACTTTTATTGTCAAATAATATTCCACTATGTGGATATATATCACATTTTGTCAATTCATCAGTTGATGGATATAGGTTGTTTCATTTTTTTACTATTATGGAACATTTTTGTACAAGTTTTTGTTTGTGGATATATATTTTCATTTCTCTTGGGTATAAATATAAATATATACCTAGGGAAAAAAATTACTGGATCATATAGTAACTGTGTTTGGCCTTTTGAGGGACTGATAATTGTTTTCCAAAGCAGGTATATCATTTTGCATTCCTACCAACAGTGTATGTGTGTTACATTCCTCCATATACTCTTTTTATTTAAGAACATTGAAAAAGTATATTTCAAATATTTAACAATAATTCCTCTACAAAGATATAAATCTTATTCTTATGTGGAAAAACTAAGGTTCAGAAAAATTATAAATAATTTGTCTAAAATCTCAAAGCCTAGTAAATGTTAGAGCTAGTTTTCAAACTTGATTCTAATTTAAAACCAACACTTTTCATTCATTCTAAAATTGTATTTAGTTTTTCCAGAAATATTTTTGAGGATCATTTACATTCAGCACATATTTGAGTGTCTATCATGACTTGGTAATTGGAGAAACAGTTAACTCAGTTTGCTCACAGACTACTGAGACTAGCGGCTCAGAATCACTTACATATAGGACAGCAATTTGCAAACATTTGAATCTGTTTTAATAATAATAAAAATTAATGAGGACCTCAAAATTTTTTTATTTTGTGGCTATATCTATTGATGTGTTTAGTATTAGAAATTAAAAAGGGAAAAATTCAAGCATTTATTAATTCATTAAAAATAACAAAACTATTGTTTATTAAACAACATGACGTTTACAAAAATAACTTGAAAGAGTGGCACTGATTTACATTTTTCAAATTTCTTTAAAGTCAAGCTCAATAGAAGATTGAATTCTCATGTATGCTTCTGCATTCAATCTGTTGTAATGTTATTTTAATTTGAAGTATGTGAAGCACCATGCATGCATATATTTAGCAAATGAAGTATTTCAATGGCATTTTTCAGATAATTGTGGTGTTTTACTTTTTTTATTATATCAAAATTTAAAAGTAGTATAAAGGTTAATTGTAATTGTAATCTGAAACATAATGACTTCTTCATACTTTATTACATTACATGAATGTCCATTGGTCTAACTTATACTTTGAATGTTTCTTTTACCAGTGCATGATTTTGTAACATCTCATGTGGTCATTTGGAAAATGTTGGATTTCTGAGTTTCTAAATGCTGTTATATTTCATGATATAATAATTTTATTTTTATTTTTTCATATTTTATTGGTGCATTATAATTGTATAATGCACATAATTACATAATGATACATAATGGTGAGATTTGTGGTTACACATTCATACATGCACACAATACAACAATATATTTTGGCCAATATAATTTCGAAGTACTTCCCCTTTCCTTCCTGTCCTCCCTCCCTTTTTTGGTCCCTTTAAGAATCACATCTATTAATATCATTTGTTAATTTGAAATTTCAGATTGTGTTATCGACAATACATACTACTAATTATTTTTGTTGAATTAAAAAGCTTGCTTCATGTCATGTTTTTGGAAAATATCTTTTAAAGATCCAAGTCTGAAAAACCATTCTTAGTCTGTCAGTCATTCTGTCAAGTACAAATGGTTTTATGAAAAAAGCTTTCAATTCATATCTCAAAAAATCACAGAAGTGCTTTTCCTAAAGACAGCCACTGTATTTTGGTTTGCGGCAGAAATATTTTATTTGTGTTTTCATTTAGGTATGCATATTATTTTATAAAGTTTAATCCAAGTTGAGATTTAATAAAGTTAATATTTTTCTTACCACTTCATCAGGTATTTTTAAGTGAAACTGACATTTTAAAAAATGCAAGTGCATGGTCACAAAAGGCTTAACTGGTCACCAGTACAATTCAGTGTCATTGTCTTAGTTTGTGCTACAGAACCAGCAGTTTCACCCACCATTGCCTTTGCACCATAGGAAAAATGCCAATAGAGTGAAAAAGACAAAAAAATCCAGGTAATATTATAAAAATAGTTATATGCATATAATTTATGTGTGTGTCTGTATTATACTTGTACCCTGCTGGTGCCCAAATTGCTTTCTGGAACATATAAAAGTTAAATGTATGGGAGTCAATTGATAGCTGCACCTGTAATGCCTGTGAATGACATAGGAATTCTAAGAAAATTAAATGTTTATTTTTGAAGTTTCATTGACTAATGTCTATATGATTACTTAAAATATTAAATAGAAGGAAATTAATTTATTTAAAAATCTTCTAATTTCAATTTCTATTCTCTTAACTGTGTCTGAGTGACCTTTAGTAGAAGTAATATTTTTATGTTAGGAAGAAGAAACTTATTAATAATGAGTTAACCTTGAGCAAGAGACATGTTATTCTTAATAACTTCAAGAATTGTACAAGATCATTTATCAATGTTAATTGTTATATGATATCACCATAAAAGCATGTAAAAATAACATAAAATTATCTCCTTACTCTGCATGTGCTAGCTTCATTGCATATGCCATAGACAACCACCGTTGGTATGCAAATATGTATGAAATACATTTCTACCCATATTCCATTTTGTAAAAATTGGATTTTTTAAAAATAAAAATACATAAAGTCCTTTTATAAAAAAGATTAATTTAGACTATATTTATGTCATTCTTGGGGACAAAATTTTTTTCATTAACCTTCAGAATCTAGAAAAGTACATAGAAATAACAGTACATATTTTTAAATGAATAAATTAATTCTTTTTATTATCTTAAGTGCTGTTTACATGTTATTCCTAGCTATCAACAACTTTTATATCTTCCTCTTTGGATAAACATTTGTTTTGTTCCTAGATTTTGCTTTTGATGTAACACTGCAGTAGAAAAGAGGGATGGAAAAGTGTTTCAGGTGATGTGAACTGCATATATAATATCTAGAAGCATGAGGGAGAAATGACTTTTCTGGGGAATTTGACAGTTTTGTGAAATTATTGTGTGTGTGTGCAATTGTAGTTGGGATGGGAGGGTGCTAAAAGTTGGAAAACAAAAGTGAGAGATGAAACTAGCTGGGAAATCAAGGGCACAATCAGAAAGTGCCATATGATTATGTTAAAAAGCCTGGACCATATTGGTGGAGTGCCATTGAAGAGTTTAAACTGAAGGAGTTACATAATCATATCTACCATACCTGAATTCCCAGCTTTCAAGAGGTTGGAATAGTGATGTTTTATAGTCAATAAAAGTGTCTATGATTATAGAGCTATATTAAACATTTAAAATTAGATAAATGATAATATTTCATATTATGCAACATTTATTTTTCATTGTTAGGATAGACTCTACAATGGATTTTCATAGAGACATATGATCATAATGCAAGTATTTACTGAGTGCTATGTGAAGGCACTGTTCCAAGAACTTTATATGTATTAAGTTGTATACAAATTATAACCCCCTATTACTATTCCAGTTTCATAAAAGAGATCAGTACTACCAGAATTACAGCAATAGAGAGTGGGAGAGAGCTAAGAATTAAAACTAAGCAATATGGCTGTAGAGCTCATTCTTTTAAACACTTTACCATATTACTGCCTCAACCTGATTATTATTAAAATATGCAAATTCACTGAACTTATATATAAAACTGTAGAAAGTCAAATAACTGAAAGTTATATTTTCTCTTTTATAGAAGGATATAGTTTCACCTTCTATATTCTGCTTGTA
The DNA here is from genome assembly GCF_045843805.1 of Urocitellus parryii. Classification (NCBI taxonomy): domain Eukaryota; kingdom Metazoa; phylum Chordata; class Mammalia; order Rodentia; family Sciuridae; genus Urocitellus; species Urocitellus parryii. Next base: position 47,750,169 of record NC_135534.1, read on the forward strand.
TTCTAGTAGTTTTTCTCTTGTGAATATAAAGATAAAAATGTATTTTGTGAATAAGTGAGTTTGCTGACCAAATTGACATTAGTTTCAATATCACATATTATAAAAGAAACTGATTTTAAAATAAAGATTATTTTTAAATGAAGCAAAAAAAAATACCTGGAAAGTCAATGCTAGGACACATGTTAATATATGTTAACCTAATGAGGTATGTGTATGTGTATATACAATATGTATTCATTCTTATGTAATGTAAAAAACCTTACATTACTGAGAATAATCAGTTCTCAGTAATGTAAGGTTTTTTTGTAAGTGCTACCAAGACATTAATGATCTTTATAGAGACATGCAAAATTGTACAATTTTCATAACATATTAGAATTGCTAAGAACCTACACTCAAGGAATATTTCCAGAACTGTAATCAACAAATAGAAGTGTCCTTATACATGATCTAGTCCAACTACTCATTTTACAGATGGGTAAATGAAGGCCCAAAGAGTTACTTGTACAAGGTAGCAAAATGCACTAGAAGCCAGATCTCTTGATTCACACACAATTTTTTTATGTAATAAATATTTTATAAATTCTAATAGTTCTTATTAGACATCCCCAAAATTATGAGAATCATGCTATTTTTGAGATTCTTATTTTATATTTCTCAGTCATTTTCTATATGCTAACATGTCCTCACTAAATACATGTCTGTGTGATTTAATTAATTTCATTTTGCCTGTAAGCCTTTATAACTCTGCATTTTTGTTCTACATTTTTCAAATTTTTTTTTTAATTATTATTTTTTGATTTTATTTTGATGCTTTGTTTCCCAAGGAACTCAGACTGTTGTTCTTTATAATCTTGCTTTTATTTAAAGGAAATTCTGATCTTGAGAATCACTGAAGGACTCCAGTTTTCCACCACGTGGGCCAATGAAATGTAAGGGTTCTTGTGGCTCATAGAATATTCCAGTTGTTAAACTTGATCAGTGGTGGGTACTGATGTCTTTCAAAATACATACATAACTGTTTTCCTAATAAACAAACCCTGATTTGCCATTTCTGAAAAAGTATCACTTAAATTATGATTAATAACTGTTGTATTCTGCTACCATTCATACAACAGTCACTAATATGCCATTATGTAAAAATGTGAGTATGTAACAGATGTGATTCTGCAATCTGTATTTGGGGGAAAAATGGGAGTTCAAAACCCAATTGAGACAAATGTATGAAAGATGATATATCATGAGCTCTGTAACGTTTTGAACAATCAATAAAAAAATTATGATTAATATCTCTAAAACAGCATACAGATGACCAATCACATGCTGGTTATAGAGTGAAATTCTCAGTATCATTGTGTTATGGCTTGGTAAGGTGTCCCCCCAAAGCTTCTTGATAATGTAGGAATATTCAGAGGTGAAATGTTTATTTGATTGTCTGGATTTTACACCTGTGTTTTTTATTTAATAATTTGTTTTCACCTAAGAAGTATCCTAGTTTGGATAACATATAAACAACTTCACATGATAGAATTCCTTTCAACAAGTTTTTTTTTTTTTTTTTTAAGATTCACTCTATGTTGGAACTGTTCTAGGAGGAAAGGCATCAGCTTGTGTTAAACAAGTTAAAAGACAAATGACATGTATCAAGTAATTCAGAAAGGTTTTATACATTATTATTACAAGAAGGTGATTAGGTAAATTGTCTTTATTATGGAACACATCAAGATAAACTCTTCCTTGGTGAATGATAATTTAGTACTATTAGAACCGAGTGTTAAGTATTTAGACTGAAAGGAACTTAACAACATTTTAGAAAGAAATATTCTACAGATGTGTCAGGATAATAGAAATAATGCATTGTTTTCATAATGTCAATTATCACCTTAAGTATTTTTCAACTTTTTAAAAATTGTAGGTACAAAAGAAATGAGTTGCAAATACCCATTTAACTAAATTTGGTAAATTGAAGAGGATTCATAAATAGGTTTGCTTGTAACTTGTAAAAGGTTATTCAATATACTTTCTTGAACTATAGAAATCAAATCAGCTGGACAAAATCATCTTGTCTGGTAGAAGTATATTAAAACTGAGTAAGAGGCATAGATTAAAAAAATGTTGGGCCAGGTGTGCTGGCTCATGCTTGTAATCCCAGCAGCTCTAAAGGCTAAGGCAGGAAGATCACAAATTCAAAAACCAGCCTCAGCAATTTGAGGGTGTAGGTTAGCAAGACTTTGTCTCTAAATAAAAATTTAAAAAGGGCTGGGAATGTGGCTTAATGGTTAAGTGTCCCTGGGTTCAATACCTGGTATCAAAAAAAAAAGTATTGGGAAACACTGGTGACGCTGATCTGGATCACTCTGCAGTGACAGTCAATTCATTCTTCTAACTTTTGAAATTCAACCAACAAATATATTTTGTCATCTAAAGTATAATTTTAAAAAACATCCTCCTATATAAAAGGTTTGGTGGCATTAATAACAATGAATTAGTTTATCAATCAACTGTGACTCTTTTGGCATTAATTTTCTCTGAGCAATTAAATATGTATGTATGGAAATATCACAGTGAATCCCATTAACTTGTATGATTAATATGTGTTAATAATTATAATTAAAAGTTAAGTGTAAAAAATTAAATAAATAAAAATCCTGATATACCTAGTTTTTTTAAAAAAAGAATTGTAACTTGTGCTCTGATTAGTGTCTTGACATAATTCAATTTTATTGAAAGAACATGATGTTAAAACGGCTTGGTATTGGCACAAAACAGACGTGTAGATGGTACAGAATAGAGGACACAGAGACAAACCCACATAATTTATAGTTACCTCATACTAGACAAGAGTGCCAAAAACATTCATTGGAGTAAAGATAGCCTATTCAACCAATGGTGCTGGCAAAACTGGAAATCCATATGTAACAAAACGAAATTAAGCCTCTATTTTTCATGCTGCACAAAAATCAACTCAAAGTGGATCAAAGACTTAGGCACTAGAACAGAGACCCTGTGCCTAATAGAAGAAAAAATAGGCCCAAATCTTCACCACTTTGGCCTAGAATCTGACTTCCTTAACAAGACTCCTAAAGCCCAAGAAGTAAAATCAAGAATCAATAAATGGGATGGATTCAAATTAAAAAGCTTCTTCTCAGCAAAGGAAACAATTAAGAACATGAGGAGAAAGCCTACAGATTGGGAAAAAAACCTTTACCACATGCACTTCTAGTAAAGCATTAATCTCTAGGATATATAAAGAACTCAAAAAACTTAACACCAAAAAACCAAATAACCCAATCAATAAATGGGCTTAGGAACTGAACAGACATTTCACAGAAGAAGAAATACAGTTGATCAACAAATATATAAAAAAGTGTTCAACATCTATAGCAATTAGAGAAATGCAAATCAAAAACTACTCTTAAGATTTTATCTCACTCCTGTCAGAATGGCAATCATCAAGAATACAGGCAACTATATAGAGTGGTGAGGACTTGGTGAAAAGGTACTCTCATACATTGCTGGTGGGACTGCAAATTGGTTCAACTACTATGGAAATCAGTATGGAGATTCCTCAGAAAATTGGGAATGGAACCACCATTTGATCCAGTTATCCCAGTTCTTGGTTTATACCCAAAGGACTTAAATTCAGCATACTATACTGACACAGCCACATCAGTGTTTATAGCAGCTCAATTTACAATAGTTAAACTATGGAACCAACCTAAATGTCCCTCAATAGATGAATGGATAAAGAAAATGTGGTATATATACTCAATGGAATATTATTCAGCTTTAAAGAAGAATAAAATTATGGCATTTGACAATAAATGGTTGGATTTGGAGAATATCATGCTAAGTGAAATAAGCCAATCCCATAAAACCAAAGGCTGAATGTTTTCTCTAATATGTGGATGCTAATTCACAATAAGGCAGGGAACACTAGGGAAGAACAGTGTTACCTTAGATTAGGTAGAGGAAAGTGATGGGAGGGGAGGGGAGGGGATGTGGGGATAGGAAAGATAGTAGAATAAAACAGACATTATTACTCTGTGTGTGTGTGTGTGTGTGTGTGTGTGTGTGTATCTACATGACCAATATGATTCTGCACCATGTACACTCAGAAAAATGAGAAATTATATCCCAACTATGTATGATATATCAAAGTACATAAATGCATTCTACTGTCATGTATAACTAATTAAAACACATAAAAAATTTAAAATAAAAAAGGGGTTTATACAATACTATAAATTTATTTGAAATGTTTCCCATATAAATGCTTAGTCTGTATAATTTATGTAGTCCTCCAGTTGATTTTGCATTTTGAATATATAGTTTACATCCATAGAACTGTGTATTAGATACAACTTTTTCTGACTAGAGAACTTTCAAATTTGTTGATGTAGATTCAGTTCCCTTTACCTCATTTACTGTTTATAGGATCTTAAATAATATTGTATTAAAATTATTCTAAACATAAATTAGCTTATAATATAATTATATCCACCAATAAGGTATTTAAATTTTTTTTAAATGCAGAAGTACTTCTTAAAGACTTTGTATGGAGTCATGGCCTTAAATGACTTTTTTGTTGTTGTTTTTTGTTTTTTAATAAAACCCACTGTGGCTTACTGGAGAAAGGCTTAGCTTTGAGATCAGACCAACTCTATTGATTACAAGCTATGTAATCTTGGACATATTTTAACTCTCCTCAGACTCATTTTCCCAAGTTTCTTGAAATAGAGATAAAAATGCTAATTACTAACCCTGGGACACAGTATTTGAACTATGTCCATATATATATAACTATCTAATTATAACTATCATAAGTGCTCAAAATTGTTCTTTGAATCTGAGTATACATTTGTTGTTGTTTAAGTTCTTTAACTTAATCTTTTCATTGGATTTGATTACCAACTACTTACACAGCAGTGGAGATGGCCAGAGTTTCCACATTGATTACCAAATTCTGGAAGCAAATAAAATCTGGTTCTATTACTCCTGGATTTCAACAATTCCATCTTGTTTATTAATTGGGGTGGCTGCCTATATCCTACTATTTGAAAACTACTGTTTTAGAGTTTGTTATTAGTTCATTTCAACTTTACTGAGCACAAAATAAATGCTAGGCACTGTTATGTATATGCTTTGTCATAGAGATGTATGTAACATAGTCCCTGACCTAAGGAGCTAACAACATTCAGGTAGAGGGTATACATTGTGATCCATTATTTGCTCTTCCTTCCCACCAATTTTCTCTATAAAATTAATAAGTAGCACTATAGCAGATTCTTATCTAATTCAAAGCAGAGCCTTTAAACTTGGATAGGAGTCATGAGAGTCCAGCAGAGAGGCAGTACATGTGAGTAATGTTTTTGCAGAGCCACTATTTACAAACAAGAATATTTTTACTGATTACACTTAAATCATTCTCCTTATTTCAGTGATGTTCTTACTGGCTTTTGGGTTACTGCAAAAGCCAGTGTCTGGGATAGTAGAGCACTTGCCTAGCACATGTGAGGCCCTGGATTCTATTCTCAGCACCACATTAAAATAAAGGTATTTTGTTCGTCAACAACAACAAAATAAATAAATTAATATAAAAATCCAGTGTCTGTCACTGCTGATATTATTTTTTCGTAGTACCACATTCATAGTGGTATTCCTTTATCTTTTCTCTATGAGGATAAAATATTTTTCTCTTTTTGTTTCTGGATTACATATCCAGCTCTTGCCTTCAAGTTAAAAAAATTAATTGAAAGTCCTTGTTTTCATTGATTTGAGAATCATAAAACCAGGAACATTTTAAAGTTAGAAAATGAGTTTTATAAACTTCTTTTTAAATTCCATTCACAACCTATAGTTATTATATAAAATGACAGCTTAACTCTTTAAAGGTCTTGAATCAAGTTCTGCATCTGTGAGAGAATGTTTTAGAATGAGGATAGGACATTCTATTTATGACTAAACTAACGATCATTTATAGGTTGAACAAATACACACTGACTTTTAATTTAATCTTTATAAGACTTCAGAATGTTCTTTTGAATATTTTATTCACGTTCTACTTTAATATGTTCAAAATAATCTTGTGATAGGAGATGCTTGACCATTTTAGGACCCAGACTTTGTCTTTTTTTCTCTTTTTGACATTTATTAGTATTTGTGGTCTGAATATTGTGAATTCTACATGGGAAACCTAGATGACCTTCCAAGAAGCTTTCTAAACACAACATTTTTTCATAATACAATGAGATATAATTGGCAATGCCTATTTTACCCAGAAATTATAACTATAATCATAATAAGGTAAAATTGACAATGAAAAGAATATTTATCCAGCTATATTTTCACTATGAAAGAACAAAGAAACAGCAATTTTAGAATCCATATGAAATTTCCATTTCCATTTTCCCTCTCTAGACTCATAATGAGACTAAACTGTAGTATTGTACGCCTGTTACCTGATCAGATACTCAATAGTGTACTTCAGGAAACTATAAACTATATATAATTATATAGAAACACAAACTTTCTACCATACATGTATACATTTTGTTTGGTACTCCACAAATATGTACAACTTTTAGTATCAGCCAAACAGATGAAAGGAAGTAAAACTTTCTCCCTTAGTTATTGTTCAGTTTCATTTTAATTGATTTTTTTCACACACCTTCATATCAAAGTCTCAGTCCTAGCAACAGCAATGCCCACTGCAATGTCCTGATAGCTATAAACAACATAGAGAAATAAGAGTTTTGATGAAGCTATCTAGATTGCTGATGAAACGACTGGTAGCAGGGATGTGTTTCATGATGTCAGACCTGGAATGGGGTATTCATAGAGGATCCAAAATGAGGTTAAAAAAAAAAAGCCAGAAGACCAGTCTAATCAGTCTGTTAGAAAAAGCCCAAATTTCACTATTTGGATATCCAGATACACCTATGGGGCTCAGTGGAATTAAACAGGAAATCAGAGTAGAGACTCTCAGCATTAGGAGTTCAGAACTTGGAGGGATAGAGATCAGAGTGAGAGGGAGAAAATGTGAGCATGAGGTAGAGAATGAGAAACTAAGTTAATAATGAACGATAACTATAAACAGTGGTGGATGTTTGTGGCTTGGACTGAAAGGTCAGCAGGGTCTTATGCAGGTTTGGGGGCTATTTTAAATAAAAAATTATGCCAGGCATACCTCTTTAGGTCAATGCTTCTATTTTTATAAGCACTTTGGGAAACATTATATTTCAATGAAAAACAAATCACAAATACCCTTATAAAACAGATTGTAAGGAAATTTTCAGAAACTTTATCTGCTGTGTAAAGTAATTTTGAGAAGGTAGAACATTCTAGATTCCCATTCTCCATTCATCATGGTGGTTAGGAGGACAGATTCTGTTGCAAGTCGGCCTGCTTTTGAATTTTAGATATATGATTTAATTGCTTAGAATATGGGCAGGTTATGTCCTGTTTATGCCTCAGTGTCCTCATCTTTAAAATTGGGATAATGATATGACCTATTTCATAGGACTATTGTGAGAAATATGTGTGTGTGTGTGTGTGTGTGTGTGTGTGTGTGTGTGTGTACCTAGCACAGCAAGCCATATTGGGCTAGGCCAACAATTCTCTTGACTTATACTAGGCAAATTGTAAATACACCCTGGAAATGGACACTATATATGGTATAGGAAACTCTCTCAAGCCCTAGTTGTATCTGGGAGGTTTCTCAAACACTGCTAGGCTCACTTCCTAGATTTCTCCATGTAGCTTCCTGTTGGCTAGCACTTGACTGTCTTAGCCTACAGATACACTGCACCAAGGGCAGCAGCACACTTGACTTGTGCAAATATTTGAGTGTATTGCTCAGACTTTCATGGGTGTTGTAAATATTGTATCTGGAATGTTGGAGAATGTCGGAGAATGCCAGAGAATGCCGTGTTCTGCATAATCATTGTATTTGGGCTTGCAACCAGGAGGCCATATGCTGTTTGGGGAGAGAAGGGTTGGGGAATAAGCATACAGAGGATCTTGTCTGCCAGACTGGTTGCTAATTTCCTGAGTAACTCCAGGCATGTCACTTAATGTCAAGATCTGTTTTCACATCTATAATATGTCAAAGTTCAATTTACCAAACTCTTTGTGTGATTTCCTAGCCAATCTTTTAAACTTCTTAGTTGTAAACAAAGCCTTACTGAGAAGTCACATATTTCTTTTCCATTTTAAAAATGTTTTAGTCATATATTTCTGAGACTTACAGGGCATTTGAATGCCCTGTAGGTATCTCAGAGTTTTGCTTCTTATTCTTAGAAATTCTCTGAATGTAGTATATTCTAGGTTTGAGGTAAGGAAAATTACCTTTTCCTTAGACTCCAGATTTACTTGAAATGGGAATCAGAAAACTTGAATTCAAATCCAGTCACATTCTCTGCGACTTGATCAAGTTACTTTACCTCTTAGTAGCCTAGTTTTCCATCTGTGAAAAAAATTAACAATGCAACTTTTAGAGTGAGGATTAAATAAGACAGTACATAAGAGAGTTAAAGACAATAGCTCATAAATAATGTCTGTTTTCTTAGTAGCCCTTTTCATAAGTCCTGACTCAGATGGAGCTTCTAGAAAAGCAAATCCTGTCATACTCAAGTGATATTTGTTTTCCCCCATAAAGGCCCAAAGAACTCCATGTTTCTTAAAAGCTAGAAATTATTATATTGATGTGTAGGTTATAGACATATATCCATTGACTGATAACTGTAGTATTGTATTGTAAAGGCAGTCTGTCTTATACTGAAGAGGGGATGTTTCTGGATACCTTCATTTCCGGATCCCAAAATGATAGGCTAATAAAGCACAATGGGCTGAAGGCCCAGCTGTGAGGTTGGGAGCTAGATGGCAGGATTCCATGGATTGTTCTTGCTCTATTAGGATCTGCAACATGAATAGACCTCAGTTGATCCAGGAAATATACTTCCTTTTGTAGCCAGGAAGAGGGGAAGCTGAAAGAGAGGTGAGTGTGCCTGGTATTGAGGAGAATTTGATCTTGATTTGGGGAGTACCTGAGTCTCCTTGTCTTGTTTGGACACAGTAGATTTTAAAGGAGAGTCCTTTACATCTTTAAAAGGAAATTCTCATAGATTCAGTGAGGGAAAAAAAAACAAAGCATGTACCTCTCAACCCATGAGGCAAGCTTCCTGTGGAGTGGTCCCTAAGTGATTGCTAAGAGTACAATTGCTGCATTTATTAAACTTTTTATTTACTGAAGAGTGGATGGTAGCATATGGGAGCAATGACAATAGCTGACTGATGAGAAAACAAAGAAATTCCAGTATTCTGCTGTTTTGAAAAAAGTCATTCAGAATTTAGTCATATTGGTTCAGCTGTTGTAACCAAAGACAGATAAGATAATAGAGGTCTTTGTGGTGGTTTTGTACTGAAATCCTTTATCTTTATGATGCACTGGGGCCCTTTAGAGTGGAAAGCTTTTAAAACTGCTGTTGGATTCAGAACTCAAATTGGCTGCTGGTACATTGGGACAGGGATTCCTTTCTCAGGCAGTCACCACAAAGTAACTTTTATCAGGGGACCTTCTGATAGATTGTTGGTTTCTTCAGCTTCCCCTGTTTATTTTTTTTGTTGACTTTTTGCTGCCCTATTTTGTGACATTTAAAAGAAGGCTATATCAAAAAAGGCCATTGCTAAATGATGGACTGAGCTTGTGAAGTGGAGACATCACAGTCCATCTGATGTGTGAGGGGGCTGCTGTGTAAGATGCAGCGTTTAACCAGGTTATCTGTGAGCAGAAAAGATCAAATGCTGCTTTCTTTTATGACTAGCATTGTATTTGGCCTTTCTTCTCAAACAATGTCCATTAAAAAAAATTAGAACTGACCAGGGAATTGATTCTTAAGCGCTTTTCTTTTCAACTTAATTTAAAATCTTTCTTGATTGTTGGCTGAAATCCTTGATTAATGTTGCTTTGGAATTACTGTTAAGTGCTTTAATCTTTGTAGGATTGATGTGGAAAAGCATATCTTCCTCAGAACTCTGCTCCAGTGTCACTGGCGGTTCTCCCATCACTCTACACACAGGCACTTTTTAGCTAACCAGGCTTCTGTAATTTCATTGTTAAGTTCTTATTAAGTTTATTAAAGTAATTTGTGCAGGGATCCAGTAAAGGAGAATGTTCAGGTATATGTTTTATTCTAAATTCCCTCAGACATATTTCCAGATAATGTCATTTGTTGAATCAGTTTTATTTTGCTTGGTCAACATTGTTTTAGCACCACTGCCCTTCGTTTCATTAAAAATGAAAAGCATGCAGAGAAATTCACAAAATTCATTTCAGTTGTCCCTGTACTTTCTCCTTATCTCTAGTGTTCTCTGTTCCTCCCTCTACCACTGTGCTCCTTTCTGGGTTTTCTCATTAGATAAATTTAGTTATCATACGGCAGTGATCTACATTCAGAGAACAGGTATGAAGTGTGACTTGTTTAAAATTGCTATATAGTAAAAGTTATAGGTATGGGAATATTATAAAAGAGGCAAGGCTTGCAATCTCCATATATGAAGTGCCCTGCAAGTTGTCTGCCTTGTCCAGATCTGGAGGCTTCAGTGACTTCCTAATGCTGGGTCTTATTTCTAGCACCACCAATTTTAATTATATACATTTCATAAGGGAAAAACTAACTGGCAGATTGTGGTGCTAACTTTTATGGACTTAGATGAAACAAAAAGGCTTTTAAATCAATATTCAACTTGATTTTTTACTTTTATCATTTATTTTCCACCAAGAAGGGAATTACATTGTTTATCTTATTTTACTTAGATTCTCATTTATTTTGTGTTTTCTCTGTGGCTTTAGGCCTGAAGACAGGTAGCTATAGTTTGTGAAGTTAAAAAAAATTGTCTATTTTAGTTAATTTTTTTTCAAGTTCTTTAGATTATGACCAAAAAAAAAGGGTAGAGGGCTGATTTTGAAACTGTTATAATAAAAGATGGTATTTGAAAACTTTTGATGAGGTAAATTGCCATCATATTTACATTTTGAAAAGTGTTTCCTTATTTATGCACTATTGACTTCCTATTGAGACTCAAAATTTTAAGTACAACTGGTAAAGAATTCAATGGATCAAATTCAGTAAATCTGAAGTCACTGGAATAAAGGCCCCTAAGAAAAAAATGTGTCAATTTTAAAGGTCTTTCCTAACTGAAGACCATTTTGTGATAGAGCCAAAGGTTAATAAAATCAGTAGTGAATGTAGCAATTTTACAGATAAGCTATTCACAACAAGTGTAGTTACTTGAATAAAAAGCTAATTCAGTTCTAAAATGCCACATGCAGTAGCAGTGAATAGCTGCTTTTAGGTGCTTTCTGGAGGAGGATAAAATACAGAATCACGGCACTCTTCTCTTCCAGCGTCCCTGGCTGCCTGTAAATTGCTGTGAATGGGGCTGTGGGCTGACAGGCTCTATTAAGACAAACTGCCTTTCTCATCGGAGAGATAAAATAAATCAGGTGTTTAGTCAAATTAAAATACTTCAGCTGGAGCAGGCCCTGGGGAGCACTGATCCACCTGACTAATCTGAGAGAAACTCAAGACAGATGTGGTTTGGGGATAAAGACGACCTCATGGAACAAAAAGGGGGAAAAAAGAAAGAAAGAAAGAAAAAGAAAAAAAAAAAACCTGCTTCACTGTCTTTGGAGTTGGGGAATAGATCCAGTTTACAGTGGAGAGTGTCAGGCATACACTGTGTGTGATATTGGATAAAAGCAGGCATGCTGACTTGTAGAGAACCTGGTACAGAAGCTTTTTTGCTGGTTCCCTTTTTGTGGTTTGTGAAACTACCTCTGTTTTTGTGTGGGTGGGAGAAGAGCCTATTTTCTGGCAGTGCTTTTTAGAGAATCATCTTAAGATAGCCTGAAGGATGTGAAACAGATGAGGTTAGGCAGCTACTGATGACCTCTGCTGGCCCCAGCAGGTTCTCAGAATCTGATCTACGTTTTTTTCCAAGTTGATTTTTATCATGATTTAGGGTAAGACTTTCTACATAGACTCAGTTAATTTAAAAGAGCATTCTGTAGTCTTTTGCCTCCTTAACATAACCTGGCTATATTTAGGTTGCCCTGTTGTGTCCCATAAGTTGTCTGTTCCTTCAGTGACTCTGGCAGTTCCAGTTCCTTTGCTATGGCAAAGTTTTCCTTTGATTAAATGAAATGACTTATGTTTCAGGTTGATTGGTCAGTGTGATTCAGTCTTGATGTTATTTTTTATTACAGGAGCATAAATACTTGCTGTTAATGAAAACAGAAAAATCCAGCACCATGTTTAAATGCCTATCTTTAAACCATAATAACAAATACAGTGAACAAATATAGTGATTAAAGAACAGAAAAAATTACACCCCCCCAAACACAATTTAGACAACATAAGTTATTATACTATATAAATTGATTTTTCCTTAATTTGAGCCCCAGGGGCTGCATGACTATATATATATACATACATACACACACACACACACACACATGTATATGTGTGTGTGTGTATATATATCTGTTTTAGATTTGTTAAGACTACTGCATATCACTCTAACTTCCTTTGTTGTTATGCCATTCATATCTATTCAAAATATATTAATATTCTTCACATTTAAAGAAAAGATAGTGACAGACTTAAGAGTAACTAAATCCTAAAACCTTACCTTAAAAATACTAGTTTCTGCTTTGTTTTCATTTTAAGCATGGATCTAAGTCAAATGAAAAATTTATTTAAATGTATCCCAATGTTTACAATTAAACCATTTGAATGTCTTTTTCAAATTAGATCTTTATGGTTATACATTGACTGTCTTCATGATTTGAAGTTGACTCAGATGGTGCAGTTCTGTAAATCTAACTATGCATATTTATTAGCAGTGGACTAGCCACTGCATTTGTAGACTACACTTTAAAAAGAAGAGGCTAGGAAGTCATTTCTATATTATCCTTAGCTTCTGTGTTTCCCATGCAGAGGAGGAAGGGCAATAAATCAAAGATAATTGAAAAGACTTTATTCTCCCATGTTCAGGTAGGAGAAGAGAAAATTATCCAGTCTTTACTAGGAAATCTAAATATCATATTCAATTCTTGTATTGACCCTTGCCCAAATGTTCAGTGGAAGCTCTTTATTAATAGGGCAATGAAGTATAGAAACTACCCTAGTATCTAATAAGCCTTTTCTTAACTCACCTTATATTGATAGGTATAACAAGAAAATTAAATGTAGATTAGAATACTGCACAATAAATATATGTAATAAAAAGTGCACATATTCCATTTACCTCATAACTTTTCAATCATTCCCACCACATCACAGTCAGAATGACCACATTACTCTTGCTTAAAATACTTTAGCTGTTTTAAATTATTAGAATTCAAAACCCCATACATCCCCGCCCCCAACACACACACACACACACACACACACACACACACACACACACACAGAGGTCCTCTGCCTATATTGTTTGCTTCTCCTGGAAAGCTCCTTGACCACCAGCCACTCTCTAATAACCGTTTTTTTCTGTTGTAATTCCTTTACCACAGCAATGTTTCATATTTTCTAGAAAGCTCCTCAATCAAGCCACTCTCCAACTCTTTGCCTAGCTAACTCCTATTCATTCTCCTCTTTATACTTTTTCAGGTTACTTTCCTTGAAATTGGGCCTTCCAAACCTGGTTAAAGCTCCCCCCAAATATTTGTCTTGTCTTTAATTCTTATTTAATTGTAGTGTACTTTTATACCTATGGTTACTTGATATTATAGTACCTGACCCACAGTTACCATTCAGGATATATTATAGAATTAAAAATTAATGAAATAAGTAAACAAATACATTTTTTGTCTTGTATCTTTTTGTTCCTGTATACATTGACATGTACATTAGTGAGCTTCTCAGTGCTTTTGAAGAGATTTTATAATCTCCTTAGGGAAACTGCTTTTACATTTTTGTGATTTAATAATTCTGGATCAAGAAGTTTTTCCTTTTACCTATTGCTGTAATACAAACACGTTTTAATCAATTCTGGAGCTAGAAAGAATATCTGGTTACCAGCCTTGTTACAGTATTTCTTTCCTTTTCAGGGGAATATGCTTCCTAACTTCTTGCTATTTTTCTTTTCTTTGAATTTTGATTTTAGGTACTCTTTTAGCTCGGTGGTTTTTTAAAAGGATATAGATAGCTCTTTTATTTTAAGGACCTGGGTTGACATTAATAATCCCAAGGTAGCTTCTTTGCCAAGATCATCCTTATTTTGTGGGAAACATGCACTAGCCAAATTCTAGCCAACATCCTCTGAAGATAAGTTTTCTCCTTGGGGCCATTCATAATTAAAATATTTTTAGCTTCTCAGATTGTTCTGCTGCTTTCTTAATAGGAATAAGGAGGGTTTCATAAGGAGGTTGGAAGTCTTCCTTCCACATATACAAAAATTGGCAATCTTTGTCCCCTTTGACAGCTAGTGGCATCTTTCTGAAAAGCTTTCAAATCATAGATCATTTCTTCATAATGAAACCTGTGTGGTTCAAATACAGTAGGTTGAAATTCTTATCTTATGCTGCAGTAAAATGCTCTAATTTAGATTCACAAAAGGATTCTGTACCCTTTACTTAGGAGAGCTGTGCAATTTGTCCATAAAAAGACTGTTCAGCACCATTAGTGCATACCATAAGTGTTCAGCAACATCATATTCATTAAACAGCATATCCTTATGCATAACCTTTTCAACCTCGAAATGTGGTTTTTTTTTTTTTTTGAAGAATGATGAATGGCAAAGGGGTGAGAGAGCCCCCCAAGCTACATTGTTGTCTTTAAGAATGAACTTGGGGACTTTAGCTTGATCCCTTCTTAGGGAAAAAAAAAAATCACATTCAATCCCTTCTTACCTGAGGCAGTTTTTATTCTCAGTAGAACTCACTCCATGATCAAGAGATTGACCCCTGACTTCTGAACTTCAGAGAAACGTCTTTGCACAATAGAGAAAAATTGAGGACAATGACCATAAAATTCCTTAAAAACATTTGTTAAGCACCTCCAATGTCTTAGCTATTGATACTGTGTTAGTTGCTAAGGACAGAAGTGACTATGGAATGCTAATATAATTCATAGTTGCAGATCTTTGGTGATGAATTTATAGGTTTCCAGTCAGATAGATTGAGGGTAGTGTGGTAGAAAGGAGAGAATATGGTAGATATTTATGCTTTATTTTTGTTTTTAGAGGTAGAGGGGAAGATTACATTAGAATTTTATGGTGACAGTAGTTTTTCTTGGCAGGGACAATGATGAACCCAGCATTCATTCCATTGCTATAATTACCCTGTGGCATTCCTGTGCTCACAATAGTTTATAAGTCATTGTCCTAGATCTTCAAGTGTCTAAGGGAGTCCCTTTCTAAAATCTGCCTTTTTCCCTGATTCCTTCAGATATTCCTCAAGCTTGTGAAGATCTCTTCTCACTTCCATTTTAGGTACACCTGAGAGCCTGGCAGAAAAAGAACGGCAGCTCTCCACCATGATTACCCAACTGATCAGTTTACGGGAGCAGCTCCTGGCAGCGCACGATGAACAGAAAAAACTGGCAGCCTCGCAAATTGAGAAACAACGGCAGCAAATGGACCTTGCTCGCCAACAGCAAGAACAGGTGAGCCCTGCAAAAGGAGCTGCCGAACTAGGGATTTGGAATGTGCCAAGCTCAGAGAGTAGTCACATTGATTGCTTTATTTATTGTAAGCTTTCTTCAAAAGAGTAAAAAAAAAAAATTTTAAAAGGAAAGAGGAAGGTAAAAAAGAAGCCTTCTGGAAGTCTATAGTCTTCAGGAAAACTGAGGACATTTGTGGAAAATAAAGAAAGGCATCATAGCAACGGGGCTAACTAACTTAGATAATATACTGTTTCAGAAGGTTTGGATTTGACAAATTACTCAGGCATACTCTTTCTTATAGGCATGGCAGGTAATCCCAATGTAGTTAAATTGTAGGTAAGTGACTTCTCTGGGCTTTACTTTTAGCCAGTAAAAGGTACTTCCGTTCTAGAAAAACTTTGAGGATCTTTTGGCTCACTGATCCAATGATTTTTCTCTGGCTTTGAAGCTAGTGTGAACATATATCATGGTTTGCTCCAAATATCCCTGGTTTATGCTTGTTTTCCAGGATAATTATTAATGCCCTACCCCTTTTCACTAAAGTTATCTTTGTTTGGATAATAAATCACATGGCCACTATTTATAGCATAGGTAAATCATTAAAAACAAATTAGTACATAGTTCCTAAAAGAATTCAACTTGATTGACTTAGAAATAAAAGCAAAGAAAAAATAGCAAAGTTTAAATGTGTATCTTTTAAAAAATAAATCACTTGCCCAAATGTTTTTCTTGTCTCATAGAGTACATTAATCTAACAACAATGATCCTATAGAGTAGTCCCTGATGCTTTAGATCATACAGACCCAAATTAATGTTCAGTTTTTAGGAATCTGACATTATTACTGGAATTATCTTTTCAGTTAAATGTATTTTATAGGGGTATATAGAGCAATATATGCTCTGTTGATTTTAATGAGTTGTGACGTCTGGTATTTTATATGCTTGAATATTTGCCCACATGTAGGAATATGGACTCAGCCCCTAATGGAAAATAACATAAAGGAACACTGTAAAAAATCAGAAGTTAGAATGTCATTTAGCCATCCAGAGATGACACAGTAATTAACTATTGACACTTGTGAATAAGCTAGCACAAATTAATCTTGACACATTTGCAGACGAGTGATATCTTACAGTGAACACTTTGTAATTATATTTCAAAATGAAAATTAAATGACACTTAAAACTAGGTTGTCATGCTCAATGAAGCGAGCATGTAGCTCAACCGATTGGCAAATAAAATTCAGAATTTGAGCCACATGGTGCTTATGTACCATACTTCACTGTGTCAAACCCATACGTCTAGAGTGGATGATAGTAATTGCACTGTGGTGTTTTGGATGCATTTCTATGCAGCACTTTATCATTTAGGAGGGGCCATCAATATTAGATGCCTAGTGGTGTTTCACTAGTTTGCTAAGAAGAAATAAATATTCAAAGGATCCAGCATCTATACCTGGAGCTGCAGAGTGAGTTGTCCATTTCTGATTTGAGTAGTGACAAGCAGAGTGGGCTGTTCCAACCTGATTAAATACTGTTTCCATTTTGTCTATAAAGCTTTGGGAAGGAGTAGCTCCATTTCTCAAACTGAAGTCTATGTCAGGAGCAGCTTTTCCACACATTCCAGTATGAGCCAGTTATTACCAGAAATCAGAAAACAACATTTGGGAGCAGACTGCTATATTGTGTCATTTTACATTGAATGAGATGTGTTTGGGGCATTCCCCCTGACTTAGAGAGTCAAAAAAGTTCCGGAAGAATATAGCTGGGGCCTGGGACTGATTTACATCTTCCAGCGTATCTTATTCTAGAACACTGGCTTTTGGAATAAGAAGAAATGAAAAGACAAGACTTTAGCACTTGCCTACCAGGCTCCACTAAACCAAATTCTTCAATAAGTGTTCTTTGGCCACTTTTCTCTCTGGCTTTGGTTGGCAGTGAGTATGTTCCAAATAAGGAGCATCTCCCTGGACTTCAAACTGTAGCAGCTCCATTTCAGAGGCAATAAGCAGCCTTATGCCTAACTCATGCTTCGTAGTAAACACCATTATGCTAAGGACCTTGTTTGCCCTCCTGAGGGGCAGATTCTTTCTTCTTACAGGGCTTGCATTAAATGGTTAATATTTGTTTGTTAGAGCAGATAATATGTTAAGATGTTGAATTAGATTGTTGGGTGAGGCAAAGGGAATGTAAAACCTGTATGTGGATCCTTTACTGTAAAATAAGCATAGTCCCCTGGAAAGAATAAGTGGATAAATGTTAAATTACAGCTGTTTGTTTCAAATGCTTTGCAGATCACATATAACATCAACAGAAAAGCTAAACATTTTTAAACTCTTTTTGGGGGAGGTACCAGTGATTGAACTTAGGGGCACTTGATTACTAAGCCACATCCCCAGACCTATTTTTTTTTTTTTTGTATTTTATTTAGAGCCAGAGTCTCACTGAGTTGTTTAGCACCTCGCTTTTGCTGAGGCTGGCTTTGAACTTTTGAGCCTCCTGCCTCAGCCTCCCAAGCTGCTGGGATTATAGGCATGCACCCTGCGCACAGCTAACATTTTTAAACTCTTTACAATGACAATATTTGACAATATTTCTAAGCATATCAGTGCTAAAGATCTTTCCATCAGAAAAGGTTTCTTCAAAGTAGATGATATTATACAGTAATAGAAAGATTTTTCTTGTCTTTGCTTACAGATTTTACTTTTTACATCCAAATTAAACTCTTTAGACCAATGTGGCCAGAGTTTTCCTGTCCTTATAAGGATGGAATTTCCAAAGTCCCATGATATATCAAACTAACCAGTGCAGATATAGGCGAATTGCTCACAAATATAATACAAGGGGTGGTTTTCTATAGATAGAGAGATAGCACCTGTTCCAAAATGTTTCTTTTTTCCATTTTCTGATTCTGCCTCTCATTTTATAGGAATTCTTTCACATAGAGGTGCAGTAAAGCATTCCTGTAATACCAGGAGAGATACCTGAGGTAATGGCAAAGGTGTAAGCATTTCATTTTAACTTAATGAAACTTTATTTCTGATAGATTGCAAGACAACAGCAACAACTTCTGCAACAGCAGCACAAAATTAATCTCCTGCAGCAACAGATCCAGGTCAGTGTATTTTATTACTCTTGTCTGATTATACTTACATACTTTCCTCCTTGAAAATGGAATTTAAAATGCTGCAAATGCACCCTTGCTTTATAAACAGCACCAATAGGGTTGTTATTCAAGGATGCAGTACACAATTATGTAAGTGGATGTAAAAAATATTGACTAGGTGGTGGTCAAAGCATTCTTATGTGATGTGTAAGCAGAATAAACCTTATCTTTTTTTTCTTCTGCCATTTGCCTAAAAACAACCAACTGGAAATCTTCTTGGTTTTCAAGGCAGCATACAGATGTTACTTTTATTGTCACAAATTATTTTCTCCTTTGTGTTTTATTATGTAATAGTACCATGGAGAGAAGCTTACTTTTATTTACTTGTTAGGATCAATTGGGCCAGTTATGAGAAGAATCTGGGAAAAGACTGTTAATAATTTATTTGTTCCTGAACAAATATTAACTGTGTTCCTTCTAGATGCTGAGGGAAAATAAAGGTTAATGAATAATAGTCTGTCTTCGAGGAGTTTACAGTCTAGAAAGGAAGAAAAACCTGTTCCTGAATAGTTATAACTTAATTTACAGAGTTTCTTTTTCTTATGGCCCTGTAAAACTACTTAGATCACAATTACAATGGTCTGAGAAGGGAAGATGATGATCTGCTTTCTGTCATTCCTTTACATACTAATTAATTCAACTAATAGCTACCTGAGATAAGTGAGAGAAGTGGTTTCTGTTTCTGAGTAGGAACATAGGTGTGTGCATTCTCAAAAGTCCTAGAGCAAGGAACTGTTTGGTGATTAATCCTCAGGAATACTGATTCCAGAGTTATACTCACCACAGATTGTTGTTTCTCTTTGTTGCTGTATATTTTTCTAACCCACAATAATCTGTGATTTAACCTATTTGGGCCAGCATAATCTGAATTAGATTATTTTTTTTCTTAAGGTTAATACCATGCCTTACTGTAATTTAAAAAATCAAAAGCATAAAGTCATAGTTTAATCTTTTACCTCATTGATGAACACCAGTGATTTTAAATTCAGATTCTTGTTCCAGGTAGTAGTTACTGAAGTCTACTTCAGTACTTTTACCTAATTTGGCTTTTTGCCCAGCCAACTTCACTAGTAGGTTTTAGTCAAGTTTTGTTTGTTTGTGCTCTGATTCTATAGTCCACACTAAAATTTATGTGTTTCAAAATAAAGAGTCCAAAAATGGAATGTCTTTGTCATTTGTGATGGTCAGTCTCTAAATTAAATCTTGAAATAATTTCTCATCCTGATATCGCTTTTATGACTCATGCTGAGATCCTTAATTAAATAACTGTCCAGGCGTTCCCTTCTTCTACCCTTATTAAAAATTTCAGTGTATTTCCTACTGTTAAGGTCAAGATTTTTAGCCTGTAGCTTCCTACATTTTTCTCTAGATCCCTCCCTAAGAACTCAGTAGGTGTTAAATAACATAATCATTTAGTTCTCTGTGTCTTCTATTTGCAAAGCAGGATGGAAGAAGTTTCCAGAGATATTCTTGTATCAGTTAATTATTATTAATGTTTTTACTCCCTCTTTATTACTTCTTTACTTATTTCTACTATATTTCATTTCTTAGTCTAGTATTGTTTGTATTGACTGGCTGTCTTAATTGATGTTTTCCTGTGGTATACTGAGAACCTCAGATGAATGGCAACCAGTTCAGATTATTTTTATGAAATATTATTAGTATTTATTGATCATGTACAATTTTATAGTTATAACTTGACGGCATGTAATTGATGTCTTCTTCAGAAGACTACAGAATATGATCTTAAAATATTCATCTGAATGTTCAATTTGAGAAAACAGGAATAATTTTTTTCAAGATTTTTAATAGAAGCTTAATTGCTTTGAAATATTGTGGATATTTCTCATTGCTGAAATTTTTAAAAATTCAAGCTGATTAGCACTTGAACTTGGCTGTATGTTATTAAATGATAGGGATAGTCAATGTCAGAGTTACATTTATGTTAGAAAATGGGACTCTATAACAAGAGTTTATATTAAAAAAAAATAAGATGAAGCAATAAGACCATATTTATGTTCACTCTGTTATGAGCTACTGCTTCATGACTTATCTTGTTAGTATGTATCTTATCAGTATGAGACCATTCAAAGAATTTTTCAAATGCTGAAAAACACTCCTTATACAAACTTATTTATCTCTGACACTTACAAAGCAGGTTTTGATATTTAGATGTTTAGTTATTTTATTTTATTTTTTTTGGAAAGTGGAAAAGTTAACTATATTTTCAAATATGGTTTTTGACATCTGTGATCAAATTTTGGGGAATTATTGTTGGGCTAATTTTAGTGTAGTTTTTTAACAACATATGAGAGTTAAGGAATGCTTCAAACATTCTTTTCCCCAAGAAAGAAGCATTCTTGTATCTGAAAACAAAACAGGAAAAAAAAAGCAAAATAATTAAAAATGAAACTTAAAAAAAATAAAAATGAAACTTAACTTCTCTTCTAAAAACAAATGAAGAAAAAAATGTAAGCAAGTTTAACATTTTTTTTCCCTTTTAAAATCATGAGTGCTAGAACCTATTAGCTACCATGGTCAGCAAGAATAAGTTATGGCAATTGGTTTTGGGTCACAAGTATCATGTGGTAACATTCAAGATTGTTCTTCTGGTTTAGAATGCTGACTTCTAAATTAGTACTGTTTATTTTTTCAATTTATAAGCTTTAATAGAAAGAAAGGAAAGAGTGTCTAGTCTCTTGTAACAACTGCACACAAACACATCATGTTCTATTACAATGGATACAAATGAAAACCTAAATGGTTTACACATATTGAAAAATAGTATTTTTCATTAGAATTAGAAAAAGAGCATAATTAAGGTAGCATTGTAAAAGTCACCATACTTATTTTGTTTGCAATCATACAAAACTTATATGTGTAGTTGAAAATAATTTTATTCATATTTTTTCTCCCTTGAGTATGAATTTTTAATGTAATTTTGCCTAGGTAAATTCTAAACTTTTAAAGAGATACTTCTAAGACCATGTTGAACAAACAAGATTAATGATTGTGAGAACTATTTTCATATTTTTATGAGTTTTTTCCATTTAAAATATCATGATAATAATTTAAATTACTATTAAAATATTTTAATATTAACAGATCTTTTAGGAGGCTGTTTAGTTTGTGAATTCAAATCCCTGTTTTTGCTTTGGGGAAAATGGGAATTCCTCTAATTTGTTCCAAACTAAATAATTCTCTCGGTGTGGAGCCCAAAAAAGTTAGGCTGTTTTTTATATTTCCAGGACAGAAATAGCACAATTTTTATCAAGTCTATGAAAAGCAAAATAATAGGTCAAGGAATATTAATCCTTGAAGTTAGGAATATCAGTTTTTCTGTTATAATTCCAAAGAACAGATATCTGCTGTAGTAATTTTATTCTCCTTTTACTGCCCTCTGTATAAAGTAACTTAGCCAATATTTTGAAACATTTTATTCATGAGTTATATTAACTGGCAAACAAAATTCACTTTAATCCATCAGATAGTTAAAAACAGATTGAAGCATACTTATAGTATTTTAATCAACTATTAAATTATTTAAGGAAAATAATATTTTATAAATCCTGATTTCTTCATTAATTCATATATTTATTCATCTAACTTGATTTGACCATGTCATAATTGAATCTAGAGAAGATATTCTTCATGGACACAATATGCCACATTCTTTGGTTTCTATAGTATGTCAATAGGACTACATTTAACAATGGCATTTTACAACTAGAACTTAGTCTTTCAAAAAAATTCAGCTCATTAAAATATCTCTGTGAGAAACCTACTTTTTCAGGGATGAATGGTATTACCAATCATTCATGTTTCTTCAGACCCCAGTTTTAGAGTTATTCAAGTAACTTGCATTTTGTGTTATCCAGACAGTATCCTCTTCTCACATGATTGAACACCAGTCTCCTAAGAATGGACTGATGGTTGGGATTTCATTTGGGCATTTGGTCTTCAGGGCCAGCCCAATGATTTTTGTCACTTCGTACACATACATCTTTTTGAGTATTATGGTGAGCCTTGAAATTGCTATCTCTGTTTTCTCTATGATTGATATACAACATTCACTGTCCTTCCCTCATCATCTAATATATTGAATGGCAAATTTAATCTGTTGAAAGCCTGAACCAATGCCATTGCTGCTTCTTTGCAGATACTCTTTTTTTTAAATGCAATATCTTTATTTTATTTATTTTATGTGGTGTTGAGGATTGAACCCAGTGCCTCACACGTGGAAGGCAAGTGCTGTGCCACTGAGCCACAACCCCAGCCCTGCATATACTCTTTATCTTAACAAAAAAAAATTTTTTTTTAAATTCTACACACTGCTTGTTTACTTCTCCCCGAACCAGTTGAGCTTCATTTTGTCTTAAGAGTATATGAATATTTTTCACATAATAGTATTATCTATATTGATTGTAATATATTTGTGTGCTTTTGGTATATTTTGTGTGTTTGTGTGTCTGCCATGTGATAAAGCACCATTAAATATGTAGAAACATTCAATTCCTGTGTAGTAACCAGAGAGATGCTAATATTATAAGCAAGGAAATGACTGTTCTTAAACAATTGAACAAAGTCATTCAAGATGTACCCTCATCTTTTAAGAAGATAAACCTTGCCTTTTATTTCCTTCAATATGATTAACTATAGGCATTTCAGGTATTTGCTGGGAAGAATAAAGGACTACCTTTTTATGTGAAGTAGTTGTCTGAAGATCAGAAATAATTACTTTGTACATTAGCCTTCATGGCCTGCTTGACCTGGTTAATTAATTTTTTGCTACCATAATAATAATAGATATATATTTGAAGATATGTTTTATCGTTAAGCATCTAATTGACCTCTAATTTTAGGAGTTGAACCTTCCATTTATTGTCTTTCGGAGATGGCTGGAGCAGCCAAGGGAAAAGCTGAGGCCAGTCAGGAGCTGACTTCCAGACTCATGCAATCCTTATCTTAGGTTATATCTCTTTGCTAATTGTATTTAGCATTGATAAACAAAAGGCAATTACAGTGCTCCTGTTTTGGCTCTAGTGAATAGTCTTTTTTGTATGTTATTGATCAGGTAATGGATCTCCTTCCAAAAGCTTCTGAAAAGGACCAAATAAACCCATTGAAAGTAATTTGATACTTCTATTGGCACTGTACATTATCTGATACTCTTTTGCAATAAAATGAGTGTTATAAACAAACCTTAGAAGTCTAGGATTAGCCCCCAGCTTCAGCAAGCCCTTAAAATATTTTGTAATTCTATCTTCAATCATGAATTAGCCAGGAAAAACAGACCCTCTCTCTTCTCTTCATTTCTCTGCTGTATGCTGGTTTTAATTGCCCACAGGCAAGCTGTTGTGATCTTCCTTGGAAGTTTAAAACCAAGATAAAAATGCAAATCTAATTATTTCTTTTATGTAATCTAATTAACTTTTTAAGTAATGATAGATGCTCTATAGCCTGCTTCAAACATTTTAATAATAAAGTTTCTGGATTATAAAGAATAGGTA
Organism: Urocitellus parryii; assembly: GCF_045843805.1. Lineage (NCBI taxonomy): Eukaryota > Metazoa > Chordata > Mammalia > Rodentia > Sciuridae > Urocitellus > Urocitellus parryii. The sequence continues at coordinate 47,774,513 of NC_135534.1, forward strand.
ATGCTGCTATAATTTATGAATAGTAGCAGACATACAATTTCCAAAATTACAAATTCTTTTCATGGATTAAAACTCCATATTAATCATGCTAGATTGTTGTTAAAGTTGGAATGGCTCTAAGAATAAGAAAGGACCCAACCAGATCCCATGGGCTACTGCATGGTAGCTACCTGTTTTCCAATTGTGGCCTTATTGCAAAGGTCTTATTCAATGAACCAAAACCTGAAGATGAATCTCAATGCTTGTTCTTCAACCATTTCAGTCCTTTTTACCTTCTGTTCATTCTTTATCTTATCTCCCAAATCAGTCCCCAGCTCTCTCCCAAATCATAATACTACAAATTTAGGAAAACCAAAGTCTCTGCTTCTTTCTGGAATTAAAGTGGGACAGTGTCTTCCTTCTTCAGAGGCAGGGCAGGATGTAGCAGAATGGAACAGATGGTTCAACCAATCTTCCAGGGGGAAAAAAAGTCTCTCTTCTATTTGTTCTTGTTTGAGGACTCAGTTTAATGTGAGTCTTTAGTATGCTTTTAGGATATACTAACCACCCCCATCACCTCAGGGTATATAAGAGAGTGAAAGTTAGAGAGCTTGAGTAAGTGAGAACTAGAAAATCATGGCAGTCTCAGAGACTTGGAGGCAACAGTAGTTAGAATCTACATAAATATAACATTTTCTTTTCATGATTATCTGTATTTTCTGTTTATGAAAAATGATTTTAGTTTTCCATTTGAGGTAGTTATATAATAATTCTTTAGGAAATAAGTATATTTAATATTTTTATATTTTATGAAAGAGTCAAAAACCTTAAACAAATAGTAGTTAGATATTTGGGTATGGCAAACATTATGAAGGCAGTCCTTCATTGTTGGACTTTTGGGAAACCAAAAGCATGTTATGCTTAGATGCATCATTTAAACTCCTCATGAATCTCATTCATTGCTTCTAGAGAGGGGAGGTAGTGACTCCTGTTGAAGAACAATACAATAAGATTATCATAAAGCTGTATTTAAAAATTACTATTAATCTGTTTTTTTCTACCTTTTATTGGAATTAAAATATCCATTCTTTTTATAAAGTAATGGTGATAGTAGATGGCATCTACTTTATTTCTTTCTTTTCTAGTAGTTATATTAAGTAAAAAACTCTCTAATATATATAAGTCTCCACTTTTGTTTTTCTTTGGAATTTTATTAGTCCATGATACACAAAATTTGAAAACTCTTACTCTAGTCCAAATCCTTTACTTTACAGAAGGAAATTGAGGCATAGATCACAGACTTGTCCAAGCTTTTATTAAAAACTGGAATATTGTTAGCATCACAAATGGGACTCAAATTTCTGATGTCAGGTGTAGGACAGTTTTTGTATTCCAGGTTGGGTCTCAATTCATCTTTCTGTGGCTTAGATAAATATTAGTGCACTTCAGTTTCCTATTTTATAAAATGTGGATAATACCTAACATCTAAAATCTCATTGTATTCACTACCCTTAAGTGGAAAAATATTGAAGATTTGCCACTAAACTCAGCTTCTCTCTAAGAACTACTACAATTATGGCATATACCCACCATGAAAAACATAACAAAAGAATATAACTGGAATATTTTTCTAGTGCTACCTTCTCCAAGTGGCAAAAGTGAGTATGAGTAACAGTTTCAATGGCAATGATTCTCAACTTTGATTTTAACCACCTGGAAGCCTTTTTAAAATACTAATCCCAGATGGATGTAGTGGCACAGGCCTACAATCCCAGCAGCTCAAGAGGCTGAGGCAGGAGGATCCCAAGTTCAAGGCCAGCCTTAGCAATTTATCAGGACCCTAACCAGCTTAGTGAGACACTATCTCAAGATAAAAAATAAAAAGGACTGGAGACATAGCTCAGAGGTAAGGCGCCTCTGGGTTCAATCTTTAGTAACAAAACAAAAGGAAAGAAAACAAACAAACAAACAAAAAACCCCAAATAGCAACAATGGAAAAAAAAATCCCACAAACTAATGCCTGGGTCCCATCCCAAAGATTCTGATTTAATTCATTTGGGGTTTAGTCCCAGCATGGGAACTATTAAAATTTTTATAGGAAATTCTAGTGGACAATCAGGATTGATAAATACTGCTCAGTACAGGGTAATGAAGATTAAATGTGAATGAACCCTAAATTGGTTAGATTGACTCTTTTCCTGCCTGTCTGTGTGTCCATCCATCCATTTATCCATTCATCCATCCATTCATCAACCCATCCTAAGGATCAGAGTATAGCTTAAAAGTTCTTGAGCAGTTAAAATGTATGTTAGACTTTGGTCACAGCTATTTTACTTAATAGCTAGAAAGCTTATAATGGACCATGGTTTGAACAATTTAAATTATTTTATAATATCTTTATTTTTATTTACATTTGATTATACAAGGAAGATAAGATTGTATTTATTAGGTGTGTGTCTTTAGGATGAGATACATAACAAATGAAACATGATATTACAAAATAAATCAAAAACATTTTAGAAAATAAATTATCAGACACAATTTGACTTTTATATATCCAAACAGAATGAATTCTGACTCAGGACATCAATGTTATTTTTTAAGTATTTTAAAAACATTTTCTATGAAATTGACTATACCTTGACATCTGTGAGGAATGTATGAATCTGAATGAATTTTTAAATGAGATTTATACATATAATTTGAATATATATATATATATATATATATATAATTAAAAATTTATTCAGAGTCTTACAGATAATAAGACCTGAAATGTTTGAGTGTGTGCAGTTTCAGATTTGTATGGAACCAGCACAGGTATTGGAAGCAAATAAATCAGGGTATAAATTCCAGTTCCACTGCTTATTAATACTAATCTGTTTTGTCACTTACTAGCTGTGAGACAAGTTACATAATGTCTCTGAGCCTGCATTTCCTAATTCTTAAAAATTGATAATTATAGTACCTTACAGTAGTTTTGAGATTAGAAATAATTACTAGCCCCTAGAAAGTGCGCAGTGCATATTATCTATTTGCCATCACTATGACTGTTTTTGTATGAATAGGTCTGGAAATAATTTCAAAGTTCCTAATGAAGAAACATAAGTGTACATATTTGATATGTGCATGTATATGCTTATTTGTGTCTATATATGCATGCATATTTAAAACCAACAAATTAGTCATATGAATATAGGATAATCCATGTGTGCACATATAATCAATTATTATCACCATGATAATCTAAAGAAAAAGAAAGAGCAACAATTTTCTCTGGCTGCCAAATCAGAGCTATTTCAGTTGTCAGTGAGTGGAGAGTAAGGTTTATCAGGCACTCAGAAATGGCTGACTGAAAATTAGACAGAGCTGCCTGGAAATTGTACAAAAGGGATCATGACATTTTAGTCTGGAAAAACAGGGTCAAATTCTCACCTTTCACATTAAAATGGGTCTTGCTATTAGATCGATAGTGCTTGTGAAATTAGGAGGATAGTAAACAAACCTTTCCAATTTATTTTATAGCTTTTTAAACACAGATGAAGTTAGTTGATGTAGCAGCACAAAATGCAAAAGTCCTTCTTGTTTAAAATAAAGTTGTTCATATAAATCTTATGTATGCCATCTCCTGTAAGTCAAGCATTTGCCTAGCTTTTGTGAATTATGTCTATACTTAGAATTTAAGAAGTTAAACAGTATGCATACCAGACTTGAGAGATGGGAAATAAAAATTGATATACTGTGTGACACTTGATATAGCACAGGGAAATATCTTTTAAATGCTGAGGGATGTACTGACATAACCATTTTTAATTCACATATACTAACTTCCACTCAAAGTTATTAATGTTAGAGTCAGAGATTTTTACTCATTCAAAATGAAAGAAAATAAATGATGTAAAAGGCGTGATGTCTCCTGTGTGACATTGAATTAATTTTATCCACCACATAGTTCATTCAGAAAATTTAAAGTTTGTAATATTAAACAATGAAAGTTAAGGGATTCACAGATCAGAAAAAGGGTAGAGTCCATCCTCAGTTAGATTGCAGACTTGATTTTTGATATGTATACATTTCAGTGGGAAAATTTTTTCTTAAAATGTCTGCAGAAAACTGATTTTAGTGCAGTTGGAAAGGGCTGTCAGCTGGGCTTACTTGGCTCCTGCTCAAATTTGTTGACAAGGTGGACAGACTATTCTAAGGAACTCCAACAGGTCAGACATTGTTTACTGAAATAGCATGATTCATTGGCTTCTCCTTACACAATATTTGGTTGTATTATACCTAGGCTAAGGAAAATAATTTCAGTTCCACTTGATTGGCTAATAACTCCTGTCCCTTTTAGAAATTGTGGTGATATTGGGAAGCAGTTTCCCAAATGGAATAAACATTCCTTATGCACTATTTTTCAGTAAAAGATGTAAGTCCTGGGTCATAGTTTCTCAAGTTGGATGTGGCAGAATTCATGTGTTAATGTGTAGAAAGTTAGTTAAATACAGGGCACTTTAGAATTTATATAATTATTTAATACTCAAAGAGGCAAAACCCTGAAACTTCAAGAAGAGGAAAGACCTCCAGCTGTTGATTCAGGTATTGTTTATCCTAAAGGACTTTTTCTTTTTCATTCTATGACTGATAGACCAGTATTTCACTGAGAACTTTGAATGCCATGATAGCCTCCAAATAATTAATTGAATAGCTGGAAGCTGGGGTTTGAAAGAATAAAATGGATATAGTGGTAGAAAAATGCATCCGAAGTGAAAAAAATGGTGAAGAGAAAGAAAGTGCATATGAAATAGAAAGCCATCACCTTATTTTGTGGTGAGCAATGGAGGTTTGAGAAGAGGAAAAACTCAAGCTTTTCTCTCTGCCTTACTCTGTTTAATTCTTTATAATGCTTTGTTCAGACTTAGGTTTCTATGTCTATTGTTTAAAAGTGAGATGGAGGGGCTGGGGCTGGGGCTGGGGCTCAGTGGTAGCACGCTTGGCTAGCATACGTGAGGCATTGGGTTCGATTGTCAGCACCACATACAAATAAATAAAAATAAAGGTCCATCAACAACTAAAAGATTATGTTTAAAAAAAAAGTGAGATGGAATGGAGACACCATTAGTTGACTTGGTATTCTCTGTCTTTGACAAAGCCTATTGAGGCAAGCAAAAGTGGGTTGACCATATTCATTATTAGGTTTTAGCCAGCAGTTAGTCTTAGATGATTAGAGCTACCAGATCAAATTCACAGTAGTGGAACCAGTAGTTCACCACTGCAGGAATTCCAGCTCATTGCTGGACTGTCTATAATCCCATGGTGAAAACCAGGGCTCTTAAGCTTGGTTTCCTATTAAGATTTTCTGATTTAACTTTAATGTGGATCATCAGATCTGCTGGAGGGGTCCTTCTCCTAGACTCCATCTTAGGATGGGAGTATATCCTTGGAACTCTTAAACTCCTATTGATCTCTTGTGCAAGAGTTCAGATTATGGTGGCCTAATAGAAGAGGTAATCTGAATTCTATGATGCAGTATCTTTCCTTCTCAGTAATTCTGAGCCATGATTGTAGAGATCCTGATTCGTGATATACTGTATACATCAAGTGGTTATAAATATAATGTTCAAGGCAAATGTCTTGAAGTAGTAGAATTATAGTTAAATAAATTTTTCTTATTTTAGTTCAGTGTTTAAAAACATCTTCTAACATTGTTTTTATATAAGAAAAAATTAAATATTTTAAACATACATTAAAAGAACTCTAAAGCTTAATATTAAGAAACTTATTAAATTAACTGTTTGTGGGCTGTTGTGGACTGTTGAATATGTTAATAAAAGTAATTCTTAATCATTTAGGACAATGTTTTCAGCACAATATTAAGTAGAAAAAAGAAAACCTATAACACAATAATTAAAATGCAGTAGGATCTTACCTTCATTAAAATAAGCACTAAGAATAGGACTGAAAGAGAATGCAGTGCTTTTATAATGGATTTTATTATTATTCAAGTTTTTGAAAAGGACTGGGCATCCATTCTTTCACTTTGCCATCACTCCTTAAATCACAAATAGTCCTTCTGGTTAATAAAAGAAAAAGAAAAAAAAAAAACCACCCAAGTCTCCAAATTGTTGGAAATAAATATGCAAAGATAGATATCTTGTGCTTTCGGTCTGTTTTACTGTTATCTATACCTGTTTCTAACTCTTACTCATGCTCCCAACCAACTTTGCCTGCTTTTTTGAGTTAATTCAATAGATTTTTAAGTTCTCCTTGGCTTAGAGAAGCCGCAGTTTCAAACCCAGGAAAAGAGGAGGTAGGGAGAAGATTACTGAATCAGCTGAACTTGTTCGAATTTCTGTGGAAGTTATGCAGCCCCAACTTGGAGACAAAGTGGTATTTAGAGGAGTAACATAAGATTAGATCAGTGACAGGAAGAAGCCCGGACCTGGACTCAGGATGTCTGTGACTAGTCTTTGTTCTGCTACTAACTACATGTCTTTTGGCACATGATTCTTATGCCATGTATTTAGAATAAGGATTCTAAAGATTATCAGTAAAATTCCTTGCAACATTTATTCCTCTGGATGGTAGGAATGGATTCTGACCCTAGAAAAAAGGAGGGAGTGGTAGATATCATTGCCTACAAAACTTGAAGGCAAACATCAAGTTTGACCATAGCATAAACCATGTCTACTTAGGCAGAATTATGAGATCCAATATGTCTTCCCTTTATGGGGTACTGTGATGGCTTCTAATGCTTACCACATGAAATGATGGCTACGGAGGATTTTTAGAAAAATACATTTAGGAAGAGGGTCTCTAAATACCTGCTTTCAGGCTATATAGCAAACACATCTCTGCAGCCAATGACGAGCTCCTGGCATTAGGGCTATATAATGGAAAGGGTGACACAAACTTAATTTAGTATTGCAAGTAAAATATTATAATTTTTGGAAAAAAAATCCTTAAAGTTTTTCTAAGGTATTAATTGCAGGAAATTACAGCATATCCTATTGAAGTATGTCAGTGGCAAATATAGCCTGTAACACCTTTTCCTAGTCTCTCTTATTTTTACCTGAGAGTATTTTCATTTGAAAAGAGATGTGTTAAGTGACTGGGACTTTGTCTAACTGTGGGGGTGGTGCTGAGAGGCGTTCAGACTGTCTGAAAACAATTAGGCTGTGAAGGGGAAACTTCTTGATTGTGCTTCCTAGAATGGGATTATTGCTTGAAGGATACTGTTGAGGTTGATATTCTTTGGGCCATTTCCTCATTTCTAACTAGTTCAGTTTCATCTTCTAGTACCAATAAATTTTCCAACTACAATTTATTTATTAGGTTGTACGATAAAAAATGAGAGAATTTCATTTCTGATGTGTGGGAGAGCTTAATATGGTTTTCCGATTTCCTCCCATTTTGTTTGAAGTAAATAGGGTAATTACTCACTAAAATTCTAATATCTTTCAGGGCTTTAGGGATGAATCTAAAACAGAGCCATATAATGTTTTATTTAAGCAAATCCATGTTCTTATTAGGCAGTTCACCTTAATGTCATTTTTTATAAATAAACTTTGTTTTATTTTTTTCAAGGGTTATTTAATTAATTTTGTTGTACTACCACATTCTGACATCTGCCTCTGCTAAGGCCTGCAGGATGTGATTTGTGGCTTAAAAATGAAAATAATTTGTTATTTGAAAAATGATAAATCATTCGGGAATGATACATAAATATGAATGTAAAAAGAGTCTGATGCACTTCTATTTCAGTTTGTTTCTCCTAGGCTGAGGCATATATATAAGTTATCTGTGTTTGCTTAGTGTTTATGCCAGTTGCATATCTGATTAATATCTAACTAGATATGAATGAAACTGATTCTGAAGAAACTGCTGCCTTGTTGGCTTCTTGGACTCTTTATGGTCCCCATTAATTGAAGGGCTTTATCATATATCCACCAGGTTGATCTGGTTTTACTTATCAAATCCAGATCTGCTTTTTCTCCCCCTGCTGAATAGGGTGATGCTGTGCTACCAGCTTCTTCTTTTTGGGGGGTTCATGGCATCTTGAGAATTGAAGCTGTCGGCCCTGAAATTCCCAGTGTGTCCATGGAAAGATTAACATTGTTAGAGTGAGCCCTTGGTAAATTTGCTCTACATGCAACACAGTCAGGTGAAACAAGCATTTTACTTTTAAATGAAGTATTTATTTTAATAATTATCGACAAACATTCATTTCACCATAGCCCTTTTCTCCTCTACTTTGGATAAGAGTAGATCTAAACTGGAAGGCTTTTAAAGTCTGGTTGGTAATCTTTTACCAAAGTCTCCATGTTTTCTCCAGGGGGAGAAGTAGGGGGAATGAGGTGGGGGACAGTACACAGAAGAGTTCTACATAAATGGTAATGTGGTCTTTTCTGAAAAGAGCATTATATTTTCCTTGGAAATGAGAATGTATGAAGGGTATTTGGTGGGATTTATAAGAGGGCCATTTCACTTTCCTAGTAAAAGGAGCTGGCTGTTAAGTAGTATTTCTGATCTCTACCCTGAGAGAACATGTTGCCCTTGTGCTCCAAAGGGGCAGATGTCTTAAATTTGAGTAGGACAGCAGGTCTGTACCATTCTGGTCCTTTACCATTTCAGTTGTGCCAGGGCTAGCTCCTGAGGCTAGGTTGAAAGCATTTGAGAGACGTACTGTCAGTTCACAAAATGAATGTTCTAATTATTAACCATAAAGTGTGGTAGAGATATTTGGGAAGAAATCTTAAGGAGATAACTGTGCCTTCTTTTATGTTGATGATGTATGGGGACATTTTCATTACCTTTTTGACTAAAGAAGTCTATTGCATTCTGAAGGGGGAAAAAAAGAATAGGAAGTCCTTTTTTTTTTTTTTAACTAGCTGTGAAGTTGTATAAGAAAGAGAAAACACTTTGGAAAATGGTCAGAGCCCTTATGTATTAAGCACAGCAGATGAAATGATTTATTGGGTTTTATACACATTCTGTAAAGGGTAAGCATTGCTAACAGAATGAGTGGCAGCCTCTGGGAGCTGAACAGGCCCCAGGGACTAGTCTTTGTTCCTCTGGTCTTGACAGGCATGTGTCTCTGCTAAATGAGGGCTTAATTTTTCTCATATGTGAACAATTTCCAAGCCCAACAAAGGCAGCCAGGACTGGAGCTATTTAAAAGAACTAGCACAGGAGGAAGCATTCTTGAAGAAAGAGGATGCTAAAAGGCTAATTACTCACCATGGCTTAGCTACTATTTTTTTTTCCTACTCAAGGTTTATTAACATGGATCTACCACATTTTTTTTTACATAAACACACATTAAAATTACAAGGGTATATTTTATTCTTTGTGAAATAGCCATTTTGCTGATCTCTGCTCCTTGAAAAGAGGTACCCTAACAACAGTGCTGGTGAATATCATGGAATATTAATTCACTAGAGAGGGAGGGAGAGGCTAATAAACTCTGGATCTTTTCTGTCTCAAGTGGAAGGAATTTAAACTATTTATTAAGCAGCATCCTTGGCAACACTGGAACTCTTTCTTTTGACAGTACTTGCCTAAAATGTGGAGGAGATCTTTACTTCAGCATTTTCTGTGGGTGTTTCAAACTATAATTATTTTAGTTTGTCTCAATTTCTGGGGAAAAATCCATATTGTTAAAGGGTCATATGTTGGAAACTATAGACATGTTTACATTTAAATCTTTATTTTAAAAGCCTTTGTAAACTGAATCATTTTTGCCTGTTGACTTGTATTATAGTCTTTGTCTTAATTTTTAACTTTATCTTATTAGCCTTTATCTTAATTTTTAACTACTGATCTTTAAATTTCTGTACTTTTGCTTTTAAGCTTGATATCTTTTTCATTAGGTAATTATCTCTAAATAAACATTCAAGTGTACTTGTATGACACCTATTATATTACAAAGATAGGACTACTTAAGTATGAACAACCACCATATAAACCAATTTATCAGGTTTGTACACTTTTAAAGTGGGGCATATCAATTATTTGAGTTGTTTTCAAAGACTTATATGTAAATGAAAATTTCTTTCAACTCTAAACTTCTATTTTAAGAATAAACTATGGATTTATGAAATGAAATAATTGACATGATTGCAAAGTATCAAAAACGAATATGTTTAAGAATCTCCCAAAACATTGTAAGTCTACACTTAAAATTTAACATAAAAAAATCATGAAATCTTCAAATATGATACTTTGGCACAAAGCCAGACACTGCAACATCATTTCATGTGGACATTTTTTTGTATGTGATAGACACTATGTGGCATGATCGAAAAAGTAAGGAAACTTTTGATTTTATTTGTAAATAATGTACCACTGCCAGAACTCAGTTGATTGAATCTACTTATCAAAGTGTTCTTCATGAAACAATCAGATTTTTGTATGCCATTAGCACTTGTAGCAGAAAAAAACATAATCTTCATGCTATAATTTTATCCTTCACCACTATTTCTCATTAGTGTATGAACAACTCCTGAGAGTAAGCCATGCATACAGCCATGATGATCTAACTGATGGAAAAAGTATCTTTACTTATGGTGACTGTGTAACTTGACAAAGAAAAAAGTAAAAGTCATTTCCTCCCAAGTGCTTTTCCTTAGTCTTCTTGCTTTCTACACAGAAGTACTGTGGTTTCCATTATAATTCATGTTTTAGTACAAATAACATATGCCAACTTACTTAAACTAATGACTAAGCTATCTTTGTTCCACATTTGGGGTGCAGCTAAATATGAAAAATAAGATCTTTAGAAATCAGATGAAAAAAAATCTGGGATTTTATTTCTGACATGAATTAATTAAGTTAAGCTTGCTTTCCCTTAATTGACAAACTATACTGCTTTATAAACCTGCCTCTATTTTTATTTTCCTGTTCTTATAAATGACATCATCACTCCAATATTTGAAACCCGCCTTTCCTTTATGCCTTTATAGACTTGCCAATTCTAGTCCAATTTAGATCAAAATGTCTCGTATCTATTCTCTGTTTTCCAATCCCACTGTTACTAACAGGATCTGCATTATCTTCACCTTATGACCAAACTACTGAAATGGAGTCTTATATTCTCTCCTCACCTTCAGTCCATCCCTTTCTACTTCCTTAAGTACACTTCTCATTATGTTTCTCCTCTGCTTAAAAGTCTCCAATTGAGACTTCTTGCTTATGATTTTGATTTATTTAACTAATTTTTTAGATGCTTACATTTCTTACATTTTTCTAGTCTTGTAGGCTACAGCAGTCTACAAAAATCTCTGCCCTGCTAAGTTTGCATTCCAATGTGGGCATGCAGGCAATAAAGGGATTTAAGTAACAGTAATAGCATGTTAGGAGAACAGCTATGGGGAAACAACAGGGAAGGGGGAAGGGAGTGAGAAGGAGACACTGCAATTATGAACATGGTACTTGAGTAAATACTTAGCAGAGAAGGTGGCATCTGAGCAAAGACCCTAAGGAAATGAGGAAGCAAGACTTGTGGATATGTAGAGAAAGACTATTGTAGGCAACACGGGAAAACAGTTGTAAAGATTCATAAAATATGAACAAGCCAGCTCTGTTTAAGGAATATCAAGGAACCAATATGGCTGGCAAAAGACATGAGATCACAGAGATCACTTTCGTCTTCAAGTGTGATGGGAGGCTCTTGAAAAGAAAGCCATGAGATCTAACATGGTTTCAACAGGTACATTCTGGCTACTGTATTGCAAATAGTCTGAAAGAGGCAAAAATAAAAACAGGGAGACCATTGGAAGGTAAACTAAACCCCTTCCCAAAAAAGGTTGGGAAAGTAATTAGACTCTAGATAAAATGTCAAAGTAAATCCAAGGAGATTTGGAGTGAATGAGAAAGAGGAAAGTCAAGGATGACTTCAAAGATTTGGACTCAAGCAACTGTGAAAAAATTGACGTTGCTTGAGATTCTTCTATTCACTGGGAAACTATAAGAAATACATATATCCACAACTGGGACATTGAGGAAACCTATGAGGAGTTTAGTGTTAAGTTGAAATACTTTAGAGATCCGAGTGCAGATGTTGAGAAGGCAGTAAGATATACAAGTCTGGAATTGAAATGAGATATAAGGACTGAAAATGTACATTTGAGAGTGTCAGTGTATGGATGGTTTTCAAAGTTCAGAGTTCTTAGATTGAACTTGATGTCTCTCCATAACATAATTACTATTCTTATTTTTAGCTTGACTATTTTCTAGAATAGCTAATGAACTTTTTAATGTATAATATCCCAAACATAACATGCTTTCCCATTTCAAGTCAGTTGTCAAATTGTTTTTCCTACTTGGAATATCCTTAATTTCCCTCACATTTATTTTTACTGTTTAAAAAACCTATAATTTCATTAATGCCTAGTTCCATGAAGTTTTTAACTGATCACCATCACCTTTGTCCCCGAGGCAGAATTCTCTTTTTTCTACTGATCTTCCAGATTCTCTGTGCCTTTTTAATAACACTTACTATCTGAACTGTATTTTAGCTATTTGTGCATGTCTTGTCCCTTCTACAAGATCAGAGTGCACTTGAAGACAAGAGATTATATTCATTTTTATTGTCTCACCTAGATTAGTACCTTTTACATGGCAAATGCTCAATGAGGATTGTTGAATTTGATGGTTGAAATCTTAAATCATTTTACTGGATAAAGAGAGTGACCCTCAATTATTCCTTTTTCTATCTTTTATGTGTTCATCACTTACTGAAGCAAATATTGCAAAATCACATATATGAAATAAATTTATCAATATATTTAGCTCCTGGATCTGCAAATTAATAGAATGATGCAAACTTCAGATTTTGTTGAATTCTCTAGACAGTCATCTGAGTTTGTCCAATTTTGAGGTATGTTTGTTGTTGCATTGCCTATTCAACTTCTCTTTGATTAAAGTTGTTAATGTCAATGAAATAAACAGTCCATAGTTGATCTATATAAACCATTTTAATGATGTTTTGATTGACAATGTTTAGTTTAAATGCTTAGAAGTAGCAAATAGAACCTGTGAATGCATTTATACTATAAAGTTTCATTTCCCTTCATTTCTCTCTCTAAATTAGTGAATAATTCATATTTCTAAAAATGCTTACATATATTACTAATATTGGGTACTTATTATATACTAGGAACTTTTATAAATCATTGACAAATATTACCTCTTTAAACCCTGTGTATTTAGTTCTTTAGGATTCTTCACTGAGCTCTACTGAACTTTACTGTAGTTTTTGAAAGTCAGCAATAAAATTGTTCTCAGGGAAACTTCCAGAAGGAATGGTTAGGGATATGGTTTTTATAACTGTAGTTTATTAAGCATTATAACTTTGATGGTTCTTGCTTATATTCTGTTAAAAACAAAAATCTTCAGAGGGGGCAGAGTTAATTTAATTCTTTAAATATTTATTAAGTAATTTAGCACTAAATGGGAACATCATGGTTGAAAAGATAATGTCTATGCCTTGAAGAAACTCATGGTACAGTAAAAGAGACATTTGAACAATAATCATATCAAATAAAATGTTGTTGAATTTTTTTATTTAATGAGATTCTTTAGCTGTATTAACTGATCATAGATTAAGTATTTTAGCTCTAGCAACATCAATGATATATCCTTTGAATGTGATGATAGTTATTAGTGACTTGCAAGTTATCACACCAAGTAGAATAGTAGTATTTGTTGAAATTCCTGGAAAAATACACTGAAAATTACTCCTCCAAAAGTAGATTTTTAAAGCAGTGTTTGATTACTTATTATTTTAATAATCAACTATCACAAAACTGTGGTTTGCAATAAATAAAAAAAGAAGCAGTTAATTTCATAGCCTTCACTGAATACCTGCTCTGCGTAATGAGACTGAAAGCTAGGGATAAAGGCAATGTAGTAAATATTAGACATATTATTTTCTCTCTGAAGACTTTCAAGGGAATCAGGGAGACAAAAGGTCCACGCATTTTTAAATGTAAGAGCAATGGTACAATATATGCAGTAAGTATAGAAATATTGATTATAAATTTCACAGATAAATGCTAAAGGTTCACCAACTATAATGAATGAAAATTAAAAGTAACAGATAAATAAGAGACTATAGACTTTTGTCTGCTTTCTGTCAAACATAGTATTTATTGTGCAGTACTTATGAGCAAGATATGGTTAATGTATTACTCAAGAGATTTCTAGAGGCTCAGCTCTTCTGTGTCTGGTGATTGGTCTCTTTCAGAAATGGAGGACCTTAATCAGAATGAGCCCTGAGTCTGTGGCTGTGTCACAAGTATACCTGTCAATGCCCAGACTTTTCACAGAGAACAAAGTACATCTCACATGATGAACTACAGTTCACAAGAGCCACAGAGGAAGACACTGCAGGCTGCTATCTTGTTTGTATTCACCTTTTCTTTGGGTTAGGCTTAAATGCCAAAACCATGCACTGTCAAAGCCCTAGGAGAATGGTTTAACCTATAACTTTGAAGACTTTACTCAAGATTTATTGGCAAGATTTGTTTTTTACTTTAAGAGAGACCTTTTCATCTTTAGACTTGATCTGGAAAGTATGCATGGAAAAAATAGATTTTTCTCCTTCCAGATCTTATTTTTCCTGAAATAACTGGATTTATTTTTCCTGAGATACTTTCTCAAGCCTGGTTTAGACTGTTTTTTGATGAATGATACCTAGCCTTCAGAAAAGTTAGGATCTTATGTCCTATCAATAGTTGTGATATTTTCAATATATTCATTTCCTATCATAAATTTGTTCTTTTGCTTGTCATTTTTAATTTCTTAAAATTTTTTCAGTGCATTATAATAGTAGGGTTCATTTTAACATATTTATAAATGCAAATAACATTTTTCTCCATTCAAGCCCTAGAACTACTGTTTCCCTTTCTTCCTTCCTCCTGATCCCCTTCCTTATACTATTAGTCTTCCATTTATTTATTTTTAACTGAGGCATTATAGTTACACATAAAATCAGAATCTATTGTTACATAGCCATACATGTACCTAGTATAATTTGTCTTTCTAATTAAATATTTTCACTTACAAAAGGTATGATCAAGGGGCTGGGGTTTGTGGCTCAGTCTAGCATGTGTGAGGTACTGGGTTTGATCCTCAGCACCATATAAAAATAAACAAATAAAATAAAGGTATTGTGTCCATTTATAACTAAAAATATTTTCTTAAAAAAAGATATGATCAAAATCTGTAAGATCTTAAGGGGCTGGGGTATAGCTTGGTAGAGTGCTTGCCCTATATGCACAAGGGCCAGGGTTCAATCCCCAACACAACAAAACAAAACAAAAAAATCTATAGGATCTTAGACTGTTTTGAATGGAAGGAAACTTGAAGATAACCTAGATCACTCATTTTCAATTTTTTTTTCAAGTCAGCATACTTGAGAAGTATATGCCAAATCACCAGCCAATACACACATGCAACACATATATTTTTATTATATAAAAGACACACAAATTTCATTAGATGATCATAGGATACTCTCTGTATTAGATCTGTTCTTTTTCTTTTTGCTTTCTTTACCCTCCTCTTTTTTTAAAAAATCCTCCTGGTTTCTAGTCCTTTCCAATTTTTCTTCCTCTTCTCACCCTTTCTATTTTTTCATCCTTTTATTCTCTCATTATTTTTTCTCTCTCATCTTTCTTCATCCACTCTTTTCTTTCTCCCATATTTTCTCTCTGCCCTTTCCTTCTTTTTTTCTCTGTCTGCCTTCTCTTTCTTTTTATCTTTCCCCCTTTCTCATTTCCTCTTATTCTACTGTATTTGAAAATTGCAGCTTTCTTCCACTAATGGATCATAACCATGAAGTTTGGAAAACACTGACCCAGGTCAAGCCACACATTTTGTACTTAAGGAAACCGGGACTGATAGACTGTCATCTGTGGAAAAGACTTGTGCAAGTTCACGTTATGTCTTCAAAACATCTAGTTGTTGACAGAGTTAGGTTTAGAATGTAGAACTTTAAAACTCTTCAAAGAAACCAAAGCATCCTGGGTTATATGGCTATCTTATTAAAATTATGTACCTGATTCTCCCTGTTTGGAAGAATATAAGATGTATCTAGTTGAAATTATAAGAATGTCTGGTTAAAATTTTGAAGATTCCCACAGCTTTTTAGTTTAACAAAGTTGCATGAACTTAAAGTTATGATGTTTGCAAGCAAGGAACAATTATTAGTTATTTGTGAAAACTGAAGAACTTGAAAGCCCCATTATATATAATTGCATAGAATCCTTTCAATAAATGTAGGACAAGAAAGAAATAGGATAATCTATTAATTTATTTTCATAGTTCTTTCAGTGAGCAACCACACTCTGATAAAATAGGCTTAAGTTCAGTCCCCTGATAGGGTTAAGTATGAACAGTGAATACCAGTGAGACATACTAAGGCAAGGCCAAGTGAGTTCAAAGAAAAGTCTGAATGTCATTTTTTTCAGTAAGTACAACCAAGTACTGTGCTATATCCAGGGAAAGGAAGAAGAAAGGATGAGAAACATCAATGCGGTGAGTGTTATGTGGTAGAGATCTAACTTAACTATCAGAATGAGCTTCTATGTGGTGGGAGTTTTGTGGTGCCAATAAAGGAACTCAACACTTTACCTGCTGTCCTCTCCTCAGAATCTTACTCTGTTCATGCCTTTTCAGAATCTATGTGGTTTTTGTTTTTTGTATTTTAGTTTCTGTTGTTTTTATTTTTTACTTCTAGGAACATATACCAATTTTCAACCGCAGAATTTTCCTGGCCAATACTATAAATAAAATTAGCATAATATTTGGATTTAGATATACAGCTACTCTTTAGAGCCCACCATCTACTAACATAATTCTTAAGTTTAACACTTTTACAATACATGTGTTAGGAATGATAGATGCATTTTAAAATTCTGAGTAGTGCAGTCTTTACAAAATGTGAGAACAAGAAGGAAAGAAAGGAGTAGGTGTACCAGTGTGTGTTAGAGCAAACATCCGCTGCCTCACAAGAATGTGTATCTTTTCCAGCTTCTTGTTTCTCCACAACCTTCTTTTTTTTTTTTTAAAGATCTGGTTTACCAGCATACAACCAGTATGATAAAAGGCAAATATTAAAGAGCAAAGAAATTAAACTTTTGAATAATCGATTCTTAAACTGAAGATACTGAATGTTAATTAACCAGTGTCATTTGTTTGGGATCAAGAGTTAACAACTTTCTTATAGCTTTGTTAAGAATTTGAATTTAATCAAAGAATTTTTTAAAAGGAGCTCTCAGCTCCAGAAATTCTTTACTAATTTAAAAATATTTTAAACTAATTCACAGCCAGGAATAATTAGCCCCCTGGGCTCACTGTGCTGCTTTTGTAGACTGTAGGAAATAAGAAAAATATAGAAGTCTGAGTAGAATCTAGCCTAAGAAAATGAAATATTATACAATTAATTTTTATCCTCAGTCCATAATTTCTCTCTAATAGCATATATTTTGTATTCTTTGATAGGTTTGTGGACTACTCTAAGGATGATGATGATGATTATTACCTTTATGTTCAGAGTAACTCCATTAGTCTCTGTTTCTGTTAAGTAATTTTGCCACAGTATAATGCCACAAACTAGTATTTAAGAGAAATCATTGTGGTAGACATAGACATGCACTGTCCAGACCCTACTACAAGGAAGTACTTGCTGCCCAGCCACAGGAGTACAGTAAACATCCAGCTTCCATCTGTCAGCTCCTACAGTTTGCTTCAGCTGTAAAGAGCTGCTTTAGCCCCAGGTCATATTCTTCCAAGGGCTGTTCCATTTGAATGAAGGACTTGGATGAGAAAGTTGGGCCTTTTAGACCTGAAACTAGACACTCATTCTAGAGCTTCCTGCTGTCTTGGATGAAATTTTGTCAAGCCATATCATAGTTTAACCTTTTTCTCTGCCCAATCTTATTTTTTCTCCTCCTGTTTCCAAATGTTGTTTGTGTTAAATATCTGCACCCCAAGCTGTCACCTTCTGCTTTTTGAGAACCCAACTTGCAGCAGCCCTGTAAATACATATTAGTATTATGCTACAGGTTTGGCCAGTTGCATTGAATTCTGCATTTCTGGTATATTAGTCCTTTTGCATTTTGTCCCCCCACTAAGCCCCCATTACTTTTGCTGTGGTAGACTATTATGAAAAATCTGCTTTAGAGGTTTTGCTCCATGTCTCAATTACCTATCCTTCAAATCCTGCCACTTTACACACATTTGGTAATGAAGTCTCACCTACCCCAATGTTCTGTTGCATTAACTAGATTTTTATAGGTAGAAACAGACTTATCAAAAGTCTGATTGTTCTGTAAGCCAGTAAAAGTCAATAGAAAGCAGACTATTTTAATAATAAATGTATATGTTAGAAATTTTATTACATTTTAAATTTAACCCCAAATTCCACTTGGTCAAAAATTTAAAAGATTCCAAAGTTGTGTGCATAATTATTAGGTTACTAAAATGCATAGGTATGTATTTTAGCTCTTATGTTACACAGAATGCTGCATTAAGGCTTTTTCTTCTTATTTTTTTATCAGTTCACAAGTTCACATCACCTAATATCATTCTATCAAATTATCTTTTGATACTGTAAGGCCAACTAAAAATATTGAAAGAGGAAGCAAAGTATTTTTTAATGAACAAGCCAACTTCTTCCCATAACTGTTTTGGAGAGTTATATGAAAATGTTGAAAATAAGATAGGTGGAAAAGATAAGAAAAGTGAGAAACATTAATATTTATCCTGAAGTCTTGAATTTTTAATGAATTTAACCTTAGCATTCTCATATTAGAAATTATTTTTGTCTGAATTAGATTAGGAGATAGGAGAACAGGATTTAGTCATAGCTAGAAACCTCTAGTAATTTTGGATGAGGTATTAGTGTTTGACAACTTTAGCTAACATTGGTAGTAGTAATCTAAAATGGCTTGCTACCAGATGATGCGTAGTGTCATTTTCCAATATTGAAGATCATGTCCTGCTACGTTCCATCACACTAGTAACTTCCTCTGACTTAACTGAAATCTACAGAAACCCATCCCAGAATATATAATTCCACCTCTTTCTTCTTTATCTTTCTTTCTATTTCTTTTCTACTTCCTTTCTATTTTCTCATTTTATTTTCTATTTTCTCATTCTGTTTTTACAATAAGGACAGAGAAAGGACAATGGGAAAGTAGTTTAGGTAAATGTTTAAAAAGTGTACTTGAAAGCCTAGGGGTCCCATCAAAGAAATAGTTGTAAATATTTTTAAAAAGTTACAAATTGAAATGTGTTTAGCTTACCTTAATTAACTGCTTGTTTAAACTATATTTCAGAAAAATATATTAATGTGAGGCTTAACTTGAGGGAGAAAAGACTTTAAATAACAAAGTTGGCAAATTTTCAGGAACATAATTTCAAATCCTGGCTCTGCCATTTATTTGGCACATGATCTTGGACAAATCATTTGACCTTTGAGTGCCTTTTCTGTAAAAAGATGATAAAACTCACAGACACAGCTTCCTAGGACTAGTGTGAGAATTGGCAGAGTCAGTGTGCCAAGAGAAATCCTTTGGCAAGTGTACATTGCTCAAGGATGTAGTCTTAATAATAATGACGAATAAGTTTATGTAGAGAAAAATAATTTTATATCAATTCTGACATCACATTCACCACAATCTTTTTCCCGGGATTCCTAAAAGAACACCTAGGAAAACAATAAGCATACAAGAACACTTTCATCATTCCTGGAAGCCCTGCCTGCAATTTCTTCATTTTGCCTAGATGCCCCTCCCTACACAAATATGAATGCTCATGACATAGTCATTTGTCTTAACAAAAATAGGAATAAATATAATATTTATTATATTACTATTTATATCTAAATTACTGAGGTAAGGATAGGACTTAAGAGATGTGGAAGAAGTAATATCTGCTGGTGAGATTTATTAATTTGTTTGTTGTTTCTTGTTTGAGGTCTTTGGCATGAAACAAAAGCAATGTCTTATAAGCTCATTTTTTAACCAACAGTACCAGGTGTCATATTCTATTAAAGCCACATAAGTAGGTTATGTATAGCAAGCAATGTGATGGTTTGTGGGGATATTAATTTCAAAAAGGTAGAGAAATTAGAAAGAACTAAGAGTGATTTGGGTAGATCTGGTGGTATGGTACCTAGATATACTGGGAGTATCTAAGTAGGAAGAGATGTGTTTAATATCAGGATGGAGATAAATTCAGGAATTTTTAAATTGAATAAATTTAGTACATTTTACTTATTAAATTTCTATTTATCTTTGGGCAATATACTAGTTCTATGGAATAAAGAAGAAAGACAAATTTCTTATCTTTGAAAGCGCACAGTACAATAAATGACAATATGGTGTGCTAAATGCTTGATAGATGTATTTGCTGATTACCATTGGAGAACAGGGACAGGATATTTAATTTCGATTGCCAGAACAAGCGTGGTTTCCTCAAAGAAATGACATTTGAGCTGAATCTGAATTTTGAAGGAATGCAAACCAAGAGGGGAGGTTTCTAGGCAGAGAGAAGTGTCTGAACAAAGGTTCACAGGGATGCAAAACATTACATGTTGGGGAACTTCAAATAAATTAGTTTCTCAGTAAAAATGGAATGCAGTGCTGAAGCGCACACATGGCAAAATTAAACTGGATTGGAACTATTCGTGCGATCTTCAAGGATCTTATGTGAAAAATTAAGAGAAATTACTTAAAGAATTTAAGCTCAGTGGTTGAATGCTTGCCTCACATGCCTGAGGCACTGGGTTCGATCCTCAGCACCAAATAAATAAATAAATAATATGTGTCCATCTAAAACTAAAATATAAAAATAATAATTTAAGCAGGGAAATGAGATGATATTTGCATTTAAGAAAGATCATTATGACAGTAGTGTGGAGGGCTGTTCCGAGGAAGCTGAAAAGAGTCTGAAGAGAGTTGAAGAGAACATTTAAGGTCCGCTACAGTAATCCTAAAGGGAAGAACCAACAGAATCAGTGCTAAGGCAGTAGCAGGGGGAGTAGAGATGAGGCAATGGATTTGAGTGATGCTCAAATCTATAGGACTAATGATTGGCTGGATGGAGGGAGAAAGAAGAAACTTAACTTCTTACATTCTTGCATTTGTTAACAAGAGTTGATACTTCTGCTCGACAGGATAGGAATATAAGTATTTCTTTAATTCCACAAATATTTCTTTGGTACATACTCTGTGCTAGGCGCTATTTGAAGTACTGGCAAATATAACAGCAAACAAAACTGACAAAGTTTGGGAAGAAAAACATTGTCAACAAATACATAGATAATATCATGCAGTGATAAGTTCTATGGACAAAAATAGGTTAATTCAAAGTATAGAGTGGTGAGTATTACAAATTCATGGAGGTTAATCAGAAAGACCTCCTTAAACAAATGGTTTAAATAAATGGAAAGTACAAGACATGTGGATATTAAAGTAAAAAAATATTCCTGGGAGAGAGGAAAAACAGAATTGCAAAGTACATAAAGCAGAAGTGTGCTTGATACATTTTAGAGGAAGCAATGAAGTCAGTAAAGATGGAATAGACAAAACAAGTGGAAAAATTGTACATGGTAATGTCAGACAGCTACTGAGAATCAGATCATTTAAATACAGAATGATGAGAAGTTTGGGAGAGTTGGGTGAGAGGAAGGGTTCTAATTTTGACATTCTGAATTATTCAGATAGGTCTTCCAGATGTTGGATATGGAGGTTTGTAACTTGGGAATGGAGTCCAAGTGATGAATATAGATTAGCAACTCATTGAATAAATATTAATGAATTTATGTAGAGACATAGAAAGTGAGGAGAGGGAAGAGAGAAGAATCTTTGGAAAGTTCAACATTTCAAGGATGGAGTAATAGAGGAAAAGGAATGAATGATGGAGAGTGAGGAGGAGAGACACTGGCAAAGGGACCAAATTGACTGATTTATACCTGTGCAAATCTTGAAGATTCAATAATGAAATATTTATTGGACACCTACTATAAGCACAGCACTGAAAAAATATCCAAAAAGCATGATGATAGGGCTCTTAGAAATCATCTGTTTAAACCCATATATTTTGTGTTTGAGGCAAGTATGACCAGAGGGCAAAGTGGCAGGCTCTAGGCTACACAGTTTGATAGTTATAGCAACAGCACTCTTTCTGCTCCTCAAAAAAGCAAAAGGCATGCTAGGTTGGAAGAATTATAAAGAACTTTCTGGAACTTTGTTTTTAAAAACTGTGTAGGAATTGGATTCTCATGGAGAAGAGGAGAATAATATGAGAATGAATATTGAATCAAAAAAGTAAGAATGAGTTGATTGTAGAGTATATAAAAAATTCTTGATTTTAATTCTTGCACCAAAGAAATCTTATTAAGGAAATTGGGACCTAATCTCACATGATGGAGAATTGATAAATGGAATGGACTCAAACTAAAAAG
Organism: Urocitellus parryii; assembly: GCF_045843805.1. Taxonomy (NCBI): domain Eukaryota; kingdom Metazoa; phylum Chordata; class Mammalia; order Rodentia; family Sciuridae; genus Urocitellus; species Urocitellus parryii. Next base: position 47,796,960 of record NC_135534.1, read on the forward strand.
TTCTTCTCAGCAAAGGAAACAATCTGTGAGGGGAATAGAGAACCTACATCTTGGGAGTAAATTTTTACCCCTCATATATCAAATAGAGCACTAATCTCTAGGGTATATAAAGAACTCAAAAAGTTAAATACCAAATAAACAAATAACCCAATCAATGAGCCAAGAACTGAGCAGAATTTTCTCAGAAGATGATGTACAATTAATCAACAAATATATGAAAAAATGTTCATCATTGCTAGCAATTAGAGAAATGCAAATCAAAACTACTCTAATATTTCATCTCACTCCAGTCAGAATGGTAGCTATTATGAAGACAAACAACAGTAAGTGTTGTCGAGGATGTGGAGAAAAAGGTACACTCATACACTGCTGGTGGGACTGCAAACTGGTGTAGCTAATATGGAAAGCAGTATGGAGATTTCTTGGAAAATTGGAAATATAACAACCATTTGAACTAGCTATCCCTCTCCTCGTTCTACACCCAAAGGACTTAAAAACAGCACACTACAGGGACACAGCCACATTAATGTTTATAGCAGCACAATTCACAATAGCTAAACTTTGGAACCAACCTAGATGCCCTTCAATAGATGAATGGGTAAAAAAAAAATGTGGCATATATACACAATGGAATATTACTCAGCAATAAAAGAGAATAAAATCACGGCATTTACAGGTAATGCATGGATTTAGAGACGATAATGCTAAGTTAATGCTTAGCCAATCCCAAAAAACCAAATGCTGAATGTTTTCTCTGATATAAGGAGGCTGATTCATAGTGGGATAGGGAGAGGGAGCATGGGAGGAATAGATGAACTCTAGATAGGGCAGAGGGGTTGGAGGGGAAGGGAGGAGACATGGGTTAGAAATGATGGTGGAACGAGATGATCATTATTATCCAAAGTACAGGTATGAAGACAAGAATTGGTGTGAATATACTGTGTATACAACCAGAGATATGAAAATTGTGCTCTATATGTGTAATAAGAATTGTAATGCATTCTGCTGTCACATTAAACAACAATAAATAAATAAATAGATAAAAATAATTGTAATGCATTCCAATGTCATATATAAATAAAAAAAGAAAAATAAAAAGATTTGCTTCTTTTCTATGATTGGAAGAGCTTTTCTTATGGAATAAGGGAGTTAAATTTGGAAATTTTGGTCAGAATCAAGACTATGCACTGATAGAGCAGGAAAGCACAGGGAATTATTGTGGAACTTGTTTCTCTTTAATACAAGCATACTGTGGAAGAAGAAGATAGGTAAACTATACAGACAACAAGTTGTTTTATTATGAAAGATAGTGGTCATTTAATAAATGCATTATATTATTTAATTGACAATGCAATTCTCTGTTTGCTGTTGAAAAAACAAGCTAATGAGAGGTCAAGTAATGTGTGCAAAGTATCACAGTAAGTGACCTAGTTAGGATTCTAACCTAATTAACAAGAGCGAATGCGTATAGTGTTTTTCTGTATGTTGGACACTATTTTGAGGTTCTAGATATATTGACTCATTGAATCCTTAAAATAAACTTATGGAGTAGGAAATATTATTCCCATTTATAAATGATAAAATTGAGGCATGGAGAGGTTATGTGATTTGTCCAAGATTTTACATTTAATTAGTTGCAGAGCTGGGATTCAAACTTAGTCTGGTTCTAGAATCTGTGCTCTTAACTATTACATTTAACTGCCTCTCTGTCTATGTGAATCTACAGCCCTGGTTCCTAACCACTATGTCGTCTATATCTCTGAGAACAGAAATTTTGATTGGGAGATCTGTAGATTCATTTGGAAATTTGAACATAGAAATCTAGTAGCCTAAAAAAAAATTAAAAAAAAAAAGTGAAATCATCTTTTCCTGACAATCAGCCTTACCCACACTCCACAGTTAAGTGAAGAGGATAATTCAAGGACCACCTACTGGAAAGAAGGAGCAATATTCTCAAAATGGAAAATTTACCAGGTTCACAACTTGTAAATGAGGAATGCATGAATAATAACTAAAATATGTACAGCCCAGACTGCCCCACCCCAAATATTTGAACAATTCCTGAAAGACTGGTTGCCCAGAAATGCCTGTTTACAAACTCAAGGTGCAAATTTATCAATTTATCAAGGTAGATAGATGTCTGTGTACTAGTCTATGGCTGTTTGTAAAGACTTGTGGAAATAAAGATGGGAAATTTTCTTGTGTATATCACTAGGATTCTCTTATTTTGTCTTTTTGTAAAACAACTTTGCATGTTTTTCATGGGCAGATATTAGTGGCTTTAAAAAATAGACTGTGGTTGAGTGGTTCAGAAGTCTATTGTACTCAATTTAATTCAGAGCTAGGTGATTAGAAAAGGTCTGGTTAAGGGATGTAGGACAGTCACTTAAAAGACAAAATAAAAACACCAGAGAGCAGAAAGAAACAACAACAGCTAATTTCTGTATGTTCCATACAATGTAAAGTAAGATTTTTTGAAGGGGGGGGGGAGATTGGTTAAAAAAAAAGAATACTGCACTGTATTATGTTGCATAAAAGGAGAATTGCAAAAGAGGCTTTTTTGTAATATGTTTCAGTAAGTTATTTGGGGGATCTTAAATCTATTGTGATGATTGTTGGATAATGTTCCCTCCCTCAATTTTCCCCCTTTACACTGTTCATTGGTGCTTCTTTAATTTCTCTTCATATGTCTGCAAAACCCACTTAGGGTCCTGATTACAGCATAGTTCTTTGATGATATTAAGTTACACAATATATATTTGCCATTGGTTTCAAGCTGTCTCTTCTGTAGCTTTTATTTGTCTAATATAAATATATAGAAAAAAGATAACCAAGCTGTTCAGGTAGTGTTCAGCTGCTGCAAGGAAGATGAGAATGTGATCTGAGCTAGGAGGAATATGCTGCAGTCTGACTTCACTATAGTATCCCTTTTTATTATTGGGCAGTAATACAAAAACCATGGGTATTTTGCCAGACTTCATTTTCAGAAAAGTGTAACTTAGAAGGATGCTTCATTTAGGTTTAATTTGAAGTGACACTGTGCAGAGTAAAGAAGCTGAGCTTTATTATGTTTCAGTTTAGGATTTTGCATTTCTGGCTTTTAAAAATATTTAGATTGTTTTCAGCATCTTGTCTGTAGTTCGTAAGCTAAAAAACTTGAGTTTGGGGGTCTTATATTGGCCTTACTAGCCTCTTTAGTTCTGTGGGCATTTTGGCAGAAGTGTTAACTGAAAGACACAAGCATATTCTGGGCAAGGAGACCAGAGATCAATGGTTGTAATGGCCAATCATATATATATATTTTTTTTAATTTTTATTTTTATTGGTTGTTCACAACATTACAAAGCTCTTGACATATCATATTTCATACATTAGGTTGAAGTGGGTTATGAACTCCCAATTTTACCCCAAATGCAGATTGCAGAATCACGTCGGTTACACATCCACAATTTTACATAATACCAAATTAGTAATTGTTGTATTCTGCTACCTTTCCTATCCCCTACTATCCCCCCTCCCCTCCCCTCCCATCTTCTCTCTCTACCCCATCTACTGTAATTCATTTCTCTCCTTGTTTATTTTCCCATTCCCCTCACAACCTCTTATATGTAATTTTGTATAGCAATGAGGGTCTCCCTTCATTTCCATGCAATTTCCCTTTTCTCTCCCTTTCCCTCCCATCTCATGTCTCTGTTTAATGTTAATCTTTTCTGTCTGCTCTTCCTCCCTGCTCTGTTCATAGTTGCTCTCATTATATCAAAGAAGACATTTGGTATTTGTTTTTTAGGGATTGACTAGCTTCACTAAGCATAATCTGCTCTAGTGCCATCCATTTCCCTGCAAATTCTATGATTTTGTCATTTTTATTGCTGCATAGTACTCCATTGTGTATAGATGCCACATTTTTTTTTATCCATTCATCTATTGAAGCATATATATATATTTTTTAAGTACTAGGGTACTAGGGATTGAACTCAAAGGTATTCTACCACTGAGCTAAGTCCCCAGTCCCTTTTATTTTTTTTTTAAATTTTGAGACAGGTTCTTGCTAAATTGCTGAGGCTGGCCTCAAACTTGCAATTCTCCTTCCTTAGACTCCTGAGTCTTTGGCAAAATAGGTGTGCACCACTGCATCTGGCTCAGTCATACTCTTGAGACAGATAGGTTCATTCTAATGAGCCTAGTGGGTTTCAATCCCAGATGTATTGAGTTGATCATATTGTGCTCCGTGGGGAGAAGAGTGGGTTCTCATGCTATTTTCTTTGGGGCAACTAGGTGAGATATTTGTCTAACTGGTCCTATCAGAGATAGCTGGCCCAATTTTTGATAGGATTAGAGAAGCTTACTCTATGTATCCCTTTGCAGTACTTCTCTTAGGGTAGTATATTGCCAAACACATTTGGACAAATATATGTTCATAAAAATTTTTTCCTTTCCCAAGTCTCTGAATTTTTCCCTTAAAAAAAAGTGATGTTAATATATCGGCCCTGAATTTTGGGGGGGTTGTATGTATGTGTGTAAATTTAAAAAATGAAGCTAGAAAGATGAAGGAAATGTAATAACTGTTAGTTAATTCAGTCACTATTGCATAACAGAATCAAGTGTTTATCAAGAACATTTTAGCACATTAATTCAGATTGGTAAGTCTGTATTACTGAGGAAGAGTGTTCTCTAACTTTAAAAAAAATGTATTCCAAAGAAAATTGTAAGTAGCATTTTGTTTTGTTTTGTTTTGTTTCCGAGCTTACTGACAGTCCACTGTCAAATTCAATGAGTCTGTGTTGAGATACCTTTACATTTGTTTGTGAAACAGGCAACTGTATTTTAGTGATCTCTAGCCAGCTTTGGGTTCTCCAGATACTGAACAGAGCTGTCTGTGGGTGGGGTCAAACATGCTGGTGACTTTTGACCACTGAAAATGAAGGAAAATATTTGTGGTAAGAAACAACAGTACATGCTTGACCTCCAAAGCACACACATCTATAAATGGATAAAAGTGACTATTTAAGGTTGCTTCAGAAAAGAACCACTGTGTCTACAAAGAAAGAAACCCTAATTCAGTGTTTAAAAAAGCAAACTATGTGTGGGTGAAAGAACATGTTTTTGTCCAAAACATCTGTGGTGTTCCCTATGATGTATTTGATCCTGGTGGTAAATCAACAACCTTGAATATTGGAAACAAAATTGACTTTTGACAGTTTATTATGTGATAAATAATATTAATTCAGTCCAAAGGATTTTAGGGCTGCTTTTAAACTGGTGTTATTTTGGCTAATTGCCAGAAATAGAAAATGACATTGTTATACCTAAATAAAAAGTATTGCCATTGTTATCTAGCAATTGCAGTTGGTCATGTATATGTTCTTTGCACTCTCATTTTTATTTCTGCCTTGGCACTGTTTCCTAGAAATGGTCTCTTAATTACCATAAGATGATTGCCATCAGGCCTAATTTTATAGAATTGAATTTTTCAACTTGTAGTATTTGTTACATAATTGTATGATAGTCATGATTTCATAGACCATATGTTTATGTTTTTGAAGATGTAAGAGATTCCATACCTGATTTTATGTTTTTCCTTTGAAATACTGAAATAATAAATTATGGGGTGAAATCTTCCCAAATAAAATGTAAAATTCACAGGCACAAGTAATTAAACATGAAATTTTATCTCTGAATAAATTGGTTTGACAAGATTCACTGAAAGCAACAGTGAAATGTTCTACAGGGATTTTGTCAAAAGAAGCTAAGTTATGATGGAAAGAATGAGTGGTTATGAATTATTAGGTGATGAATTTTAAAAGTAGTGTCCAAATGTAAATAATGAAACCATTCAAAGTATTACTCAGCAGCTGCAAGAGTGATAGGAAAGCTGACATGACAAATTTAGTAATTTCTTTATCACTTTCTTTAGTCACTATTGTCAGCTCCAAGAGGCAAATTTTCATCAAGATTTACACTCATAAGGCTCAGAGTTGAAACCTAGAACTTTTCAAAATCATTTGCTTGCTAAACATCTTTTAGATCACCTTGGATGTTTCTGTGACCCAATGTCATAAAAAGATGTGAAAAATATATTGCATATGCCATCAAAGAAAAATTTCCATTCTCCATTTATGTGTTATAAATGAGGTATTATTTACTATAAAATCCAAAAGTATTAATTAGCTGCCTTTGGTTTAAATAAAATTGATTGTTAAGGCAGAAAATAGAGGATAATATGAGTCCTATTCTGCTATAGCCTCCCAATAAAAGAAGCAGTGACCCAACTCATTAGCCCTTTGATTTAATATATTGACACTTGGGTACGAATAATTCCGTTTAGTGGCTTTTGCTTCCCAGGGATCAATTTAATTAGTTATAAAATGTGACTTCTTGTCAGGAGCTAGAAGAAATGCTGACGTTAAATAAAGTCATACGCAATTTAAACAATAAAGCTATCGATGCCTGGTTAAAAGTTAATGATGCAAAAAAAAATGGCTTAATAGAGACAACCTCAGCAGTGAAAGTGATACTAGGAAAATTAAGCTAAGTAGATGAATGAGGAATGGTGATGTTGTTGAATTGTTAAAACAAATTCATGGCTGGTCTGATGGCTGGCTAGGTTGTAAGTACATCATCTTTCAGCCTGAGAGACAGAATTAGTTCTAGACTCCTTGCTCAGTGTTACTTCAGTGTGAGTTTTATGTGTTTTTAGGTTTTAGGATCCATCAGATGGAGGAAATCTTGTTTAGGCTGCGTGGATCAGAAAACTTCCTGAAATCAACTTTCCATTTGAGAGAAGGCTCTATGGAAGGGTTACTCATGCCATCCACAGTGGCTTTCTTGAGGTAGTCTTCCTTAAGTTCTGCTGGGCAGCCCCTAACATCTCTGCAAAATACCACTGTAGCAGTATTGCTAGTGCAAGGCTGTTCCTCTTATGTGGAAAATATTTGAGATGAATTCTGGGTCTGGATTTTGGTCTGCCATAATTAATATCCCTCCTTCTGAATATGTGGTTATCAAATAAAAGTAGTTCTTCCCAATTTAGAGACATGTAACCTTCACCTATTCAATTGATATGAATTTTTAAATCATTTCTAGAATTAATTATTATTTTTTTACACCTCAGACTGCTTCCTATACTTACTTTGATGCTAACTGCAGTGATCTTTATCTCAGTGTCCCTACCCTCAATATACTTAGGTTAAAAAGTGAATTGGGGGCTGGGGTTGTGGCTCAGTGTAGCCCAGCACATGTGAGGCACTGGGTTCGATTCTCAGCACCACATAAAATAAATAAATATATATATATATATATATATATGAATGAATTGGTCTAAAATTGAGTAACTAGATTATCTCTATAATGCTTTCCAACTCTCTGATTCCATCATAACATTCACATTCAAATGGTTAATTTCATTAAATCATTGCTTTGGGAGTGGTGTAGTCAAAACAACCAGTTGGTTCACTAAATATACCCTCGTTTTTGCTGGTATGTATACATGTACCCACAATTGCCTCTCTCTTGGCCTTGACTGCTGCTGGGTCATTAGTACCAGTTAGCTAAATAAAAGATAACCACATTTTATTGTCAGATAAAATTTATATCTCACTTCTCCAGCTGTTGCCTTTCCAAGTCATTTGCTCATTAGCTAAAGATGAGACACATGTTTAAACTTGATGAGTTTTAAAATACTTATTCAAGTCAAAGGAGTTGACATGGGTTGTTCTATAGTAAGTTTTTTTTAAACAACCAAAGTGTTTTTTCTTTTCCTAGCTTATTGACAGGTTCTGAAGTCAGTGGTGTCTGGGTGGGAATTTAAGAGCAATGAGCTCCTGAAAGGAAGATGAAATGGAAATTTATGGCCTTTATCTATCAAACTCTTATTTCCCTGCTTTGTAATGGAGCACATATTCTCCGAGTCTTTTCTTCCTAGAATGTACAGAAAGGGTTTAAGATTGAAGATCCTGGGCAAAAGCTTACTGTTTTGGAAATCTGTTTATTGGATATTTCTTTCTGCTGGTTCAGCTGCCAAGGAAATTGCTGTAACATCTATAGCAGACCATCAAAGTGCAGTGTATCTATCTAGGAAAATCAGTGAATAAGTTATCTTGTCTGTTAACATAAAATAACTGTGGTTGCAAATTGCAATAAAGCAGAAAAACCTTGAACTTCCAGTGAAATATGTGTATTAAAATGTGTTGGGGCTGAAATGATTTGGACTTTCATTTGTCATTCCATTTGCTTAATGTAAGTGCACAAACTGACAGGAAGGACACATGGTAGTTAACTTTGAGAAGGGGCATTCTTGAGAAGAAACTGACCAACTTTGCCCCCCCCCCCACCACCAAAAATGACTTACAGAAACTTCCTTAGGGCAGAAGCAGCAATTTGGAAGTACAAGAGCATAGTATTTGGTAAGAATTTAAACAGTAGCACACATGTAAAAGAAGAGAAAAGAGAATTGCTGAAGATAAACTCTGTGCCAGAGACAAGTTTTTCACTGGAGTAAAGATTATCTTTTGGTTTTCTTTTTCTTCTTAATGTTGGGGGAAGGGCAATTAACTGAGGACAAGAGGGAAATTGTGGGGGACTGATGTTAGATAAACTATTTTGCCTTTGTGTTGACATTATATTGGCTACAGCCTACACAGAGGGGATGCCTGAAAAAAAAAAAGTAAGGAGAGAGGCATTAATATTTTTTAGTGTGCGTGGGTGCGCCAGCAGTAGAGGGGCCCGTGTTTTCTTAGGGCTCAGATGGCAAAGCTAAGCATTCAGCCTACGGCAGGAAAAAAGTGCCTTTTTTGTTTTCTGACTGCAGAGTCCAGGCATTCCCAGGGGAACACAATGAATGGCCCATTTTGTCCAACACAGTTTCATAGACATAGATTTCTTGTTTTTTCATAATTATTCTTGCCCGTCATTGGGTGTGCACATGACATTTGAGCGTGTTTTAAAGTCTTAACACACTCATGTGCCTGCAATAAAGTTACTCATAACAATCCCGGCTTTCTCCAGACAACAGAGCAGGGTCTGTTGTTTTCACAAGTCACAGCAGCTGGGAGGCAATTGTGAAGACAACAGCTTAATCTAGCTGGAAAATACAGGAAGAAGAGAGTATACACGAAATTTCCTTCCATATTATTCAAACAATGAAGAATGAAAAAATGGCTATGGGTGGTCTAACTCAATAACTGATTGGCAGAACATACTTGAAATTTCTTTAGAATGTTGTCTTTAAATGTTAAGAATCTACAAGGTTACATTCACTGTATTTGCTAATCAGCTAAAAGACAGGCTCAGGAAGTGGTACACAACATTTCAATGGCTATAGAAGGTATTACAGATCATTTGCTTTTTATAATTTGTTAAGAAGCAGTTGGTGTTTGTATAAAAAGATGCTATGACCAAGTAGTTGTGAAGCAATGGTTAATCTCCTTTGAAAGGTGTGTGAAAGACTAAGAGGTTCATGGTAATTCGCATCTTCATGCCAGGCTGCATTTCTAGTGTGCAGTCATTAGCAAGTTTTAAATTTCACACTGAATAACGGAATTTAGGGGAGAAGAGAGTAACTGAAAGATTTAAATCTGACCTGGAACATCAGAGTGATAAACTGGCTGTGCTCTTCAGGGTGCTGAAGTGAACCAAGTTATTTTAATTTCATCCACTTGGATGAAAGAAGATAAGAAATGTGAGTACAATATAAAGAAGAAAACTTTTTTAGTTTTCATCTCAGCTTGCTTTTGGGGGAGAAGGGATTAAGCAGAACTTGAGGAAGGAAATGACTTAAAAGACAAGATTGGGAGTGCTGTGCTGAATTATTTCAAACTCCACTACCCTTTTCCCTTCAAGGAAACATTTTATGAAAGAACTTCTGTGGACTCTTAAAAGATACCCAGGCGACATGAAAGTGTTTGGTCTCTAAGACATAATAACTTCACTAATATTTTACTGGGAAAGATGAAGCAGTCAGGGCAACCAGTCTTATCGCCTTTCCATGCACTCATAATACCTAAGTACCTGTGGTCTCATTTTACTGCCATTTTTAGTGTGGAAATACTATCTCTTTGCCAAAGCATTTTAAAATACAAGTCTAACTGAGAAATCTAATTCTCCCTGGGACCCATATGATGATCTTCATTGTCTCATCTCTTACAGTATGAGGAGGCATTTTTATTTATTGAGCACCTATTCTGGTTTTTCTTAAATTTCTTTTTCTAGGAACATTTTGTTATATTATTTCTACTTAGTAGTAAAATATGGTAGAACTAAAGCATAGCACTGAAAGCTCAATATCCAGGTTCTTGAGTGTTAAAAGTTTGAGCAAAAGTTGTATTTCACCTGACTAGTCCCCAATACCCAGGTAGAACTAACCATGTGCATACTTTTATAAGTTTAATAATTTAATAATATTTATCATTGATATATTTATCTGCCAAGCACTAACCTAGTTTATCAATTTTCTTTAATTTTCATAAATATGCAACAATGTAAATTTTATCATCACCATTTGACAGATGAGAAAAATGAGGTAATCATCGAGTTGGTTATAGCTAGTTATCAAACTTAGATCTCTGTGACTTCAGAACCTATGATCTTTCTTCTATACCATGCTACCTCCTAGTTAAATGAAAGGGAAGAAATAAATAGCAGTGCCTAATTAGTATGAAGTGGGGACATAAATCAAAAGATATTAGTGCTCTTCCTACCTCTTTTCCTCTTCCCCTTTCTAGTTCAGTTGAAAAGCCTTTAAGCAGGCCCAATTGAGAAAAGTAGCTGAGTTGGGTGGCAGCCTTGTAGGGGTTGAGGGCCCTGTAAAAAGAGTGGCTTATCCTGATTTCTCACTCAGTAAGAGTTGGCGCCTACAAGATAAAGGTTGTTGAATGAGGAAGTGTGAGGAAGTGGCTCAGCAGGATCAGAAGATGGATTGGTAACATATAGGAGGTAGAGACTAAATGTATATCTGTGTATGCAATATGAATGTATGCATCCATACATACATGCACATCTACACATTTATATGTATGTATATGACTATATGTGTATATATGTATATACACATACAAATTATATACGTGTGTATATATATATGATATTGTAACAAATATGGAATTAAAGGTGTTAGAAGTTTCAGCATGATTTCATGATTTTATATTTAACTACAGTAACAAAATTATCTACATTTATCTCTATATAAGTAAACATAGGTGTAAATATGTGTGTATATAATATATACACAAAAATATTTCTTGCTGCATCCACTGAGGAGTAAAGTATACCTACCTCATTGGGAATGTAAACACCTCACATCCAGATCTCATCTTGTGAATACTTTTTTCTTAAGTCTGATCTGGGAAAGGGAAAATACAGAATAAATCTGGAACATTCCTTTATTCCAGAAAGTGAGGAAGTGCCTAAAGAATTATAGGGACATAATACAAGGATAGAGAATCCAGCTTGAAAAGTAACCTGTGTCTATAGCTGGCAAAATTTAAGCATAATAATAGCTTTATCTCATTTAATAGGATAAGAATCCACAAACTATCTATCTATCTATCTATTACATATATATGTGTAAATGACTAGTTGCAAAAGAGAAACCTATTCTTTATGATAGAGTGCCAACCAAGAAATATGCAAGAAAATATGGAAAGAAAATAATTTGGCAACCATCATAGTAATAGCAAATTCACATAAGAAACACAAAGGAGTGCTGGAATTATTGTGGGGAGGAGTTGGATAAAGAATGGTGTACTTACATAATCTCTAAGTATCTCTCCACACAGTAATTAGGAAAATGCAAAGGGAGATTGTTTAACAGTGTAGTGGAGAAATCTGGCAGATACCACATTACTCAGGTGACACAGTGATAGGATAAATTGATTTCAGATACTTCTGATGGGATGTAGTGAGAAAAGCAAAGCATCTCTTTCCATGATATGTCTGCCAAAAATATATAACTTGAATCTAATCATAAGGAAACATCAGAAAAACAAAATAAAACAGAATAATTTAGGGTCAGTATATAATGTCACTGCTTTGAAATCTTCCAATTTGCTTAGGTGGTAAAGACCAAGAATGACTGAGTAACTGTTACAGATTGAAGAGACATGAAAAACACATGATCCTGGATTGGATCTTATTGCTATTGAAGACAATTGGGACAATTACAGTTAAGAAAAAAAGACATCAGAATCAATTGATTCTCGTATACTGGCTTTGTCTCATTAGTAACTCTGTATCCTTCTCCTTTCTGAGGCTTTTTTTTTTTTAATCTACAAAACAGGAATATCCAATTGCATTGTGTTGTGTGGATTAATTGAGATAAAGTCTGAAAGTAGAATGTATTTACTGAATATATGGTCTTCAAAAGTAAAAGATCAAGAAGTAATGTAAGTAGTACGTATTCAAGAAGTCATAAGTCTCATTTCTTAAACTGCTTTGTTCCTAGAAACAAGTCTATATGTATAAAATCATGGAGAAGCCCTGAAAACAATTCCTGGTTTACAAATAGGTGTCTTGTAGCAAATGTAGAGAAATAATGTACTTTTGCTTAGTACTTAATTTTTTAGAAAATTTACACATCTGTTAAGTAGTTTCTTAATTCCTTCAGATACTCGATATAAATTCATTCTCTCATTGATTAAGAAAATTGTGACCTGCTGGTTTTAAAGTAAGATAGTAGAAGAACCAGTATTTCAGTCTAGGCTTTTAATATTTAAGCACAGGACTCTTTTTTGGTGGGGTGTGGGGTACCAGGGATTGAACTGGGCACTCGGCCACTGAGCCACATCCCCAGCCTTATTTTGTATTTTATTTGAGACAGGGTCTCACTGAGTTGCTTAGTGCTCATCATTGCTAAGGCTGGCTTTGAACTCAGGATCCTCCACCCTCAGCCACTGGGCTTTATAGGCATGTGCCACTGCAAGCCTTAAAAAAAGTCCCTGCAAGCATAGGACTGTTTACTACCCAGTTTTTCTTAATCTTTTCAAACTCAAGTATCTTCTACACAAACAATAACACCTTACACAATTTGTTAATGTTGAAGAAATTGTAATTTAAGTTGATATTGTAACACAAACATTATTTTTATCTTCCAAGATACATATTCCAGAATATTTGGGAGTTTTCTCTAGGCAATGTGGAAATGAGAGCACAAAGCCAGTTTCTTCTAACACAATGCCAAGTGTTCTGCTTTGTTTTTTTTATCAAAGACTTCATGGAGCCAGAATCACAAATATGTATTGATGAGTATTTGGCTATGTTATGAGGAACCTATATACTTATAAATAATATTTCAAACTGTGTACAGCATCTCCAGGAAATTTTCAAGGGTCTTCTTACTTCCCCTTTCTCACTGTTCTTAACCCGGTTACAATGTGGCCGTCTTAAAACCTCAGTGTCATTAAGCTGTATGCCATATGGGTTTAGAGTAGGATTCTGGAGTCAGACTGCCTGGATTCAAAGCCTGGTCCTTCCACTTGTTAGCTGCCTGATATTCAGGCAAGTTACTAAGCTTTTCTGTACCTCATCTATAAAATGGGGAAAATAATAGTACCTACCACATCTAGATGTCTTGAGAATTAAATGTGTTAATGAATGTAAAGCATTTAGGAAAGTGCCTGGCACACTGCAAATGTTATATCAGTGTAGCCTTTATTACTATTATTACTGTTGTCATTATTATCATCATCCATGTAATTACCATGGTGGCTCAAAGCAGTTTAATAACATGATAATGTTATTATAATGTCATAAGATTCAGATTAGCATCTGTCATTAGGTCTTCAGTCTGTCCTTATTTTTGTGTCTGATAAATAATTCCAAATCTCTATCATTAGCCTTCCTTGGATATTTTAGTGAAAATATTGGTCTTTCTGTTTTGTAAGATCCTTCTTTAATAATTCTTCTTATAGAAAAACTTTCAGGAGAGACCCAGCTGTGCTCCTCTGAGCTTTTTCTCTCAAACTGACTTTTATAAACATGCTGTCATGATTCTCAAGTCACATAAACCCACTACCTCAAAGCTCATTCCCAGGAACACAAGAGTAGCAGTGGAATAGGTACACTCTTTCTCTCATGGCGTAAATCTCTAGAGGGGGAGAACATGTGTAAGGATGAAAACACACACACACACACACACACACACACACACACACACACACACACACACACACACACCAATATTCTGAAACTTCTCCAAAGGAGGTTTTTGTTTTTTTTAAAGATAGCATTGAATTAGGCCTTCATTGAACTATTTTGAAATAATCACACTTAAATTCAGTGACTAGCATCGACCATGTACTAAGTACTTTACATCATTTTCTTTACATGGCAGCCTCTTTTAATAAGAAGAAATTGAAATTTAAGCAATCTGTTATGTTCCTGGGTCTGACTGACATCTTTTGACTTAGTTCACTTATTCTAGGGCTTACTCTATCATACTATAACTGATGTTAAGTGTCTTCTCATATACTAAGTGGCCTGGTGAATTGTCCATTCAAATTTTTAAGAATGTTATTTATTTATTCATCATATTATTAAGTGTTAACAGTATTTTTTTTATATTTGAGATAGAAGCCCCCCCTTTTTGCAAATATCTTCTCTCTGTTTATAGTGTCCCTTTTTATTTGTGTCATTTAAAGGGTAAAATTTGTAATTTTGGTGACACCCATCTTATCAAATTTTTTTCTTTTTTGGTTCAAGCTATGTTCTGTTTTAAAATATTTGCCTAATACAATATCATCATGATTTTCTCCTATATTTTCTTCTGAAGTTTTCTAGTTTTAACTTTTTTGTTTAGGTCCTAATCCATTTTGAGTTTTTATATAATGTAAGGTAAAGGGCAAAGCTTGGTTTTTCCAGATATCTACTTTGAGCAGAATCTGTTTGAAAGACTATCTTTTCCCCACTAAATTACCAGGCATCATTGTGGAAATCAATTCACCAAATAAATGTGGATCTACTTCTGGGCTCTCTATTCTATTCCACTGATTATGGAATAGAAATAAACACCACCTTAAATTAAGTAACATTGTAGTAAGTCTTGAAACCTTCCTATGGTTCTCTAATTTTGTTCTGATTTTTCAAAGAACAAAGTTTTGACTATTTTTTCCATGTAACATTTAGAATTAGCTTGATGCTATCTTCCAAATCAAAATGCCCTGCTGCTGGAATTTTCTTTCTTTCTTTGCACTGGGGATCAAATCCAGGGCCTCACTCATGAGAAACAAAGTATTCTGCCACTGCGTTACATCTCAGATGTCTGGAATTTGGATTTGTATTGTATTGAATCTATAGATAAAAATATGGAGAATTTTGCTTTTTCAAAAAAATATTTATTTTTTAGTTGGACACAATGTCATCTTTATTTATTTATTTATTTATTTTTATGTGGTGCTGAGGATCAAACCCAGGGCCTCACACGTGCTAGGTGAGTCCTCTACCACTGAGCCACAAACCCAGCCCCAGAATTTTGTTTTTTAACAATATTGCACCTTCCATTCCATGAATATTATACATTTATTTTAGTGTTTCAGAATTTTCCTTCATGGGTAAAATAAATTGCATAGATTTTAGGTATTCCACATGCTGTTTTGATATGCATATACATAATGAAATCATTACTACATTTAAGCAAATTAAAATGCATTAAAGTAGATGAAACAGAATAAAACAATATAGAAAATGATAATACATCATAGCCTATTAAATTAATCTACCCATTACCTTCCATATTCACCTTTTCTAAGTGGTAATAGCACCTCAAATTTATTATTTTAACACTTTTTCAGTTTACAATACAATATTATTGACTATAGTTCTCATGCTGTACTTTATTCTTGCAATGTTTCATAAGTTTTCAGTATAGAGGTTTTGGATATTTTTGTTAAAATTTTCTAAGTATTTTATTTTCATTCTAATGTAAATGGAGATTAAATTTTTTTCTAGTTCTTTACTACTAGCATGTAGAAAGACAGCTGATTTTTGTTATTGACTTCATTTGTTGTGACTTAACTTACTTATTAGTTCTAGTTGCTTTATTTTTTATTCCTTTGGTTTTCTATGGTCATAATCATGTTTTCTGCAGATAAAAGCAATCTTACTTCTTTCTTTTCACACTGTGTGCATTTTATTTCTTTTCTTTTGTCTGTTGCACTGCCTGAGAAATCTAGGACAATATTGAAAAGAAGTAGTGAGAGTAGACATTCTTGTCTGCTCTGATCTTGGGAAGAAAGCAGGGTCTCTTTCTCCATTGATTATAATATTAGTTGTAGGGTTTTCAAATATGCTTTTAATCAGATTAAGGAATTTCCTTTTCATTTCAGTTTGCTGAAAAAAAATTTAATCATGAGTGAGTTACAGATATTTTTCAAATGTTTCTTCTGTATCTTTTAAAATAATTTTTGCTCTTTTATTTTATTATCATAAATTGTATTGATTGATTTTCAAATGTTAAACCAACCTTGCATTCCCAAAATAAATCCCACATAATTTATGGTGTATTGTCCTTTTCATATGTTGTTGTATCTGTTTAATCTGCCAACTCTTATGCTTTTTAAAACTAGTACCCTGACACTCAGTAAAATAACTCAACTTATATTTTGGTAAAAGCCATCTTTATAAAGTGCTATATATTGCAAGGAATATGAAGAGAGAAATTACAATTCTATTTTCAGAATTCATGATCTCATACATTTTTAAAAAGGGTAATACACGATTGATTTTATTATTTTTTTTATTTTTTTTTTAATTTTTTAATATTTATTTTCCATTTCTCGGCAGACACAACATCGTTGTTTTTTTGTATGTGGTGCTGAGGATCGAACCCGGGCCGCACGCATGCCAGGCGAGCGCGCTACCACTTGAGCCACATCCCCAGCCCCACGATTGATTTTAATGTATGTCACAGGCATGCAAACTTGGTGGTGGAGCAAATTGGGAAAAAAGAGGAAAAAAGGCAATTACCAGAGTCACTGTGTATCAGTGTTGCCAGAATGTCTTTGTAGAAGAAGTGAGATTTGGCTTCATCCTCTGCTCATGATGTGAATTTGTTTAAGAAAACATATTTAGACTAAAGTTGAAAAAAGAAGGGGTATGTTTGTATTTAGGTTCTACCTGTAAAAAGATAAAAAGAAATATGGGAAATAAAAATGAAAATTCCTGAACTTGAGATAATAAAATCTAGTTCTAATTTAGCTGATTTTGACTAAGTATATCACCATGGGCAAGTCATGGTATCCCTATGTGCCTCTGTCAAGTGCAGTGGTTAAGCCTGAAGAATAAGCAGTTCAGGATAAGGGAGAAGAGGGCATACATATATCTGAAAATGCTCATTGGAGCTTCTTGTTCATATGAAAACTACTGGATTACATAGTCCCTGAATCTTTTTCATCCCCGAAAATCTGATTTTATGAAATTAGTGAACATGGAAACAAAAGACTTGTTTTCAGCATTGGCTTTGTCATTCTTAAGTTTGTGAGCTTGGCAAGTCACTTCTCTCTTAGCCTTATTAAATTCATGTTTAAAATAAAGGGATTGAAGAAATGTCTTTCTAAAACCATTCTAGTTTTAAAAGTCTTTGATTCTAAAGTGTGCTAAATCTTTTTATTATACATATGTGAATATGTCAAACATGGCAAAGAACTTATTGTGGTGAGATAATTATGGTTACATATTTTATGTAAATGTATTTAGTATTAGAATCATGGGAGATATAAACCAAGGCCACATTGTTAAAACCATTTCTAATTTTTAGTGGGAAATGTAAATTCTCTCTTGAGCATATGTTGACATGCTATCATTGTGTATTCTTTGCTCCAAACTTGTAATGCAAAAATCTAAGGCTTTTATGTTTTTCTAGAATATGGTTTTCCTTTATTATTTACAGTCTGTTTTAAGAAAGCTTCAAGGGATACAGGGCATTAGAGCACCACATCTTTAACTAGCTGGGACATAATACATGATTTGAGTCCCCAATATTTTCTAACACTAAGGTTTGTTTATTAAAGAAACCCCATGCTGTGACTGAATCAGTCTAATAGAAGCCAAGTTTGAACTTGAACATTCAAATGTATGCCCATATATCTTGGGCATATATCATACATAATGATGTGGGGTCTAGACATCTTTCTGGGTTTGTTTATGTCTGTTATGGATTCCCCTCATTATCCATGCTGTTTAAGGGAGACCCCATGGATTTCAGCTAGTTTATGGCATACTTTCTATATTTTAAGACTAACTCAGAGTTCCAAGTGGCACATATGTTCTAACTTGGAAGATTATTTTCTCACTTTCCTGTTTTACGATGATGATTAAGGACATGTTTGAGAGTGGCTAACCATAATCCTTCTGGCTATGTTTCAAATATATTTTTGTAATCTTTGTGTTTATTATGCCACTCTTCCTAAAAATTTTTGACAAGTTTGAATTATAGCATCTGTTTTTCTGTTTCTAAAACCATATTGTGTACCATCTGTTGTTTCATTATCATTGATTATAACTCTTAGGACTTAATATAGGTAGGTAAAGACTTTAACCTTTACTTTCTACTGATTTTATAATTTATGTATATACATTATATTCAGAATGCTAGCTAAAGCAGAATATGTGTACCTGAAGAATAGACTTTAAATATAAAACCAAAATATTCTATTTCTAGTTACTATTATTAATCTGGAACAATAAATTCATGGTCACCTGATGAGCAGACTTCATTGTTATGATTATTAAAATCTCTCCCCTTAACATTTAAGTAATTAGGTATCTCTGTGCAGGACTCCTTGATTTTAAAGTAACTACTACTCATATTCTTTATGAGTTATAAAGTTAAGTTTTATCAAGTGAAGTAAATAAATTATCAGAATTTGCAAGGAATATTGAGAGAGGATGGAGTGTCATTAGAATTTACCATTATGGGTATTTTTTTTTGAGGGGGTAATATAGCACTTTTTATAAATATTCATCATGTTCTTAAGTCTAGAGATATTCAGTGATTAGGTGATTTTATGCCTGTTTATGCTGGCAGGAACAAAAGAAACTTTAAAAACTGAAAGCATAAACATAATTGAACTACCCACTTAAAAGAGAAATTGGAATAGATGTTTTCCAGGGGAGAACATGCTTTCTGTGTAAAAGAGGCTAGTGTAACAAGAAGTCATCTATTCTTGATTTCTTTAGACAGCTATAGCTTTGTGCCTTGTCTAGTTTCTGTGTTTTAAGAGCTTGTTCTGTGTAGCAGAAATAATACAATAAATGGGTTTAACCACATTTGTCTCAGCTAGACAGTCTGCTTTGTCAGAGATTGCTGGTACAACATAAACAAATTATGTGTTTGTAGTGCTTTTCAATGAAAGCCTATCTAACAGAGCTGAGATTGTGTTTCAGCAGCTGTAGATTTAATCTCCTACCTGTCAGTTAAAACAGGCATTTCCTGAGCCAGATAAGGACTGGTTGTAGAGGAGGGAAGCACTCACAGCTGGACAAAGACCTATTGTTACTGGCCGATAATTTCTATGTAGATTCAACTCCTTATTCTACCAAAGAAACGATAGTCATAGTGCAGTATTAAAGAGCTAACAATGATCTTTTTTATTGTTAAATCAAGGAGAGTTAAACAAAATAATAGTTGGGCTTTTGTGGATCTAAGAAAAGTTCATAGCTTTCATTATCATGTTCTATATCATTGTGGGTATGACAAAAAGGCTATAGACAATGATTATTCACAAATTAGTAATAATCCACTCAAAGTCAAAAAATTAAAT
This sequence comes from Urocitellus parryii, assembly GCF_045843805.1. Taxonomy (NCBI): domain Eukaryota; kingdom Metazoa; phylum Chordata; class Mammalia; order Rodentia; family Sciuridae; genus Urocitellus; species Urocitellus parryii. Next base: position 47,816,708 of record NC_135534.1, read on the forward strand.
CTTTGGATTGATACTGTACCATGTGACTCATATACCATGAGTACTATTGCTTTGAGTTCTGAATATTCTGGAACAGAGGTAATATTAAACATCAGTTCTATAATATCCACATGTACACTTCTACACTTTTTCTTCTCCTGTTTCCTAATTTTCAGTAAAAAAAATTACAGTTGTCACTCTAAAATTGGTGAGTAGAATATAATGGAAATACAAGTAACTTCATTTGAATAAACTCTTTGCTTTTTCTTCTTCTTCCTTTGTGTGTATTTGAGGGATAGGGGGCAGGATTCTCTTTCTCTCTTTGTTTCACTTCTTATTCATAAAAATTTATAAGTTCATTGACCTGTCTGAAAATTGGTAGACTTGATTTGGAAAAAGTATCTATCTCTGTGTTTGTTTATTATATTATAGTGAGTACCACCTCCTAAGTCAAGAATAACTAATGGTTGATGCACTAGTAGATTGTCCCTGTGTTTGTATTAACTGAGCAATCTAAATCCACAGTTTTTCAATTTTCAGTTTAAATTTCAATTTAAAATAAGTTTGAAATTGAACATATGTATCTTAGTTAAAATTTTTATAATTAATTATTAATTAAAGTTTTATTGCAATTCTGTTTTGCAATGAGCATATTATATGCCATTTTGATTTTTACAAAATACTTGAAGGTAAGTATAACACTGGGTTTCAGAGTTCACATTTGTTGAATTGTAAAGGACTAACTGGGCAGTAATTGAGTCAAAATTATAGATATACTAACAGTGTTTATTTTTAAAAAAAGAAAACCATAAAAATCCACTGTATGCTTGTTCATTTGCTTTTTTCCCTCTCTTTCTTCTTTAGTGTTCCTGTCATATTTTTAAAAAATTTCTTACACAGTTTTTTTCCTTTCTTTGCAGAACGTCTTGTTAGGATTAAGACATATCTGTTTAGTTATATATTTTTTTTTTGGAGGTACTGGGAATTGAACCCCAAAGCCTGCTAGGAAAACTTTACCATTGAGCTATGTTCCCAAGATATATATATATATATATCACAAAGGATTGGTTAAGATATTATATTGGACCTACTTACAAATATAAGACATGTAATACCTCAATTCTTTGCCCATTAAGAATTATCATCAAAGATAATGCAATATTGGTGTATTTTAATGTGTTTTTGTGTGTATACCCACACATATATATTAAAATAAATATAAAATATATATTAAAATAGAGTATAAAAGAACATAAGAATTTCTTGGTATGATTTCTTAGTTTTAGAACATGTAAAAGATTTGACATATTCATTTTCCATTGTGAATTTTGGTTATTTTTTTTTCTTGACCTTAAGTAGACTAGTACTTTTCCATTTCTTTTTGGGATTAAGTTTCTATTTCTTTTCAGCTATGATTGCACTGAATTGTTCAGTTATTAGTTTATTTGAGTCATTGATAACTGATACTAACCTACACTATTATTCTTTATAATAGCAGAATATCTTAAGAGATGAATTACTGTAGCATTCGACTCTATAGTATAAATTTCATATGGAAATATCACATTAGTCTTAACTAATGAAATGAAGAGTAAGAGTTTTATTTAACCAGTATTTTAGCTAGTTTGTATACATTAAATTTTCTGTTTTGTAAACTTTATATTGATTTTTCCCTTAGAAAGGTTAGTAGATAACTTAAATTATTCTCAATATTCATATATTTTGCATGCAGAGATTGAATTAAGAATCTGAATTTTAAGTTTCTGTTAGTAAGCTTCTCTGCTGTCTAAAATTTTAATAAAAGACATAATGTTTGGGGAAAAGAGTTAAAGATGTAGCTGTTTCTAACCAGAATCCATTTCTGATATCCTTCTCCCTTATAGGCATTAATTTAGTACAAGTGCTGTGCTTTTGTTTCATATGGAAGCATGGATGAATCATATTCCAATCAATCAATCAATCAATCAATCACATATTTACTGTTTTACTGGCATATTTGGAAGTACATTAAGGTTCTGTCTGCAAGATGTTTTCCTCCTACTTTTGCAGAGAGGATATGTAAGATGGAAATAGGGCCAACATTTTCCCCATTTTTGGACTGTTGAGGTAGTTTCTAAACTGGTGTTTACTTTCATTCTTGCCCTGTGACAGTTTTCCTCACAGCAACCAGAGTCATCTTTATAAACGTAAATTAGGTGTTATGCTACTACTCTGTCTTAAAACCCTCCAGTGACTTTCTATCATACTTAGAATAAAATTCAAATTCCTGTGCTCTGTTGCCAGCCCTCGACCTCTCATACTCAGTTTCATTACATTATTTTTCTTCCTAGCACCAATTATCATCTAGTGCTGATTACATATATACATATATATGCATACATATATGTATTTGTTCATGGGTGTATGTATATGTACACACACACATAATGCATTCACTTGTATGTTGTCTGTCTTCTGTAGCAGATAGTGGTGGGGGATATTGTTTATTGTATCCTGTTACCTAGAATGGTGTCAATATTAAAATAAACATTTGTTTAATAAGTGAATTAATGCATCCACATGGGAAAACCATTAAATAATTCAACACAATATGTGCAATGCATATTTTGACAGAGGAAAAGGAATTCATATTTCAGAAATTTTCATAGTAGAGTTGAATTGGTGTGAAACCTTGAAAGACAGGTCAGGTTTGGGAAAGTAAAAAGGAAAGGAAAGATTCTTTTGTATGGCAAGTGAGAAAAGTGGCATGAATAAAGATTAGAGGCTATTAAAACAAGCAAAGAAAGATCGTGGTAAAGAGTATTAAGTCAGGGACTGGAGAAGTTCACTGAAATCTTCCGTTGGAGGGTCTTTAATGACAGCCCAGGTGAGGGAGTTTGGAGTTCACCTTCTTTAATAGGAACATTTCTTTATTGTAAATAAGATATTAATATAGTACTAGGTAAAAGTACAAAAAATAAAGAAAATCACTTTTTCAAAATTAGCATGTTAGCTTACTCTTAACAATCATCACCAGTGTTGATTTGCTTGTTTATTGAGTTTGGGTAGCAGTGGTAGCAGAGTCTGTGTGAATATGTGTGTAGGTGTATATATAATGTGCATATTAGGGGTGAGGCCAGTAGTTACAGGTTCAAAATAACATTAAGTGCATGTCATTATTTTTTTTTGCTTAAAAAATCTAGAGTGTGATAAAGATTGAAAACCTAAAGGTACATACTGTTTATGTTTTTACTCAGTATTCATTTTTTATGAAAATACCCCCCAAATCCAGTCACATATATAGGTACCATCTCTCACTGATACTTCCAAAGACATCATCTTCCCAGGGCTGAGCCCCAGCTGTCAGTAACTTAGACACTTCATTCTTATTCTTTTCAGTTTCCATGGTATAGTTCTTAAGCCTTGCTTAAGATGAACCTGCTTCTGCCTGCCATGATAGCTGATGCTTAAATGTTTTTTTCTGGCATTCATTCTATGTTGAATAACAATCGCACTGTGATATAACAAACATTATTATAATTAGCCATAATAATATTTTTTAGTTGTAAGTGGACATAATACTATTTATTTATTTGTTTATTTATTTATTTTTTCCTTGGTGCTGAGGATTGAACCCAGTGCCTTACCCATGCTAGGTGAGCACTGTACTGCTGACCCATGACCCTAGCCCTATTATTATTTTTGAAAATTATATTCCTAGATGTTTTGGTGAGAACACCTTACCCAATTCTGTCAGTAGGGCTATAATTGATGATGATGAAATTTTTAAAGAGGCTTAGAGGCATCTCTAAAATTATAATATAGAGGCATTTAAACAGATATAATGGGAGTGTTCAAACATTTAAAAAAAAAACTTGAAATAAATAAAGTCAATTGTTAAGTTTTCTTACCAACAAGTAGACTTCAAAGTTAGATCATGGCATAGTCAAAAGAAAAGATCACTCTGACTAAATAGATTTGGAGCAGTTTTATATTTCTGTGCCTCAATTTGAGACTTGTAAGTGATGAAAGGACTTTGACTTGATTCAGTAGATTAAAAAATCATCAGAATTGTTATAGCTTAGTTTTTAAATAAGAGAATAAAAGTTTTTAAAGAATTCATGCTTGAATTCTCAAATATTTGTTGAGACCCTACTCTGTGCAAGGCCTCTTACTGTGCTCTAGGGAGATACAAAGTCCCTGCCTTTAGGTTGCTGGTGCATAATTTTAACAAGACCTATAGTTTAAAATGTAAACCTGCATTTCTGGATGAGGAATTTAATAATTGAACTCTGGTCATTGCTAACAGAATAAGCTTGTATAAAATACTTCAGGGGTAAAAGCCAGATTGCCTTCATTACAGGTCAAAAGTTTATGAAAGGTTTATATCTGGATTTGGTTCTTGCAAAGAAAGGAATGCCACATTCTTTACAAATGTTAACATATTTATATAGCATTTATACAGAATTTGAAAAAAATTAATTTTCATCTTGGCAAAACACTTTGATCATTTTGTATTTAATAGGGTTTCCATTTAAGAACAACAATCATTAGTCTCTAATATGTTTCATACTTTTCTGAAAATAAGACAGGGTGGAATAAGAAACATTCATCTTCACTAGTCTTTGGAAATATCCAAAGTAATTGACTAGCTCAGTCTTCTGTGATGGCCTGGTGACCACTAACTGTGACTATTTGCATAATAGTCAACTCTTCACTTCTGTAGTGATAACTGTTTGTATCTGATTAAAATTAAGACTGTTTTAGTTCTCTTGACTTTTCCAGAAGTTGCAAAAATTGAGATTTGCTGTTCTGCTTTAACCAAACAAATGCACACATGGGGATAACAATATGCTGAGTTTATGCAGATTTTACAGCACGAATCTGAATAAAATACCCACTAATAGATCCTTAAGGAGTAATAAACACACATGAATTTTCCTTAGTTGCACTTTAAAGTGATTTTAACATACTACTAGACCTTAACAATAATATTTAATTGACAAGATTATGCATTTGTATGGATTGAAAAGGTGGTAGATATCTAATTCCAAATGAATCATAAATTTTACTTTTGCATAACATGTTTTATTAATTTCTTTATGGCCAGGATATTCTATTTCCCTCCCAGTGAGAGTTTCTTAAAACATAGTAAGAAAATTTAAACACATTTAATTAACATTCGTTATCCTTTTTAGAAAGTAATATGACTTATGTCTTCATGAATACTCTCAACAATTTTTAGGGTATGAACCATATAAAGACTATGGAATTATAACTAACAGAATTTTTGCCATAATATGATTTTTTTCTTAAGCTAATCTTGCCTTTCTCTTATTGACCTTATTCTAAAGTAAGCTGACAAACTGCGTGATTTATACTAGTATGTCAGTAAAAACAACCTAATACCACTACCAGATAAAATAAGGTTTAGATTTCTCTAAGGCATCTTTATATTTCTAATGCCTACCATAGTACCAGTCACATAGCAATAGCTGCTCAGTAAGTGACTTTTGAAGAGTTGCTGTAAGACAGGCACTTCTTCTTTCTCTTAAGGAATAACATTTCCTGGGACTCTAAGAGGTCATGTCTGTCTCAATCTCTTCATTTCATGGAGGAAGGGAAAATAAGTATGAGATTATAGGAATCAAGATTCTGTCAGTGTTAAGTCCATATTTTTTTTCATTCCTTGAAAATTCAATATTTAAATAGAACATGTACAAATTAATGAATGATAAAGTAATGATGTTTGACTACTGATGATCCTGGTAGATTAATGAGATGTTTGTCCATTTAAAAAATACAAATAGAGCAAATGATGCAGTATGCTAAAAATATAGAAATAAATATTAACACAAAGGAAAAGATTGGCTTTTTCAGGTCTGACATTCCTCTCTGGCTATATATCTAAAGATTTTTAAAACATGTGCCATTGACTTGATCAAGTCATTGTGTGCTTGCTCTCAAAGACGGTTTCTCTCCTGTAAGCAAGGAAGGGAGCTAAAAGTGCTAGACAGTGTAGTGGATTTTAAATAGCTGTCTTAAAGACTGACATAGCAAATAGATTTGTTTTACTCTTGGTGGTGGGAGTGGGGACATTTTGAAGCTAGTGACAAGATGTCTTTTTTATTTCTTCTGTAAACAGTTTGGATATTTTGTGAAGTATATTCAATAGCCTAAATTAGTAAGGAGAAGTAAACTATTGGAACTGATTTTTTTCTTTAATTAACTTTATTGAACAATAATATACAGAAAAATGCACAACCAAGAGTAAATTTAGATATTCATTAATGTTCTCAGTAAAGCAAGTGACTTTGAAGGACCAAAGTTTGAGTTTTCAAAAGAATACTTTTAAACTGTAATATATTATACTTATTTTATTTTTTTCAAGGGTCTTCTTTACCCTTTAGTGTGAATTTTGAAGAGTACTATAGTAAGTATCCCAAATTGTGGAAGACATGGCATATTAAAGATGAATGGATGATAAATGGTGGTATAAAGGTGTATTAAGACTTGTATGCAAAAAAATAAGAGAGCTAATGTATAACTGCATAATTTGGTGTGAACATACTTTATATACAGAGTTATAAAAATTGTGCTGTGAATGGATAATTATGAATGTAATGCACTCCACTATTGTCATGTATGTAAGAAATAAATAAAAGGAAGAAAGAAAAAAATTTAAAAAGATGAATGGTTAAAAATCATAACAAAATGTTTTGTGTATTATCCTGTTAGCACCTGAGAAAGGAAAGAAGGGGGGAGAGAAGGAAGGAGAGAGAATAGGAGAGAAGAAAGAAGGAAAGGAGACATCCTACCAATGACAAAGAAAGAAAGAAACAGAAACAAGGGATTCTTTTCTGGATGCCATTATATTATTTATATAATATGTATCCCTTGGATGCTGGTGGAAAACATCTGAGAAGATAGGACTCAATTCTCAAGAAAATGTATATCCTGGAGTTGTTCCTGATGGAATTTTAGTTTGATTATTCTCCTACTGGATCCAGCTAGATTCTTTTAGAAGCAGGATTTCTATACTTCATGGGTGTAAGAGCCAGAGATTTGCTAAATAAGAAATATGAAAAACCAACAAGGTTATGTTGGGATGTACTTAAAAGACATTTTTAAGTTCTCTTCTTAAATGAGAATTATTACTGCCCAACACCTCAAGCAGTTGCATTAACAATACTACCTTATGGAAATTTTTGATCAGAAGACCAGCTCTTAGGTTCCTGATGGTTTGTTTCCAACCATTTACCAGTTATTACAAAATGCCTCCTATCTTCTTATTTCTATGATAAGAGGAATGGGGCAGATAGAAATATAAATGGCACTGGCCATTCAGGAAACTCAGTTTACTGGTGAAAGATAATTAGTGAATTAAAGCAGTAATGTAATTTAAGGCCTCGTGTGCTTCAGACTGTTTTTAACCAAGAAGTTCAGTATATTGACTACTGCATTCATTATGCTTTCTAAGGAAGGGCAGAGCAGAGTCAACACGTTAGATTTTACAACAATAACAAAAGTTTGAAGCTTCAAGTATTCTATAAAGATAAGAATTTATCCTATCAAATGAGACTGTTTTGTTCTCAACTTTGCAGAATTAGCTGAGGTCCATGTACTGACCTGACCTATGCTTTGGGACAGGAAGAAGATACTTCTCTGATCTTTTCATGGAAGGTTTCTAGGGACTTATTTCTTGTGCTGTCTGCTACAGCTTTGACACTGGTGACACAATGCAAATGACTCAGCTATTCTTTGCAATAAAATTATGGTTGTTAAGGAAATTGAGCCTTCTCCCCTGTTTCTATTTGTCTGCAGAACCCATATCATGTCTCTCTCTTTTCTCTCTCTCTCTCTCTCTCTCTGGATTGTTCTTCCTTGATCTCTGTATTTTCTATCTCTGTCTCCCTTTCCCTTTTTATTGTGATGTACACACATCAGAAACATTCCTTCTGACATTTTAAAGGTGATTTCACCAATTAAAGCACATGAGAAATGATTTTTGAGAAATAAAGCATTTAAAAAAATTCTCACTTGCCTACTGCCTTTATCTCAGTAACAGACATTAATATGCCCATGATTTTCAATACAAATGCTTATTGCCTATCGTTAAAAGAAGTTAAATAATTTTCATGAAAGAGAAAATGAGCCCCCCTGAGTGTCACTCTGTTTGCATATTAGCACGTAGCCAGGTCTCTGCCAAGTTGCTCTCTGACTGACTGCTGCAGATGCTCTTTCTCAAGTATTCTGAGTCATATCTTTAGTGCAAGTCTTCAGGGACAAACAATAGCACCTGTTCCTCACAAGATATCAGGCCAGTTAGCCCATTCATGTATCTTTAATGAAGCTCTGGGGCAGATGGCAAAAAATGGCATCTTCAACAACTTAGCACAGAGAAAACAAAGGGGATAAGTGTTGATGCAATAATGCTGTTTTACGAATTGGAAGAGACAGAACCTAAATGTTTCACATGCATCTGCTGCCGTCTTGATTCTCTGAGAGAAGAGAGGAATACCCTAGCAATTAAAATTTCTGGGCATGTAGCCTATTTGATCACGAATATGTTCCCCACAATCTCCAAAGTGGGGGACACTTTGGTCAGGGACTGTGGAAGCTTAGAATTAATGGACAGTTGTGCTTTGGGGTAGATAGTTTATTTCCTCCTTTCATGATGCACTAAGTTCCACCCATGATGAGGTTCCTGGTTTCTCATTAGTCATTCAGCACCCAGCCAATTAGTGCTTACTTCCAAAACAGTAAAAACAAAGCAGTTTTCATGCTGAGATATATTTTGGCTACATTGTTTTTTACTCTTTGTACTAACAAAATCAGTTTTATCCCTTTACTTATAAGATAATTAAGTAATCTCTGAATTCCTGCATAGGGAAAGTTATACTTTTAAGAAAAAAGATGCTACTTGAAATTTTGATAACTTCTTGAAAAAGACATGTGGAGACTAGTTACTCTTTGATGGAGTGAAGGGAATTCTATTATTTTTCATTCTTAAGTAAAATACTTTTTTAAGGTTGCTGTTTCTAACGTTACTACGTTTCTGGCGTGTCACCAAATGGGAAAATAGGATTATGAGAAAGAGGAGGAAAGGCAGGATTACATTTTTCAGAGCAGGGTGGAGCTTCCTCTATCTTTAAAATTCTTTGTCTGCCCTAAACACTGGCACACAGTGCAGTGATCAGAATTCACAGCTTTCATAAGGGGAGAATATTTGGATAATTATATGATCATTCCACTTTCCTTGTCTACTTACCTAGCTCTTGCTTTTTATTTTCTGTCCCACATTTGACCAATAGTTTTTACAGTAAGTACAATAAATGGAAAAGTTATGAGAGGGGGAGATAATTGCCTTAACTCATACTTTCCACTCCTATCACTTGCACTGAACCATACAAATAGTGGGAAACATTCAGAGACCCTCATTACCCTTACTAATATTTTAAGACATGGTATCTTTAACACACTGGGGGAATCTGAATAATATTTTTGGATTGTATTAATGTCAATATCTTGGTTCTGATATTATAGTATGGTTTTGCATGATGCAACCATTGGCGATAACTGGGTCAAGAGTACATATGATTTCACTGTATTGTTTAATATAATCTACAATTATATTTATAAATCTGTCAGTTATCACAAAGAATTGCTTTCCTCACCTCACTTAATTTTTTTAAAAAAAATATTTTTAGTTGTAGATGGATACAATATCTTTATTTTATTTGTTTATATATATGTGGTGCTAAGGATCAAATCCAGGACCTCATACATGTGAGGCAAGCGCTCTGCCACTGAGCCACAGCCCCAGTCCCTCCTCACCTCATTTAAATCTGTTTAGCAAAAGATGACTTCATGTTTCATATAATTGGTATTTATATGTATAAACTTTTCAGAAAAAATGCAAAATTTGACCTTGACTTTGATGTGGACTTAAATCCTGGATCCAACACTTTTTAGTTGATGAAGTTACCTAACCTCTTATGGTTTTTCTCTTTCTCATTAAATGAATTTTTTATTTCTCAGTAAATATGCCTATTTTAATAGATAGGACTTTATAAATCACTTTACTAGTGATGAACATATAGGAAACACTGAAAAGTATTAGCTGCTGTAGTTGTTTTTATTATCTCCATCATCAATATTAATACATCCATAATTAGAGTTAAAAGAGGATCTTTTCATCATCTTTTCTCAGGCTAACTAGTTGCTAGATATTCTGTTGTCTTTAATAAAGGGCACTTTGACTTTTCACAATATTGTTTTATTTAAAATAAGTTAGGGACAATTTTATCATTTAAAACTAAATGATCATTACTAATGAATATATTGTAATAAGCAATTGGAATTAATGGCAGTAAATATTGAGAACAAGTGTGTTTTGGGTAAAAATAAGAGAGAGGAAGGACCTTTTTTTTTTTTTAAATTGGACAACACTCAACCCCATAACTGCCTCCAACAATACACCTCTGATACAAAATTACTGGATATCTCTAGATTTTCTCTGCTGAAACAGTGTATACAAGTGATTTATTCTTTTCAATCACTGAAGTCCATGTTATATGATGGGCAAAGCACTGATAGGGTGATTAGCAATTTTGAACTCTAGATCAGCTTTGTTATAGGATTTGTAGCCTTAGCTTATACTTTTTTTTAAATCTTCTCTAGCCATCTACTTCCATATTTATGTTTTGTTAAGGGTGGACTAGATTAGTGATTCTCAAAGAATGGTCCCTGGGCCACAGTACCAACTTCAATTGGGAACTTGTTAGAAATGTACTTGTACACTCTAGGGCCTCACTTTAGATTTGCTGATTCAGAGTCCCTGAGGGTGGGGCCAAATACTTGTGGGTTTTGTTTGGGTTTTGTTTTTGTTGTTTTACAAGCTCAGCAGTTGATTCCAATGTCCACTTAAATTTGAGAATCACTGCTCTTAATAAAGCTTTAGTTAAAACTTTGGATTAGTTAAAACCCACTTTTGGAGTTTCTGATTCAATGAGTATGATGTGGAGCCTGATAATTTGCTTTTTAAACATGTACCATAGTTGCCAATGTTGCTGTTTAGGTACTACATTTTGAGAACTATAAGGTTGAATCATCTTTTTTTTTTTAATTTTTAAATTTGTTTTAATTAGTTCTACATGACAGTAGAGTGCATTTATGCACTTTGATATATCATATATAGTTGGGATATAATTTCTCATTTTTCTGAGTGTACATGATGCAGAATCATATTGGTCATGTAGTCACATATATACATACAGTAATAATGTCTGTTTCATTCTACTATCTTTCCTATCCCCACATGCCTTCCTCTCCCCTCCCCTCCCATCACTTCCCTCTACCTAATCTAAGGTAACACTGTTCTTCCCTAATGCCCCCCCCCTATTGTGATCTAGCATCCATATATAAGAGAAAACATTTTGCCTTTGATTTTATGGGATGGGCTTATTTTGCTTAGCATGATATTCTCCAAACTATTTACTGGCAAATGTCATAATTTCACTATTATTTAAAACTGAGTAATAGTCCATTGAGTATATATACCACGTTTTCTTTACCAATTCATCTATTGAGGGACACCTAGGTTGATTTTCTAGTCTAGCTATTGTGAATTGAGCTGCTATAAACATTGATGTGGCTGTGTCCCTGTAGTGTGCTGATTTTAAGTCCTTTGGATATAAACCAAGGAGTGGGATAATTGGGTCAAATGGTTGTTCCATTCCCAATTTTCCGAAGAATCCCCATACTGCTTTTCATAGTGGATGCACCAATTTGCAGTCCCACCAGCAATGTATGAGTGTACATACCTTTTTCACTACATCCTCACCAATATTTATTGTTGTCTGTGTTCTTGATGATTGCCATTCTGACAGGAGTGAGATGAAATCTTAGAGTAGTTTTGATTTGCATTTCTTTAATTGCTATAGATGTTGAACACTTTTTTATATATTTGTTGATCAATTGTATTTCTTCTTCTGTGAAGTGTCTGTTCAGTTCCTTAGACCATTTATAGATTGGGTTATTTGGTTTTTTTTTTTTTTTTTAGATCTTCTCTTAAGTTCTATTCCTATTCTATGATTCTGTCATTATTGTTGCTTTCTAGTTGTCTCCTTTTTAACTGTGATTCTCAACTTATTGAAATAGCCTCTGGATAATAGCATACGTTTTTAACATATCCTACTTTGTAAAGTATGATGGACAGAAAGTAACCTCCTTAAATTCTTCCAGTTTATGTTAATATAAAACATTTACAATTCTTTGGCATTAAAATGACCATAGATAATTTACTTAGTTATCTCATGGACATAGACAATTGAAGTTTGGTTCATAATTGTCATTTACCCCCTTACACTCTCTTATCATCTCAAGAACTTGGGTAATCAATGTGAAAATGTGAAAAAAAAATTCATTCTAAGATGCTGTTTAATGAATAGCACTAAAAATTCTTGAATAATTTATTAGTAGAAATTTCTTCTTTGTATTAAACTTTCCCCAAATATCTTCCATTTGAACCTAGTTCTTTCCTTGGTAATCATGTAGTCTTAATCTGATCCTTCTTCCACACATCATTTCTTCAAATATTTAAAAATAACCTGATATCATTTCTGTCACAAGAAAAGTATCCCCAATTTCTTCAGCTATTTCTCAAAACCCCTAATAGTTAATGTAACGACTTAATAAATGTTCATTAAATGAAAGAAGGAAAGAATAAACAGAGATGATGCTCGGATTTCTTGCTTCTCTATAGCACAAGGCACCTGCCCTATGTTCTAGGTATGTGCTAAAACTATATTTCTAGAGAAGAATGAAATGATTTCCTCTGATGTATTCTTGCACTTAATGATGGTCACCCACAAACATACCATGTTTGTTTTCTGGCATAAAACAGTGCATTCATCTCTCACATTTCAGGTTTGTATTAGGTTACAACAAACTGGAGTTGAACAGCAAGTTGAGTGCATTTCTTCAGGGTTAAAGGCAAGACCTGGACACTAGGGGATCAGCTTCAATTTAAGCAGGTTAAGTTTGTACTCTTATGTACAAAACTTGGGCTTACCTCAGCTAAAATGTAAGAAATAGCTGCTCAAAGCTAGTTTCTTTCACGCCCCACTGGCAAGGTAGTAATTGCACAAAGACCTTTTTATTATAAGTTGATTTTCCTGAGAAATGAATTCAGAAAAATACTGTAAAGTGTTTATTTTTTGCTTGCCCTTTATTAACCCACATCTTAGGGCTTTCCCTGGAGAAAAACTGTTGGTAAATGAAACCTCTTAGACCCACATATTTTTGCACTATGTTCCTGGTTGTGGAGGGAACAGGGACAGGACAAGGCAAGTCAGTGCTATTTAAGCAGGGTCATCAACCAGTGTATGGAATTTTGCCTAAAGAGAAGATTTAGGAATTTAGACAGGGGAAGGGTTTGGGACTGGTTGAATTATTGGTAAAGGTTTATTTCTTAAGATAAAGTGCAGCCCTTTTCTAGTAAAGAGGCCAAAGACCCTGTTTGAGCTAACAGATCACTTCTTTTGGTACATTACAGTTTTGATCTTTAAATGAGAAAAGTCCTATAGTCCAACCCCAAATCATGTCCCCAAAGCCAAGATAAAACCTTCCTGTTGTGCTATCCTGGAATCAGGGCAGCATGCATAGAGTAAAGAAGGAAACTAGGAAATTAAAATGTAATTTCCACAAGCATGATTCTGTCATAGCTCTTATTTTCTTTATATGGAATACAAATACTGATATAGAGTAAAGATTTTCTATTTTGCATTTTTGTGCTCTTTGATACATTTATTGAGGTCAAATGAAATTTGATATAGTAGGATTTATTATGAAATGCTCTCTGAATACAACTCCATAATTACTGAGCTACATGGTAGTGCATAAAGCTGTAAAACTGCTTAGCCAGACAAGCAATTTATATGTTACATCGAGGTGTGTATGGCAAAGAATATTAGTTTAATTGGAAGCCAAGATGTAGTAGCCTTAAATCTGAAGAGCTATATGTTTAATATAATGCAGTGAGGCTTTGAAATAAGATACCTAAATTGGATAGATAGATACAGCTTTTGGAATATATAACAATTAGACATTATTTTCTGACCAAGGATAGGATACTAAATACGCTTTTCAAAATAAAGCACAGAATGCAAAGCAGGTGAAAGGGCAAAACCTCTCAACATTGTAGTGTAAGAAAAGAAGCAAACTTATTTCTTTTAGTTATTTATTTATAAAAAAAGAAGGAAACTAAAAGCAAATAGGAGAAATGAAAACCATTAACCACCTTCTGGTGAAACAAAGAGGCAAATTTACAATTAAGTTATGTCCTTGATATGCTAACAGAATCTAAAAAAAAAAAAAAAAGATTTAGTGGATTTTGCCTGAATTTTTCTCAGCTTTAATATCTGAAATGAGGTGAGAGGTAGGTGCTATGTGGGTACCAGCACACCACCAGGAGTGAGAAACAAAGACTTCTTGGCATACATTTGCTCTCTGTCTGATCATAGGCTCTCTTCTGTTTAGCAGGTTCAGGGTCACATGCCTCCGCTCATGATCCCAATTTTTCCACATGACCAGCGGACCCTGGCAGCAGCTGCTGCTGCCCAACAGGGATTCCTCTTCCCCCCTGGAATAACATACAAACCAGGTAAGTAGAGAGAGACTTCACATTCTTTTGGAATTTCTCAGATCCACATGTTTTTGCTTAGTAGTCACAACAAACACAGGGGCATGCAAGGAAACTCTGAATAAAAAAGATCATAAAAGCTTATTCTAAAGTAAAATTAGAATTGGGAAGAGGGGACATTTTAATAAACGAATTAGTTGCTAAAACTTTTATTTTCTCTTATTTTATCAGTTCTGAATTCAAAGATAAAATTCTGCTTTCCCTGAGGACTACAAAATTTCTGTCAGCTCTCTCTCATACCTTCACTGTGAATAATTGTCTTTGGTTAAAGACCTTTTCTTCCTCCTGAGAACTTTCATAGTCTGGGAGACTGGTCACATATAAATATAAAATGTTGTTATTGTTTTTTGTCAGATTTCTCTTGGGGGAAATCTGACAGAAAAAAAAAAGTTTAAGCTGGACTGGTTTAATTTGCTTACCACTAATAGGTAAACTTCTTTTTTATTTTAGTCTAAATAATGAAGTATTCAGTAATATTTCTCATTCATCTTTGAACCTCAAAAAACAGGCCACATAACCTTGCAATGAAATATGTTTTGAGATGATTTAGCAAATGTTATGGTTTTTCTTTATTCCTCTGAGTTTACTGGACTCCTGGGGAATTCAATTAGAGGCATAATGGTTTGAAGCTTCTTTCAGAGCCTCCCTGTAAACAGAGCTTTAAATGTTTAAAGATATGTTGCCAAAGGAATCCAATGTAAGAAGATAGTCAAGTAAATAGAAGTCAACCTTAATTTCATTTGTGCATTCTTTGTAAGTGACCTCAGCTCAGAAGTAGTGACCTTGTTGTACTCATTAATAATTTTTGTGTCAAGTTCTTTTTAACATATTAACCCGATTATATTAACCACCAAATCTGAGTGCAACAAATCTGAATGCAGTAGTTTCTTTGTATATGTGGCTTATAAAGTGAACAAAGACATTTTAATTTTCTTAGAGCTATAAAATATAAATCACTGTACTAAAATTCTGGGTAAAAAAGCTTACTAAATAGCATAAAAACAAACCTAACATCTATTTTGGTTGCTGGTTACTGTTGACTACTCTTTTACATTTGGTAGAGAACAACCTTGTGAGAAAAGGTAGGATGTCTTTGGTGGATCTCAAGTGATTAGAGTAATAGATGTGTAAGCCATTGGTTAATTTTTTATTTTATGGTGGGGGGGATGGTTTGAACGCAGGACCTTGCACATTCTAGTCAAGTGCTTTGCTACTGAGCTAGACCCCCAGTCCTAGGATTGACTGATTTAAGGGCTCACTGAAAAGTCTTCAAATGCAAATGAGTCAAACTAATACAGGTTGAGCACCCCTAATTTGAAAATGTAAAAATTCTTTAAAATCTGAAAATTTTTCAGTGCCAAAATGATGCTCAAAAAACTTGAATTTTCATTCCACAGTTTTTTTTTCTTAAAGAAAATGGAAGAACCAGGGATTGAGAATAAACAAACTGTTAAATGCATTTATTATGTCAAAATGAACTCCACTCTTATGTGTAATTATAGTGCACTAATAAAACTTCTTAGAAATTAAAAATATTTGAATTTTTATTAATTTTTATTTATATATGATAGCATAGTGCATTACAATTCTTATTACACAAATAAAGCACAATTTTTCATATCTCTGGTTGTATACAAAGTATATTCACACCAATTCCTGTCTTTATACATGTACTTTGGATAATAATGTCCATCCCATTCCACCATCATTTCTAACACCCTCCCCCTCCCTTTCCTCCCACCCCTCTATTCCTCACATGCTCCCCCCTCCCTACCCCACTAGGAATCAGCCTCCTTATATCAGAGAAAACATTCAGCATTTGTTTTTTTGGGATTGGCTAACTTCACTTAGCATTATCTTCTCTAAATCCATGCATTTACCTGCAAATGCTATGATTTTATTCTCTTTTATTGCTGAGTAATATTCCATTGTGTATATATGCCACATTTTTTTTTTTACCCATTCATCTATTGAAGGGCATCTAGGTTGGTTCCACAGTTTAGCTATTGTGAATTGTGCTGCTATAAATATTGATGTGGCTGTGTCCCTGTAGTGTGCTGTTTTTAAGTCCTTTGGGTATAGAACGAGGAGAGGGATAGCTAGTTCAAATGGCTGTTCTATTCCCAATTTTCCAAGAAATCTCCATACTGCTTTCCATATTGGCTACACCAGTTTGCAGTCCCACCAGCAGTGTATGAGTGTACCTTTTTTCCCACATCCTCGCCAACACTTACTGTTGTTTGTCTTCATAATAGCTGTCATTCTGACTGGAGTGAGATGAAATCTTAGAGTGGTTTTGATTTGCATTTCTCTAATTACTAGCGATGATGAACATTTTTTCATATATTTGTTGATTGATTGTATATCATCTTCTGAGAAGAGTCTGCTCAGGGTTTAGGCTCATTTATTGATTGTTGTTTTTTTTTTTTTTTTGGTGCTTAGCTTCTTGAGTTCTTTATATACCCTAGAGATTAGTATTAGTGCTCTATCTGAAATGTGAGGGATAAAGATTTTCTCCCAAGATGTAGGCTCTCTATTCACCTTACAGATTGTTTCTTTTGCTGAGAAGAAACTTTTAAGTTTTAGTCCATCCCATTTATTGATTGTTTATTTTAATTCTTGTACCAAAGGAGTCTTATTAGGAACTTCTTTTTTCTATTAGATGTAGGGTCTCTGGTTTTATTCCTATGTCCTTGATCCATTTTGAGTTGAGTTTTGTGCATGATGAGAGATATTTAATTTCAACTTGTTGCATATGGATTTCCAGTTGTCCCAGCACCATTTGTTGAAGAGGCTATCTTTTCTCCAGTGCATGTTTTTGGCACCTTGGATTTGGAATTATTTCAGATTTTAGATTTTTTTTCATCTTAGAGATTCTCAACTAGTAAAGTCTTTAATCAGTGTTCCAATATTGGAAAACCCCCCAAATCTGCATATGTCTAGTCCCAAGCATTTTGGATAAAGGATACTAAGTCTATATTCCCAAAAGGTTTTTGGATGCCTGAGTGAAGGAAAATGGTGCCATTTAAATTGTTAAAAATTCATTTTTCTAGAGCAGAAATTTTACTCCCCCTTAAATTGGCATCTATATTAAGCACAGAAATATATTTTGTTGGAGAATATGCTTTCATCAGTGCTTTGGTTCAGTCCTTTTCTGATCTCTATAAGTTGTTTTGATTATTTCTTCATCTTGATTTCTATGGAATATTGATATAAACTAAATTTGCTCTCTTATACTGAATCTCAGTTGCCATCCCTATACCAGTCCCCAGAAACTTTTTAGATATACTGTGGAAACTGTATATTTGATTTCAGTGTTTATAAAGTTAAAATTAACCACATTTCAAAATCAAATATAGGCTTTATTTTCTGCTACCTGTAGATATCTTATAACCATGTTTTCTAATTTTGTTAAAAATGTGGTATTGTTTTTGTGAGAGAAGATATTGCTCTATATCCAACAAATTTAGATCATTTAAAAGTAAGTCTTCTCAAATAGAATCCATGAGATCATAAAACATAACTGAGAAGAATTTAGAGACCAGGACAATACTGTGCAGGAATTAGTTGCTTTTGTTGAACAAAATACTTCCCAGAGTAGTGTCCTAAGATAACAAAGCTGTATTTGATTATGCTGACTATACCTGTTGAGTTAGGCAGGACTTGAATTTGGATATGTGGAAAATTTTTTGGTCACAAACAAGGCTGGTAATGAGGTATTCTCTGGTAACCATTAAGTTATATCAAAGAATTTAAGCCAAACTCTAAATTTTGGCTACTCTAAGATTTCTTGTATATAAAAGTCATATTTAAAGTTAATTAAAAACATACATTCTTATGCTATTAGTAGAGAAATGATAAACTCAGGAGACAGTCTATGCAGAGTTTTTATCATTCACATGAGTTGGGGACAACTATTGGACTAGAGTCTGGACAAGCAAACTTTTTTAGCCCTAGACTGAGCTTAACTACTTCACTTGAAATGTATATGAGACAATGGCTATTTTTTAAAAGAGAGAAGCCTAGTCACATATATAAAAACCTGGAAATAGTGTCATGATTTATATTTTAGTATACTGTGTAAGAGGACGAACAAGCTCTACTTTGATCTTTCTAAATAAAAAATAAATTTGCCTCCTTTTGCTCCCTTTCCATCTTCCCAGAACCTGAAACAATTCTACAATGTTTGTGAATTGAATGTATTGATTCAGCTGCTTGAATAATTTTCTTGATTTTCAAGAGCAAGGACCACTTTCAGGTGACATTAACTATTAAAGTTGAATTTTTCTAATTGCAGTTTATGGCAATGTGAAAAAATTAATTTGGGGAACTGAGTTTCCACTCCCAACTCACTCCAGGTGATTTGACCCATAGTTCTGGGAATTTCAGGGTTTCAGTATTCAATGAACACCACATAAGCTCTTCCTCCTCTATGTGCTGCTGAGCAGGCATGCTGCTCAAAGGCATTGGGCAGTTTCCGAGGAGCATTTTTCAGATTGATCTCTCTAGAAATAGCTTCATTGTTTTAATTCCTAAATTTTTATTCTTATATTGGTTCTATAATTAGAGGCATCCTTTTAGATGAGAACTTATCATCAGGGCCAGGAACATAAACCAGACTTTTAGTTGCTTTGCTCTTTTATGGTGTGATACTAAAAGATGCAGCAATCAAGGGTAAGAGAAACACATTTAAGCATTGATGTTTGAGAAAATTAAAAGATGAAACATCTTTCACTGTTGCTAATGAGTATATCAGATCAAGGTCAACTTGCCTGAAAAGTAAAAACCTCAAATAGCCTCCCTCCTTGGTGCTCCAGGGATGATGCAGCTGACCCGTTGCTTTGTGTAGTTGGAAGTGTTTAAGTGATCACTGCTGAGCAGCACCCTTGAAATTTCCTAGGAGTCCCTTGGAGTAGGATATTCACCTGCTCTGAATCCTCCACTTACTCACTATCCATAATATGACAATAGCTAAAGCTTACTGAATGATTACTGTGCCAAACACTGTGCTAAATATTTCACATGGATTCTTTTATTTGTATTTGAACATGTTATTTAACTATGCTGAACCTTGCTTTTATGTTATCTGAAAAAGTCATGGTTTGCTCCATTACTCATGTAGGTGTGAAAATTAAATTTGGTTAAATACATGAAAGTTCTTTGAAATTATATAGCACTCACCTTCAGGTAAAATCTGATCTTGATACTGAGTAAATTTAATTGGTCTGTTAAACTGAGTCATTATCCATTATAAATGTGGTCCAAAGTTGAACATTAGATGTAACAGTATCACTCTGATCAATGACCAATTTGACATACCTGACAATTTTACAGTATGTCAAATGCTTCTTTTTATTATTATTGTGGTGAAATATACGCAATACTTATCATTTTGGCTATTTGTAATTATGCAACTCAGCATTATTTGCAATGTTGTATAACTGTTACCTCTGTCTATATCTGAGACTTTTTCACATCCCCCTCCCCAAAATGCACAGTCATTAAATGACAACTATCTCTATTTCCCCTAGACTCTGGTAACTATAGTTTTACTATCTTTCTTTATGAATTTGCCTATTCTAGATCTTCATATGAATGAAATAATATAAAATTTGTCCTTCTGTATCTGGATTATTTCTGTAAGCATAATGTTTTCAAGGTCCAGCCATATATAGTAGCATACATCAATATTTAATTACTTTTAATGGCTGAATAATATTCTATTGTATGTGTATATCATATCTTGTTTACCCATTCATTGGTTAGGGGACACACTTAAGTTGTTTTTAACTTCTAACTATTGCAAATAATACTTCTTTAATCATTGATACATAGATATCTGTTTGAGTCCCTGCTTTTAGTTTTTTTAGATGTATACCTGAGGGTAGACTTGAAAGGTCATATGTAGTTCTATTTCTAATCTTTTGAGAAACTGTAAAACTGTTTTCCACAAGAATCATGCCATTGTACATTTCATCAGCTGTAAATGTGTTCTAATTTCCCAATATTCATGCCAATACTTACTTTCCATTTTTTAAAAATACATTTCATTTTAGTCCTTCTAGGAGGTGTAAAAGAAATGTTATTTCTTTGTGGTTTTGATTTATAATTCCCAGTGATTTATGGTGTTGAACATCTGTTTAGTTGCTTATTGACCATTTGTATATCTTTTTTGGAAAAGTGTATTTTTATATACTTTGCCCATTTTTTAATTGGGTAGTTTTTTTGTCATTGAGTTTTAATTCTTTATATATAATGTATAATAACACCCTTCAGATATATTATTTGCAAATATTTTATTCATTATGTAGATTATCTTTTAGTTTTTTATAGTATCTGTTCATGCACAAAAGTTCTTAATTTTGATGAAATCTAATTTATCTCCTTATTGTTGCCTAAGCTCTTGGTGTCATATTAATGAAATCATTGCCAAATTCAGTGCCATGAAAATTTACCACTATGTTTTTTTCTAAATATTTTATGGTTTAATCTCCTTAATTTAAACCTTTGACCCATTGGAATTAATTTCTCTATTTAATGTAAGGTAAAAACCTATACAAAATATACCAATTGAATATGTATCTTTTGCATGTGTATATAGGATTTTCCCTGCACAATTTATTGAAAAGTCTTTATTTTTCCCCATTTAGTAGTACTGGTACCCTTTTAAAAAAATGTATTGACCACATATGGGAGAATTTATTTCTGGGCTGTCTATTCAGTTGTTTTATAAATCTTTTATTATGCCTATGCCATACTGTTTTAATAACTGTAGCTTTGTAGTAAGTTTTAGCTCTTGGGGCCCTTTATAATTCCATGTGAAATATTAGAGAACTGACTTTTCCATTTATGTGAAAAATGTTGTAATTTTGATAGGGATTGTACTGAATCTATAGATTTCTTTGGGTATTATTGACATTTTAACAAGTCTTCATATCCAAGACACAGATGCCTCTTTCCATTTATTTTCATCTTATTTAATTCCTTTAAAAAAATAAAAAATAATTAACATGTAAAATTGTGGGTATTTGTGGGTTACATTCTTATTATGTTTAGATACATGTATACATTGTATAATGTTCAGTCAGGACAAACATATCTATCTTCTGAAATGTGTTTCATTTCTTTATGATAAAACATTTAAAATCATTTCTTCTAAATTTATAAGTATGCAGTACATTATCATTCTCTTGTCACTTTCCTGTGCAATAAAATACCAGTTCTTATTTCTCCTAATTATAATTTAGTGCCTATTGATTAACCTTTCTCCATATCTTCCTCCCCCTAATTTCCCTAGCGTCTGGTAATCACCATTCTCTACTCAACTTCTAAAAGATCAACTTTTTAAGATTCCATATATGAGTGATATTATGTAGTACTTGTTTTTCTATGTCTGGCTTATTTTGCTGAACATAATGACCTTCAGTTCCATGCATGTTGTCACAAAGGATAGAATTTCATTTTTTTAATGGACAAATATAATGTTGCATTTTATCAACGTACCACATTTTCTTTATGCATTTATCAGTTGGTGGATACTTAGGTTGTTTCATGTCTTCTCTGTTTCTTTTTTTTTATTGGTTGTTCAAAACATTACAAAGCTCATGGCATATCATCTTCCATACATTTGATTCAAGTGGGTTATGAACTCCCATTTTTTACCCCAAATACAAGTTGCAGAATCACATCGGTTACACATCCACATTTTTACATAATACCATATTAATGACTGTTGTATTCTGCTACCTTTCCTATTCCCTACTATCCCCCCTCCCCTTCCCTCTCATCTTCCCTCTCTACCCCATCTGCTGTTGTTTAATTCTCTCCCTTGTTTTTTTCCCCTTTCCCCTCACAAACTATTATATGTAATTTTGTGTAACATTGAGGGTCTCCTTCCATTTCCATACAGTTTCCCTTCTCTCTCCCTTTCTCTCCCCCCACTCGTCTCTGTTTAATGTTAATCTTTTCCTTATGCTCTTTTCCCCTGTTCTGATCTTAGTTGCTCTCTTTATATCAAAGAAGACATTTGGCATTTGCTTTTTAAGGATTGGCTAGCTTCACTTAGCATAATCTGCTCTAATGCCATCCATTTCCCTGCAAAATCCATGATTTTGTCATTTTTTAGTGCTGCATAATACTCCATTGTGTATAAATGCCACAGTTTTTTAATCCATTCATCTATTGAAGGGCATCTAGGTTGATTCCAAAGTCTAGCTAATGTGAATTGTGCTGCTATGATCATTGATGTGGCAGTATCCCTATAGTATGCTCTTTTAAGGTCCTCAGGGAATAGACCGAGAAGGGCGATAGCTAGGTCAAATGTGGTTCCATTCCCAGCTTTCCTAGGAATCTCCATACTGCTTTCCATATTGGCTGCACCAATTTGCAGTCCCACCAGCAATGTACAAGTGTACCCTTTTCCCCACATCCTCGCCAGCACTTATTGTTGCTTGACTTTTCTTTATGCATTCATCAGTTGGTGGATACTTAGGTTGTTTCGTGTCTTCTCTGTTTCTTTTAGCAATGTTTTTAGATTTGATCATAATAAGATTTTCACCTCCTTAGTTGGATTTGTTCTTAAATATTTAATTCTTCTACATACCATTAAAATTTTTTCTATACTATTATAAATGAAATTTCTTTATTCATTTCCTTTTGGATTGTTTATTGCTGGTATATAGAAATGTAACTGATTTTGTGTGTTAATCTTAAACCCTGCAAGTTTACTGAATTTGTTTATTAACTCTAACATCTTTCTCATGGAATTAAATTTTTTCTGTATATAGTTCTGCAACTTTCTATATACCACTTGCAAATAGTTACAGTCTTACCACTTTCTTACCAATGTTGATGCATTTTATTTCCTTTCTTGTCTAAGCACTGGATAGAACTTCCAGCATAACATTGAATATCAGCAGTGAAAGTGTGCATTTTCGTCTTGTTCCTGATCTAAGAGGAAAAGCTTTTAGTCCTCTACCATTGGGTATGATGTTAGTCATGAGTTTTAACCCTTGATAATCCTGAGAAATTTTCTTTCTATTCATAGTTTTCTGAGAGTTTTTATCGTGAAAGAGTATTGAAGTTTTGTCAAATGCCTTTTCTGCATCAGTTGAAATGATCATATGGTTTTATTCCCTTTTTCTAATACTGTGATATATTAGATCAATTTGCTTATGCTGAACTATTCTCTCAAGCCTGGGATAAATACTACTTGTTATGATGAATAATACTTTTAATATGCCATTGGATTTGATTTGATTTTGTTGAGGATTTTACATTTATTTCAAAGAGATGTTGGTCTTTATTTTTCTTTTTCTGTGATATATTTCCTGCTTGGTAATTTTGGCCTCAGAGAGCAAATAAGGAAATGTTCCCTCCTCTTGTATTTTTCATAAGAGTTTGAGAAGAATTGATGTTAATTCTTTAAAAGTTTAGCAGAGTTCATGGTGAAGCCATCTAGGTGAGAGCTCTTTTCTTTGTTGGAGGTTATTGATTGCTAATTCAACCTCTTGTTATAGGTCTTGAAATTTTCTATTTCAACTTGAATCAGTTACTTTGTTTCAAGAAATTTTTCCATTTCATCTAAATTGTCTAATTGGTTGGTATATAGTTGTTACACTTGTTATTTAATGCTTCTTTTATTAAGCACCTTTTATTTGTTAAGATATCCCCCGTGTGTGTATTCCTTTTTAATTCTTATAATAACTTTAAGATATATGTGGTAGTAAGTGGTATTGTCTCTATTTCATTAGAAGAAAAGAAACTAAAATCCAAAAATGTTAACTTTTCCAAAGACTTAACATCTAGAAAATAGCAGAGATAGAATTCAGACTAAAGTTCTCCAATTTGATATTTCACACTCTTGGGAACATGGTTTCAGAATATCTGACACTTTTTGCTATAAAAATGTGATTTTTATCTGTGAGTTTATCTAAATGACATACAGCCAGCCATTCCTCTCTTCCAGAGTATTTCAAAGTGGAGGTGTGTAACTACTATTGGAATACTTGATTAATTAAATCTGTCTACTTGCAATGAAAGTATTCTTGGAATTCTTTGATTAGCACTCTCAGTTTTAAATGAATGTTGAGGTCCAGAAAGAAGATATGTTCACTTGTATAAACTAACTTAGTTTTATGAACATCAGGCATTATTCTGTGTCCTCTTCCTATATGGAGGCCATATCATTGATGAGCTCTCATTAAGGCATGTACTTTGAGTTGTTTTGTTTGTTTGTTTTTTCAGCTGATTTCTTATAATGGGGGTGAATTTATATCAGTTCATTCATATTCAATTATTTAATTGCCATTGTGACAAATTCCATTGATATTCAAAAGTCTGAATGAAGCTATGAAATGAACGAAGGAATTAAGATAGATCCCTGGTTCTGAGTCTCTTCAGAGGTATGCAAAACAATGCTGATGAACTTAGAAAAAATCCTGGGATCAAGAATCTTTTCATCATTGATTTTCTCCAATGAATAGAAAAGTACAAATTTAGCCACAGAAATAAGAGCATGATGATCTCAGAAATATACATCCTAATCCTTTCTAATTTTTTTATCCATTTGTCTTCAGAACAAATTGAAGGTTCTGTTTTTTGAAGTTTTGCTTCAGTGTTATGTTATACAAAGATATATTCAGACTTATGATATTACCTCAGAGCACGAAGGAGTTGTAATAGTTTGCTATACTGAATACATCCCTCTAGGAAGACCCATGCAAAATGATACATCCAAGTTTGTATCAGTAGTTGTGATTCAGGTATTTCCACATTGTACTAAGAATGGCAATAGCTCTTAAAAGTGGGGTGCTAGCTGGGCAACTTGTCATCATCCTATGATGCCATCACAATAATTTGTGATACAGAGATGGATAGCACATTTGGAGGGTGGAATATGAGGTATGAGGCAGGATTCCCATTTAAGTGCAATTACTGAGGAATTCATGAGTCCTCTCTCTTTGTTCTGTGCTCTTGTTTTGTTTTGTCTTGTCTTCTTTTGTTTTCTCTTATACTCCTCCCAATATCTCTAAATGAGATATTGGGAGGAGTATAAGATGTATTACTATCTGAAATTAATATCTCAAGATACTACAAGTCTCTGATCATTTGTTTTTCTGAAGTATGAAAGTGAATCGACAGAATTTTACCCATAGGATTTTTTGCTCTTTAAAAAACAGAATTTATATCTGAATTACACACATTAGGAGTTTTCTTCCGGGAGGTACCCTGAGTCTAATGGGTCCTAGGTTCTTCATACAAGCTTCCTTTCCTCTGTCATTAAGTCCTACTAACTTTTGGCTTAATTTCTGTACTCCAAAATTTTAAGAATTTACTTCCTCTCATTTAGGGACTCTTGCTGTGGAGCTGCTTTGATTCCAAAAGAATGTTGCCCATTCTAACAAGTGAAATTAATGTCAAGCAAATTTTCCATAGGCCTTTAATCCTGTTTTTGTATTTGGTCTGTAACCTTCAGATAAAAAGTCAACTGGAATATCTAAAAGCCTGGAAAGTTGAATTTACAGAATGGGTATTATTTCTCATATTTTTGGTATTTGGAGGTTGTCTTCTTATACTAGAGGTAGCAAGGGCCAGATTACCATAGCGCCTAAAGTCAACCTGTTCCAACAGGCTTCATCTTTCTTTGTGCAAATTTTAAAAGAATAGGTCCTCATGCAAGCATTTCAAATCCAGAGACAAATTTGAAAAAAAAAAATTGCTGCAACATGTTGACTGATTCTTTGCCAAGTCAACCACTGAGAACTTTTTTCAATCAACTCTTACGCAGAGAAAATTAAAGGTGGTAGGAGGAAGCACATGAAACTTCATTACTAAAAACAAAACAAATAACAAAAAAACTAAACTTTACATTACCCTAAGTCACTGCCCCTCTGAGATTTTTCTCTCCCATTTTCAACCTTCGTCTCCCTCTCCTGCCTTTTCCGTTTTTCCTCTCTTCTAATCATCCTCTGTGACATACTCTGCTGCACTAATGTGTTCATTTTTACTTTTATTATTGATACAATGATATGTGCCAGAGGAATAGCTTTCTAAAGATCTATTCAGATAGGCAGATTCAAACCCGCATAAAGGTTAAAAATGTTTTTAAAATATGCTTGTCAACAGTGGGAAGAAAGCTGTTTGTAGCTAGCAGGTGAGCTGGAGAGTACTACAGGGTGTGGTAGAGATAGTAATAAATTAACCGGCAAGCCAAAAACTATATTAAAAAAAAATCAGCTATTTCATAGCATAGAAGCATGACAGCTATGAAGAAAGGAGTGCCCCGGGGAATTCTTTTAGAGTTTGATTTTTTTAAATATGTTTGACATGAAAAATGTTTTAGTACAAATAAAGCAACTGGTATTAAACTTACAGGGAGGGGGATTGTGGTTTAGAGTTAGTATGAATAATGCATGATATTTAAAGAACAGCTCTAAAATGTTCTGGAAGGCAGTCCATGTTGATGGTTGGAATGGTGAGTTTTTCCCCCCCTATTTTTGAAACATCATTAATTCAGCATCGTTTTGTGATTTTTTTTAACCTGGTATGATATCAACCAAGGAAATACTATTTGACTTAGATTAGGATATTTTTTTCTTCAGATAGTTTAGTTTAAATATCAAGAAGATCAGTAGAATTATTTAAGCATAAAGTGACAGTCATTTACTATAAAAAATAATTTGGCCTAGTTATCTTTTTTAAAAAGCTCATATAGTACTGCAAACTAAAATCAACCTCATGGAAGGGGAAAAACAAGATCAGATATTTTGAACATTACTCTATAGGAGATCAGCACAATGTAGTGTTAGTGAATGCATTGTAGCGGCACTCCATATGCAATCAGAAGCCAATTGTTACTGGACTGTGTACAGGCACACACTGTGCTCAATGGTCTGATGAGGTATTATGGATATGATGCAAAGAGACTGTGTAGATTAGAAGCTAACAATTTGTTAAAAGTGAAAGCGACTTAACATTTACATTGGGCCAGCTGAGTAGCACTTCATGTGGCAAGGGGATGAGTTCCAAGAAACCAGGGACACTGGGAAGGCTCCAAGTATTAGTGTCCATGTAGAAAAAAAAAAAAAAAGGTTTTATTGCTTTCAGTTGACTACCTTTGTTACTGGGCTTCTTTATATTATGTCTCTTCATTATTACATTCAGCTTTCAGTGTGGAAAAGTTCATGCAAAATAGCATAATTATAAATGTCAAAAATGTGTGGAGGAACAGCCTATTAAAATATAGCCTAGAGATAGTACATAACACTGACTTTAAATAAGTAGTGAAGCCAAAGTGACACTACATTTAATCATTGGAATTGTGTAATTTATCCACAAATATTAATTTTTAGTTCAGTTACCATTGTCACAGTATGTTCTTCATCACTCCCTCTTGGCTTTTGGGTTACTGGCCACATCCTCAGTTCTTAGGTCACAGAAAGTACTTAGGTCCTCTATTTAGAATGGCTGGAGTTACAAACACATTGAGATGTAACATTGATCTTAGCTAAAACATGCTCAATCTCTACCAGGCTTTTAGTGTAGATATCCCATGTAAAATGGTGGTTATTTAATAAAATCATTATCAAAGAGTGTTTAATCAGTGCTTTATATGCATGATTTTTGTACTTGTTTCCACTAGTATGGTACTAGAGATTAAACCAAACACACACACACACACACACACACACACAACATATATATATTTAAAATATATATATATATATATATATATATATGTATATATATATATAATATTCAAGAGGTTATATTTTAAAAATATTTTCTTTATTTTTTTATAAAATAAAGTTGAGAATTATAGCCCGTCGATAACTGATAGTGTTTTTTGGACTCTAATTCTCTGTGTTGCCTACCAAGCCAAAACTTTTTGTTGTTCTAATAGAAAAGCTTCAGTGGTTTCATAGTGTACTAAGTGTCAGCCTGGCTTTAAGATATTTTTTTACTCTTAAAAAAATGATGTATTACAAGATTTGTAATGGAGAGAACATGCTTGAATTGCACATTAAATTTTTTTAACATCACATTCATGTTTTGCCAGTTTGCCTACCAGCTATCTGTTAACAAAAAGTTCCAAGGCAGCACTGCAAGTCTGTGCCCAACTAAGCCTTTTGTTTCTGCAGATGTTTGGGCTTAGAGCGATGTTGTAGAGCTCAAGCAATCCAAGGACCATGTTTGTACTTGTCTGCTGCTATTCCCTATGCATTGTCTAAACCTGTATGCATTGTTCTTTCCGACAGGTGATAACTACCCTGTACAGTTCATTCCATCAACAATGGCAGCTGCTGCTGCTTCTGGACTCAGCCCTTTACAGCTCCAGGTAAGTGCCAGAAAAAAAAAAAAAAAAGTGGGATATGAGCCAGTATGTTAGTGGAAAACTGCTAACCAGCTGTATGCTAAATAATGGCCTGAATGTTAAATAATTTTTTAAGCATAGCCCAGAAGAATTAACACCTTATGTACTTATCATACTGCAAACGAAAATCACCAGTTTCATTATTTTTAAAGGAAAAATGATGTTATGACTTAGTACTATGTATTCTCTGTCATATGAGTTCATAGTTTTATAATTTCATGGCTAGTACTTACTGGATATGTTAGGGGGTTTTTCTTATTGACTTTTCATCTGTGTCTTTATTATATCTATATTAGCTTTTACACAGAAGCATCAAAACAGAATAGTGTTGGATATTTTACTTCTTGTGGCTCATAGAATAAGGAGTTGTTATTCCCAAATTGATAATTATTTGGTAAAATGTAAACACATTGCTTGCAAATATATGTATCCTTATCTTTTGAGGGTCAAAAAGTCTAGGCATGGTGTCTGATCAAGTTCTCCATTAGTGTTCTTTATATGTAAAGCCAAACTTGGGGAGAAAGTGTATCTTAGAAGCTAAGTGAACATTTATTTTTACCTTATCTTATTTATGGTAAAGAGTAGAATCTGTAATAGGACTAGGTATCCTTTATACTGTTTTAATTCTGTTATTTGAATGGGAAATTGACTTGAATATGGATGAATATTTTAATTAATAAAAATAATAAGATCATTAAAATAAAAGTCAATATTTGGTATTTGAATATTTAGAAAAATGACAGTAACTTGAGTTTCCATACAGTAAAAAGTTCTTTAAGGACAGTTTTTATTTATAAAACTTACCGTGATTCTTATTTAGTTCTAGGGAACACCATCTGACCAGGCATTTTTATTTTTATGTTGCTAATCCCTATATGGCTTGAATATAAAATCTGTGCTGCTATCATACCATAAGAAAAGGCAGAAAAAAATTACTTTGACTATTGTCAAATGGGCCTGCTAAGAAATAATTTTTTTAATACTTGAAAAGTTTTTTCATAAGCCTCATCCAGGAAGCATAAAGGTATTCCCCATTATGGGCTGCCTAGCAGAACCAGACATTTTGCCTAACAGAACAGTAACCCCACCTTTTTTGCAAATTCATCTTCTACACTAATACTAGAACCTACAGCAGCTGGTAAAAATCTAAAAAGAATCCTCTCTAGTGGTAATTCTAATCTATTTTTCCTTTTCTTAGACCTGTGCTATGGAGTATCTTCTTGATTTAGAGGCAGGAATAAAAAAACAAATACTACAGTTTGATCATATAACCAAGTTCCTGTAAACCACAGAGAGGCTGGGTCTTAAACCTTCTACTTTTCATTCTTTGATCGTCAATACCCTAGATTTAGAAATATGTGTTGTTTCATGAGTTCTGACAGTATTTTTTGTCTTTTGTTTTGTTTTGTTTTTTTCTGAATATGCTACTAAACAGAAGGGTCATGTCTCCCACCCACAAATTAACCCAAGGCTAAAGGGCCTAAGTGACCGTTTTGGCAGGAATTTGGATACCTTTGAACATGGTGGTGGCCACTCTTACAACCACAAACAGATTGAGGTATGAATGCTTCCCTTGGTGCTTCATTGGGTGGGGGACTGGATTGTTTAGTCATATTCTAGGCTTTTTAAAAAGTGGCAAACCCTCAGAGTTTTAGTGGTAAACACTAAACCCTAGTCTTTCACTTTTCTTCATTTCTAAAGAGGCTTTTCTCTTGTTGATTTTCTTTCAGAGAAAAAGGCAAAACCCAAACCAATGCTCTTGAATTAGGTTGTTTATTGCTATGTATTTTCAGGCAAATTCTTCACATTATGAGTGTCTTCAAAATCATCTTTTTTCTCCCCTCACTTTTTTACTTTTTCTTTAGTATGGTGTAATATAGTGTTTAAGAAATACTTAAACATTTTTTTTAATTTCATTTGATCACTTAATAAGCCTGTCAACCTGATAAAACATAATTCTGCTTGTATAGATGAAATAGCTGAGGTTCAGAGAGGTCAAGTGATTTAACCAGACTATAAAATATTCATTATATTCATTGAGTTAGAATTCTTGTCCAGGATTTCTAGCTTTTCCTGATTTAGGTTTTTTAACAAATTTTTTTTTCAAGATGAAGTTGGGTATCTGGGCCTGTCTGGTAGTGTTTTGCCCCATAAACTTATGCAATGTTCTTTCATATTTAACCTTCTGGTAAAGCTTCTGTTGTTTTTGTGGGCTAAGTCCTTTTCTGCTATAGAGATCTAGTCTTCCTTGCTCTAATTTCATACTAAATTCCTCTCCTGTGTCATTGGAGTTCTTTAGGACTATCAGATGTTGGAAGGTTGCCAGCTATCTGTTGACTATACCCCCCCAAAAAAAATGGAAACAGGTTACCCTAGACTTGAAGTACACTTTCATTTTCTGGGTGCGATTTAATACCAAATTTTACCTTCCAACCTAGGATGGGAAACTTAACCCCCACTCCCCAAAAGAAAATAATCCTTTGAAATTTTCTTTTCTGTTGCTTTGTATCTATCTTTTTGGAAAATCATAAGGAGTGATCACTCCTTAGAAGGAAGAGAACAAGATCAAAGGGCACCTTAGAAGTCGCCTAAGGAAGAGTCCCAGAGCTTGTTGCCTGCTTCCCTTTTCCCTTTCGCTTTGATATGAGAGGGAGATAGGGGGTTTCCACTCAGACATGACTAGACATGTACTGACAGAGTATCTGCTGTCTTCAACTCAGCCAGAAGACATTCCTTTTCTAAGGCTTTCTCCTGGCTGTAGAAAGGGTGCCATATTTCAGAGCATTTTGAGAATCTACTATAACTAGAAAAGATAAAGGAAGATAACTGGATAA
The DNA here is from genome assembly GCF_045843805.1 of Urocitellus parryii. Lineage (NCBI taxonomy): Eukaryota > Metazoa > Chordata > Mammalia > Rodentia > Sciuridae > Urocitellus > Urocitellus parryii. The sequence goes on from NC_135534.1 coordinate 47,848,578, forward strand.
TAGGCACTAGCTCTTCTGTGTGATGACAGTTTGCAACCCTATCCAATCAGGACAGTCAGTGTGAGGAGCTTTTAAGCGCTCTGAAGATTGTGAAAGCAGGTGGCCTTGGCTCAAACTCAAAACTACCTAATCTCTTCTTTTCCCTAATTTTTTCGCTTTATTGGTTTTCCCCCTACCCCTGCTATCACTGACCCCTGATGTGTCAAATCTGGCTTCTGTTGGGTTTCTGGAAATCATGATATCATACATGTGAGTGCCAGGCTGCACAGTGCCATAGCAATGCCAATGTATGAGTACAGCAGATGCCACATGTCTGTTACTTTCATTAGGCTAAATAGGGAGCCCATGAATGTAAGAGCCTTCCTAACTTTGCAGTTTATATTTGGCTAGATTGAGAGTTTCCTGGGTTTTTGTTTATTTTTGCTCTGTTCTCTTGCCTCCATTTTCTGCACCTTTTTCCTGCATGTCAGGAAACCTTTGATCTGTTTATTTGTATGGTACACTAGTAGGAAAAGATTGACCTTATTTGAAAGTCAAGTTTCCCCAGCTTCCTGATAGAGTGTGGCATGTTTAATAGGACATCTACACAGAAGATGCCTGTATCTATGCTGCTAGACAAAGAGCAAAGGTAGTAGGAAATTTTGTAATATGTTGCTTTATTGCTATTCTTTTGGGCTGGGATTGTGGCTCAGCGGTAGAGCGCTTGCCTAGTGCACGTGGGACCTGGGTTCGATTCTCAGCACCACATAAAAATAAAGACATTGTGTTGTGTCCATCTACAAAAAAAAAAGATTAATTCTCTCTCTCTCTCTCTCTCTCTCTCTCTCTCTCTCTCTTAAAAAAAAAACAACAACTCTTCTTTCTTTGCTAGCTAAGGTTTTCTCCCCTCCTTTGACAAGATACAATGTCAGCTCTGTCAACAATCATGATCATGATAAACTTGATTATAAGGAAGTATTACAATTATGTTGACTGGTTTTACTTATACAAAGAGATTCTTCAGGAAAAGAAAACATATTACTTAGCTCAGAATTGGTCTTTTCTGTCTAATGTTACAGTTAATTTGTCCTTTAAGGGTTGTCATTTCTAATATTAATGAGCCTGGATAAATCTGAGCATTTACAGTTATACCCTAGAAGCCTGAAATTTTGTATCAGGTAGAAAAATATAAAAATGTAAAGACCCTTCTTTCATTAACATACTCCAGTCTGTCTTTCTTTAAATCATGAAGAAACAGGAAGGACCATTTTTTACACAACTGTGCTGATCTAAGGCATGATTTTTTCTGCCTCAGGGGCACAATATGAGGGGAGAGAAGGCCAACGAATGCTATTTTTAGTTGAACAGTTCAGCAGATGGAGTCGTGAATACTCATATATCTGAAGGTTGAGGGGCTTGAACCATTAATTTTGATAATGTATTTAACCCTGGGAACAATCAGAAACTGTAACTCTAAGGTTACAATGCTTTTGACCTTTAGAGAACAGAGGGCACTTGCTACAGTAAACAATATATTATATTGCTACTTATTCCAATTCTCTCACCCGTATAAATTTCAGGACCAGTTGCCATTTGCTTTCCTCAGCTATGTTAGCATTGGTCCTTAAGTAAGTCAAAAAGAATGTTAAGAAACCGGGACCAGTATAATGAGGCAGTCATGTAAATATGGCCTTTAAATAGCTATGATGTTAGATTGGTTATGAAAAAAAAAATTATCAGGAAACAAGCTCTGAATGACTTTTTTTAAATAAAAAGGTAGTTTAAGTGTATTGATTCATATTATGTGGCTACTTTCAATATGATAGTGCCTTAATTTTGTTTTGTTTTATTTTTAATTGGAGTAATGTTGTATCATAGCTTATATCAAACACAATCTGGTGCCATATGCAGTGATACACCTGTCTCATGCCTTCCTATTAAATGATGCATGCTTCTCTTTAGCAAATACAGCAGTTAAATATCACACAGCTTAAGAATTTCTAATTAAAATATCTCCACATGTCAGCATATTGGTAATGTATTATTTTAATCCATTTATTTTGTTTATGAAACAGTGACATATGTTTAGATTGTGAAATATATGAGCCTTAAAAACCACTTTATTGAAGAAAATTAATTTCTACAATACTGTCTGGGTAACGTGTTCACTCACCCAGCCAGTCACTGGCGGTACTGCCAGTCTTAATGTTGGGTCGACACACTTACCAGACTCATCCATATAACAGTCTTGGAAAGAAGCATAGCAAGTCTTTTTCTTAGCTCCAAATGATAAGATTTTTTTCCTGTAGTTTTTTTCCCTTATTTATTAAGTTGAACCTATCCCTCCAAAACACTTTTTGTTTCCATTTTAAAAAATACAATGAAGGATGGGTCTGAGTATTTGTATAGGAGATTCTGAAAGACCAATCAAAATTAAAACAAGCTAGTTACCTTTTCAAAGTTAGACATAGTAATTTGTTTGTCAGCAGGGAGATGTTTGGGTCAGCTCTGAGATAAAGTGACTGTCAGCAGTTATTCCTCCAAGACAAGTAATTTCACTCAGTGTATTACTGACAGATTGCTCACTTCTCTGAATCACCAGAGAAAACAAACTTAATATTGTTACAGGCAGAGTTTCTGTCTTCATTAGCTCCAGAGAATGATTTTTATTGAGCATTCAAAGCCCACCAAGCTTTAGTTGGAACATATTTTAACATACTAGTTCTTATAATGATAGTACAGGTAGTTGCTCAAATGAAGGAATTGTATATGGAAATTCAAAAATATCAATATAAGTATATTTTCACTTTTATTTGATGGACCTTCTCTATGGTTTAGGGGAGATTGAAAAGGAGTATAATTAGAACCTTAAGGCACTAAGAAAACCTATGAACCATAAGTTATGTTATTCTTAAATGAAACAAACTCTTACCAAGTTTGCAGAGATGGAGAACAATTCAAGTTTTTGCAAAAGCAAATACAAGCACATATTTTATTTAAATTGTATTGTCAATTTTTATGCTACAAATAGAAAATGAAGAAGTGCCCATCAGCATAGGGAATGCTCTATTTCTATTTCAGTTCCAGCCTAAATTTTTATGATATTGTATTTAGATGCTCTGCTCTGGCTTGTACCATGTCTTCTCATTTGCAATTGTAAAGTTGCCTAGTGCTGTGGAGGAATGGGAGTCAGCTTTACTAGGAGGTTTGGGAGGTTGTGATTTCTAATAGAGAAGAGGGTTGAATAAAGAGTTGATTAGAGTAACCTATTACTGGCTACCCAATGGAGAAGGAGGAATGCACTGATTCAAAGCTTGTTTTGAGGATACCAACTGTGGGGCTGTACTTTGAGGGGAAGCTTGCTTTTTTCCTTAATCAGCCTGCATTCACCCCCTCTGACTCTTTTCTTTACTTTTACAAGTGTGGTAGAACTTGAGAGAACCATTACACCTAGGATTAAATGAGCTGTGAGCTAAGTGAATCAGTTCCACTTGTGGATTCAGAACCTTGCACTGGAGTTTCCACTAGTGCTTTCCTACTATATTGCCTGGCACATTTTCAAAATACCTTCTTTTTAAATCTTATTACCTTTTACAATGAGAGGCAAGTCTGATACATTACAGTGTAAGTCATGAAACTCAGGGATTTGTCTCTTTCTTTCATTTTGAGATCCCCAATATTGCAAGCAATACAATGTTTGGTTAAATGAATGAATTTCATCTTTGTGTTGATCTGGCATTCAAGCTTCTTTGAAAACTTAAAAAAACTATAAAGTGCTCTGTAGGAGGCATTATTTCATGTAAACAACTTTTAATTTCTATATAGGTTTCTTAAGAAAAATTGCAGCTTCCTAGTGAATCTTGATGGAGGCTAAAGAAATAGAGGCAGACAGATTACAGAAGGATGCAAAATATGAAGACAACTCCTAGTTCTTGGGAAATTGGACTTGTTAACAGTCAGTGAAGCAGAAGAAACCTGTACTTACCCTCAAATTAAAACATTGGGTAAACTAGATCTTCTTTTGGAAATTTGGTTTTCAGTTAGCTTTAAGGTAATACCTAAAAATTGACTCTCCTCACATAACTTCTGTTATTCACTGTGTTTAATTTTTTGATTGGTGGGATATTCAGCTATACTCACAAGAGATTGTTCAGTAGGAGCCTTGGACTCTTGAATGACAACACCCATGTAGTCTTCTGTCTTCCTTAATGTAAGATTTGTATCAGCAGTCATTTAGCTCCAACCCATTAATCAATCCATTCAACCAGCAGCTCCTTGTAGGTAAATATGGTCAGCCTTCCATTATTTGTGGGTTCCACATCTGTGGATTCAACCAACCATGTATCAAAAATATTTAGGAAAAAGATGGCATTTATACTGTATTTAAATAGATTACTTCTAAGATATAATGTTTCCTTGAATAAAAGCAGATATTTCTGTTTCTTTTACCAAATGACTTTAAAAGTATTTTTATTATCTTTTTCAAAGTATATGTATCATATCTGCATGTGTATGTGTTGCAATGAGCTACCTTGGGATTCAGAGAAATGATATGACTATGGATATATTAGAAAGCTTGAAAGCAAATCATTCTAGTTTTTTAAAAATGCCTTTTTCCCAATTTCCAATGATAGAGTAAGTCAGGATGTTTAACATTTAGGAAAATTATATCAGAAGAAGATTTAAGTAAAATATTTTGACCTCTCAGGTAACAGAATAGACTGAGCAAGAAAAAAAAATTGAAATAATATTTTCATTTAAAGGGATTGAGCAGCTACAGTTAGGAGGTTTCCCTCACAGATATGTTTCAGATGCAGTATAGAACTTCTGGCCACTGGCACTAGCACCTGATGGTTAACTACTCTCATGATAAGGATTAGGATAATAACTAGATTCTATTACATATATTCGAAGCTTACAGGCTACAAATAAAGGATTATTTTATCAGTTAAATACAAGTAAACATTAAACATCTATTGTATTCTGAACTGAATGCTATGTAGATAAAAACATCATCATATAATCCCTTCTTTATTCTTTTATAATCAATAACAGTAGTTATTTTGCATCAAAAAGATTTAATCAAACATTTTTTTCAGTTTTATAAACAAATTTCTTTATATTGATAATAATTTAATTCAAATTTAGCTAAGTAGATTCATTTCCATTTAATAGACTAATAGTTCTACTTGGAAGCCAAGTAGAACCAAGTAAATATCCCAGTGCCTCCACCCTCTTGGTCCTTTGGTGAACAAAGATTTAAACTAGAATTCTTAATATTCAGTAACTTGCATTAAGAATTCATTCATCATTGAGTGTTTCTCTTATAACACCACTATAATATCCATAACCAACTTTTCATTTTGTAACATCTAAATTAGCCAAGACCATGATCCTTGGTACCTCATCGGTGATTTCCCTAGAGCTATTGATCTTGAGCAGTATGAACTAAAACAGAAATAAATAAATGATATACATTTCTGAAGAAGTTATTACTTAATATATATCCATGTGTCTGACTGTCTCAAAACCTACAAAGTGCAAAGTCTACAATTTGAAGCAAGTTTAAAACACAGTTGCTTTTCACCTAGAAATTTAATTTGGGGGGAAATACAAAAAGTTTTCACTTAGGGCTAGAGTTGTGGCTCAGTGGTGGAGCACTTGCCTGGCATTTGTAAGGCCCTGGGTTCAATCCTCAGCACCACACATAAACAAATAAATAAATATAAATAAAAGATTCACTGACAACTAAAAAATATATCTAAAAAATTTTCACTTAAACTCATCTATTCACTTAAAAATTAAAGAATGAAACACACTTCTGAAATCTTTACTTGAAAACACAGTCATTATCTTTGGATGTGACTGTTAAAATAATAACACTGTATCATAAAAGTTGTTTCAAAGTTGTTTTAAATCTATATTTAAAAGAGAGGTGTTGAGGGGCTGTGGTTGTGGCTCAGTGGCAGAGCGCTTGCCTCGAATATCTGAGGCACTAGGTTCAATCCTTAGCACCACATAAAAATAAATAAACAAAGGTATCCTGTTCATCTACAACACAGAGAGAGAAAGAGAAAGAGAAAGAGAGAGAGAGAGAGGGTTAGGGAGGGAGGGAGGGAGAGAGAGAGAGAGAGAGAGAGAGAGAGAGAAGAGAGAGAGAAGAGAGAGAGAGAGAGGGAGGTTTTGAATGACCATGCTCAGGAAATTTGAAAATTTCTACATAATACTATATAATTGCAACTCTATGAAATTCTAGAAAAGAAAAAAAAAACTATGGAGACAACAACAATTCAGGTAGCCAGGGGTTGGAGGTGGGGAGTGGGATGATTAGGCAGAGCACAGAGGATTTTTAGGGGTAGGAAGATACTCTATATGAGACTAAAATGGTAGATGCATGTTGAGATACATCTGTCCAAATGCATAGAATGTGAAACATCAAGAGTAATGTTGATGTACACTTGTTGGACTTTGGTAGCTTATGATATGTAAATATAGGTTCATCAATTGAGACAAATATACCACTGCAATGGGGGAAGTCGATAATGAGAGAGATTATACATGTATGGGACAGAGGGCATATGGAAAATTGCTAGACTTTCTTAGTTCTGCAGTAAACCTAAAACTATTCTAAAAACAAAATCTTTTTTTAAAAAAGTTTATAAGCAAATCCAACCATAACAAATTTAATCATTTAGTTATTCAACAGATACTTACTTAGTGCCTGTTATATACTAGGTCCAATTCTAGACAGTGATTCTCAACTGGGGGCAAATTTCCCCTCCAAGGGTTTGTTTGACAATGTCTGGTGACATTTCTTATTGTTTTGATTAAAGGGGATTGAAGAGGATTACAACTGGTACTCGGTGAGCAGAGGCCAAGTAGGTGCTGCTAAAACCTGAGATGCATTAGACAATACCCAATAAAACAAAGCCTCTGCCCTCACAGAGTTTATGTTCTACTAGGGCAAAGAGAAAACAGGGAAAGGAATATACAATAAAAAATTGGAATTGCAAATCTCATATATCTTAACAGAAGTATCTTCACCTATTACCTACTTACCCATCCACCTGAATTTCTATGGGAAGATTTTTAAAACTTAAGATCTGTTCGATTGTTCTCCTCAGTTTTTTGCTTTACTTTAGTCTTCAAAACTAACATTTTTATTCTAGCCAGTGACCTCTGACTAAAACAGGGTGGGGCTCAAGTCCAGGCTTCATCCAAGCTAGCAAAGTATATGACCAGAGCTATACCCCACCCCCGAGTCCTTGGGTTTTGATAAGGGAATATTATTTCTGATCTTTACAGGTCTATCTTTCAGAGTGAAGTAAACATGAAATTTGGTGAAGACCTGGGAGCTGTTCATTAGTTTTTAGAGGATGCTATTTCTTGAGATCCCACAGGATGAATGGAATCAGAACCTACACTTGAGGTGTAAATTAGATATTGCAAAGGAAACTTGAATTTCTTTCCAAAACAAAACAAAACAAAACTAGATATGAGTAGTGTGAGTATTAAATGTGTATACACATGTGTATACATATGCATATGTATGTAATACCTATTTTATAGTTTAAAAAGCAAGTTATGTTTAGCATTTATAATAAATTGTTTTAATATTATCCTCATGTTTTCAGGGAAGAAATTGAAGCTCAGATGAGTTAAGTGACTTGAATCAGATTACTTATCTAGTAAACAAAATAGGACTGTAGTAGATGGTTTAAATGTATTTTAAATTTTATTTCTCAGCCACAGTCCTTTGCTTTAAATTCTGCTGACTATTAATATGGGAAGCACAAGTCATTTAGAAGATTTCTTGCATAACATATTCCTCTTTTATGGTGATATTCAAGTGAAGTAAAGGTAATTTAGTTAAATTACAAAAGGGAAAGATTTCAAAGTCAACACAGCCTTCTTAGGATCCCAAAGAGTTTATATATTTTTCAAATTTCCAGCTGTCTAGAAGAAACTTCAGGTCTAATAGAATTTTAAAAGGGGAAGAAGTGCTATGACAAAAACTGTCTTATTCTGTAACTTTCCTTTGAGAAAAAAATGCCAAGAATGCTTGCACTGAACGCAGGAGCACTATTCTTTAGAGAGTTTCTGGGGCTGTCTTACAATTTCAAAGTTTTGATGAGTGTCCTGGAGTAGCTGGGGATCGTGTCCTTGGCCATCCCTAGCCTGTGCAGCCCTCTGAGTGTGTTCAGCAGGTTGCATGCCAGCAGAGGAAGCAGATGTTCGGCCATACTGGAATGGAGCGCCTGCTGCATCAGGAGCTGGGTATTCCTCTTGACATCTGGACGTTGCCGGGTCGGGATGTCTGCCTCAGGCCAGGAGGCTGCGGGAGCTGTGGGGCAGAGAGCACAGAGTCTTTGCTGCTCTTTAAGCGATTAGTGCACTGAAGCAGCAATAATGTTGAATTATCGCTTGGCTGCTTTCTTCTGAGGAATCTTGGGACAATGGGAGAGTCAGGAAGGAGTATTTACAGTAAAATCATGTTCAGAGAGACAAGACTAATTATACAGCATTAAAGAGCCTTATTTTAAATGATTTAATTTACAAATAGCTCTGGACAGTGTATGAAACTTTTTAGAACCATAAACCCAGCAGCTGGAAGAGACTTTTCTAATTTAAAATGACTAATAGAGAAGTACTTCTGCAGCAAGTGTCCGGTGTTAGAGTTTGGTCAAGTTGTGCTACATAAAAGAACAGCATCTGCTAAAATGTGATAATATACTAATACATGTAGATTCTGGGGAAGGTTTCCCTAACTTGAGGGAAAACAAGACTTTTAAGTAAGAGACTGACTGAATTATAATCTGACTGGCTTTTAGTGTTTCACTTTATCACATTGAAAACTGGTCATTTTGTTACCCAAAGCTGAAACCATCTGTTACTCCAATTTCCTTTATGATAAGTGTTATTTAAGCACAATGGATAGTGGGTAGTTTAAAATGTATTTTGTGATGAACAGTTGTCACATTATGTTGCTTTGCCTCTTGTAATTTTTCATTAGTGAGACCTCTGTGCTCGAAGAAGTCTTCTTATGGACAGATTATGGCCATTTGTGTTCAGGGTAATATATTGGAGAAAAACACTGTGCTGCTCTCACTTAACCTCTGGTATTCTAAGGGGGTTATATTTAATTAACACTGGGGAGATGCTGACCTGAGAGGCTGTGAAAGTGATTGAGCTGCGTTTTCTAAGCTCTGCTCTAGTCAGTTGGGAGAGAAATTTTTTTTAAAAAAATTAGAAAGTACTGTTTTCTGAAATTCCCCTTAACTAAGCTGTATTTTAACGGGCCATTTAATGCTCAAATGGATAAAGGTATTACTTCAGTCATTGAATTGTATCAAACTCCTTCTCAGAGGCCCAGTTTAAAAACTCTATAGAAAAAGTGGTACAGCATCACATTCCCAGTGGATCATCTCTCGGTCTGCTTGAAAAGAAAAGCAAATAAATAAAAGTAAATTTTAAAATAAATGAGAAACACTAACTGTCACTGAAAGAGATGGTATGCCTTCACACTGGTCTTACTGGCCAGAGTTCGAAGCTTCTTAGCTCACGCCACACAGAAAAGACACCCCAATTGTCAGTGCCACTGTTCACCTACCAAGAATTTGTTCCTAAAGGCTGAGGAAGTATTTGTTCTACGTTCACAGGGGCAGTCCCTGCACAATATATAGTTATATCATTGATTCAGACGTAGCACAATAGAGAGCAAGATCATGAGAGCAAGAGAAAGATGCTTTATTGAGATAGGGGAGAGGCCTAGATATGACTTATTTGGAAGGAAATGCTTCACTTATCCATTCATTTATCGATCATTTCAAGAAAGAAGGATTTCTTAGTTGCAGAACAGAAAGTCATCTAGAATTCACTTACATTCAACCATATGCTCCTAGTTTTGCCTACAATTCCTGATTATGAAACACAATCACCAAATACTGACAAACCTCACTGTGAAACAGAAAGATGACTATGTATCATAAGGTCATGATATGTAACCATTTATTGAAACAACATGCTACCCTTTGTGTAGCAGCTGGCTTGCTCTCAACATATTTTCTATCTACACATTAGTGAATGGCTTGGAGGTTTTAAGAAAGCAGTGTTTCTTGGATCAACACAACCTCTACATTTAAAAGAACTAGTGACCATGGGCTAATTTTCTCTGAACCTCAGTATCCTCAATTGTCAAGTGGGGATACCCATAGACTCCTGAAGAGGATTAGGTGAGATAATGCAAAACTATAATGTCTGCCACATAGTACATGCTCAATAAATATAATTTCTCTCGTTATCCTTATGCTTGTATTCATTCACTGATTTAATACATATTTTGAATCTTTAAATTAAATTGCTTAGGGCCTTGCTAAATTGCTGAAACTGACTTTGAACTTGTGATCCTCCTGCCTGAGCCTTCTGAGCTGCAGGGATGACAGGTATATACCACCATGCCTGATTTGAAATACTTTTTTCCTAATGTCTGTATGTGATGATTACTTCTGATTTCAAAAAACACAGGCATAGTACAGTGTACTTTAGCAGAAAGTGACAGCCAGTCGGCAATTAGAGTAGTTTATATTAGACTTTCCACTGATAAAGAAAGAATGTTATGGTATTGAAAGAAAAGTCTTGGAAATAGATGATGAGATTATAAAATTCCATGGACTTCCAGAGATAGAAAAGTCTGCAGAAGCCTTGAGAGTCAAGTCCTAACTCTACCCTTGCTTCCATGGGCTCAGACAAATTGATATTCTTGATGTCCAGATTCCCTTAAATTGATTTAGGAATAATACCCCTCATAGGGAAGTTGTGGCAATATGTAGAAAATGCTAGTGAAAAGTGCTTTGCACACTGTCAGGAGCTGTGTGAATCTTTTGATTTTATAGTTGAAGAGTCTAAGGCCCAGAAAGATCAATTAACTTCTAGGTATATAGAATTGTGAGGCAGTAGTGTAAAGAACTAAATTAGATTGCTTTTTGTTTATAAATTTTGGCTAAATTGAACTGAACTTAAACAGATGGCCAAGAGGATGGTATCTTATGCTCCCATCTATTCTAGGTGGGAGTAGATGGGAAGTAGGTTTTAATAGAGATACATTTTTTTGATGCAATTGAATGCACCAATCTAATGAAGAGGATTCATTTAAAAACCAAAATACCTGGTTACTGTGTTAGTAATAGTGACAAGGCTGAAATATAAACATATTAACACGATAAAAGAGTAATTATTTAATCAGTTCACCCATACATTAATTCCCCAATGTTTATTAAATGTCTACTGTGTAATAAGCACTCTTCTATTTTGAGCACACTAAAATCTATAAAACTTGAGCCCTGCCCTCAAGAGTGTTCACAATCTAGTAAGCAATGTGATAATTATTAAAATAGGTATGTCCCCAGAGTGAAAAATGCCTTGGAAGGAGGCAGTGTTTAGCTGGGCTGGGGAGCACTGGCAAACTTCATGGACGAGGTGATGGTAAAATTGAACCTGGAGAATATAACTTCACTATGTTTAGGGACAAAGATGCAGAATGCCAGAAATACAGACAAGCTCTCCAGACAAAAAGAACAGTCGCCCATAGGTATAGCAGCAATAAACAGCATGGCACATTTGGCACCAGTTGGCACAGGCTGAGCGTACAGGAGCAATAGTAGGTGAGATTTGAAAGGTAAGCATGGGGTCACATGGCAGGGCACTGTTTACACCTCACTAAGGAATTTGCAGTGCACATGGTAGACGTGATTTTACTCACACCATAAATGGTAAAGTGGTATAAGGTATAGTGAACAACTTGATGGTGTGGTATTCTTCTATTAATTTGATCTCTAGTTTACATTTTTCATTACACTCGATTTAATAGTTAGGGAACTATGTTTGGTAAGATTGATAGTCCCTTTAGTACAATGGTACCCTGTGGCAAGTGAGACTGTACAAATAGTGTAATGATACTAGCTGAATAAACAAAACTGTCTAAGATTGAAGCAAAGCCAAGGTCCAACCATTTCCTGGGGATTTTGGGAAATCCCGTAATCTGCAGTTTGTATTAAACCCAATCATATTTAGCACACTGCTTCTCAGTGAATGGGCCTCGATACTATATTTCAACCAAATGATGAAATGAGAAGTAAAAAAAAATCTATAAAGAAAAGCTATGGTTCTTCTAATTGTTAATGCCTTGTAATTATGCCCCTTTCTGGAATAATAAAATGTTCCTTGGCAGAGGTCAGGATCTCTGCCACTGACTTATTTAACAGATCCTCTTAACATCTGTCCTGCAGACTGTGCACTTTATTAGCAGACAAGAGACCCAACAGACTTAGCCTGCTGTGTACCTTTTTCACATTCACACAGCTGTGGATTAACTCAGACTTTCCAGAAGAGGACCGACCAGAAGGGACAGTAATGTTATTGGCTGATTCTAAAAAGATGGGAAAAAAGGAGCAGAAACAAATGTTGCCCAAGTACAATTCAGTGTTTTTAGGGTGACAATTACCAGTCTGTTTTAAAAAAGAATAAAAGCAGCTATTTCCCTAAAAAAGGAAAGTCTATTCATATCTGTGTGGGAACCTAATCAGGCTCTTGTTTCCAGTGACGATGACTCCACAGTCGCACCAGGTCTGCAACAAGAATGCTCCTTTTGTGTGCCAATAATGTGGAAACGATAAAATTTCCTTTAGGAGACATATGTGTTTACATCATGAGATGTGTTATTTGACAAAATGCTTTGTTCTTCTCATATTTTCTGTGCAGAGTTTCATGCTGGTTTGTTGGGCTGGAAATCTTTGATTAACTAGAATTAGTTCCTGAAATAAAATAGACACTTTTGTTTTATGATTCATCTTGCTGAGCTATAAATTATCATAAAACATATAAGGAGTGACAGAAAGAAGTGCTGATTTGAACCTCTGACCCACGGCAGGCACAAAAACATAAGATTATTCCTTCAAAGCACTGCATAGAGACATAAATATTCCATGGTCCACTTGGAATTATGTCCTCTTAACAAACTAAAGCTGTGATTTTACATTACATAAAGAGAGTTTTCTATGTCATGGTATTCTTAGAGGAGATATTGAGATTCAGAAAAATCCCCCCCAAATTAGAATTTTGAATGCTTTAAGATTTTTCTCTAACAATAGACAGTGAAAACAAGACCAAAAAAACCTTCTTGTCCCCTAAACAAATAGCCAAGGGTAGTTTCCCTTTTTCCCAGAGAAGTGGTACATTTTATAAATCTTAAGCCTTTTTCAAAGCCACACTGGTCTTTAGTGTGAACATCTTAGTGCCATGACACATAGCCTTTGGGTACTAGCCCAAAGGAATGGGCTGGGAGGTGGAGACATTATAAAATGCACAACACAAACTCCCTCAATCCAAACACTTCCTGTGATGCAGGGATTGGTGGCCAATTCTGTTCATGATAACTCTTTTTTTTTTTTTTTTTTTTTTGGTACTGGGGATTGCTTTTGCTGAGGCTGGCTTTGAACTCCTGCCTCAGCCTCATGGGCCACTAGGATTACAGGTGTGTGCCACCACGCTCAGCTCATGATTACTTTTTAACTTCAAGTTAACAATAGACTTCTTTCTGGGGCTTCACTATGAATAAAGACAAACTACCTGCCTTCAGTCAAAATTAATTGTTCCTAGTGATGGCGTTTCAGCAGTACTTTGTCAGTGCTTTTCTATTGTGTTTTCCCCTCTCTCCTTTCTATTCTTGCTGTGGGACAGCATATCCTTGCTGTTCTGAAAGACAGCATATTTCTTCATCTTTGTATCCATAATATGCTTTATGCTGATTTATATAAAAATTCCAATAAGTAGTTATTGTTTCTGAATAATATCTTTGGATCTTTCTCTTAAAGAGAATGTGCCTGGAAGAGTAGGAAGAGTGTACAGATATTGAGTCTTCACGGCGTGCCTCTGTTTTAAGTACTTTGTGTGTGTTAACTCATTTATTCCAGGTGAAATCTTTTGGAGAGGTTCTATTATTATCCCATTTTATAGATGTAGAAATTTAAGGTCCAAAGAGATTAAATAGCTTGTTCAAGATCACACAATTAATGAAGAGTTGTTTTTGAATGAAGAGTACACACACTCAATCTCTATTATAAGACCTTATTTTCCTACATTTCTTCTTCAGTCATTTATATTAACTATTACCTGTTTAATCTATTATAGGAGTTTTTCAAAATGGATTTTAAGTTTTGTCTCAGTATCATATCTAGTTATAATAAAGCCTGTTGTATACTTATTACCCATGATTTGAATGATTTTTAGCATGGCTGCCATGTACAAGGTATCAGTCCTTTCTGCTAATTAGAGAGTAAGCCATGGGTATTACTGTAGGATACAGATGGCATATTTACATACTGCAAAATATGCTGAAGTTCTCCAATTGGCAATACTAATAATTTGCTGTTTAAAATGTGACAGTTAGTAGAGTTGGCCCTGAGACAGAGTAAAACATTTATTTGAGTTTAAAATAACACAGAAGAAATTATGAGGGAATTAAGAGGAGGATATTTTGTATTATTTCTTATCTAGTTTACCTGATCAGTTAAAAGTGAATTCAAATATTTTATTTCCTTCAATATTTATAACAAACAAAAATTTTACTTTAGTGTTAATATGAAATTTATGTTTAATAAATCCATACATGCCATCGTAGCTATAAATGTGTTCATTAACATATTTCTTATGTTCAGTCTTCCAAAATCTGCAAAGAAATTAAAATTAAGTTAAGTTTTAAAACAGTAAAAGCATTTTTATATAGTAAACACATTCATTTCCAACTAGTATCATTTGTTCTGTCCAATGATTAAAGTAAAATAACAGCACCTAGAAAATATTATACTTTCCTTTCATGAAACTTTGTTTTCCCAAATATATATTTTTAACAACTTGAATAAAAGCTTTTTAAAATTGCATAGTTGCCCATATTTGTCTCCATTCTGTGTTGTTTTGGAAGCTTTATTATGGATGGAATTCGAAGGGCATAGAAGCTGGGAAGTTGTAGAATATTTTTCAAGCAATAGCATCTGGTTCCTTGGCAGTCATCATGGGCCAAGGCAAGGCAGCCCTGGCATATCTCCAGATTCCCATGTGGGTATTGCTGAGGGATTTTCAGGTCTGCCATGTTGTTTTAATGGTGTTTCCTAGAAACCCAGAAACTCAGAATGGAATCCAAAGTCGATTTCATAGTGTACAATGCCTACGTGATTTGGCCCACTTACTACCTTTCTGACACTCAACATAATAACCTTTGCCCAAGGTACACTGACCTCCTTGTTTTTTCTTGAATATTCCAAGCACAATTATACCTTTGCCATGGGAATTTCATCTATACTTTTCCTCTGCCTGAGTGCCATCCCCAAATAGTAACATGGCTTACTTTCCTCATTTCATTTAGGTCTCTATTCAGATGTCTTCTCTGTTTTCCTGCTGTCTCCAAATTTAAGCCCACTTCCCTCCCCTAGACTCACATATCCAATTACTTTATATTTCATAGTACATATTACCCATAAAATCACACAACTGTATTCTCATTTGTTTTGTCTTCTTCCCACCCTTTTCCCCCAAATCACTGATCATTGTTTTTCCAAAAGCTAAATAGTACTTGGCCCATTGTAACCACTCAGTAAATAATCTTTCGAATGACTAGATAAAGGAATGAATGTAGTACCTTCTGTTTAAAAAGAAACTATATTTTCAAACATTGTTAAATTAAGATATATTCATTTATTAAGTATATGACTGTGCATGTGATATTGAAAAAATTCTTATGACTCTTAGTTTGTGAAAAGTAATGCTGAGGTTTCAAATACAAATTCTGGACTCACTGATGAGTTTTCACAACTTATTGGTAGAGGCAAGATAGACTTGTTTGAGGTTTACCTGACAAGCTGGGACTTTGTGACTAGAGAGTTAAAGGAGAATTACAAATGCAAGCCATACCACTTGGAGCACATTCAGAGAACTGGATCTCTTCATCATTGCCTGCCCAGCTCTTGAAAACAGAAGGAAAATAGCTTCCTTCCCCTGATGCTTATTTCCAACTGCCCTCATTATCACCTCTTTGAATATCTTGCTTCAAGAACTAAATTACTAATTGTTTCAATGACTGAACTTTTATTTCTGTAAACAAGGCATTGCATGTTTACATATTTTATTTAGCACCCTGAAAGAGAAGATACTTGGAAAAAGCAGAGAGATTGTTTCTTAAAATTATTGGAGGTTGTTTTGTTTATCTTAGTTACTTGTGCTGTACAACTGTGTTCCATAAGGCAATGTTCTTCTGAATGCATTCCAATATAATTGGTGCAATCAGAATGAATTCCAACTGCTGCTTTCCTCCTCTTAGTTAACCTTTCTCCTCTTCCTCCTCCTCCTCCTCCTTTTTGTGTGTGTATGTCTAGTAGAGGATTGGGACTTGTGTTACCTGATGGCTTCTGATTTTTTTTTTTTTAAAAAGCATATTAGTGTAGGGATTCCCTTTTCCTTTTTACAGCTTCTCACCACCACACCCAAAAACGTTCTCTACCCTGTTAGCACAATGAGCAAGTCAAAGGATGCCCAATGTTTGAGAAAATAAGCAAAAGAACCTCTAGTCAGGGAAACGCTTCTTTTAATTCATTTTCCTTTGCTTAACATTCTTGAGCCAGCTGCAGGGAATAATGGAATGAATTAAACAGGTCCTGGTTCTCAGTAGCTTATAGTCAATGCGTGTTGCATTTTTCTTTTGGCTGTTATGGAAAGAACTTTAGGGGGATGAAAACAAGTTTGCTCTCACCTGAGACAAATTTTTAGCCCTTTATGTGAATTTGCATAAACTTTAATTTAAAAAGTCCAAAAACATCTTAACATGATTATAATTACCTTAACCTAATAAGTATAGATGCACTTTTAAACATGTACATTTTAAGACAAATATGAAAATTAAATTCTACAACATAAATCACTTTTGGGTGCCCTTGAATTACTTTTCAAGTACATTTAGGATACATTTCTCTTTTTAACACAAGGAAAATGGAAGAAAAACATCTCTTATAGTCTGAAATAAAAGCTCTGATAGAATTTACAAATTCTATTTTCAATGTATTAACTAAAAGAACAGTGCACCAGGAGATGTGAATAGTGAAGTTTGTATGAACAGTCAGTGGGTGAGGAAATAGACAACCTGGGTTCTGGATTTTACTATATCAGATAATATTTTATGCAAATAACATTTCTTTTGTAGTCTTGAGATTTCATCATCTGTACAGCAAATAAATTGATTTGATAATGTTCACAATTCTTTCTTCTGATAACATTTAATTACCTAGTGTTTCTTTATGAGAAAAAAATCAATGCATTACATGTTGAACCCATATGCTCAGAGATTTAAGATATTAGAAACAAAGAGAGGTAGCTTGCATCGTTGGGGATCTTGGAAAGGGTGTGAGGAAAGGTTAACTAAGAAAAGGATACAGGCAGATATGATAGCAATTTGAAGAAAACAGAGACAAAAATGGAAGTGAAGGGGGTTTTATGGTCCCTGTCAACAGAATTATTACTAAATGGCAGGTATTATTATATGCTAAAAATGTAAAAATAAATGAAACTCTGTCTTTCTCTTAAGAAGTTCAAAATATAGTGGGGAAAAAAGACATGAAAAAAGAAAAGAAATTCTATCAACTGAAGATGGGATATGGTGGGAATACAAAGGAGGCGGTATTAGACAAGACTTCATGGAGAAAGTGATTTTTGTGTTGAGACTCAAAAGATGAATTATGATAGAGTTAACAAGGAAAAACAAATGCAGTAGAAAAGCATGCAGAAGGGACAGGACATTGACTTGGCTATTAACCCAGCATAAAGGAGTGGAGTGGTCCTTTTCCCCCTATTCTTTCTCTCACCTATCCCTACACACAGTTTCCTCTGGTCTCATAAATTAGGGGCATAGATAAACAAGTTCTTTCTATGCTGCAGGACAGGGACTTTGGTTCTATCCTTCTATAAAACCACAGTTATATTTCCTGGATCATTTTGTTGACTTTGAAGGTTTATGAGAAGTAAAGGTATTTGTAAACTCTTACAAATAATTATTTTTAAGCTCTTTCCCCAACCCTCCTTCAGTCTGTAATGACACACTTTCTTGTCTTTGCTAAAGAAGCACAAAATCAAACTTCTGAATTACTCCTGTTTTTGTCTCCACCTTCTCACTACTAAACCTGTCCAGCTTTATACCATGCCTCACTTGGTATGCAAAGGAATTGTCAATGTGTGTGGTATAAAAGAACAGGGTCTGTTAACCTGGGTATCTGAGGCTAGGCCTGAGGTTCTCAGATGTTGTTTAGAATTACAGCAAAGGTGGGGGCAGTATGAAGGCAAGAGTTGGAATCTTTGGGTAGCTCCTATTGAATCTGTTTTTGTTGTATAGTATTTTTCTTTTCTCCCTTTCTTCATTCTCCACCATTAGACAGGTTTTTTTGTGAGGGAGAATTTGATTCTCTTTTTCTCTGGGTCAGATTCCACACTACTAAAATGTCTTTGCTAACTGTAATGAAAAAATGCAGGAGAACCTACTCTACTACAAAAAGAATTTGGTATGTAAAATTGAGTCTGCATTTTACTGTTGGTTTCCATGTATTGGACCATACCTGTGCCAGTTTAAGACCCCTGTCAATTTATATTTTATCAAGTTATATTTCTAATCACACTTTGCATAGTTCTTCTTTTTGCCCTTTCAGTCTATTAAGCTAGGATTTTTTAAGGTATCTTCTACTATAGCTCAGAGATGTGTTGTTGAGGGGAGTTGTCCAGATCAAAACAGTGACCTTTACTCCTTCAAGATGACTGGTGGTACCATTAACTTTTCTTTCTCCATTTGAGGATTATAAAGTGCCGTTTTCCAAAGAATAGCTGTAAGACATCTGGAAATATGGTTTGCTATTTGAGAGCTCAGAATGGCAGTCACATCAGAATCTTTTTTCTCCTTGGACAATGATCCTTGTCTGGTAGCTAGGAACAGGAAATAGGCTTCACTGTGATTCACTGTATAGCTTATTTAAAATAATTTAATTTTAAAAACAGAAAGAACATGGGCTTAAAAGTGAGACTGATTCTAAATGGATAATAACTCCTATCTTACAAAACTATTATGAAAATTAAATAAAGTAATAAATTAAAATACCTAGCAGTGTCCAGCTGAGTTAGTATTCAACATGTATTTGTTAAATTATCTCATGAATATAGGGGTGATGATTGGCTGGCTGGAGGACTGGCTATATGGTTTTGTGAAAACCATATGATTATAAAGAATAAAAAGTTCTTTGAAGCCTTTCTCCATGGCATTCTCTATTGGAGATCTTACATGATTTATCATAAAAGGAATAAAGATATATTTTATATTATGATAAACATAGGTGCATTGTAATTTGACAACCATTATAATTTGATAACAGTTTGGCTGTTTAGGGACAAAGTATGCTTCTCTTCCCAGATACAACAGTGGTATCACATGGCTTTCCAGCACAGTACATAGACCATTGTGTGTCCTGGTAGATACTCAAAAATTTCCCTTTAAGACTGAGTTTGATTAATGGAACTTACTGCTCTATGTTCAATCTAAGTAAAAATCATATGACTCTAAGTGGGCTTGGTTATTAAAGTGTCATTAGGATCCAGATGCAAGAAAGACTTATTGTTAAGACTATAGTGAGTACATAAAACTAGAATCTTTAGAGGTATTTATTTGTGAATTTGTGAGATCTTCATAAGATTTAATCCAACTTATTTAAGAGAGGTTGGCTGATGAATCAGTGGTAAAGTATGGAAAAGATTCTATGTTTTCTGCTTTTACATTCATCATTCTTTGGAAATATCTGTCTTCTTGGAATAAATTCTGATATTTTTAATATGGCCTTGCTGTAGTTACATGTTGAAATCCTTATTCCCAAGGTGATGGTAATAGAAGGTAGACCTTTAGGAGGTGGTTAAGTCATGGATCTGGAGTCTCCATAGATGGCATTAATTAAAAGAGGCTCCAGAAAGAGAGTCCTTGCCCCTTCTACCATGTGAGGTCAGAGGAAGAAGATGGCCATCTATGAGGAAGCAGTCCCTCACCAGACACTGAATCTTGTGATGCTTTGATGTTGGGCATCTCAGCCTTTAGAACTGTGAAAAATACACTTTTGTTGTTTCTCATCCACTCTATTGATGGCATTGTGTTGTAGCAGTGCAAATGAACTAAGGCAAGCCTCCCAAAGCCCATGCCCTCAAACTTTTCCTCCTGCCACTCTACTAATCCTTAACAGCCCTGCCACACTGATCTTGTTTAAGTTCCTCAGAAACTCGTCTCTTTCCCACCTCTGAACCACAAAACTTGATATTTCTTCTTTCTAGGACTTTTTCCACTGGATAGGTCTTACAGAATATGATACTTCCTTCGAGAAACAATTCTGATCCTCCAGATGACGTTAAATACTTTCATTAGGTGGTCTCTTGACATTATGTGCTTTCCTTTCTCAGTGCTTACCATAACCATAATTTCATAGGTATGTCTGAGCACTTACTTAATATCGGTTTCTTGTGTTAGCAGGTACCAGTCTAAGTGGCTTGTTGGTGTAACTCTAGTATTTAGGACAGGGTTTAAATTATTAAGTATGTAATAAAGATTTGTCTATAAAAAAGTTAATGAATGCTGGAAATGTGCTTGAAAGATACAAAGATTAAGCATTTGTTCATTTCTTTTTTAAAAAAACATTTATTTCTTTAGTTATAGGTAGACACAATATCTTTATTTTATTTTTATGTGGTGTTGAGGATCAAACCCGGTGCCTCACACGTGGTAGGCGAGCGCTCTACCTCTGAGTCACAACCCCAGCCCCAAGCATTTGTTCATTTCTATTTTACATTATATTCTGGTAATGTTGGAGTAAGAGCTAGAAATTTCTTCTACTTCCAATACTGACTAATTACATGATAATGGAAAAGCTAAAGTTACTTCTGCTTGCTAGACCTCAGCTCATCAGTAGAATGAGGAAGTCAGTCTCACTTAAATGATGTGTTAAGGCTTACAGTTCCATGTGGTAAGCATGTCATCGTTCCACTTACCAAAAATTTTAAGGCTAATTACTTTTTTAAAACACTACTAATAAAAGTGGATCATTTTTGGCTAAAAAGTAAAAGCATTTCTTAAAGTATTCCCATAAAATATGAGCGATTTTATAATTGTGAAAAATATTTAGTTAGGCATAATTTTACTTGTATGTACTATATATCATTTATATATCTGGTGTAAAGAAACAATTCAGTATACCAAATAGTCACTGAGCATTTTTCAAAATTGAAATGGAAAAATCCATATTTACAAAAGTCTTCACCGAAGTTTAAATGTTTATGAGACTTTTGCTAAGCCCATTATAAGCTTTACTATAATGTTGATTTCTTAAACCTCAACTATGTTTATGAATGGATGTTCATTATTATCATAAAGACAATCATCTATGATCTGAGAATTCTATATGGATGACATTTTTGTAAACCCATATGAAATAATCAGAGTTTAATCTTTTTTCTTCCTGAATCTTCAGTCTGTAAAAAGATTTTATACCTTAAGCTGTTTAGTTAGAATAACTAGTATTTTTAAATTATCTCAAAAAAGGATGAAGTTACATTTAGAGAAACTAAATTTCTTAGTAACTAGATTGAGAAGAAAAATTGGTACTACTCCTTAGTACTGCTCTAACAGTGTAACTTGTGCACTTTTTAAACTTTGTAGATAATTTTAAGACAAGTTAGTGAAGCTAATAGTTACTCAGAGGTTATCTAGTAAACATTTTATCAGACCATTACAAATGAATAATTTCTTGTGAAAAAATATAATTTAACTGGGATTGAATTTATTTTCCTTTTTTTTAAACTCAACACCATAAAATTATTCATTGTATATAATTATGTACCACTTCTGTTATCTCATTTATAGACATTCTCTCTCCTTCCTAACATATAATGATTATATATAGTATGTTAATTCAGGAAATATTGATTGGGAATCTGTTATTTGCAAGACATCATTGTTGGTACTAGGCATTAAAAAATAGATTGTAGATACAGTGTGTAACGGATAATAAAATACACAACCATAACTAAACACAGTTTAAAAATTTGGTAAGGACCACAAGAAAAGTGCAAATCAAGTTTTAAGGATCTATATTTTACATTTTTAGGGCTTGATACTTGGTCCAAGACTTTGAGTCCTCCTCAACCCCTAACATAGAACCTTGCATACAGAACATACTCAATTAATATTAGCTTACAAGGTGAGCTGTGAAATTATTTTACAAATTTATGCCTCGTCAATCAATGGCATTTTCATTATCCAAAACTAAACCCTTCAATCTGAAGCTACTTATAACAAATAATGTTTTTGTTATATAGAATGTGATATTTTAATTTTCATGAGTGCCTCCTTTCTTTTCATTGTACTCCATATCCTGATTCTTATTTCAAGACTCGTTCTACTAAATCTTACATGATATCCACTGCCCAGTTAACCTAGGTCTGTAAGATTCATGGAATGTGGCTATAATTCTTTCTGCCTCTAAGATATCTAGTAATCAAGACTTAAAGAAAGGGCTCTGAAGAGTCTCGGAGTTCATGGGGTCTTGCCTTTTTTAAGTACAACTTACTAGAAAAATATGTAAAATAAATGATTGTCAGAGCTTTAGAGGAAGTTGTTAACATTACTCACTTTCTCAAAAACAACTGTATTGTTCAGTCAACCTGAGGGATCACTGAATTAAGTCAGCTTTTTAAAAAATAGATTATTCTGCATTTTTCACAACTTGAAGTTCCCTAAAGTACTCAAGATGAGTAAAATAAAATGTGCTTTCTTTTGATCTGAGTGATTGAGGTAAAGTGAAGGCATAAATTATGTTTAAGGACCCTTAAATCTCTTTTAAGATTTCATGACTCTCTAATACTCGATAGTAGGATGCACATTGGTTATGATACCAACTACTATATAGCCAACACCTTTTCAACTCAACCCCCTCTATCCATTCCGTTTGTTAACAGAATTTTCCCTCACTGCCTTAACCCAAGCAGAAATTTTTTTAGAAGCTTCATCTGCCCCCACTTTGAAGACATCTGGCTGAATTTCAAAGAGAAAGGACACAGCAGAGTTAAAAGGAAGCAAAAAGGACAGCCTTCTTTTGCCTAAGTTCTGTCAATTTGACTCTTACTTGTGAATTTTTCTTGCCACTGAGTCATTCCATACAGAATTATGAAACTTTAATTTCTTTAGAGGCTTGTTATATTAGAAAAATTGTTCCAAAGAAAGCAACAATCATGACATAAGCACATCTGGCTCTTGCAAATTATTCTTTATTAAGCTTTCATTTAATTACATGTGCTGAAAGGTCTGTTTTTGATTACTGTAATTTTTTTTTATTTGTCCATCTGAATGATAGTAATGCTGGAAATTACATACAAACCACCTGTTTTTTCTCCCCTACTAATATAGCAAAGTTTGAGCTGTTTTCTCTCTGGTTGGTGAACTAGGAAGCTTTCTATTTATTATGATAGAAATTTGACTATCAAGGTAATGGCTTAATCTTGAGTATAAGAGGAAAATAAAATATTTGAATGAAGTTTTCAAGCATTAACTAGTGTTAAGATTGGAGCACCTAACTTCAGGCTAACTATAGCAGATTAACACATTTATTTATTGCCAGTTTCATACAAATCTTAATATAGCAACAGTTAAGGATTATAGGTATAAACCTTCAAGTAGAAATAGAAAGAGAGGCCAAAAATGTTTTTGGAATATGAGAAATGGATAGATATGGATAGATAACTGTCTTTGCATAAAAGAGAAAGCTGATATCTAAGCTTTAAGAGTGTAAGCAGAAAAGAATCAAGCCCAATTGGGAGCTGAATCTTTGGCTCATGAATTAAAGGCATCATGTATCGTTGAAGGCAAGGATTGAAGAGGTGGATTTGTAGACAAGATGATTAGTTGAAAACAGACAGAAGATGATCCCTCCCTAACCCCATGCAACTGGTAACTATAATTCCTACCTCTCAACTCTCAACCACCATAACCACTACATAACTTAGTAGAAGACTGGAAGTTTATGGAAGGTTACTCTCCTGAGAAGTTGAACATGAGAGGTTGAGAGGGAGATTGTTTTGTGTGTGTGTGTGTGTGTGTGTGTGTGTGTGTTAGGCATAGCCAAGAATGAGTAGTGATAACATTTTGGAAAGGTGATAGAGCAAGACAGTAAGATCCCCTAGCTACTCCTCCTGCTTGGCCCACTCAGTGGTGGCATACAAGTCTACCCCTCAACTCAGGCAAGAATTTGAGGATCTCTCTCAAATAAAACAGTCCAATATAAAAGAAACAACCTACAGATATTGATATTTGGGATTCCTCATTGAAAAACCCTATTTTATGCATTATTACTTTATACACATCGGTCAATAAGTGAACCCCCCACACTTAGACTTTTCAATCATCTTTTGAGTATGTCACTATTATAGATGAATAAACAATCAATGAACACTAAAAACTTCATTAAAGCCTCTTATAAGGAAGAACCCAAAGAGCTTGAAAAAGACAACAATGCAGAGAACAGAAAGCAAAAACAAATCCCAAACCTATCATTAATATTATTCAACAGAATAGACAACTGGATGCTAATAAAAAGAAGCAATTATAGAACAAAAGAGTACCTTTAAAGTAAGAATATAAATTTTAAAAATTCATAGATGCCTTGAAGATCAAGTTAAAAAATGATAGAGTATAGTGAAAGGTCAAAAAGTGAATAATAGAAGGAAAAAACAGAGGAAAAATGGGGAAATCAAACAGTTATCCAACAGGAGTTTGAGAAAGAGAATAGAGGGGAGAAAGTTGTTAGTTATTTACCAGATTTGGGGAATATGAGTTTACAGAGTAAGAAGGCCAAATATATAGAACAATACAAACATAAACCGATGCACCTCATAGTGAAGTTTCAAAACACTTGGCATAAATGGAAGATCCTAATGCTTTCAGAGGGGAGAATAGATTGCATATACAGGATCAAGAATCAGAATGACATCAAACTTTCTTAGCAATAAAAATAAGAAAACAACAGATCAATATCTTTAGAATTCTGAGGGACAATTATTTTCAACTTAGAATTCTATACCATTCAAACTAAAATCAACTAAGAGGAATAATCATAACATTTCTCAGAATATTAGCTCTTTAAAATTAACTGCACATATACCTTTTTCAGGTGCCTCCTGGAGGATGTGCTCTATCCAAAAGAAACAGTTTAGTAAAAGGCAGGAAATCATGATAACCAGGAAACAGAATTAAGGATAGAGAGGCAAGAGTAATTCTACATACTATAGATCTGCAGTAGGCCTGAAGAATCAACTACTTCAGATTAGAGCAAGAGATAGAAAATTCCAAGATGGACATCTGCATGGAGAAGAGGTATAAGATACCTAACACAGATTACCTGATATATTCAACCAGACTGGGTTGCATTTCATTGGTCTCTTGGCGAGTTTGGGAATTGATTCGTGATATTTCCATAATAAGTTAATAAAAATTGAGGCAAATATTAAATCTAACAAAATAAAAATTTGAGAAATAGAAAATTAAGTATAGTTCAACTGTGATAATATCTAAGGAGAATAATATAAACAGTAAACATTAATTTTAAAATTTGTGATATTAACATTAAGAAATCAGGGAGGAAAGTCTGAAGCACATGTGGGGTTGGTAATATAAGAGAGGTAAATTTTTGTCTTTTATTATATAAAGTCAGTGGATAAAGATTTAACAGTATATAAGCATCTACAAGTGAGACAATAAATACCAGTCAAACCATTAAGTTCAAGGGATGTACAGAGCTGGGCCTGAGGTAAAGAGGACAGGGGCAGGAAAACCAAGGCCACCACATGTGGCTGTGGAGACTGTGTACTATACATGTTGGCCATGCTGTTTTGTTGTTGGTTTCTTTCTGGTTTTAAGCCCTAAAGTAGTAATGAACTTGTTAAACTTGTTGACTATAAGAACACTTTGATAAAAATTAAAGTTATATAAAAAGAGATTGGTCAACCTGTCTTTCAATCTTTGTTCCTAATGTAGCTATATCCACATATTTTGAGGTTGATAATTTTAAGATTTATAATATCAGGTTATCCACTTATCATGAAAAAAGGAATTCTCTTAAAACTAAGCAGATAGAATGAGTAAGAGTATCATTGGTTTGCTCAAGAGGACCATAGGCATTACTTCAGAAAAGACTATGAAACAACATTGAGAATATAATGAGCATAACCTGGAGTCTCAGGCAAAGGCAGGGCCTGAGGAAAGAAACAGAATGATCTTTTCTGGGCTCAAAGGACCTGATTCAGGATGAGAATAAAGTGGGTAGCTTCTGTGTCCCACCCAACAAAAAGCTTGATGTTTTGTTTTTATTTTATAATCCATTGAGGACTATGTTATGTGTTGCCTGGAAGTAAGAGTGCCTGCCTTTGGGCCTCCAGGGTCTTGAGGGTGGCACTCATCATCCAGAAAGATCAGAGTTCCCAGAGAAGCTCAGTCAATGCTGAATAAGAACAGTGTAGTTCTTCCAGGAATCCATAGGAATATTCAGATTAGTTCTTAGTTCAGGAATAATAGAATTACATAAATGGGCAAACCAGATATTTAAGGGACTTTTTAATAGATATTTTAAGCATGAGAAAGAATCTTTGAGACAACTTAGTCAAATACCTTTTTGTGCAATTGAAGAAATCCTTCTAGAGGGATCAAGTCCTTTATTCAGGGTTTCAATATTATTGCCAGAAGGAACAGGCACAGAACCACGGCTCCCATGCCAGTGCTCTTTCTTTCCATTGTATTACTTGGTTTTTCTTATTTTCCTCTTTGAAAAATAGTAAAAGAGAAATTGTGAGGCTGTCAGAAAAATAGTCATCTAACAATACGGTAAGTTTTATTTATTTTTTTCCTGAAACTCCATTTTAGCTGCATTTAAAGAGATCAATGTTTGTCTTCACTGTTTTGCAGCAGCTCTATGCCGCTCAGCTGGCCAGCATGCAGGTGTCACCTGGAGCAAAGATGCCATCAACTCCACAGCCACCAAACACAGCAGGGGCAGTCTCACCTACTGGGATAAAAAATGAAAAGAGAGGGACCAGCCCTCTAACTCAAGTTAAGGTACTTGCTTTGCAGAATTGTGGAAACTGTTTGGAAAATAGCTTCACAAGAAAGGTAGTGAACCAAGCTATGCTGGGAATAAACAGCAGGCAGCATAGCAACATAAAGGAACCCCAAAATGCTCCTCTTTATGGTAAATTTCATGATTGAGCATTGAGAAACAGGTGTTTCTCTTTTGATAACAATAGTGCCATATTGTGAGATCTTTACCTAAATCTGCAAACTCACTTCTCAAAAATTTTTCCCTTTTGGATTCTGGCTTTTATTTTTTAATGTTCATTGGCATAAATGGCCATGATTTTATTGCTAGTCTTTGTCATGGACTTGTGACACTTTTTTCCATGTTCCTTAAACAGGTGGGGAGCCAACTTACAGTATGAGAGAAGGAAGATTGTGAATTTTTAGCTTTAAAAGGGGGACAAAAAATAATTTAATGCTGAATACTAAATGGTTTGTTGATGAAGTTCTCTCCAAAATAAGTTGTAAATGGGACTCTGAGGAATTAATGACATCATTGCCTAGTTGTGCTTTTGATGCCAACTAATTGTGATAGACTTTTTCAAGTAATAATATCGACATTAATAGATACCTTTCCTAACTGATTTTCAGTGCCTTGAAACTGGGCATCCTGGAGATATTTGGTGACAGAGGGAAACTGATGAGCTACTCCAACTTTGTGCTGCAGCTGGTACCTATAGGTGGTACTGGTTGTTTTTTTTATGATCATATTTGCTTTCTATCTTGAATTACTTAATTCAAATAGTTCAGAGAAACTATTGTCCTATATAGTTGACTTATCTACTTCGGCATGGGTATGTTAAATATAGATGCTGTATTATAAAGTGACAAAAATGTGCATTTGTAAAATTGTTGCAATTATTAAATCTTCATATAGAAAGCAGTTAAGACCAACCAAACTCAGCATTGGATGGTATATAATTACTGAAATTGTTTTATTTTTTTAAAATTTACAGTTAGGGATTTTGAGACTGAAGAAAGTCTCGAAAAAAACAAGGGACTCCAAATATCAAAGATCAAAAAAGTGAGCATCATTAATACAGAGAGTCTAACACCAATTCCCCAAGTTAATTTAATGCCACTCAGTATTTTAGATTCTCCAAAGAAATAGATGAATATTTATATTTTGTTGTTAGAAATATTAAGATATGAAAATAGGTGGTTTACATTTCATAAGACAATAGTTTTTTTTAGGAAAACAGGCTATTTTGTGTTCCAGAGTTTATGTTTGTGAATAAGAGAATACTACAACTTTAAAACCAAGGCACTTGGTTTAACCATAGTCATTAGAATATATGAAATGTCTGTGACTTGAGCTATTGAGTATTAAATATTTTAACATGAAAAAGCCATTTTATAAGTATTGGCCAACTGGAACTATACCAAACCAAGCCTTTACTGTATGAATAAAATGTTCCCTGGTTAAGTTCAAGTTTATATCTGCTTTTACCATTCTGTCTTTGTGGGACAACTGAATTTTTATTACTCACTTGACCACATGCAAATTCTAAGGGAGTTCTCTATATAATTTAACTTGCCTATATTTTATGTTAATAACAAAGAAAACATTTCTCATACTCATTAGATTGTTTATTGTATATGTATGTAAAAATATATAAACCAAGACATAAAGCAAATGTTTCAAATTTTAAAAACAACTATTATTGAAGAACTTCTGAAAATAATCCCATAGCTTTCTAATTGAAAAAAAATTATCATCACCAAAATCTCTCATATTTCTCTGTAGTCATTTGCTTATTTTGAATTCAGACATGACATAGGGCAAAATTTGCTAGAGGTAACATATTTTAAAAATAATCTTATGTATCTTCTTTTTCCCAGAATTTTTATCTAATATAATAGTCAACATAAGTAGTCAGAATATTTATGTTCAAATACCTGTTCTACCGCTTTTACTACCTGTGTTACTTTGGGTAAATTGCTTAATTTCTTTCAACCTTTCCGAACCATGCAATTGCTTACCTTCTGGCATTTACTCCTGGCCTCAGGTAGTTTCCTCACATGCGTGCACTGATTAGCACTCAGTTAAATACAGAGAGGGATCTCTGGTAAATCCTCAGCATTCTTCCTCTGTGCAGCTCTCTCTTTGTTACCCTATCTTGCGTATTCTACCTATGTCAGCATCGCCAAACTCTGAACTCTCAGGGATCCTGTTTTCTTCTCTGTAAAATGGAAGTTAGTGTTATGGGTCTTAAATGAGACAGTATATCCTCTGTTTTAAAATGACTCCATAAATGTTGGTGGTAGTGATGATGTTAATATTAGTATAAAGGAAATGGTGTGGTGGTTTTAGCAGTTGGAATTAAAATGTTGACTTCCGTACTGAGAGAAATCCTAATTGAACATACCTAGAGAATTTCTGTTGTCAATCCTGATGGAAGATCCAGGATCAGGCTTCATTTTCCCAGGTTAAACATGTAAAACTCAGGACAAGACTATATAA
The DNA here is from genome assembly GCF_045843805.1 of Urocitellus parryii. NCBI lineage: Eukaryota > Metazoa > Chordata > Mammalia > Rodentia > Sciuridae > Urocitellus > Urocitellus parryii. The sequence continues at coordinate 47,878,247 of NC_135534.1, forward strand.
AACAGTGGTTTGGAGGCATTTAAAATAGGAGGACAGTGGTCCCTGCAAGAAGAGAAACAAGTGAAGGGAGCACTAGACTTGTTCTAGCTTACAGTCTAGAGGGAGTTTCCAGGAAACTGTGGAGGGAACTTGCCAGGATCCCCAAATAGAGAGTTCAGAGTTTAGGTATTCTGACATAGATAGAGTTTGTAAGGTTGGTGCCAAAGGGGAGAGAACTACACAGAAAGAGAATGCTGAGGCTCTACAGAAAATTCCTCTGTATATAATACTGATATGCAAGTACACTCATGTGAGGAAACTACTTGAGGCCAGGGAAAATACCAGAAGGTATCAGACAAAGCAATTGCATGGTTCACAAAGGTCCACTCATAGTTTGCATTCCCAGAGTGCAAACATCTCCTGACATGTAAGTCATCAAGTACAGTTCCCAGAAGGGTATTTGACTCATAGGGAGGCCAAATTCTCTCTAGATTAATGGCTGTTCTGAACCTGCCTAATAAATCTGAAAAGTATACTCAGAAAGGACCAAACTGTTCTGAATCTCAGAACAAAGTCCACAAATATTTAAAGAAATGCATAAATTCTAGCATCTGACAATGGAAAATTCACAATGCACAGCATCTCTTCAATAATTATCAGGCTTGTAAAGAAGCAAGAAAATATGAATGAAGAAGAGAAAATTCAGGCTATTTCAAGCAGATTTCAAAATGATGACAGATAATAAAATTGGCAGGTAAAATAGTAAAAGAAGCTATTATATGACACTTCTAGCTGGACCCAAGTGAGGAAATAGGCAAATCTGTTCTCTAAAGAGTACCTATAAAGCTGGACAAAGTTGACAAAAACTACCATCTCAGCAATCTGGAAATTGACTAAAGGCACATATAATCTGAGGAAACATTTATGCTTCTTACATGTAAGAATAGTAGGAGTGTGTGGAATTTTTGACCTAGGGCTACATTTATTTCCCCTATCTTCAGGCTCAGCACAGAGTTTCTGTCAGGCTAGGGTAGGGTATAAGAACCAACAGAGCTAGGCCACATTAGAAAAGGATTCACTGTATCTGGAGTTGGTAGGTGATACCCATGCCCAGTGACATTGTTGATGGAAATGATAATCATTGTATTATAAGTAATAAATTAGAGCATATTTAAAACCAAAAAGGATGTTATAAACTCCATATGTTCAAGAAGATTAAGGAAAGCATATGAATGATAAGGCAGGATATAGAAAAACCTAAACTGATTGTTTAAAAATGATATTACAGTGTTCAAGATGAAAATACACTGGATGGGATTGGTAACATCTTAGACTTGGCAGAAGAAAAGATTAGTGAACTTGAAGACATAATTACCATCCAAAATGAAACAGAAGAAAGATTGGTCAGTACTTTGAGTCAACTTAAATGCTCTTATATTTGCAATTGGAGCCCCAGAAGGAGGAAGAAAGGACAGGAAGTTATATTTGAGGAAAGAAATAATGGCTGAGTATTTTCCGAAATTGAGAAAAATTCTGAACTCAAATATTTTAGAAGTGCAGTGAACCTTAAATAAAAGAAAAAATGGGGGCTGGGATTGTGGTTCAGAGGTAGAACGATCGCCTAGCATGTGCAAGGCCCCGGGTTCGATCCTCAGCACCACATAAAAATAAATAAATAAAATAAAGATATTGTGTCCAACTATGGCTAAAAAATAAATATTTAAAAACAAATAAAAGAAAAAATGTAGGAAACTAATCAAATGCTTAGCATATAAATTACCATTATTTAAATAGGAGTAAAGGAACTAACTGGTCTAAATATCCTTTGAATTGAGGACATAAAGAAGTAAATTGTAATTAAGTACATCAGATAATTTTGGCATCCATAATACGTATAACTGTTTCTTAAGAACATGTCCCATATCTAAATATAGATTAAAAAAAACATTACAACATAGATGTGACAGAGGGCCTCTTTCTTACCAGGACCAAAAGAAAACAAAGCAAAAACCTAGGACATCGTTACATTATCAAATAAATGAATTATTTTCTCTGGTAGTTTGGTAGAAAGGGGGCCTGAGTTTGGAATTCAGTAAATTAGAATTCAAATTCTTTCATCCACGCATGACCTTGGAGAAGTGATTTTGATCATTCCCATCTCCATTTCCTCATTTGTAAATGTAGAATACCACTGCCTCATGGAGCTATTGGTGGCTAAATGAGGCAGTATATGTGAAATGCTTCAGAGACTACTTGGTATGTTATCACTTCTCTGTGCTCGCTGTTTTTCTTTTTCTCTTTCCAGTTCTCCTTCTCAAGTGGTATTTTCTGGCATCTCTTTTTGTTCCCCTTAATCAGTGGTATTTGTACTGGAAGAGACCTTAGAGATCATTTAGTACGAGACCCTCTTTTTAATGAATGAAGAAAAAGAGCCCCAGTGAGATGCCGTGTTTACCAAGGGAGAGAATGTTCTGTTACCAAATTCTATTTTGTATTTCAAATAAGGTGACATTAAAATCCAGTTCTCTGTGCCTCTCAGAAGCAAAACAGGAGTTAACATTTGCTGATGATTTTATTTTAGAACATAATAATGCAGATCTTAAAACTGAACATTTAAATGAATATGCTCATATTATAACCAAATTTCTAGGATGACAGAAGTGTTGCTACAGGTATTTTATGGCAGGATAAATGAGACAAAATGAAAGCAAGGAGTTTAGCTTTAAAGTTCCTAGCTAAACTAGAGTTACAAGCCAGATAGCGGAATAGTGTGCTCAGTGTAGAGGGAAATGCATCTTAAAATAGACATTCCGTAAATATATGTAGCAAAGAATATAACAAGACATCACTTTAAACATGAAAAATAAATTGCGTATAGCATAGTATGTAAAACATAATTATAATGTATGCTTGATCTTTGCAAAAATTAATTTTAAACATGAATAGAGACCAGAATATAGACCACAAAGAGAGCCCACACCCAGAAAGCCACATAGAAGCCATGGTGTGGCATGTGGCTCTGTGGGCTGGGGCCCAGATCAGAAGAAGACTTTCCATGTTTCCATTTTTAAAGTACTTGCGATTGTTTGATTTAAAATATATATTAAAAAATTAGCTGCAGAGACTATTTATAGTTACAGGAACTTTTCAGAGAGAATAACACAAAAGCACTACAGAGCTACTGAAATTTTAAATAATTCTTTGTAAATGCCCTAGGTTAATTTAGATCTCTGAAAACACATTAGGAAATTAAGCTGTAATGTGAGCTAATTCAGATTTTAATTTGGCAAAAAGAATGATCCAACTACACAGTTAATGTAAATAGAAGCATAACACAGGGAAATTAATGAGGTTTCCTTTCGATGAATCTTCAAGGAGGTAGATAATTAGCTTCTTTTGTTATTATTGTAGGAGAATGTAGCATTGTCTCTGAGGTGTAAAATAACTGTGGCTTACTAAGTGATAATGTGCTTCATTTGTCTTTTTTAAAATAATTATTTATGTTAAACTCTTGCAGGATGAAACAGCAGCACAGCCGCTGAATCTCTCTTCCAGACCCAAGACAGCAGAGCCTGTGAAGTCCCCAACATCTCCCACACAGAGCCTCTTCCCAGCCAGCAAAACCAGCCCCATCAATCTGCCAAACAAAAGCGGCATCCCCAGCCCCCTTGGAGGAAACTTGGGAAGAGGATCCTCTTTAGGTAAATGGAAAAGTCAACACCAGGAAGAGACTTATGAATTAGGTAAAAGAAAGCAAACCTGTTTAGTGATAACTGATCCTCATTTCCAACCTGTTCCTTAAAGATAATCCTCTTTTCTATTGAAACATAGCCCAAGTTAGTATTCTGGGTGATTAAAACTTTTGGAAAAAATTCTAATGTAAATCCCGCTGGAATGGGTTTTTCAGTTGGTGATGACTTAGATCCAGCAACTCATAGACTTAAGAAATTCTGTTTTTGTTCAGTGCTTTCTACCTAAAGTAACTCTCCAAGGGCCTTAGGATCTGGCCTCAATGCTGCCTGTCAAAAGTTTAAACCTTCTTTTGAAATTTTATATTTTCTCTTCAAAATGTATGTGAAATTTACATGTTATTCTTTATTAATTTTGCATTAAAATAAATATAAATTACATATATCAATAACATGTGAAATAACATTGATATCTAGGAAGCTATATCTTGTACTCCTGCATATATTGTCAAATATCTCTAGGAATATTCACACCTCTGTGTGACAACTCTGGAGGAAAAAACATGGGTTTTAGAAATGAGACAGGCTTGCACTGAGAGCCTTTACTGACTAGTGGCCCTAGGAAATTTATTTAATATTTTAAAATTCAGTTTCCTAATCTCTGAAAGGGGAATAATATGCCTCAGTTCATAGGTGGCTATGAGGATTAAAAGAGAAAAATGTATATAAAGTGCCCAGAGCAGTGTCTAGTACCTAGAAGATGTTCAATTTTAAAAGGCTAGAATAAATAATACCTACACATTTACAAATACACAAATAATGAAACAATAAATATGAAAACACCTGTCAATAGGAGAGTGCCAAAAAGCATTAAAATTATTACTGTATTCTTTATAACTCTTAATATTCTAATAAAGATATTAAGACTTGAAAAGGTTAGGGACTAGACCTAGCATTTCTTCACCATGTTACCTTGCTTGTATTATTGAATCCTATAGCCTAAAATTCTCCTTATGCTAGATAGAATAGCATGCAACTATAGCCATTTATAGTTACAAACATTGTTGCTTATTTGATTTCAATAAGGTTGTGAGTTAGGTGATGCATGATTATGATACTTGTCACACAGGTAAGGTAAATTGTGGTTCTTATGGGTAAAATGATTTGCCCACAACACTGTAGCTATTAATTAGCAAAGCCAGAACCAGAATCCAGGTCCCCTTACACATAACTCAGTGCTCTTTTTGTAAACTCATAGTTGAAATATTTGCTTAACTGGGCTGAGACTAAGTAAATCTTTTGATAATGAGACATAAATCTTCCTCATTGAAATTTGGGATATGAGGATCTCTACATCAGCCTATTCTTATTTTGTGTCAGGATGACTTCTTCAGGGATTCAGAGATTTTCACCTCAAGTAAGAGAGAAGTAAATCATTTCCAACATATGAATGTGAAGAACATCCTTTGACTGGATCTTTATTGTTGTGAGATGAGAGAAAAAATTCAACACAAAGATAAATAATAGACCTGACCTTGAAATGGCCCTCCTAGGGGCTGGGGATGTGGCTCAAGTGGTAGCGCGCTCGCCTGGCATGCGTGCGGCCCGGGTTCGATCCTCAGCACCACATACCAACAAAGATGTTGTGTCCGCCGAGAACTAAAAAATAAATAAATATTAAAAATTCTCTCTCTCTCTCTCTCTCTCTCTCTCTCTCTCTCTCTCTCTCTCTCCCCTCTCTCACTCTCTCTTTAAAAAAAAAAAAAAGAAATGGCCCTCCTATAATTCACTTCTTCATTTTTTTTTTTTTTTGGAACACATTTGTTTACTGTACAGATAATTGTGAAGGACAGAGATGACTATTCTTATAGTTCTATACTTAGACTTCAGCAGATGGGCTGAAGCAATAGCACCTGTAGTCTTTGTTGTCCAGATGATATTGGATAGAAATGGTCTTTTTGTCAGAAAAGCCCCAAGACTAAATATGTGTGTGTATGTGTGTGTGTGTGTGTGTGTGTGTGTGTGTGTGTGTGTATTTTAATGTCCTAAAAAGTAACTGATTTGTAAAATTTTCCCATTGATAGCCTTGGGATTTTTTCCAAACTCACACATATGTGTACATTCACTGCACATCCAAGACACATGATGTGAGCGTGATTGTAGTCTGGTTTCCTTTGTCCCTTCCGACTATGTGAGGTGTACACATATACACACACAAACACACATGCCCACATACATGTGCCATGAAAATGCTTAATGTCACTGGGCCTCAAGCAAGTGGACATTAAAATTTGCCACAGCAGCTGAAATCTATCACTCATCAAATAATTGTCCTTTTAAAAAATTTTGTTGTTGTTGTTGTTTCTTTAGTTGTAGTCAGACATAATACCTTTATTTTATTTTTATGTGGTGCTGAGGATTGAACCCAGGGCCCCACACATGCTAGGCAAGCGCTCTACCACTGAGCCACAACCCCAACCCAAATAATTGCCCTTTTTTGTGTAGAATTGGAAAACTTATTCAAAGTATTCATTTTGCTCACAGTAAAATGCAAAATATCAAAGAACATTAGTCAATTTCATTTTGAATCTTTTCCCTCTGTGTTGCATGAAATATAATAAAAGCAAATATTTACTCTCACTTTATTGGAGCCTTTGTATTTACATGAAAACTGTTCCCACACCCGTGGCTTCGCTATCTTGAGGATAGGGAGTGAAGAGCAGTGGGTTCTGGGGGTGGGGTGGGGAGAGGGGGGGCATTCTTCTCTTGGTAAATAACTGAGGCTGCATGATGAGAAGAATGCTTCATTAGCCAGCCAGCAATTGGGGAATGGAGAGCACGGAGAACATTCCTCCCGCCCCCTCGCTCCTGCAGTGGACACACGAACATATACACACAGAGGTCACTAAAGCACACTTGGAGCTTCATGGATTTTTTTGTTTCCTTCTAAAAAAGAAACAGTTTTCCTATAGGGGCACACCAAATATAATAGGGTGCCTGAGTACACATTCCTGCCTTCCCACTACATTCTCCTATTCCCTATCCTCCATACCACACCATACCTGCAGAGAAAGCAAGGCCATATACAGACTGGGGAAACAACTAGAAGAGGTATCTCCCCCAGTAGATACACAATTGGAATCTAGGAACCTTCATCTGTGAGAAAACGGTAGCAAGAACCCATGTAGACTCGAGTGGTGGGCTGTCCTCCAAGGGCTAAAAGGGACTGGCACAGTTTGGTTGCCCTGGCTTTCTGTGTTCTATTCATAGTATTGTATAGCTTTCCCAACAAATATGCCCCTTCCTTATTTAGAAAATGCAGAATTCCACCGGAGAGTGGAGAGTAATTCTTTGTATGAGTTTATCCTCACTAGCCTTTAATAATGCATTCTGTATACACAGATATCCTGTCCAGTCTCAACTCCCCTGCCCTGTTTGGAGATCAGGATACAGTGATGAAAGCCATTCAGGAGGCTCGGAAGATGCGAGAACAGATCCAGCGGGAGCAACAGCAGCAACAGCCCCATGGTGTTGATGGGAAACTGTCTTCCATGAATAACATGGGACTTAACAACTGCAGGAATGAAAAGGTAAAACTGGTTTCTCTCCTTCACTGATTCTGCTAGACCCATTGGCTTACTGTCATCTGTTCTTTCCAGATTCCCAAATATCAACCTTCAGCCCAAATTTGGGGTTCTAGCTTGAGGGCTGTCTTGTATTTTACTCAGATTTGTCATGTGTCCCATTTACTGCTGATTAACAAATACACAACACACGCTTTCCCACACAGTGTGGGACCTGCCTATTGATGTCCTTCTGTCACATTCTGAAATGTATCTTAAAATAAAGTGTATGTATTATGTTATTAGAATAAAAACAGAGTATTGGCATATTAAAAAAAAGAAAGCATATGTGCTCATGATTAAGGCTAATAAGATACAATAACCATTGAAATTAATATTGATTTTCCAATCACACAGGGCAAAAAACAAAACAAAGCGAATTGTAAATTCATTCACTTATCTTTTTGATTCATCAAATAATTTATCCAGTGCCTATTCTGTGATAGACTCTGTGAGTAAATCTTAAAAGTTTTTGCTCTAGGAGAGCTTACATTTGAGCATGGGAACACAGACAATGATGAAATAAGAAATTAAATATGCAGTGTAATGTTAGGAGGTGAATAAATGCCATGAGAGAAACTAGAAGCAAGAGAAGGGTGGTTATTTTAGATGGAGTGGTAATGACTCTCAGAGGAAATGACATAGATTAGAGACCTGAGTGAAGCAATGGTGACTTATGAGGAGCAAAAGGAAGGTTTTTCAGGCAACAAGAACAATAAGCATAGAAGCCAGTGCGGGCAGAGGGATGACAGGGAAGAGTCAGCAGGGGGACGCAAATAAAAAGTGATAGCCCAGACAGAGCATATTAGACCTGGTGGGCCCTGGAAAGGCTTTTCATATTATCCTGAGTGTAATGGGGATCCCTAGACTGGTTATGTTCAGGATGTTGACATTATCTGATTTATATATAAGAGAATGCATCATTGTGCTTTCTGTGGGAAAACAGACTGTAGGAGGTGAAGCATGGAAATAGGCAGAGTAGCTGAGGCTATTCTAGTAGATGGGGTAAAAAATTCTGATTATCTGATAGAATAAAACGTGACTATTTTTTTAAGACACAAAAATACTTTCCCAGTGCTAAGTTATGAGAGTTGTTTTTTTTTTTAAACATGAACTATATGGGTACAAATGAGTAGCATGATGGGCAATGTCTTAGGTAACCGTTTTAGAGTAAGATCTTTAAAAAATATTTCTATTCAAACAAGACTGGGAATATAACTTATGAAGTCAAGGCCAAGAGCCTCTTCCTCATTTCAGTGCTTGCTAATTCTAGCATGTGGCAGAGTCTCCATTCATCTGAATAAAACTTGCAGTTCCTCCAATTCCTAAAAGGATTTTTAAATTTGCACATGAAAAAAAATCAGAAGTATGTGATTCTATGTGCTGCAGGCATTTGAATACATACCCGTAACCAGGGTGTTTATTTTTTAATATGTTTTCTTGTATTTCCTTCTTATAAGATACAGTGATATGAGAGTCTGGAAATGTGGGTGTATTCGTTTCCTCAGGATACTTTGACAAATGACCACAAACTCAGTTGCTTCACACAACAGAAATGTATTTTCTCTCACTTTGGAGAAAATCCAAATGGGATTCCCAAAGTGTGTATGTGATCAAAGCCCTTACACAGATTAGGAAGTTTAGCTCTGAAAGAGTGTTGACTTCTGAAAGCTTAGTAAAGAATTTGGTTTTACCCTCAGTTACCATTGCACTGAGTTACTCATGTTAACATCATGTATATATGTTTCTCTTGTGTTCTTTTAGCATGGATTGTATCCCTACCCTTTTCTTGATAAACTTGAGGGCCTGTTTGCTCTTGGAGACCTCGAATAGCTCCAAGATGCATCACTTATTTGGAGCAAAGACACCCCTTTCTGGGGTGAGGGGCATACCCAGGATTAAACTCAGGAGTACTAGATCACTGAGCCACATCCTCAGCCCTATTTTGTATTTTATTTAGAGACAGGGTCTCACTGAGTTGAGCATTTTGGAACCATGGCAGTGGGCTCACAAGGCAAAGGCCCTCTTTAAGAGCTTCCTAAGTAGGTGGATATGGATAGTGTATGGCTTCAGGACTACAGAGAAAGAAGAAAGCTTCATTCCTAAACATCTTCTGCCACTCTGATATCAGAGATACACAGTCATTTTTTTTGACCAAAGATAGTTTTCTGCTCAATGAAAATACCATGAAATAATAGCAAATTCAATTTTTGTGTAAATAACTGCTTTATGACATAGATAAGTGAAGAGTTTTGGCATGGAATACCAAGTGGAAAATTGGGTGAAAAGCAAGAGAATGGGTACATTTACTATCTCAAACCTTACAGTTTTGCCAAGTGTTAATCCTAAAATTACTTTGAGAAAAGGTCAGTGATTTTTAAAATTCATTATTTTTATTTTTATTTATTTATTTTGAAATGAAAGTTGCATTCTTACTGAAAATTCTAATAATACAGAAAGAGGTATGGTGAAAAGTTAATAATTCTCTTTATCCCATGAAGTTCCATTGATTACTCAGAAATTTTCTTTGAGTAGTAACAATCATTAGTGAGTCAGAAAATTTCTTGGCATAGTCAAGCAAGTGTTAAGGAGTTTAAGGGAGTATATTTGCATTCAGAACAGTTGTCACTGAGTTATCATTTATACACAATGTGCTATTTGGCAAATTGATAAACCTTTCTGAACCTCAATTTCTTCATCTATAAATGAAAGTAATCATTGAAGTTATAATAAAGTAAGATATATGTGATTGTACCTAGCTTAACTCCTGCCACAGAGTAGGTGCTGCCTGGACTTTTTCTCCATACCATTACCTAAATAATAAATGACCCTTGAACATATACAGCAAATTCAGTTATCCTCCCTTATCTGCAAGGGATGTGCCATGGACAATACCAAACCCCATATATACTATATTTTCCCTGTAGACTATGATGAAATTTAATGTAGAAATCAGGCACAGTAAGAGATTAACAACAGTAACCAGTCATAAAATGGAACAATGATAATAATATACTGTAATAAAAGTTATATGAATGTGCTCTCTCTGAAAATATTATACTTACCCTTCTTTTTGCAATGATGTGAGATGATATAATGACTATATGATGAGATGAAATAAAGAGAAGGGTATAGGCATTTTTAGGGTTCTATATAAGGGTTACTTGAACACAAGCACTGTGTACCTGGCTTGCAGATCTAATAATGGAGATGGCTATTAAGTGACTGATAGACAGGTAGCATTACAGCATAGCATGGATACACTGAACAAAGGAATAATTCAAGTCCTGAAATGATTCAAATCTATGATGAGATTTCATCATAGAACCCAGAATTGTGTGCAATTTAAAACTTATGAATTGTTTATTTCTGGAATTTCTTATTTAAGATTTTCACACCATGGTTGACTGCAGGTAACTAAAAATCTGGAAAGCAAAACTGCAAATAAGGAGGGGATTTTTTTTTCTTTTTTATCATTCATTTCTTTATTTTTATTTTTTTAGTCATACATGACAGTAGAATGCATTTTGATATATAATACATACATGGAATGTACATACATCAATCATATTGTCTATTCTATTCTGCTGCCCTTCCTATCCTCCCTACTCCTCCCCTCCTCTCCCATCCTTTCTCTCTATCCAATCTAATGTGACACACTTCTTTTTTTTCTTTTTCTCATCACAACATCATGTATGTATTCTGTATAACAATGAGGTTCTCCTTCCATCTTCCGTGCAACTCCCCTTCTCCCTCTTTTTCCCTCCCACCTCTCTTCCCTATTTAGTGGTGGTCTTCTTCTCATGCTCTTCCTCCCTATCCCATTTTGTTAGTGTATGTTTCTTTTCATCTGTAAAGATTTTCTTATGCACAAACTGAAGAGGATGTTCAGTTCTTCTTGATACCCAATTTCTTCATGGTGGTCAGGACATTGGGACTTTGCTTAACTAATTCCTCTGATGTCCTCCTGGCCTAGATGTGTTTCCCTACCCTCCCTGCTTTTTTTTTTTTTTTTTTCCGTAAACTTGAGGGCATACTTGTCCTTGAAGACCTTGAGTAGCTCCATGGCACATCTCTTATATGGGGCAAAGTTACATATACCTTTAAAATCATATCCCATATGTACTTTTTATACTTGGTGACACTATTATAATAAATACCATTAACCTCAAACAACAAAAATCTGTTTCTTGCTGTTCCATAGGCCATATGTCCAAGATCAGGCTGATGGCATGGTCAAGTTCTTGTGAGGGTCCTTTTCTTGGCTTGCCAATGGCCACTATCTCACTATATCTTCACATGAAGGTTGCCTCATCTTCTTAGGCACTAATCCCATCATCATCACCTCATCTAGTCCTAATCACTTCTGAAAGACCCACCTCCAACTACCATCGAATTAGGGATTAGAACTTCAACATATGGAATCTGAAAAGACAAAGAAATTCAGTCAATAGCACCAAATATTTTTGAGTTTGTATCATCAATTGGTGTTGAAGTTCAAATGTAAACACTATTAACTTCAAATTCTGCAGATTAATTTTAAGTTTTTCTCATTGACTGTTCTTAATTCATTTTGGAGGAAGAAGTCTTAAGATTAGAAATGATATAACATTATTTTGCTTTGGAAGACATGGAACAAAGATGAGGGATTAGGTTAGCATTAAAAAGATCCAAATTTGACCTAAAATTTATGCTGAATATTACTGAGCCCCTGAAAGTAAATTGCAGAGTAGTTTCTCCAGAACCAAGAAATCCTGGGAGTCATTGACTCAGTAGATAACTGTACTGGGCTTGATTTTAGGAAACTAGAAAAGTTCATTATATTAAGGGATATTGTGTTCCTGAGCCTCCCTTCACACATTCTCCCTCCTGAATAATGTCACTGTTCTGAACATACATTTTGTGATTCTGTAGGTTTTGTTTAGTATGCATAGTGTAGATATCAATCCTTCCTTATTAGGTTAGTTGTGGTTAGAAGAATAAATTAAGAACATTACTTTAGGACCCCTGTGATGGTATCTTTGGATCTCTTATGATTAAAATACCCATCTTAATTCATGAGATTCCATGGGGGCACTGTGTCTTTTCCTGAGAACTAGATTTTCTTTTGAGTCAAAAGAATAAGTATATGATGTGCAATAAAGACTAGAAAATGGATTGTGACAAATTCAGTTTGTCTTTAAAATTGGCCACCTTGGAATTATTATCTCAGTTTCCTTAAATGTAAAAACCCATAAATTAGATTTATGAATTTGTTTTTTGTAATCCATAATACAGTTTTAGATAGTTTTTTAGTGTGGCTGTCATAAAGCCTCATAATTTATTAAGCTTACTTCTCTCTCTTAGAAAGGAATGTGGACATTCTTTACAAGAGAATGTGACCCACACTTGGGTTCCCTGGGAAGCAGGCCATGAGATGGACATTAGTGGCAGGCTTGTTTGGGAGTGCTTTAGGGGTTTCCACCTATGGCAGGGAGACTACCAAAGCAGGACTGGGCAGAGAGAGAGTTTGTGCTTTGGTAAAGTTTCAACTAAGGTCTCAACTCGGGCAACCCTTTGGCCATTCAGAATCGTGTCAATGGGGTGAGAGGGTGAGCTTTTGTATACTTGTTTCAGCCAGTGCTTGGATGAGAACTACCCTGGGAAGAAGACATGACCTTGGGTGAGGTGACTGTCTTCAGTTAAGGCAATGCCAAAGAGGGCCGACAGCTGAGGGCTAACTACCAAGAACAGATGGAATAAATCTTCCAGTTCTGAAGGGGGATCTGGGCAGTTCATTGCAGTGACCACTGTTGCATGTTACATTTGGTAACATGAGATATGTATGAGACAGATTTGTACCGTATCATCAGTGTGGGCTGACATTTACTACCCAGGCACAGGAAGGCTGTGTCTTTATACCACATATAGGCTCACTTATGTGTCCACATATATACATAATTACCCATGGTGTGTTTCACTTTATTGGGCAAATCCTTGTTTGGGCTCTTTAAAATAAAACATTGTTGACTTGATCGGCTAGAACGGCACCAATGGAGTTGTTCTGGTTGGCTGTGTTATGAGATATTTAGGGTCTGTTAAATATATAGATTGTGGGGACAATAGACTGTAACAGCGCCTTAGGAGCTGTTATGCTCCATCATTTTAACATAACCTCTGTGCATGTCCTGCCAGCAGAAGTCTGAGTTACTGCCCTGGTTTTAGCTTTCCGCACCAACACCACCAGCCTTCTCCATCCCTAAGTATCAGTGCAATTAGATCATATGATATGTTAATTGCTTACCAAATTTTGTTGTTTTGACATCTTTCTATAGAGAATATTTTAGTTGTGACAATACACAGCAGAATATTAATCAGCTGCTTCTGAATGTCCTCAGAGCTAAGCTAAGGGCATCTAGATAAAAAGAGAGGGTGAGATAGGGTTGGGCCTTCTTAGTTAACTGATCTGATTGAAGTGTGTTCTGTATCTTTTCTGACCTTGATATTTGAATGCCGACTCTGCAATTGGTTAGAGCAACTTTTGTGCGTTAAGTATTATGTGCCAGCAGGTTACGTACCAATCGCAGCTGTTCATAAATAAGCAGATGACCCGTGTATATCCATGTGGCCTGAGCTGCTATTCCCCTCATCTTCTGAGAATTGCTTGAGAAAATGCTTGACCTCACTAGATGTCAAAATGAACTATTGTGGACACAACTATCACACTTTACCTGCTGCCCAAGTATATGGGTGGGATTAAACTACAGAGTGGAAGAATTGGAGAGAACATCACATTTGATCTGGTGCAATTGCTTCCACTTACATTTGGGAAAACTGAGATCTATTGAAAGAAAATGACTTACCCACAGTTATAGTGGATTCATGACAGAGAAGGAATTAAATCTCAGCATTCTTAATTTCTAGGTAATAGTATTTCCATTTATAGAACAGTATTAAATTCCATGATATCTTTAAACCTGTTATCTAGAATGTAGTTTTTACATTGGTGATTTTTAACCTTTCATGGAATGAAGCAAGGAATAAGCACAGGCTGTGAAGCAGAAAAGTGCTAAGTTTCCTGCTTTCTATATCCTTATCATTTCTGTACATTTTTCACTTTCTGTCTGGATAGGCATTCTTCCCTGCCACGATGTACCCTGGTTCTGGCTCTGGAAAGATAATAGTCAGGAAACAGAAGGTTGAATTATGCCCATACAGACAAAGGAACAAAGGAAGAGGCTAGGTCAGGAGCAGCAGGAGAACGAGAGGTCATCTAGTAGATTAAAGAGAACATGGATTCTAGTGGTGGTGCACTCCTGTAATCCAGTGGCTTTGGAGGCTGAGGCAGGAGGATCACGAGTTCAAAGCCAACCTCAGCAAAAGCAAGATGCTAAGAAATTCAGTGAGATCCTCTCCCTAAATGAAATACAAAATAGAGCTGGGGATGTGGCTCAGTGGTTGAGTGCCCCAGAGTTCTATCACCAGTACTCAAAAAAAAAAAAAAAAAAAAAAGAGGAAGAACATGGATTTTGAAGTTGATCAATTTGGGTCTCAGTTCTCCCTGTGCTTTTTTCTTACTGTGTTACCCAACCTTTTTTCTTACTGAATTACCCAACCTGTCTGAGTTCAATGACCATATCTATAAAATGGAGGTAATTATCCTTTCCTTGGAGGGTTGTTTTAAGGAAAAGTTATATACAGTGTACATGCCTTGCCCAAGAAATGCTCAACTAACATAAATTTGTTTCTTACTTTATCATCTGTCCAGTGACAAATAGGTCAACTTGTTCTTTAGAACCACAATGTTGTAAGACAGAGCTAAGGCTAGTAAAATGGTAACATACAGTTTCATACAAAGCCAACATATGTGTTTTTCTTTTTCATTCTTAGAGTATCTTGTATATATTAGCTACCTGCTAGGATATGGCATGTGGTAATAATGTTTAAATATGATTATGTTAAAGTGCTAGGGAGCCTTTGTCCCTACTAATTTAATGTTTTATTTAATATAATTCCACAAAAGCATAATCCAGTGTGATTTTTTAAAAATACTTAAAGCCTGATGCTTGTTATCAACATGTATTTATCATGCCAAATGGTATTTTTTCAATCAAGTAAAATAGGAAAATAATTATCCAATCATTGCGAAACATTGTAAACTTGTTCTTATTTAGTTGAAAAGCTGTTGTTCAGTTTTTACAAGTGTAGATTCTTGCTCCTCACCCATATTTATTAAATATCAGAATAGTGCATCAGTATTATACTGATGTAACACTGCCCCCTCTTATTAGAAAAGAAAAACATACTGGATATCTTCAGCTTCTCATCGTCAATTGCCATAGCTCCTTGTTATTTATACAATTGATTCAGATATTCATTGTTGCATGACAGGATAAGTTTAGACAGAAGATCAATATAGCTGTACAACAATAAATGAAAGGGGCTTGTGAGCAAATTATTTAGCAACGTGTGTTTGGAATGAATGAGCTCTTTATACAGCTCACAGAGTAGTTAGCTTTTGTTGTTTTCAAAGATATACATAGTACTAATTAATCAGGGTTATCATTTTTATGAGCAGTTGACAAACATGTTCACTTGCAGTGCTTATCTATGTCAGTCTCTTTCCAAGATGACAATAATGGGTGTTGTGAGGAATGTGGAGCATATTAGAAGTTGTACAGCAAGGGACAAATTCTAATTTTTAATCCTCATTTGCAAATCAGAGCAGTAGTCAGTTTTAACAATCTGTGTAGTACTTGACAAGGCAGATTTTTGTAGTGCTTCTATGCTTCAAAACTATAATTACATATATTATCTCTCTTAAAGCTTTCCAAATCCAGGGATGTAGGTAGGATTGCTATTCCTGTTTCACAGATGAGGAAACCAAGACCAGCTCTTGATCACTTCACTCCAGCATTCCCTCTCTCCATCATCTCATTTGTCCCCTACAACTCTATGAGATTGATAGAGCAATTTTACTTAAAATCTAAGCCAAGAAACACATCTGAGTTCCAAACATCAATTTTAATGAAGTGAATGTTAAAATCATGAGCTAAAGAAGTCTACCTAGACATATGTGCTTCCTGCATATTTCTTTGAAATGAATAGCTATGCTTATACTTGTGATAGTGTTTTTCTAAAAGAACATATACAGATCAAAAATGCTATAAAGTTAGGAAAAAAGCAATGTAAGTTTTATTAATGTTGGATTTTGCATTTGAACCAATAATATTGGGCAGCTATGCTGTCTAGTCTGTGGGCTCCTGGCTGAATGTAATCATTAAGTTCTTTTTATTTCTATTGTCAGGGCTACTTGATTGGTTGCCTAGCTACTAGATTAAGGCCTAATTCATTAAAAAAAAAAAAAAAAACCACAACAACAATAAACTTGTTTGGCTCTTCTTTGCATTTTAAACGAAGGAATGGTAAGAATTTATACAGGTTAACAAGGTTCAAGATACTTTTTAAGGATAGAGGTGGGGGTGGGCACAAACATGAAAGTTTTAGGTGTTTTTGTTGTGTGTGTGTGCTTGAGACAGGGTCTCTCTGTGTTGCCCAGGCTGACCTTCAACTTGTGATTCTCTTGCTTCAGCCTTTAGAGAAGTTGGGGTTACAGGCATGTACCAGCACATCCAGTCTAAAATTTTAGTTATGTTTACAAGTGTTTTGAGTCAAATGCCACATCCAGTTAATATATCTCCCAGGGAAAGGGTTAAAATTCAATAATTCTACATACATTTTCTGGAAGTTGTTGGTTTGGGTACATATGGAACATATTTACTAATTACAAGCATTTTATGGACCTAACCTCCCACTATGGCAGGTACTTTGTAATTTTTCCTTCTCCTGGATATAATTTTTTCATCTTTCTAAACAGTTGTTTTCAACATTCTTGGTCTTAAAAATTATTAAAGTCCCTAAACAGTTTTGATTTATGTGGTATATATCTAGTAACATTTATCATTGCATATACTAGATATTAAAACTGAAAATAAGAGGATTTGTTTTAAATAACAATAATAGATACATTAGATATTTATATAGATAATATCATTGAATATTCACTATATATTTCAAAATGATAAAACAAAAGGATAGCTTTGTTTTACTTTTTTAATTTTTTGGTTCCAGGGATTGAGCCCAGGAGTGCTTAACCACTCATCTACATCCCCAGCTCTTTTTATTTTTTATTTTGAGACAGGCTTTTGCTGAGTTCCTTAGGGCCTCACTAAATTTCTGAGGTTGGCCTCAAACTTGTGATCCTCCCATTTCAGCCTCCTGAGTTGCTGGGATTATAGGCATGTGACACCATGGCCAGCATTTTGTTTTACATTTAAAAAATCTTTTTAATGTTTGGCTTATTAGAAAACAGCTAGAATCTTGTATCTGCTTTGGTGTTCTAATTTTTTCATTGCCATTTAGCTGCATGAGTACCATTTTACACTCAAGAAAGAAAAGGAATGAAAGGGCAAATGATGTCTCAGTATTATTGTGATAATAGTTTTGGTTTAGTGGAAGCTTTCAAAGTGTATTTAGACTGTTGGGGGGCCTTCTTTGAATATGTGCTGTTCTAGATCATATTATACATATACCTGCATTAACATGTTAATTGCATTCTCCTTAATTTAAAAAAGTCTTCACTGTTCAAACATTGTTATGTTTAGAAATAACTAGAGGTTTTATTCTACTTGAAGTAAGGAAAAAAGCAATTAATAATTGCCTTGATGAAAAACAGATTTTGAGTGGTTTGAGGTGATACCTGTAATATAAAAACAATAAAAACATGAAAACTAAATAGGCGAGATGGTGGGAAAGAAAAATTAATGGCAGGACAATAAGGTAAATATTGTAAAGGTAAAGGCACAAAAATTCTTGTCATTCATATTTGCTTAATTGCTAACAAGGGGTCACAGACTTGATTGTGAGCTTCCTGGTAACCAAGTTAAATGGAAATATATTACAATATCAGCAGTATTTCTACTACATATAAAAAATAGCTTCTCAAGAGAAACCTGGATTTTCTCCTATGAGTCCTCATAAAACTTGAGACAAACCTGAGAAAGTTCCTCAGTATTCAGTTGGAGAACTATAATAATTTTGCAGGACTGTTTCTTAACAAAGCTTTTACCTATCTTTTGGATCAATTTTTACTTAGCTTTTTTTTTGGCCTTAGTTTAGGTAATGTGGCTGATACTGCATTTTTTTATGCTCTATCCCATGGAGATACGTTTTTTTCAATTCCATTTCATTTTTTATTATGTATTTACTACACATTGAACATATGTAGTGGAAAGTTCATCAATGTTCAATCCTGGCTTTATCACTTATAAAGTTAATATCTCAGCCTCCGTTTCCACATATGTAAAAATGTCAGGATTTGAGAGCTAAATGTTTCTGTATCCAACCTCCTACTAAATTATATCATATACATATTAGGCATTTAATTAAATGTTTCCTCCCTTCCTTCTACTTTCTTCCTTTCTTCTATCTCCCTCCGTCCCTCCCCTCATGCTTCTCCCTTTCCTTCCTATTTAAGATTATCCTAGAAATAGTCATAGTTTCTAAGTACAGGGATTGTTGTGATTATGTGATAGAGTAAACCATATGAGGGGTCTTGTCCCATACTGACACATAATTGGTTGAAAGTCAGGCTAAAACAGTTCTTTGCCAGGGATACTGTAAACTTTTATCTTTTTAGATGATTGTGAGCCACTGAAGGTGTCTGTGGATTAGGCACATTTAATACGAAATACAGTTTAAGAAGAATCCAAGTACTGATCCAGGGAGACCCTTATAGAGAGGCGTGAAAGAGTGAAAAGACCATGTGTTTTAGACTCAGAGTAACCTGGATTTCAGGTTTTGCCTCTGTGACTTGCTAACTCTGTGACCTTGCTGAGCCCAGGGGTGATTAGCTGTGATTAATTATACTTAGTTCCCTTAGCTGTTGGAGGATTAATAAACAAACTGTAGCCTGTTCCCTTCTCATTTGTAGGATTTCCAAGACCTTTTCTGTAGGTAGAACTGTATTTTAAATTTATTGTTTTTGTTCTTTTGTTTTGTTGTTGTTGTTGTTTTGGTACTGGTGATTGAACCCAGGTGCGCTGAACCACTGAGCCATATCCCCCGCCCATTTTATATTCTTTATATTGAGATAAAATCTTTCTATTTGCTTAGGGCCTCACTAAATTACCGAGGCTGGCCTTGAACTCATGATCCTCCTGCCTCAGCCTCCCAGGCTGCTGGGATTACAGGCATGTGCCATCACACCTGGTTTCCATTTGAAATTTATTTAAACCCACCTTAGACCTTTTTGCTTTCCTACCCTTGCTGAGCACAGAACCTGTAAACTTTTCTAGTAGATACGCAAAGTGTATATATCACAAACTTAATATCAAATAACTTAACACGGTATTGTCCCACATAAAGAAATTGATAAATTATTCATGAAAAAACGTTCAACCTCCAAATTAGTTTGGTTTCTATTAGGTGGACTTTAGAATCCACTTGATGTTGCAAACAATTTTTAAATATTTAAGTTGCAAGGAAAAAATCTACATATATGTTGTTAGGAATTTCCAGTTTTTTTAAATAAACATCAAAGAAAAAAATATATAGTTATGATTATCATCAAAACAAAATATTAGGCCTGAAGTGTTTTTGAAGATAAGACTAAGACTGTTTAAATGACAAATCATATTTTTTAAAGCCCAATAAAACTTGAACATTTAAAGTTGGATTCAGTTTTAAATACAACCTTGTGAAGGCTGAGTAGATTCTAAACTATTTTCCTGTTTTCACTAAGCCCCTTGAGATAATACAAAAGGCTCCTAAGTCTAACAAAATCTAAATTTTGATGTTTAGATTTCTCAGAAAACCATAAGCTTCCACTTGAAAATCTGCTGTTTTACTGCCTGTCCATCTTTGAACAGTAGATTTGCCTGGATTCCCTATGCTAGGAGGAAGGTGCTCCCTTCAAAGCTGGGTGAACTTTCTTCAAATTTCAATGTCTCATTTCATGGGTGTTGGCTTCCATAGGTTCTGAAGATTTTCCTCTGAGATCTTTGCCCTTAGAACTAGGAACCTAATGTCTGATCTGTCCATAGATTTCTGGGGGACTCTGCAAAAATGTCTTAATTAGTTTCTTTTCTTACAGAATCATAGGTTGACTGCATTTTCCCTAGTCCAGTGATGACAGATCTTTTCCTCTCAGAGGTGTAAATTAGGAACCTTTTCATTTTTATGGAAGTAAAAACGTGTAAGTTTAGCATTTTTCTCACAGAAACACCATTACCCAGAACTTCTTTAAGCCATCACACTATAAGAATAGTTACATTAGAACTAAAAGAGTCTTTCCAGATCATTTTGTACAGCCCCTCATTTTATAGATGAGGAAACTGAAGCAGAGGGACATGTAGCAATTGTTTACATCCAACTATAAGGTATTAATGAGACTGGGACCAGACCCCCTTCTTCCTGGCATGCCATCCTGTGTGCTTTCCAGATTCCAAGCCAATGTTCAGGTGGTCCTAAGATGATTATGGTGGTGACTGTGAAGTATCATATGGTCACAAAGTGCTAAATTCACTTCTAGTGGTGCTGATTTTGTTATATATTATAATCTTTGCCATAATGATGCTGCATTTTGTGATATGTTGTATATGATAACTTGACTGATCAGAATATATGATTAAATGGAACACTGGTTTTCCAGGCATGCCTAGTACATAGTAGGTACTTGACATAATATTAACTGATTTAAGTTGATGCCTATAATAGAATTTTCTATTCTTTTATTTTATATGAAATTTTACTTTCTGATAATTCCATTTTTTAAAAAGACTTACCTGTCTTTCTAGCAGTTGATGAGGTAGACAATATAATCACTCTTTACTTAAGAAAGCTTAGTTGCCAGTTGCAAACTTATCAGGGGAGTTAATTGCTTGCAGAATATTTTTTTATGTTTGTCAATTATTCTCCATTCTAATAGCCCTCCTTCCACCTAGAATTTTTTATTATTCCCCTTGTAGAAATGAGGATGAGGTTCTAAGAGCTCAAACCATTTGCTAACATGTACACAGTTAGTGTTCAAGTTGAGGCTCTGCAGAGGTCACTGTTTTCAAATCCTACATTGTTTCCACAGTAGCTGATGAACTTCACTTTCATCCCAAATGCCAGTCTCTGCCTATGTGTCCTGGTGAATGCTGAATATGGCTCCACATGAGTGTATTGTGTGCATGTGAGTGAACCATGTGTTGTGTATCTCTGTGCAGGTTTACGTGTGTCTTTTTCATTGTGTGTGAGTCTGTCTGGGTGTGTGGCTCCACTTCTGTGTTTTTGTGGGGTTGTCTGTCCATGCATCTGTTTATATCTTTGGGAATGGGTTCCTGCTCTTGGTCTAACTGTGTGCATCTGTGTCTGTGCATTTGTTCATGTCTGTGTGTGTTGGTGTTTCAGTCTGAATGTGTCTATCTGTGAGTATGTGTATCTGTAGGTATGTCTGTAGATCCTTGTCTGTGTTATTGTCCAAATCCATGTGTCAGTCTATCTGTCTGTGTCTGTTGACCTGGGAGTGGATGACTGCATCTGTATGTAAGTCCCTGGGTCTGTGTTCTACTCTTGAAAATGGCAGATATTTCTATACTTGATTATTTTTCATTTTCTGCTGGAAGGCCTATGAAGGCTTATGAAGAATAAACATGAAAAGTCTGCACATGGTTGTACCTTATGCACTCTTTCCTTCACTGTTTCCCTCTCAACATTGTCTTGAATCTTGAATCTGATTGTCAGCAATATGTCATTGGTAGCACTCTGACAGAGGTTCGCTTTTAGTTAAGATCAATTGCAGTGGTGACATTTGCAACCAAGATTAGAATTTCCCAAAGTACTATCTTCCCATTATGGATTGAAATACTTGCTTATATTTTTGGTAGAACCCTGATTTGCCCTTTATGTCTTTTTTTATATAAATGATAAATGATGTCAACAGCATTGGTTCTGAGAAAAAAAAAAACACAAAGAGTGCCTTTAATAATGCATTGCCCAGTATCATTAGTTTCCCTTTTTAGCTATAAGATTCCCTCTAGTTCTCATCAAAGAAAATCACTCTAAATTATTCTCTTATTGACAATCAATATAATTTTTATGAAAAGAGAAACCATGACTTTTGGGTCCTCTTGCATATGTTGATAGTAATATATCAACATTAAAATTAATCTCAATTTTCCATCTGTAAAATGGGAACAATTTAAAGAAATACTTTGGTGAACTCCAACATTAAATATATATATATATATATATATATATATATATATATATATATATATATATATATATCATTGGTTTTATTAAGACTTTTCTATTCTGTTAAGAACATGATTCCGGGCTGGGGATGTGGCTCAAGCCGTAGCGCGCTCGCTGGCATGCGTGCGGCCCGGGTTCGATCCTCAGCACCACATACAAACAAAGATGTTGTGTCCGCCGAGAACTAAAAGATAAATATTAAAAAATTCTCTCTCTCTCTCTCTCTCTCTCTCTCTCTCTCTCTCTCTCTCTCTCTCTCCCACTCTCTCTTTAAAAGAAAAAAAAAAAGAACATGAGTCCTCTGATCTTAGTAACATTCCTTCATGAGAGATTGGTAGCAAGTGTAATCTTTCTCACTCTAAGACCACTGATTTCAGTGCCATAAAATGATTTCCTCAGGTCTATGCAAATATCAGGAATGGAAGAAGGAATGGAATCCTGTTAAGTCAGCCATACCTAGGTCTAAACCTTAGCATAGCAGATTAATTAATGATCCTTTCACCTCAACAACACCTGTAGCACTAGCTGTCACGTAGGGCCTGTTACTTACTTTCAAGTGCCTTTGTTTACTCACTGGGAAGTGAAAATGATGATTACACCACACAAACTTTTGGGAAAGATTAAATAAAATAACATGTGAAGCAAGCTGAATGCAAATAAAGATTCTTCTGGCTTCTTTGTGTTGTTTGTACCCGTAAGTACATCTTGGGAGTTATGTTGGAAATGCTCATTATCTGACATATGGAGTTTGTGTTAGATGCTTGACTTTCAGAGAACTATCGACTCGTCTCTTTCTGTCCTACACTCTGATCTGGGGGACAGGATAGATACATAAAAGGGAACCTGACAGCACAGAAACCAAGTAGCAAATGTGAGAAACAAGTTGTAAGAGCAGTTAAGCTCATGAAGACAAAGGATGCCCTGCTGATCATGACTGGCAAGGTGGAAAGAAAGGTGCTGGGGAACAGGAAGGGCTTGAAATGCCCCAAAGAAAGGACAAACAAAGTATGCAGATGAGTGTCCAGGTGAGGCCCCAGCACAAGTGTGGATGAGGCATGTGTCCTCTCATCTGGGGAATAATGGCCTTTGGACAGTTCTAACAGGGAAAGAGCAGGCTCTGAGGGAGAGGAAAGCAGCATTCAGGTAACAGAAGCCTTAAGTCCCAGGCTGAGAAATTTGACACAGACTTGGTGTGTGTGTGTGTGTGTGTGTGTGTGTGTGTGTGTGTAAGATGCAGAGAATGAATAATAATGATGGAAGGGGTGGTGACTGAAGTAAATTGAGTGTATTTTGCCACACAGATAAACTTGCAGAAAGTCAACTTGTTACACAGAAACTATAGAAATGATTGATAATTGATTCTCTATCAGTGGGAGAAACTTTAGGGATACTGGATTGTAAATACAAATGAAATTTTGAAATAACTAACAATTTGTAGGCATTTTTGATTGACAAATAGTTTTATACAAAACTCTCCTTGATTTTTCCCCCAAAAATGTGAAATAATATTATTATTTGTTGTTGTTGTTAGCTCCCATTAGAAATTAAAAACAAAAACACTGAGAATTCATGAAGGAAAGTCTGGGTTCAAATACTAGCTCTTCGCTATATAAAGTCTGTGCTTTCTACTGTACCACATTGTAGGTTACTATTATCAATAACTTCAATAATTTCAATAACTCTTTTCTGTTCCTCTACACTGAGTCTGAAACGCTCAGGCATTCATTATTCATTGATTGCACACTTATGATTAGAGACTAGATTTTTGGAAGTAGTAGTTACTCTTGTGTGGATAAAAAATTATTTTCACCTGAGTCTTTCTGTACTTTGAGGCCTTCATCAGGCAGAAGAAATTTGAGGGTTACTTCTTAGTGGGCATTGGAAGAACTTTGAAGTTTCTTTAAGCCATCACTAGTTGCTTTGCCTCACTGAGACTTTCTCTTCTTTCTTCTATTAGAGAAGTTGTGGGTTCATTGCTCTCAGCTGTACTTCTCTGTCTCTGTCTCCTTATATGTATGAAGATTTATTATTCTCTTTCTTCCTTCTTGTTCTCTCTTTTCTTTTCTTCTCCCCCTTCCTCCCTTCCTCTTTCCTTTTCTTGTCATTACTATCCTATAGCTTACTGTAGTTAGGGAGCAGTTTCTGACCACTGATAATTTTTCTCTGAACTGTTCCAGTTGAAAGAGGTAGCTACTGTTCCTAGAGTCTTCAGTAGTGGAGCTCTAGCCTGTAAGACATCCTTCTCCCTTAGCAGTCACAGGAGCTCCTGGGTGCACAGCTCCTGTGAGAGGGCCTCTGAAACTGCATAGGAATCACCATTCATGAAGGAGACAGCACAGGCATTAAGAGACATCCAGTGCAAATTCATTCAGAATCTAATACTCATTTTATTTATTTATGGCTACACAGAAAAGTCTTAGACTTTAATAGCTTCAGAAAGTTAATTTTATAAAACAAATACTGACTTGTAAAGCTTTGGAAGCAAGATAGACCCTAAGCTTCCTGATTTCATGACCTCTACCTAAAACTGAGTTAAGTCTCATGAATTCAGTCATGCAAAGTTAAAAGGAATTCAGCCTGGATTTTGAATCTAGAAACCTGTTTTCTAGGTTATTATCTGTGGGATCTTGTGGGGGAAACCTCTAATCTTACTGTGCTTCAGTATATACTGTGTAATCAATAGATTATGCTTTACATAGGAGATATAGAAAAGACTTTATAGTTTATATAATGTTGATAGTCACCATGGTTGAACATGGGCCAAATTTTGATGTGTGGAGCAGGGGATCCCTGTAGATGACTTGGCTTGGAAGGGAAAATTTATGCTATGTGCCATCTTCTCTTGTGTCATTGAATCATATGACTCAAAGCTGTATTAGGCCAGCAGCACAAATATGTAGCCTGTCCTCACTACTTTTCCATGAATAAGACAATTTTTTAGTTTATCATCTTTGTGGGTAGTAAGGAAAGGAGAGTTTATAGAAAGAAGAAATGAAGTCTTATTTCAAGTAAATCAGATCTGTTGTTCCCAAGATCTTTGGAATTTAAGCAGGCATTTCTCAAAGAAATGGCAGAGGTCTGAGAATTTGAGAAACATAGGTGGATTTCCTGATCAACACAATACAATGAGATCAAAAATTGAGATAATGAATTTCACGTGACTTTGTAAATGGTTTTCCAGAATCATTTTCTCAAACTCTAATATTAAAAGATAACTTAATGAGATAAAAAATTACCTAAAACAATGTATGTTTTAGAGAATATTAAATATTGATATATCTTCAAGTATAAGCCATAGTAAAGGATGAAGTTTACAGTTAAATCAGCTTATCCAGAAGGTAAAGTATATGACCATGAAGTTTAAAAAAATTGAGAGTGCAAATATGAACACTTCAGACACAGTAACTGGTCTTCAAGGGAAAACTAATATTTCAAACCAAGTAGTGCCTGAGTAGATTTTATTAAGACTTGTTTATTTTGTCTGAGCGTTCTAATAATCTAGCCCTTTATGTTGGATTATCAATAAGAGACCACAGTCCACAACCTGAAGCCTTATTTAAATGGCAGGTTTTAACATGCAGGTCTGATACAGGGCAAGAAGGCTGGCTGGCCCTATGAGGCTTTTTGTTTTGATGGTTGTTTTTGCTTTTTGTTTGGTCATCACCTCACCTAGAGAAAAGAAAAATTTTGATCATAATATAAATTTGAATGTTTTATTTAATTAGTAAAAAACAGATTTAGTCTTTTTTGGTTTTGCTTTCCTTCATATCAAATATGGTGGAAGAGTTAAATAAGAGCTACATTCTTAAACTTTTATATCATGTTTAAGTATCATTATATTCAGGACTTTCTTATGTCATTAATTGGTCTGAAAGAATCACTGCAAATTCTATAAAGATTTTAAAACTCTGATAATTATAATGTTCACATGGGAAGTTGTTTGCTCTATGAATAACTGCGGTTTTTTTGAGACTGTGCAAATCCATTTTAGGTAAGTATCATTAGACAATCTTTGAAACTGACTGAACAATCTTCCTGCCTCATAACCTATTCTGGCTAATTTTCTCCTGGACTCAGCAGAAAATAGAGAAGGACCAGGAGAACCGTTATCCAAGCTTTAGGAATAAACTTGTAGTTGTTTACTGGTGGTCCTTTGTTAGAGCCCTTAGAGGAGTTGCTTTTATTTCATGTAGATGACCTGTGGTCTAGCTGGATACCATTTCGAATTCTGTAGGAACAGTTGTTTAGTTACATTGAACATTGTTTAATTCTGCCACGTGACCAGCACGTGAGCTTCATAAAAGAAGGTTCGATGCATAAAAAATTGCTAGTGAGTCTTAAAATTAAAGAGACAAACTCTCATTACCTTTATTCCCAGCTCCGAGACGGCTTCTCCTAGCTCTGGCCTCCAGCCACCTAATGTGGTGGTGAGATTTACAGAAGAGGCTAGCGAGAGAGGGAGCGCATGCCAGGGAGTGAGCTTTTATTGGGGAACAAAAAAATTCAAGGAAAAATCCCATCCAATGAAGATTAAGGGGGGCAGCATCCCAAGGTCAGGGCCAAAGATTGGATCTTTAGGTCAGTGGCCAGGCACGCTTCTGCATGGACAAGCCCTTGTACCTGGGACAGGGTGGAGGGAAGGCTCTGACACCTTTGTATCTAAGTGCCTCTCACCCAGCCAGGGAGGTAACTCAAATCACGTGCAAGGATGGCCTCCCATATTTAATTACATAATATTAGACCAGGAATTCAGATTCTACTGTTTAAAATATCTCAGTATTTAGTTCTCAAACTTGAATTATCCTAGGAAGTTCTAATATATGAATTAAGTCATAAATTCAGCTCCAATGCTATTATCATCTTGATATTTAAATTGCTGAACATGAAGCTGAAGATTGACTCTGAGTTATTGAGAAACAAAGTTGGTTCAGTCTCTACCCTCATTGTCATGGCCTGTTATATACTGCATTTCAATTTGTAATTTCTGAATGTGCAGAGGACAACCATTTCTCCCCAATACAATGAGTAAGAAACTCTACTCAAATGTACTTTAAGTTGGAAATACTTCAAGTTTGTGTCAATTAGCCAGTTGTAAAAACAGGTGATTTCAATTTATATTTATTTATCTATTTTTTTCATTTATAGATACAGTGAAAGGGAATAATAAGCACTCGGCCCATGCGCTGCTTGCAGCCTCTCTGATGACAAATGACTGATGGGTGTAAAGCCCATACCTCATTTACATCACAGGCATACTGTACTCTACTTGGAATATTAGTTTCTTGGGTTGACAGTGTTGTTTAATACACACAATGATCAGCACATTTTTAAAGACTGCAATAATCATAGGAATGTAGCAGTGATATGGGAACAATAGGAAATAGCAAGGCATAACGACATACCCATCATTGTTCTGTTCTCATCCTTCCTAACAAGTTTGGTTTCCCTTGGAGTCTAACAAAGGGTTATGAATTTAGTAGAGGAAATGTGGAACTAGGTATAAGAATGATACATCTATTCCTAAGCTTCATATTCAGAGGGGAAAAAATTTTGACTACATGGGGAACAAACTGCCCTGAAAGCTTTAAGGAAATATGCATGTGCTTATATAATCTTCAAACAAGATTTGAAGCCTTTTACAAAAGTGGCCTCATTTAATCTCAAGTAAGTATGTGGATATCACAAAGAAAAAAGGAAGAGTAAGATATAGGAAATTAACTGAATCTTCAAAAATATGCAAAATTCAAATTCCTAATAAAATATTTTCTGCTATACTAATTAGCATGCAATTTACAAAATCTGTTCTTAGCATGATAACATCTTCATGGTTTTCACACATTCACTAAAAGATCATAATCTCATAGCAGTTTTTACTCACATTGTTCAAGATTTTAGCAAAAGTTCAGTCCTGATGGTATTTTACAAGCAGTTAGCATGTTCCTGTTCTATAACTATTTGCAGTATTGCCAAGTAACTCTTACACAAGGTCAATAAATAATTGTAAGCCCAGATGTTTGAAACGGATATAGCAGATACACCGAAGCCATATTTTAAATACAGCTACTTTCCCTTTGTCCTCTCATCCACTTCACAGCATTGCACTCTGCCATTTTCAGTTCTCTTCTAATTAAACCTAGATGCCTGTTCGGCGTGTATGTGTTCCCACACGTGCCCCTCTCATATGCACTGTGAAGAGACATCCCGTGTCATTGTTGCTGACTTGAGATATTCCAACAAGAAATTTGACTTGTTCAAATTGAACTGTAGCATTCTTTTTTCTTTTGAACTATAGCATTCTTTGTCCCTTCAGTTCACCTACTAATAAGGAAATTACTCAGATTGAGACATGATTTCCCACTTCACATAGCAAATAACCAGTGTGTGTAAGCTCCCTGCCTGGACTGACTTTCCTCATTTCTGTGTCCCTTCATTGAGACACTAAAGCAAGCTTTCATCCAGTGTTGCTAAATACAGCAAAAGAAATTAGGTATTAGGAAAAACCAGGAACATTATTAAATTTGCTTTTGAAATAGAGATGCTATTTAATTTTCAGGAACTAAAAAAAGAAAGTGAGTAAAAAATATAATTTTGCTTACTTCAGCTTTAGTTTAAAATTCCATATAAGAGGTTGTGAGGGGAATGGGAAAAAAAAAACAAGGAGAGAAATGAATTACAGTAGATGGGGTAGAGAGAGAAGATGGGAGGGGAGGGGAGGGGGGATAGTAGAGGATAGGAAAGGTAGCAGAATACAACAGTTGCTAATATGGCATTATGTAACAATGTGGATGTGTAACCAATGTGATTCTGCAATCTGTATTTGGGGTAAAAATGGGAGTTCATAACCCACTTAAATCTAATGTATGAAATATGATATGTCAAGAGCTTTGTAATGTTTTGAACAACCAATTAAAAAAAGAAATTAAAATTTTTGTTAATTATCATCTCCCTATGCAGAGTTTTTGTCATGTACCTAAAAATGGTGCTTTGTAACATACATGTCTTGGATTTTTTCCCTTTGAAATACTTATACTAATTCCTAAAAAGGCTATGACATTATTAGAAAAAAGTTATTTTATTTTAATTTTACTTTTTTAAGAGATAAGAGAGTATTATGGCTATATTCAGGAATTTTTAATTTGTATCTTATTTAGTCTGGTGTACAATGTGACACCAGTTAATTGTATGTTATTTTGTGGTAACTACATGTTAACTCTGTTGGAAGTAATGGTAATTATACTGTAATTGATATCAGATCTCCCACATCTTTAGAAAACCATACAATTAACACATATCACCACAGTTGGACACTATCTTTTGTCCTTTGTAATGTTGCCATATTGAAGTATTATTTTGAATAGAGTTCCTAAATATTTTCTTCTTTTAAACTCATTTAAAATTTTCAATTTCCAAAGGACTTTTTAAAAATTTTTATTAAATGAAAGCATAGTTTCTGAATTTTTAGTTTACTCAACCTTTAAAAAAAAAAACACTTCCACAATCAGGCAGGGTTAAGTTTATTTTTTATTGAAAATTCATTTGTGACTTCCTTTGACCTTATTAGTACTTCCTTTTTCCTAGAAAGAAGATAATAATAAAATATGCAAAATCTTAATTTCAAGGAGTTAATCACTCTTTTTTTTTCACTGAAGAGAGGCCCTTCTTCTTAGCAGCAATGTTTACACTCATGTTACTTTTCTTACAAACTAAAAAGGGATGTATTCTGTGTGCATACCTCCATAGCGAATACCAAACTAGGGATGTGGAGGCATATTTAAACCAAATTCAGGTTAAAACAATTTCCCTCTGGTTTTTCCTCTCCTTCCTTTGCCTTTCTGCTGCTATGTCCCTTCCCTTCAATTGCTTTTGCCTATAGTGGGGACAGAATTTCAGAAGTAGCAAATAAATGCTTTCTGGCAGAGTGTGACTGTGGTTTGGTTGGCTTATTTGACAAATGGATTATTTTTTAGTGCTTTCCTTGAGAATATGAATAATTACTCAAGAATTTTTTATGACATGGCAAAGTGATTTTGCTAGTGTGTGCTGCAGTGTAGATCTGAGAGCAAAAAAGTCAAGTATCATAGAATCATGAAATTTTAGGACTGGAAGAAACCATGGAGATAAATTAATTCAACTCCCTCATTTCATAGATGAGGTAAATGGGGACTAGCATAGTTTGTAAGAGTACAAAGTGACTCAGTGAAAGAAGTAGGACTGAGATCTGGAGGCTGAGGCATGTTCTGGGTCCATTTACTTGTGGCTTCAGGGCTTCAGGTAAGCACCCTAACCTTCCAGGCTCAGGGCTCTGAATGAAGAGGCTTTTACATTTCCTCCTGGCACTGAAGCTTCCTGATTTTTTTTCTTTAAGATATATGTTATTTTTGTAACATATTTCTTTAAATTATAGGAGAATCTCAGGGGATTTATTTATACATTTCATAAATTACAACAAATGCTTGGTAGTAATGTTTTACATTTTTCTACCTTTTATGTTTATGTTTCTGCAAGAAAAAAATCTTCCAAATTATCAGTTTGCCAGATAAAATTGAAATAGTTATATTTTTGAAGAAAATATTCATTCTTTTGGTTTATATAGCTTTGATGTCTTCAACTTGAATTAATTGCACCTGTGTTTCCACAAACAATATTTTTAAAATATGCATCATAAATTAAATAGGTATTGGAATCAAATTGCCTAGATTCTGAACTAGGTAGAATTCCCAGGATATCTTTTTTTTTTTTTTTTTTTGACAAAGACATTTGCTTAACTGGCCATTAATTTTATTGTGATAACTTTTTTTCATATGGTAAATGTTAGAATAACAAAGTCTTATTGGTGGTTTACGTGGAGATAAAGTTCTCCAGTTTTTAAATCATGTGTTCAGTTTTAATAGGAGTTTGTATAATTTTACAATGGAACTTCTTGTGAACTTGTTACTGAAGCAAATAGTTAACCAGAGAATATGCAGGAACAAATCTGCATCATGCCTCTCTATACACAAATAAAAAGTTGAAACCACATATAAGTGGGAGTTGGGCTGCCACACAACTGGATTTGCTTAAATCTGAATGCTTTATAACTCTACTTGGGAGTTGCAAACCTATAAATAACCTTGCAATTGGTTAAAACCATATTAAAACCATATGAATGAGACAGAAAGCATTTGGTTAAAGGGGTTCAGTAAGCACTATAATCCTGATGAAACTAATTTAATTCAGTGGTTCCCAAGGCTAAAAGGTTCTCATATCTTCAGAGTTAATGCTACTGTATCATTTATCATCTGATGGCCAATGACAAGAGTCTAAGTGTGTGTTATAGGAGATGTAAGGATGATCTTGTTGCCAGGGTTGTGGAGACAGAACTTGCTTAGTTTGGTGTACTCTTCAAATCCTAAGGGAAACTTGTCATACATCACTTGAGAATGTTTTTGAAAGTTCCATAAAACATATCCACAAGAAGCTCTGCAGACATTAGTTCATTTCAGTAGGCCTGTGCTGCCTGCTTCTCCTCTTGCCAGGCACAGTGCTAGCTGGGGATAGGGAGGGTCATAAGACACTTTCCCTCCCCCAAGGAGCTTAAGATCTAGTGGCATATATCAGTATGTTGAGAGGAAATCTGAGAAGCTTATGCTAGTCTTTATTTTTTCTTTTTCATGCCTCAAGTATAAGTCTTCTGGTTTGGGAAAACTTGCCAAGCCCTTGCAAGTCTTCCTTCCTTCTAAGCAAGAACTTTCTCTTTTGAAGAATCATATATAGGTAGGTAGATACTTACATACATATATACACGTGTACCTACGTACATACATACTTACAAACATAAATACAGACATAGAACTTTCAACAGATAGAACCACTACTAGGTCCTAGTGGCAAAAGCTTCCAGAGAATCTACTAGGATGTCATCTCCAAAATTTGCTGCTTTATTATCTGATAATTTTTGGCCAGCAGCAAGAATTTTTTGTGTGGGTTATAGGAGATGTAGTTACCATTTTACTAGTTTGCTGGGGCTATCATAACAAAATATCACAAACTGGGAAACCTAAAGAACAGAAGTTTATTTTAACTTAAAGAACAGAAAGTTATTTTCTTCCATTTCTGCAAGTTGGAAGTCCAGGATCAAAGTGTCAGTAGATTTGGTGTCTCCTAAGGCCTCATTCTTTGGCTTGTATATAGACATCTATTTTCTGTGTCCTGGCATGGTCTTTCCTCAGTGTACACACATCCTTTGGGTTTCTTTTTGTGTCCAAATTTCCTCCTTTTATAAAGATATAGTCAGATTGAATTAGTGCCCACCCTAACAGCCTCATTGCAACTGATCACTTCTTCAAAGGCCCTGTCTCCAAATATAGTCACATTCTGAGGTACTAGAGGTTAGGTCTTCAATTTGAGAATTTTTGAAGGACACAATTCAACCAAAAACAGCTATTTTTGATTAGCTTGTATATTCTCAAACACTTGTGATCCCCACCCCTGTTTGACCAAATGCTTTATTTCTCTGTTGTGTTTCCCTAGGAAAACTCTTATTTCTTATTTCTCAAGAGGAATTAAACTGAAATCAATATTATTTTATTTAAGTTTATTCTGTTGTCCTTTCATAATATATTGGCATTTTTAATTCAAAAAGTGAATTACTAAGCAGTACAAGAGATGTTCAAGGGAAAATGGGGGGAGGGCGGGCAGTTGAAATTCTAGGGAAAAAGTCTTAGGGAAAGGCAAAGCACTTACAAATAATTACTTTCATATAATAAAACTAAGGTAGATTTCCTGTATCTCTCCACTACACCATCCTTGACCAAGAGATTATTTTATTGTTTCTTTTACTTGCATACCTTCTTTATATTTATCTATCTTTCAATCATATTTCACTGCTTTTTATAAAGATCTGAAAATTAACTTCATTGTATCTAAAAGTAAAATGAAAAGAAGGGAGGGAAATAATTTTACCAGGATTATCAGGATTTATCTTCTGACTGCCTAAAATACCTCATGAGAGGCACTTATGATGTGAAGATAATAAGATATGGACATTGCCATTTCAGAACAAATCAAGGAGCCATATAAACAGAAATATAAATAAATAATTATAATATACTTGTTAATAAGTGTAATATGATGCTGGGACAAAAGAAGGGAGTGAGAGGTTCTACCTGGGACTGGTGAAAGGAAGTCAACAAAAGATTTTGTTGAGAAAAAATGCTTTAATGGAGCTTTAAAAGGATTAGTTGTGATGAATCAGAAAGGGCAAAGCATTCTGGGAGGAAAGAATTGTAAATGGAAATACACAGAGCTGTGGAATATCACATTTAGGAAACTTCAAGAAGTTCCATTTTATCAGAATAGGGAATATAAACTGGAATGAGTCAAACATGAAGCTGGTAAGAGGAGCAGGAACCATATCATTAAAGGTCATACAAGCTATCCGTACAAGCTTGTTTCTTACCATGCAGTGGGTGGGGAACCTTTGAGGGCCAAAAAAGTAGACAATAACAAAGATCCAGCTACTACATGGTTAGTAGGGTTGAGATCTGAATTTAGTTGTGAGATCCTTAGCAGCTAAGACTAAAAGAATACATCTTTGATTATATAGTTCCATTTGGCAGGAAAATGGATATTGGCCTTTGGATCAGGACACTATCTTCATTAGTGTTTAGCTTTGAAACATTTAGTAAATACTAAATAATATATTTAGCAGAAGTGGATATTTTAGGAATTGCTTTTTTTTTTTTTTTTGCAAGGCACTCACACACGCAATCTCTCATTTAATCATTAACAACCCTGTAGCATGAGCATTTTCTATCCCATTTTATGAATGAGGGAATGGGCTCAGAGAGATCACATGGTAAGTAAGTTGTAGGGTTATGATTCTCAATTCACCTCAGCACAAATACCTACCCAAATTTTGTTTAAATGACTTAAATAAAAATACAGAAACTTTTTTGAGCCTCACATTTTTTCCTTATAAAATTAATAGCAAGAGTAGTATTTTCCTTGAATCATTGGTGTGAGGTAAAAATACTCGTTGGAAAGACCTTTGTACCAGCAGCTGATCTGTAAGTGGCACCCTAGCCGACCACTAGTTGAAAGGTGCATTTGTGCTCTGTGGGCAAAACACTGTTGGAAAATTCAGCCCTTAGCTACATCATGAGTCCTAGCACAATTTTAGTGTTAAGGATGTATTAAGAGCCAGACAAATTAATAGTTTGGGCTGACAAAATGTTATTTAACAATGAGATTCAATAATGAACTTCATTTCTCCCAGCCAGAGTCTTTATTATCATGATTACTGACTCTGAAACCATCAAAATGTCACTATGAAAGTAAATTCCAGTGCCTCTAAAATACCTTCCTCCAAAAAGAATCACCTTTTAAAAAGCAGATGTGGTTGCTTTCCAACATAAAGCCTACAGTTTTTGATCCTTCATTAAATTATTAAGTGTAAAATAAAGAATATAAAATAAAGGATGATAAAGTGACAGTTTGTTGAGGCAATAAAAAGGAAACCAAACATGTGGTTAAGTAACATCTCATGAGAATCACATCATGGCAAAATCAAGGAATTAGAGCATGTCATTCAGAGTAAAAGACAGAGTATTGGTCAAATCATGTGTCATTGTCCTGCTTTCAAAACAATACAAACAAAACAAAACAAAACTTTTTACTTGGAAATAGATACTGTTTTATAAACAGTATTAAATTCAGTATTAATCTACCATGCCTTTATGGTACGTGATGTCTCCTTTAACTAGTGTTTCTCAAAGACTTAAGCAAAGATGCAAGTATTTACCTGCAGAAATTCCAAGTTAGAATTCACATTAAGTCATATAATCAAATGCATTTTTCTATTGCAGTCTTTTAAAGTTATTTCTCTCTCTTGTAAAATATTTAAGGTGTTTTTCTGGATTTCCTTTTTCTGATTATTATTGCTTAGATATATGACCAATACAGTGTGGAGTGTTGAGTCTAAACATGTCTTTTATAACCATTAAAAATTACAGAATTAGTAGTTTTTGATCCTTTGGGGCTCTCTCTTATACAGTGTATTTTTTATTTTTGTAGGTAAATAAATTATGTGGCCTTATATAAACTTGCAAGTATTTATTGACACTAATACTAAACACTGTGTAAAATATATTTTTTTAAAAAAAAGGTCTAAGATATAGTCCCTGGCTTGTAAAATCTTTTGGTATTGCTAGGGTAGACTTGGCAGTGTACATGAGCCAATTTGTTAATATAGTATCTTAAATTAATCTCTAATTTGTTAACATAGTATCTTAAAAGCTGGGGGGTAGCTGAAATGCAATAGCAAATAAGAAGGTCTGAAAAGTTCTGAATTAGAGACATGAAGTAGAAGAATATAAGGAAGGTGTGTGAGGAGATCAACTGGGGAGGACAGTGCAGGCAGATCAGAGGAAAATGCAGCCATGAGTTTGGTATGTAGACTGGAAAGCGCTCAGGTAGTTAGAGATGACAGAAAGGTGTCAAGGGGAGGGACCACAGCAAGAGCTCTATTAGAAGGAAAATCAGCAACCCTGGATGATTGACTAGACAGAGAAGGACAAGGAAAGTAGTGAGGCAATTGTGCTGGCCAGTTGGCGTTGACATAAACACAGGACAGGAAGGAAACTGGATAAGGGGAATGCTGCTTTTGCAGGGAAGTCTTTACTTTTAATTTAGGAAAGCATTTTCTTGGGTCATAGATCTACTAAAATATACAAGTAGCAATCAGATGTCCAGAAAGATTGAAGTTTGGAGCTGGTATGAAAATAATAAGACTTCATTCAGCAAGCACTCAATAACTTAGATAGAGTTGAAACTTTGAGGATAGACACTATCTGAAAACACTATCTGTGGTGGCCTTACAGAATTTCTATTCATGATACACATATTTTTTATTTCTCAAAAATTCTGCTTCAGGAGTTCACAAAAAATGTGATGGGATTTCAGTATTAATCTTTCCTACAAAATTCCTTATTACAAATTGGAAGTTTTGGGAAAGTCTTTAATATTTAAATGTGTATTTAGGTATGTAACAATAAAATCTTGTTTACTTAAAAAGAATCATACTAGATTCTCCATGTTAGAAGATAGGTACTACTAAATCCATGATTATATGAGTGTAGAATTTTGGTTTTAATGTCTTCTATCTATATAAATAGAATATCTGGCAATTAGTTAATAACATACATTTAAGTTTATTTAAGAGAGGCAAGGCAATGTAGAGAGCATCCTAATTATAATGTATTTTACATAAGAAAATAATACAAGATGATTATTTTTTACTCATTTTAACAACAATATAACTAATGACCCCCTGATCATTTGTTGTGTGGCTGCTATGAATGACCCCATATTCAGAAATTCCTTAGAAATAAGCTTTTGAATAAAGATTGGTTGGTACAGTGCTTCTCATTTGGGCCATTGGCATAAAATATATCCCATCATTGTCTAGATATATGTACTTAAATGAAATATATTTGCAAAGCAACAAACAAAAAGCTTCTCTCAGCATGTGCCATTTTCCCTTTCAGATTATAGAAAAAGGGACCCTGTTTACAGAATTTGTGGCAGGGTATAGGCTGGTCAGTTTTGGTAAATCCAGAGGAAAGGTGCCCGGCACATTATTATGTTGGTGTGTTGTTTTTTAGGCGATGGCCGCAATCAGTCATCTTGCATATGGTTTGAAAAAGGCTTGTCTGGCTGGCAAGCAAACTGTTATTTAAGTACACAATCCACTCCACTACTGAAACAGTTTTGCCAAACTTATCCAAGTATTCTCACATGCTTAAAGATGGTATAAATATCATTTATTGCTAGCAGTTTTCTTCAGACTATATGGAATGTCTTCCTGCTGCCTGATCTAAGTGTCCCAGTTTACATTATGGCCTTTACTGCCTCTGTTTGATGGAGTGATCAGTAAAAATTTAATGACACTATAAAATAATAAAAATGTCATTAATTTACCACGGATCTTGGATGCAGTGGTTGTAAAGTTACATTAATAAACAGAATATTTTTTACAACAAAAAGCATTGTTACGTGGGAACGTATAAATAACACACATAAATTTAAGAGCAATTTTACTGTTAGCACACACATTATTATGGAATAGCCAATAAGTGTATAAAACATAGTATATAAAATTTTATTAAAATATACTGTGCACATCAAAAATTCAGCTTTTATCTAAGTGCAAAGAAAAGCCATTATTGTGTGCTTACTGTTTCATTGCTGTTCTTTCCCCGGATCACAATTTTACATTTGTTGCAAGTAAGAGGAAGTAGATTTTTTTTTTCCCTCTATGAAAACAAACCTCTGGTCTTTTAGTTACCCCAAATCCATTCTCTCTCTCCACTGATGCAAAGACATAATTGATCAATCTTGCCATGGTAGGGAGGGAAAAGTTGCTAATTTAATGCAAAGTTAAAAATAATGCCTGAGGAGTTGAATGGTTTGTTCAGTGACTCTGGAAATAAGGGATAATAATGCAGTAGTCTATCTGTCATCAGTGAAGCTGCCCCGTCATTGACTCTGATAATATGTGAAGATGATGGATGCTACCATCTTGTGGCTTGTAACATTTAACATTCATCAGCTCTCACTAAAGGGGGCTTTATCATTTAAATATCTTTATTTAATATGCAACATCTACCTCATACATCATAATTTCAAAGCACTTAGAGAGCCAACAGTCCAACAACACGGCAGAGCTGACTTTAATTTTTTCAATAACTTTTATGTTGACTGCATGTTTGTGACTGACAATGCATAAGTAAGTGTCTTATCACATTGCTGCATGTAAAATGTACATTTCACTGTCAACATGAAGATGGGGAAGTGGGGTATCGGGATTAAATTAGCATTGAGATATTTTTATTATGTCTCCAAAATATCCTACTTGGGAGCTATGTACCTTGTGAGGGCTGGTTCAAATGTGTGGCAGAAATTTGGACTTAAGAACTTGCCACCCACTGCCTATATTTGTTCCATATAGGGGCGTACCCATTGGCATGTAATGGTCAGAAGTTTAAACTTCTTGGAACTAAAGTATCTCTCTGTTCATGTTCACATCCTGTATTTACTAGGCTTGTGTTCATCCTCATTGGTAAAATTTTGCTTAGCTCAGCTGCCCAGACCTAACTTGTAGACATCAGGCCCTCTTATCGTATGGTTATGTGGCTGGAAAATAAATATTCTGAGCTATTCTTTGAAGAAAAGAAGAAAATCTTCTGGGAGACGAGGTGGGAATTTATATGAAAGGGCATGGCTTTGCAGAGTCCTGCTTTAATCTCAAACACAGTGCTTAATATTATCAAATTTAAAATGCAACCCAGTGCCCTAAACAATTTTTATCATTGATTTATTTTCTGTCTATTTAACAAGTTTTTCATGGAATATTCTTCCTTGTCTTCTATGCTGTCAAAATATTGATATTTTATAGGGAAAGTATCTTTGCAAAAGAATTTTTTTCAATGAAGTCAGAAAAATGTATGACTTCAAAGACACTGTGAATGTGTTGTTGAATGTTCTGGATGTTTTTTGTTATGATTAAAAACAAGCTGATACTACTGAATTGTGAGTGCACTTCATTTTTATAAAAGAAAAGATATTATCATCATGTAAGCTTTGTTGTCTTAGGATTTTACAAACCATGGCATGTAATTTTCCCTCTTCTCCTTCCTTGTCAAAATATTGATATTCTTTCAGGAACTTTATTTATTTTATTTTTTTTTACTGAGAATATTTTCTGGTAAAATCAAAGAGAATGAATGACTAGAAAGATACTTGAAATATGCATATTGATAGGTAGCACGGTCTGTTGATTTTCAGAGAAAGTTGTTTTTCCCCCCATAAAAATACAGTTAAAGGTTGCTCTTCCAAGAAGATTGCAGGTGTCACATCAAAACTCCTTTTGCATTTAACATAGGGAAAGCATTCACATGCAAATATCTCAAATGCGAAACAATGTGATAAAACAAAGGTTGAATATTTTGCTTTCCCTGATACTACTCATCTTCACTTTAATTCTTTTTCTTTACATCATGACAACTGGAAGTGCTACTCAAAAATAGGAATTGGCTGATTAAAAGCAGCTGTCCTCCCCCTGACAATGTGTGAAACTCCCACATGGCTTGTGGTTGCTTTCTGTTGTGTCCTGCATCTGGGTTAATTTGTTCTTGGGCAACAGTGTTTTCACATAAGAAGATATTAGGGAACTGTACTTGATTTGGTTTTTATTTTCATTCTGTCTTTTTAAAAAAGTGTTGTATTTTCAGAGGTTTCCCCACATATTGCTATTAAAACAAGTTACCATTACCCAGTTCAAGAAATTCATGATTATAATTTTTGTTGCAAATCTTTCATGGAAATGGTGCTAGATTAAGGCAAGGTTTATGCTGTGTTTTCCTCCAACACGGATTTCAACAAATTCCATGATGAAGGGGAACTGGAAGACTTCCTGCACAATTTGACTGATGGGAATTAATTATAGAAATATAATGATATTCAAAAATAATCATATTAGAAAGCACAAATGTAGTGAGACTGTACAAATGAGGCACAGCCTCTATCAAGTAATTGTATGTTTGCTCTTTAAGAATATTTCCAAGTTTCTAAACATCTTAGAGAAGAGAACACTCAGAGTGTTTCCATCTAATGCCGAACATGCTCAGTACAGAACTAGGTCATTGAACAATAGACTGAACAGCAATCAGCACTCTACTGCTGCATAATGCATTAAGTATAACATGCAGAAACCATTCCCGGAGCTGGAAGCTGCTATTTCATGTCTGTAAATTCAAGCTGACATGACATTTAATATTGTTTCATAGTAATGAACAACAAGGTTTCATTCATTCATAAGCATAACACAAAGCCAAGTTTGAGTCTGGAGAGTAGAAAGGAGGCGAGAGGGGGGACACGTGCTGGGTTTCTGCAGACAAGAACACCATATTAATGATGGTCAATGAGCCCTCTGCCACTGATCCAGAGAGCTGTAGAGCTCTGTTCGCTGTGATGCTTTGTCAGACTCTTGATCCTAGAAAACGGGTGAACATGCAAAGCTCCTCTGGCCTAAAGGGGCAGGGTATTTAACTTACCTGGCTTCCTGACAGGCTAGGTGTGACATCTTTTCAGTTCTCAGGAAGTCACAGGTGAAACTCATAGGCAAAACAATAGTCTCAATGCCATCTTCTAGTCTACCTGCTTTGAGAGATTGGTTTTTGAAATCTGGTGCATAAAATTCTAATTTGAATTTCCCCAGGAACACCAATGCAAAGTATGATCTATAAGTGGGAAAATTCCTCTCCCATTAAATGTAGCAGTGTATTTTAATAAGAACTGCTCTTTCAAGTTTTTGAACATGTATCTCAACTCTCTCAATTGCATTCCTTTTAGATTATGGGAACAAATCCAATACAGAAGAGATGTGCAGAGCAGCTCTGGCAGGTTCCCATTTCAGGTTTACTTTCCTTAAAGGTATTATGGTTTAGATGCTGTCACTGCTCTCAGTGCCACATCAGGCATTACAAGAAGGTTCCTGAAAGATTTTTCAGAACTCAAATGGATCAGAAACCATGTTTGCAAATCCAAGTTCTACCTATTTCGAAAGATAGAAACTGGAAGGAAAAAAGTGGCTGCTTTGGAAGCTAGAATAAACCTCTGATTATTCTTTCCTCTAGGAAAGAACGCGCTTTGAGAATTTGGGGCCCCAGTTAACAGGAAAATCAAATGAAGATGGAAAGCTGGGCCCAGGTGTCATCGACCTTACTCGGCCAGAAGATGCAGAGGGTGAGTATCTTTTCTGTAGCTCTTTTCTGCGGCTCTGTGTGTTTCTTAAGATGTCTGAGGAGGATGTAAGATTTTCATGGCCTTTCTTGGGAGTCAGTCACCAGCTAGATTTGTGGCAAAGAGAAGAAATGTTGGTCTTCAGTATACATTATAGTTGAGGACTTTGAGAAGCTGCTAGATCCGATATTACTGAACATATAGCAATCAAAGTACTCCCAGATGCCATTTTACCATTTTAAAATAAAAAGACCCTCTACATTCTAATGAACAACAGCCTTCTGTGTTTCATCCACGCCAGTGCATTCTTGTTAAGGAAGTGGGGGAGAAAAAGAAGAAACAAAGGAGGAGTTGTATTTCTCTTTTTTCTCTTAGTTCCAAATCAAGTAATTCCTAGTGCAGTCAAACCATTTGGGGGACTAAATATTGGTTTGTAGCAAATTTGGCACAAACTTTTCAGTTGTTTAGGAATGGCCCAGCCTGTACCATTCACTAACCATCACTGAAGGCACTAACCATCACTGAAGTCTGCTGAAAGTCTGGGTGGAAAGAGCCACCTTCTGAGAATGTTTACCTACAGCACCATCGATGCCTGTCCGCCTTTCTTCCTTTTTTGTTTGTTTGTCTTAAATGCACAAGCAGCACATCAGCAGAAATTGCTCCCTGGAGGCCGGGTACAATTTATAGGTTAGGTCAGCACTTCGGTAGTAATGTTGCCTGGTTAT
Source organism: Urocitellus parryii (assembly GCF_045843805.1). Taxonomy (NCBI): domain Eukaryota; kingdom Metazoa; phylum Chordata; class Mammalia; order Rodentia; family Sciuridae; genus Urocitellus; species Urocitellus parryii. The sequence continues at coordinate 47,920,322 of NC_135534.1, forward strand.
TTACTGTGTCATCACAGAGTTGGGACTGGTTTTCCCGTTAGCTGTTTCTTTGGCAGAATCTGTCCCACCAGTCAAGGAAGATTAATTTGTTCTCTTCAGAGTAACGCGATACTTCACCCATCTTGGGTCCCTGCTAAAATCCTTTTTTAGCTTGAGGGGAAGAATCTTACTAGTATCCCTTTTACTGGCAGGATTTCTTCCAGGACCCTAATCCCTTGAAAATACATGAAGACATTTCACAGCAGCATCTGAATCGGGCCTTCCCAGGCAGTTAGAAATCCCTGGCACAAGCACTAAGAGACATTAGGAAGCACTTTAGAGAGTTTCCAGAAGGCAGGTTTTTCATACCAGTAGAAGAGGCTAATGTTTGATGATATTCCTGAGGGCAAGGTGTTAAAATAAATTCTGATTGGAGTGTGTGTGCTGCAGGGAGGGTATTGGGGAACAAAAAGAAAGGAAAAGAAAGGAAGGGAGAGAAAGATGAGTAGGAATTGGGGTAAGGACTCAAAACTAGAGCTATACTTGTCCTCCTTGAAGAGTATGTTTCAAGAGCACATGATGTTTTCATGGTCCTTCAGAAGGTGCAGGTGTTTTATAGGTGAGGGTTGAGCTTCCTCTGTGTAGGGTGTCATGGAGTCCAAATGATGGGACTTGCATAGTTAACCAACTGACTGCATCACAGACATGGTAGCTGGCCTGAAAGTATTCAAAGAAGTGTTTCAGGCCTGTCTCATTTTAATCTTGTTGGAAGATCATACTGTGGAGCCTTTAAATATTTAAGCATATATAAGAAATAAATATTTTTATCACCTTGGAGTACTTAGTGTAGCTACAGACTAGGAGTTATAGAGTTCCACTACCTTACCCTTACTTTAATGAACTTAATCTACCATTCACCCTTTTTCAATTGGTTTCCTAATTAATTGTATACTGGCTAAAAATATAGTCAGTTGCCTTTCTGTAATGTTGATAATCAAGTTGATATTTTGTGCTTGGCAAATTAATAATCATGAAGTTATTAACTATTATAAGAGAAAAAAATTAAAACTGAACTGTAGAGAAACATATTTTGTAAAAATATCAGTGGAAATTCCATTCAACACCCAGATTGTCTAGATCCAAACCGATTTTTCTAATTACTTTTTTTAAGCAAACATTTATCAAGCACTCGCATGCCAGAGAATGTTTTTTAAATACACACTTTCTCATTTAATTTTTGTACACTCCACAAAAAAGGCATTATTATTTTTCCATTTTATAGGTGAGAACATTGAGGCTGAGAGTGATTAAGTAACTTGGTGTAGTCATATAGCTAGTAAGGATAGAGCTGAGATCTGATGCCAGGCTCAAATTTCAGCCTGCCATTATGTGTACTAGGTGCACTGATAAATATGCCAGTGCTTCGTTTTTCTGAACAAACTCCTTGTGACCTTCCTCAGTATGGCCCATTTCCTCTCCCTAAATATAGCAGGTCATGCTGTAGGCAGCTCTCATGTTACTCCGTCACACACAGCAGCAGGGCCTGCTGAGGTGTAACAGTAGAAGGGCTGTAGTGGCCCAGGAGCTTAAGAAGCGTGTGAAAACCTCCCTTCAGAAGCTTGCCCAGAGTTGCCATTGAGACCTCATGTGCTTTTGGGGGACTATGAGTTCATGAATGGAGTCAAGTTACCTGCTCTAATATGGACAGAAGTGTGGTGCTTTTGTGAGGACTGCTGGGAGGGGGAGCAGCCTTCTGCTGACTTCAGGCTGTTTCCTGGCATCTGTTCAAGTGAGAGCTGATTGCAAAGCCTGCTGGAGTTGCAGTTCATACTAAAGTCAGAGTAGATAACAGGTACACATAATACTTTGTCTACTTTTCTCCTTCCTCTTTCCCTTAGTCAGAAAACTCATAAGGAACTGAAGAATCAGAATAATGAAAAATATATTTTGCTCCTTCACAAGTCTGTGGTCCTGCAAAGCAACCAACCAACATTTCTGAGTGCCTATAGTGTGTAGGTCCCTGAAGTAAATCCTGGATAAACCATGGGAAGCAAAATAGATACGTCCCTGACCTCTTGAATCTCATGGACTAGTGAGGGAAGACAGAAAATTAAAAGGGAAATATGTACATACCTATAACATTATTATTGAGAGAAATTACCAAGAAGAGCAGGACTTCATTGCACTCTACAGAGAACTCAGAGTAAGAGCTCCTTAGGGAAGCTGAGGTAGCAGGTGAGTTCTGTGTCTCTAGCTCAGGAGGTCCCCTTCCTTCATCCTTGTGTAATCAAACTCCCTCCAGCTTTGGAATAGCATAAGGGGTTATGCCCTCACTCTATTCCTCCACCACCCTCCTATCTAGCTTCTGAAGTGACTAAATTAAGTCAGTCCAGAAAATGAGGCCCTGTTTGATCTGGCTTCCCAGGAAGATGTTTCCCAGTCATGAAAATGACAATATCACTTAGTAAGCAATTTGTAGACCTTCTTCATAGCCCTGGGCATAGAGTCAGTGAAGAAAAGGTCACCAAAAGAGGCAGCTGTGCCTGTGTATTAACCACTCATCAAAATCGAATGACAAAACCATAAGCAAGGAAAACAGAAATTAAAAATATAAAAGGCAAATGCCTTCAAAATTTTATTTTTAAAGTCCAGCTGTTATTTGGCTTGAATGTGACAAGACAGCATTTCTTGTTCACCATGATATTTATAAAGCCTCAAACTCATTGGTTCTGGAGACTTAGGAAACATGTTTAAGGTCTTGTTATACTTTGAAGTGGTTGAAGGCTTAATATGTATTGAGTATACACAATCTGTTTGCTTCCACATAGGACATGTAAGAGGACAGGACTTGATTAGTTGAGTCTGTCACTGTGTATTAAGAATGATGAACAGCTGTTGAACTTTTTGTTGACTTTCTTTGTGGCATTTCTCTTTTCCTTGTTCTGCTTGGGCAAGACTACAATTCTTATCCCGACTCTCCCAATTTCAAGGTTGCACAGTGTAGTAGAAAGGGTTCTGGCCTGGTTTGGGGGAGATTTGGATTAAAGTTCCTTTGCTAAATGACTGAAAACAAATGACTAATGCCTCCGGACTTAAGTTCTTTATCTCTTTAAGAGTCATGTTGGATTTGATTATCTCTAAGTTCTCTTCCAAATCCATGATTGCTATTAGAGTCTTCAAAAAACACTGGGTGTAGTTCTTATATGAAAAGTTGATCTATTCACAATAGGTTCCATTTGTTTCTTTCAAAGAAATAAGAGAGCAATACCTTAGAGAACTTATTTGTGCTACTTGTTGATTTGAGTTTTCATGTTCTTGGAGCTTTACTGTTTATTAATCAGAACACCTCTCCAGTAGTATTTCCCAATTATCTTTCAGAGATGGAAGCTTCTCCACTCCTCCTTTCCTTTCCTTCCCCAGCAACAGTAGTTGTGACTTAGCTTTTTAAAAGAATATATTTAAAAGAATATGTTTTCTCTCCCGATAGCTCTTCTACTAGAGGTTTCTCTTTTAAACCTAGGGTTTCATATGGTTTTGTAGTAGGGTTTGGGTAAGAAAACATTCTTCTAAAATCTTCTTAAATTTTCATATTCACTTATTGTGTCCCAGCCTGAGGAAGGCTGTACCTCATTTTGATGTGAGGAGTAGTGAAATATAAGCCTATTATTTAGGGATGAGCTCTGTATCTCTGGATAACTTTGGACCCTGAATTAGAATTGGATACAACATACCATCCTCCACATATTAAAATCTTACATTTATTTGAATGGAAATGGATATGTGCAACATGGATGCTCCTGTTTATGACTGTTGCTCTCAAGTTTATTTAGAAGTCTTTTACATATTTTCATTGAATTTGCAAATTAGATTCCAGCCAAGAGGGCATTACCCTTCTGAAAACTTCTTACACTTCTCCCCCTCCCCCCTTCTTATGGGAGTCTCTGATTGCTTCTAAGTTCTATATCAGGGTAGTTTTATTATTGTCAGTTTAAGCTTTCTGTTTATGGACAAAGAGCAGAGACTGCAATGTTTTCTCTTTTTCCTTCAAAATGCACCACTCGTAATACACATGTCCTTTCTTGAATATCCTGCTTCTCCTTTGATCCATACTCTTAGAAAAAAATCTTTGAAGCTTTTCTCATTTCTCTTCCCCTCCCTGGATTTTTACTCCTGATGGAAAAGGAAGATTGATTCCATGACTCATGACTCATTCAAGGCAGCAGAGGCAAACTGCAGCCTAATCTGGGTGGGATTTAAACTCTATAACTGCTTGTACTTTGGAATGTAAAGGTCATTAAGTCAAGCCCACCAGAATATAGTGCTTCACATTGCAACACTTAGATTCTCCAATTTGGAATAAAGAAGAGAGGTCATGAAATCTGCAATTCTAGTTAAGAAATCCCTTCTCATATCTCTGACAAGTGGTCACTTCACTTCTGTTCAAATGTCTCCAGTAGTCTAATGACAAGAACCCTATTTCTTCTACAGATGCTTTTTCTAATTCTCTTAGGTCTTTGTTGGTCAAATTTATGGTCAAACTTGTCTCTTATTTCCTTGTAACATCTATCCCTTTGCTCCTTCAGATATTTTCTCAAGAACTAGAAGACTTGAATTCTAGTTGTTCCATCCTAGGCAAGGCATTTCCTTTTCCTCAATTTTCTCATGTATGGGTGAGGAAATTGATATAGATGTTTCCTAGTTGATATATTTTTTTAACTCTAATTCATATAATTGAACTCATTGACCTTGAAGGCAACTAGAATTTAGCAAGTATCAATTAGGGACCTCATGTAGTCTTCTAAAAAAATGCAGTTATTGTAGAAATATACCAGAGAGGACACGCTTTGACCAAGAAGATATACAACTACTAGGGCATATATCAGGAATAAAAGCTGAGGAAGAATACATAGTAAAAGAAAAGTCCCCAGTAAATCACAGGGAGCATTAGCCAGAGCTGTGTGACAGGGATATGGATCCAGCCTTCCATGGCTATCTAAAATTGCATTTCTAGGCATCTCACAGAAGAAAATAGGCAAAGGAGTCTCTGCAGAACCAGCAGGTTGAGACTGAGGCTAGAATGGGTAGTAAGGGAGGCCCAAGACATGGTGAAAATGAGTAACAGCCACACAGGCTAGGTGGATAGGAGATAAGCAGAGTTCATGAAGCCCTTGGCTCTGGACTAACTCTGTTGTATGAGTATCACAAAAATGTATTTTACTGTGGATATAAACAGTTTTAGAGGATCCTGTGCACCAGTTTATATCAGCACTATATATAAAGTGCAGCGCTCTTAAACAAGCAAATAAACTTCTCTTAAAGAAATATATTTGCTGTGTCTTAAAAGCTCCCAAATAACTTTTAATGTTGGTAGAAAACAATTTCCATTGAACTCTCCAAGTGATGGATAGTCCTGATGGGGCAACAGAGTGAAATGTCAAGATTCTTGAATAACTCCATCCCCCTAATACTCCATAAAGGGAACTCAACCTGCTCTCATAGTTATTTCAGTGTGAAAGCCCAATCAAAGACCCAGCCTCCTTTTAGTAAGGAACCCAGCCCTGCCCAGTAGCTGGTTTCTCATTGGGTTGCGTTTTCTAATGAGGTGTCAATGGCCGTAGTGTAATCCAAAAATGATCTACTTTTCTAATGAAGTATCTATGCCCTGAGGGAGAAATGCCTGCCTGTGCCATTACTGAATCACACAAAAGTGATTCCCAACCCTACAGCCACTGAGTGACAAAGATTAATACCATCTACCATGGAAATTAGACTCTTAAGAACAGCTAGCATATGTTCCCAGTGGGACTACAAAATTAGTCTTTGCTTCCTCAGCAGTATGTATGTCTGTTTCACATAAATCAGCACATTAGAATAAACTCTGGTTGATAGAAGTCTGTCTACCATGTTTGGACTGACACTTAGAATGTGAACTTTGCCTAGGTCTCTTTCCCAGAATCCTCTCCTGGCAGCAAGAGCCACTTGGTTTTCCACATGCAGGCTGTAGAATTCAGCCTAATCTGAGGCTGGTGGGATTTGAAGAATATTAGGCCAATTCTGAATGCTCTCTAAATTCTCTCTGCTTCAGGTCAAGATTGGATTTGAGACCAACTTTTTTGCCTACTTGGCCCTTTCCTTTTATTAAGTTTTGAAAACTAATTTGTTCCAAATAGCCAATATCTATGCAGCCTTCCCTTATTTTCTGTTTGGCTCCCTATCTTTTGTTCTTTAACCAAGATATTCTCATGTTTCACTTTTTTCTTCTTCTAGATTCCTTGTCTATCCCAGTCTGCTTTCACCTATTATTTGTTGTCTATTTTTAAACTTTTTAGAGGTGGTTCTCTGTGAATGAAATCTCCAGTGCTCGGAACCAAGTCTTTCCAACCAGGATCTGTCTAAACTCAGGGCCTCACAATCTTGAGTTTTACCCACATGTTCAACCAGATATAATTTGATGTTTATTTTTTATATACACAATACTTTTATCGTCGTGGGAAAAAAAGATTGTAAAAAATTAGGACTACATTTTATTGTCCAAGAGTTAGTAACACAGCTTGAATTATAATGTTAGCATACATAGGAAGCAAAGCAATATGTTCATGGACATCATTAGAGAAACAGAAAAGAAAGAAGAAGCTGCAGTGCTTTGAGGACAGCAGCAATTCTAGAAGGCACTGATAGAAGTATGACTGGAAATAAGCCTAGAATTAGATAAGCCAAGAGAAGGGGAAGAGCATTCAGCTGAGAGAAAAATCCAGACAGACACAGAGACAATGAAGCACACAGGAAGCTCCAGGAGAGAGGTATCACATTTCTTGTCTTTGTGTTCTCCACCAAGCCCAGTGCAAAGCCTCATACAGACTTGCATTCAATAAATATTTGCTGAATCGAATATGTTCTAAAGATAGCTGGGTTCCATGTTGCATAGGGCCTTGAATGCCAGGCTGAGGAATTTAAACTTTGCCACCAAATAGACATTAACCTTTAATGATTAAAAATTGACCTAAATTCCAGAGGTTAATAATAACGGAAAAGCAGCAGTTAGGTTGGTCTTGGAGCTCCGTCAGTCTCTAAATTCCTCTGCTCTCTTTTGAACTTCTTTGCAGAGGGGATGCTCAGCTAGATGTCTTTCCATGTTACCACTTGAGAAAGCTGAGCAGGTGTTAGGTGGATTTTCATTCAAATCAAATTAAAAGTAACTTCTTTACTCCTGGATATATTACACACATAAGAATAATTTCCACTTTGTCTGCTGTGGCTGATTGATGCCTTACAGATCAGTCTAGTACCTGGGCCTCTCACTTGGGAGTGACTTTTTTTTTTTCAAAATTCTTTTTGTTCAGTGGGTACCTACACCTTAGACATGGTGCCCTGAGGTAGGTCATGGCATCAGATTCAAGAGACTGTATAAGGATAGATTGACATTTGCATTATACTGCAAACTGTTACATTTAGGAATAGGCCATGAAAAGTTAACTCTGAACTAAATCTTAATATCCCAAATCTCTAACTCCATCCATTTACCTGCAAATGCCCATGATTTTATTCTCTTCTATTGCTGAGTAATATTCCATTGTGTATATATGCCATATTTTTTATTCATTCATCTATTGAAGGGCATCTAGCAGAGAAGATAATGCTAAGTGAACTTAGCCAATCCCAAATAACCAAATGCTGAATGTTTTCTTTGATATAAGGAGGCTGATTCATAGTGGGCTAGAGAGGGGAGCATGGGAGGAATAGATGAACTCTAGAGAGGGGTTGGAAGAGAAGGGAGGGGGCATGGCGTTAGAAATGATGGTGGAATGCGGTGATCATTATTATCCAAAGTATATGTATGAAGACACAAATTGGTGTGAATATACTTTGTATACAACCAGAGATATGAAAAATTGTTTATGTATAATAAGAATTGAAATACATTCTGCTTTCATATATAAATTTTAAAAATATCCCAAATCTCAGCTCTGGAGAGCGTAATTTCATAAGCAATATATTAAAACATTGAAAATGTATACTAGTTGAATATAGTGATGCATGCATGTAATCCCAGTAGCTGAGGAGGCTGAGGCAGGAGGATTGCAAATTCAAAGACAGCCTCTGCAACTTAGCAAGGCCCTAAGCAACTTAGGAAGACCCTGTCTCAAAATAAAAAGTAAAAAGGGCTGGGGATGTAGCTCAGTGGTTAAGTGTCCCTGGGCTTAATCATCATATATATATTTTTTTCTAAAAATACAAATTAAAGCTGACGTGTGTGTGTGTGTGTGTGTGTGTGTGTTTATAATTTTCATGGCAGAGAAATCACTTCATGTTGCTTTAGAACCAGCTCACTATTCTGATGAAAAGTCAGTCCTTCACAAGGACAAAATACAATAGGATAGTAGCTACCCAATGCTGCACAGTTGCAGAGCTCTTAGCAGGGAGGAAAGGAAAACAACTTTAAAGTGTACTGAAACTTCCTTGCCCTTGATTTATTAGAGCTTCATAGTCAATAATCTTAATCCTTTGTCATTCCAGTGAGTTTTTTTAAAAAAGCTGATCTGTACGGGCTGGTGTTGTGGCTCAGCAGTGGAGTGCTTGCTTAGCACGTGCGGGGCCCTGGGTTCGATCTTGAGCATCACATAAAAATAAAATAAAGATATTGTGTCCAACTACAGCTAAAAAAAACATTTTAAAAAAAGATGATCTGTAAATTCACAGGATAGTGGTCTCTTCCTTTTTTCTGGCTCTGGCTAAGTACACAAATCTGGTTATTGGTCCTGCATAAGGAACTGGGGAGATGTGAGATGGTCTTTTTTGTTTGGGCCTTATGCATTTTCATTACATTTTAGTCTTTTTCATAGAGACCCTCATGAAATATATTTTTAGCTTTGGGGGCAGAAAAGAGGCTCTATTAAGGAGTAAATTGTACCATACAGCTAACTTGTGGGTTTTTAGAACAGAACATGAAGTGTCAGAAACATTATCCAGATATGAGGAAAGTCTAGGAAGGGGACAAATATCACCTAATCACCTGCCATGCTCTTGGTACTGTACTAAACAGTCTCCTATTTCTGTTGTCATTCCATTACTACTGCTACCATTAAAGGGGACTGCTGTTGGTGTGTGAATACTGGGTTTTAGTCACTATGTTAGAAATTTACATGTGTTCCCATTTATTCTTCAGGATGATATTGCAAAGTAAAAATTATTAACACTCTTTCATAGGGAGAAGAAACTATAGTTTAGAGAAATAATTTACCCAAGGTTACTTATCTAAGAAAGATCAAATCTATAATTCAAACTCAGATGTGTCTGAGTGCATAACAACTGAACCACTCTGCCTCCTGCTTTTCTCCAAGTAGAGCTGCCTGAACTGGTTGCCCTTTGTTGGAGTAGCTTTTCTATGGGTTTCATTAAAAAAAAAAAAAAAAAACATTAGAGTTTAATTAGAAATAGAAATTTGTGGAATTTTAAAAAAATCTTTCAAACCACACAAATATTAGGCACCTTCAATATTTTCACCAATTCAAAGGATGGAGAACTTTTGGTGTCCCATATGATTGGACTTAATGCCCCAAAATCCTGAGCCATCTCCTTTTAATACTATTTCCATATCCATAACTTAAAAATTAGCTTTTACTGGACCTATAAACTGCATCTCCCACTCTAATAAAAGACAGATTCCCTGGAACAAATGAAATGAAGAGGAGAAGCTGGTTAAATTAATTGCTAGGAGTTTTGTAGATAAATCTGGATTTCATTGAAAGAATTTGGCTGACAATTTTAGAAATTTGTGTTGATGGTAAGTGTGCAGTCTTGGGGATAGTTAAATGTAAGTTGCCAGTGTAATTTTGCCATATACTAATGTGAGACTTGGGAAGAGTTTGATCTCCCTAAACCTCATATTTTCTTCATCTGAAATGAGAAGTGTGGGCAGGGATCTTTAACCTCCTTCTCATGTTCAAATTCTCTAATTCTATGAGTGTTTTTCCCATTTTCTGCTATTCAAGGAAGTTCTCTTTGTATGCTTATTTGAATGCATGTGCATCAATTGTATATATTTATACATGCCCTACAATGTTAGAATAGTTTTCAGATTTACTATTCCCAAAAAGCTCAGACTTGTCTTACCATCCTACCAAGGTTTTTCTGGAAGTGGGGAGACTAGTTTCTCAGAATTGTGCAGGGTGGCAAGTCAGTAAAGGAAGTAAGATGAAAACCAATGATCTCTGAGTCTCAAACAACTATGGGTACGTTTTTCCTCTCTCCTTGCAAGACATTAACAGAATATAAGAAATAAAGTGAGACTTCATATAAAATCTGATTTCAGAAATTCCCAGGAGCTAATGGAATATGCAGACATCTGGGTCTCTGAAATTCTCCCTGTTGAAGATGTCTGCTGTTCTCTGCTGTCCCAATAAGCATTTCAGTATTTACCTTATGCCAGCCTATGTACTGGACCCTGGGGGTGCAGTTGTGGATGACTCTTTTGAGGTAAGCCGTCTAATGAATAATGTGGACCCATAAAACTGATAACTTGGATAAACAGGTAAAAATTAAGGTAGATATAAGCATAGGGTGCAACTGTGGGAGCCTAGAATTCTTGGTCTAACCTAGCAACCATGGAAAATATCTGTGGCTTACATAAGAATAGATAGATAATCCCGAAAGTGTTCAAGGTGGACAGTTCCAGGAAAAGAAAAAACTTGGACTCTTAGCATCAAAACACAGTGTGTAGAGAACCAGAAGTAGTATAGTGTTGTTAAACGAAATAGAGCAACCAGAGATGCTACTGGAGGCACAATAGTTAGGGGCCAGATCACATGGGCATTTAGGCAGCTATTGAAGAATTTAAATATAGGAGTCTCCCGGTCAGAATTGCATTTGTGGTGGCTGAAACTAGAAGGAGGTATTTAAATGCAAGCTAAAGGATTCAAATCTGGAAGAATACCAGCCAGCAGGTTAGATTCTATGATACTCCAACAGAGACAGGGAAGGCTAAGGTAATCAGTAAGTGTAGAAATGGAGAATGGGTTTAGTGGTATCTTTGTTAACTAGCTCTGAGATTTGCTTCACCTTGGTTTGTGCTTCTTCATGTGGAGTCAATGGTAGGAACTAGGGTTGGATGAAGACAGAAGCTGCAGAGCCACATGAATTATTTAGTCTACCAGCTTTTCACCAGCCTCTGTATTCTCCAAGGGCATCTTCTTGAACCTGAGACTGGTTCTCCTGAAATCTTAGAAAGTCAGAACCTGTTATTGTCTTATTTCATCCCCAGTGGTCTCTGGTTCAAGCTTAAATACTGCCTTTTTGCCTGGGCTCAACAGCTTGTGAGCCCTCCTCCTGTGCATACATACGGCAGATAGATAACAAGTAGAATAGTTGATGCTCTGTGCTACTTTCAGGTCATTAAAATAAAGAAGCACATAAGTTGTCCCAGCTGCCCTAGGATTCTATAGTTGAAACAAGATAAAGGACTCTGTTTAGCTATCTGTGTAAAGCAAATATAACTTGAGAATTAAAAAGAAAAAAAAAGTAAACACAGGCACTGAAACTTAAAGCAGGAGACTCTTGAAAACACAGACTGGCATATCACTGGTTAGAATTTCCTTCATTTTGCAAAGCCACGAGCCACATGCATCAGCTCACCACAAAGTCATTAAGCCTTTTTAAGCTCAGATGAAAAACATTAACAAATACCACAAAAGGCTTCAGTATAGCCCCTTTGTTCATTCACATATGGCACTTTATAACTCCTGCGCCACTCCGCTAGTGTGTTTGTTTAAGCTGCCTCCATCAGGCTGGTCCTGAAAGAACAAAAGACATCTTGAGCAATCCTAAGCAGGAAATGGGCTAATCTAAACATGGTTTGTGACACTTTAAGTAGAATAGAAAGCGGAGGGATTGATTAGTCATTAATGTCCAATTGGCTCCATATGGATGTTGCAATAATAAAGCCTTTTTCAGAGTAGTAGCAGAGTTATTGAATTAGAGGTTTATGTTTCCTCAGAGCTGACCTTAGGGAATTCCCTTTTGGTTCTTCTTGTTGATCTTTTAAAGAGAATGGAGTTTCTAATAGAAAAAAAAAAAAAAAAATAGAAAATTCCTGCGACCAAGGAATGCATTAATTTAGCATCATTTTAATCCCTGCTATAATTTCAGTCCTTACTGCTTTCTTTACATGCCATTGCATCTTTGGTGGGGCAGTATTTCAGAGACCAATTAGATAGTGGCATGAACTTCATAACTGGTAATGGGCTCCTCTAATGTGCTTAGCTGTGCAGGGAAGTGGCATCCTTAAAGAGGGAAAGTTATGTTCCAGACAAGAAATAGTGGACTCTGAATTTCAGTTCTTTCACAGCACTGAGTCACTATTGTAGCTTTGGGGTAGAGGAAGTGCACTAGGATGAAAGTGAAAAGACCCAAATTCCAGATCTGGCTCTGCTCCTTATTAGTATACCAGGAACTCATTACTTTAGGGGGAGATCTCATAATGGCTCTGAGCCTTGGTTTCCTTACCCGTAAAGTGGGTCAAATGATATCTACCTTCCTACTCACTTCAAAGGATTATAAAGGGGATCAAAATAATGTATTTAGTGAAAGCACTTTGCAAATATTATCTTATATAGAACGAACTATTTAGCACACCTGGTGTTCCTATCCTAGAAATTGACCTCTGGCCTAATGTATCATGAATGGCTCTTTGAAGAATTTCTTTGGTATTCTGATTAATGAAATAAATGTCTATTACCAAAGTGTCTAATGAAATTTTTTTTATGTGTATAGTATATGTCACAATCTATCTTTATAGTTTATCCAGTGACTTTCTTGTTATACACATGTTCAACAGTTGAAGTAAATAAAGACTTAAAAGAACATTTGGATGAAAACAGGATAATGAAAATTTACCTATGACCTTTCCCCACATTGGACAATTGAAGAAATCACATTTTAGTCAAAGTATCACCAGTAATTCCTTTTTTGTTCCTTTCTAAAACATTGGTCATTTTATCTATCATAGGTCATTCTTCCCCGCCCCCCATAGGTCACTCTTTGCTAACCTGTCTATCTAATGTTTTATAAGATAAAAAGAGCAAACCATACTCTTCAATCCTGGCAATCCCCTTTTCTCAGATGTGATGAACACATCACTTCCCTAATGATTAAGGCTCCTTCTCAGCCATGGAATGTTCTTTGCCCGCCAAGTAAACCAGTAGGATGGCCAAATCTCTCAATCTCTCTCTCTCTCTCTTTCTCTCTCTCCCTCCCACCTCCCCCCACTCTAATTTGCATTGCAGGCAGCCTTCTTATACTGAAAGTAAGTTAACATTCTGGCAGTAATCAGGAAAGAGAATTTAGCAAAGGGCTTCCACAGTCAGGACAGACAGCTGTCAGCCATTGCCGAACAGTGAATCAGACCTCCATCATATTAAGATAGATTTGGTGGGATAAACATGGTGAACAAATTTAAGTAATTTTAATACTCTACTTCTTTTCTAATTTCTTATATCCCCTTCTAAAATTTCTTCATATTCTACATTTTTGTTTCTAATGTAGTCATCATCATTTTCTCTATTAACTCAAATAAGGGACTATAAAATATATCATGTAACTCTTTCCAAATCCCACAGGAGAAAATCAACATTCTATTGATAGACTGAAGTAGTCTAAAAGAGTATGATTGTCAACAATTCTGTCAAGCAACCTGATAGTAATATCTATATCTTTTTTTTTAATCCATAAGCAATCAATTATAGCTTTTTCCCCCTCTTCTTAATACTTCTTTTTGGTAAATGAATCCATTTTTTGGTTCACAATGGTCTGAAAATGCCACATACTTCTCAGGTTTACAGAGAAAAGAACCTTTCAGAGAAAGCAATTTTGCTTGTTTGTTGGTTGATTGGTTTTATGTTTTATTTTATTTTATTTTATTTTGCTTTTTATTAACTAATAATTAAAACAGTTTTACTTTAAATAGTGTCCTGTTATATGCATGAACCACCATTTTTCTGTTTTCAAGTTATTTTCAATTCTTTTTATTATTAATAAAACAATGATATTCTTATTTAAGTCTATTTATGCATAGATTAATTCCATAAATCTATTTCTGTATTTCCCTGTGTTTTGGGTAAATACCCTAGGAGAGAAATTGCTGTCATATTTTACTTAGAAGAAACTGTTAGAAAATGATTATTCCATTTTACAATTCCACCACTGATATATCAAATTTCTAGTTGCTCACTGTCCTTGCCAAACGTTTAGCGTTTAAGCCATTCTAGTGCATGTGGAATGAAATCTCATTTGATTTTCATTTTCCTGATGATTAATGATATGGAATACCTTTCCATGTACCCACTGGCTCTTTTTTTTTCTATAAAGTATTCGTTCAAGCTCTTCTGTTCATTTAAAATTAGATTTTTATTCTTTTGTTGCTTTTTGTAGAAGTTCTTCATATGTTCTAGGTGAAAACTTTTGTGTGTATTGTGAACAGTTTTTCCTGTTCTTTGACATTTCATTTTCTTAACAAAGATTTTGATGAATGTTTTAATTTTGATGTAGTTCAATTTATCACTTTTTCTCATACATTTATTGCTTTGTATGCCATATCTGCAACTCTTTTTGCTCCGGAGTCACTCTAAAATATTGTCCTTTATATTTTTTAAGGAGTGTTTATAACTTTTGCTTTTAGTTTTAAGTCATGGTTTACATCAAATTATTCGTTCCTCCACCCCTACTTTTTTGTGGAACTGGCATTTAATGAACCCAGATGCTCTACCACTGCACTGAATCTCCAGCCCTTTTTATTTTTTGTTTTAAGACAGGGTCTAACTTGCCAGGTGAACTTTGAACTTGGTGATCCTCCTCTCCCAGTCTCCCAAATTGCTGAGATTACAGGTGCTCACCACTATGTCCAGCTTCAAATTAATTGCTTTGTGTAGCATGTGATGAACCAAGGTTTACTTTTTTCAATATATGTATCCAGTTGTCCTAGAACTGTGTGTTGGAGAGGCTATCATTTCTCATTTTAACAGCCTGGATCTTTATTAAGATATTTTGAATTCTGTTTCTTCAAGAATGCTTTGGCTGTTACTGCTTTGTGTTTTATATAAATTTTAAAATCAACTTGTCAATGTCTATAAAAATATACTTTTGGGATTATTATTGGGATTGAATTGAATCTATAAATTCAGTAAGAAATGATGCCTTAACAATATTGAGTCTTCTGATTCATGACCATGGCATATTCTTCCATTTATGTGGATCTTCCTTAATTCACAAATGTATTGTTTTTGGTGAAGGTGTCTTGAACACTTTTTGAGGAGGCTAAATGTATTCCTGCATATTTTATTTTGTGGTGGTGTTATGAATGAATGTAAATTTTAAAATATTTTAATTGTTTGTAGCTAGTGCATTGAAATATGATTGATTTGTTTTTTTATTTTATATTACAACACTATTAAATTCACTTTTTCTAGTAATTTTTTGTAGATTCCTTAGGAGTACATATGAACAGATAATATTATGGGCCTTTTTCCAATTTGTATACTTTTTCCTTTTAAATTGTTGGTTAGCAAGGGTGAATATTTTCCCTTGTTCTTCATCTTAAGGGAAGGCATTCAGTAGTTCCCTATTAAATATATTGTTATGTGTAGGTTTTCCTTAGATGCCCTTTAACAGAATGAGAAAGTTCTCTTCTATTACTAGTTTTCAGAGATTATTTATCATGAAAGTGTATTGAGTTTTGTCAAAACCGTTTTCCAAATCTGTGGCAGGCAGCGATCTGTTTTTTTCCTCCCATTTGTTCTGTTAGTATTAATGAATTGTACTCCCTGATTCAAATTTTAAACTCATCTTAGTTCCTGAGATAATTCCTGCTTGTTCATGGTGTACATATTACATATTCTAGATTCTGTTTGCTAATATTTTATGAAGAACCTTTGTACTCATGTTCCCCTCTCTATCAGGGTACGCTCCCTCATAAAATGAATGGCTAGTTCTTTCTGCCTCCACTCTCTGCATTTCACACCATCTTTTTGCCTCTTTCTTGAAATTTGCTAGTGACACCATTCAGGAATGGAGTTTTGAGTGGGAAGGTTCTTGGTCATAAATTCTATTTTTTATTATCTGATGATTCATATTTTCTATTTATTGAGTAAATTTCATTAGTTTGTCTTTTGAGGAATTTGTCCATTTCATCTGAGTTGTCAAATTTATTGGAATTAAGAATTCATAATATGCCTTATTATCGTTTTAATGTGAGTAGTACTGATGGTGAAATTCACTCTTTCATTCTGAATACTGATATTTTTTGTTTTTTCTCTTTGTCTTTGATCATTCTTAGAATGGGTTTGTCAGTCTTATTGATCTTTTCAAATTACTAACCCTTGGCTTTTTAAATTGTCTTTATTGTGTCTGTTTTCTATTTCATTGATTTTTTTTTTTTTTTGCTCTTTATCCATTCTGAAAATCTCTGACTTTAAATTTAATTATTTAACTTCATCACTATGTAATATAATTGTTGAATTTAATGGACTTGGTTTTTATAATTTGCAATTTTGTTTCTATTTGTTCCCTCAGTTTTTCATCTCTTTTTCTCCATTCCTGCCTTCCTTTGGGTAAATTGAATTCTTTTGAAGGATTCTGTTTGAATTATTCTACTGACTTTTAGCTACAGCTCTCTGTATCTTTTAAAATTGGTTTTTCTAAGAACTCACTACACATCCTTGAGTATCCCACAGTCAAACTTTTACCACTTCACATAAAATAGAACAAGTATAGAACTTTTACCACTTCACCTAAAATAAAATTAACAATTTACTGCCACTTACTACCTTTGTCCTTTAAGCTAATATGCTATTGTTGTCCCATATTATAGCTCTATATAGGTTGAAAGTCCCCAATACAATGTTTTGTTTTGCATTAAATAGTCTGGTATGTTTTAAAACACTAAACAATTAGTCATTTATTAATTAAATCTATTGAAGGAAAAAGTCACTTAGCTTTAAGATTTTCTTCCTTGTGGTATATCTGGTTTTTGTTGGACATTATTTCTACGTGTTCTGTAATAACTATGCTTTAATTTTTTACTTTGTATATTTCATTAACATATGTTAATTGTATGTGTTAGTGGGAGTCAGTGTTATATTTCCATACATATGTACAATGTGCATTAATCATCATCAACCACCTTTCTTCCACTCTAGTCATCTCTTGGCAGCATTCCCAACCCTAGAAATCACTTTTCTACTTTCAGGGTGACATTTCTTAGTTTCTACATATGAAAGAAGACTTGCAGTATTTTACATGTCTGGTTTTTATTTGTTTTTACACTTAATGATATCTCAAAAATGAATGAAACAGTATAAAATCTTACCTGATATTTAGAATTTTAGAGTGAATTATAATAGAAAGTGAACATTTGGGCTGTAGATATACAGATTAAGGCATACCTTTTGAAAACAGTTGATAGTATTCTATAGAATCTTCCTTATCTATTTAAAGGAGTTTCAAAAAATACTTAATTTCTATTCTTTAAATTTCTGAATTATTCAGCATATATAGTCATGTGCTGAAACAACAATTCCCTAACCAATTTCTTTCATGAAATGAATTTTAGGGAATTTAGGATGCTTTCTAAATGTTCTTTTGCCACACACAGTAGCATGCATCCCTGTAATCCCAGCGGTTCAGGAAGGCTGAGGCAGAAGGATCATGAGTTCAAAGCTAGCCTCAGCAAAAATGAGGCACTAAGCAACTCAGTAAGACCCTGTCTCTAAATAAAATACAACACAGAGCTGGGGATGTGGCTCAGTAGTCAAGTGCCCCTGAGTTTAATCCCCAGTACACACACACACACACACACACACACAAACACACACATATTCTTTTGTGACTGATACTTTTATAAAATTGTGAATGTGAGCTTCACTCAAACCTAAATTCTAAGTTCAAATAATAGATGAGTTGTCATCTTTCAATGAAAAATAAAGTAATATTGAGAGATGTTTTCTATCAATATATTTGGTCAAATAAATATTTGTTGCAAAGCATCTTTCTGCATAGTGCTCATTTGAATGCTTCCATAAATTCTATGGAAGTTGTACATCGCAGATTCCCTGCAAAAAGATAAAAGAAACCCTCAAAGTGTCTTTGTGGGGTATCTGTGGTTTACAATATTGCATTTCCTGCAATATTAATAAACTGAGGTATAAGTTCAGGAAAGGATAGAGGACATTTCCTCAGGATGTTAGTGGTAATTATTAAGGCAAGAGTAAGAGGCCAATTTTCATATGCAAAGTAGGTTTATTGCTGTTTTGCCCTGGCTGCCTAAGTAAGAAGGAGGGTGACATCATCAACATAGTTTTATAATCATAAGGTAGCCTTAGAATACCACATATTAAAAAGATAGGTAAGAAAGGAGGTGAAATTAGGAGGAGGGAGAGGAGAAAATACCCGGAAAAAATTGGTCCAGGTTAAGATTTTGCAAAGGGATCTGTGCACTGCAAATTTCTATCATTAAAAGACATGGTTCATCTCTGCTCAGATATCAAGTCCAATTCAAAAGTAGTTTCACACTTCAGTCTCCCTGAGTTAGTCTCTTCTCAAATCTTGATTTGTCTGCCACAACATTCCTAGTTTAGCTTAGGATGCCCCCATTTGTTTTTCAGTTCACTCCTTCAGGAAGAGAGAAGAGTTGACAAGAAGAGATGTTCACATATCTAAAGCATTTTCTATTTTTCCTTCTTCCTTCACATTTTTATACTATGCACTGTTTTTGAGTTTCTCCATTTTCTGAAGCATTTCTTATAAGTCCTTGAGATCCTCTGTGTTATGAATTCAGTGTTGTGTAGATAATATATACTGTGAGGGGAAGGGGAGAGGTCATTACAGAGCAGTTGGTGCATGTGGGACCTGAATTCTGTTCCTTGGGCAAGGGGAGGTAGTGTTTAGTAAAGAAAAGAGACAAAGAAACCTATGCTAAGACTGATATAGCATAAGAGGAAGAGAAATTTGGCATAGTCTGGGAGAATCGATAGTATGGAGTAGAGGATATAGAGCTCTCTCTGTACAAGCAGAATCTAAAAATTTACCATGATTTCTATCAGTCTTTAGAAGATTAAAAATTCCAATTTACAATGAAATACATACTTCAAATGAAGAAATAAATAGAAGCTGACTAGTTGGGTTTGCTAGAGGTAAAAGAGCTACAACAGCAAAAACAGATCTCAAATGTTAATCACCTGTGGCATAGTAGTTAACTTAGAATAATACTGAAATGTTTTTGCATCTGACATTCTCCACAAACCTGTCTCCTTTTATGTGTATGCATGCCAGTATATAAATTGCTGAATCCATGTCAGTTGTAAAGTAATGGCACTGAGGGCATCATAAATTACCATGGTGATCCTCAGGAGAAGACACTGTCGTATCTGAATGAGTATTTCACTTCCAGAGTAATGTATGCCTTCATCTGGCCCAGCAGTCAGCATATTGCCCTGTGTTGATGGATATTGTCAGCTGGAAGCTACACTACATTTCACTGCACAATAAACATGGCTGTCAAACCCATATAAAGTGAAATCAATTTATCCTGTATGGTCAGTGCATTTTAAATGAAATTAATGTACTGTGGGTATGGTGGCAAAAAGGTAGCATATTAGTTATGCATCTTGGGATCTGAGACTTTTCATGTAAGGCATCATTCTGTCTAGTAAGCCTAAAAGAAGGGCTGTTTATAAAAAATATGTTTATTTGTGCATGATTTTCAGAAAGTGGCCTCTCCACCCTCCTTCATGTTTAGGAAAAAAATCACAATATTAGCCAATTCCATCCTTTTATCCTGTCTTTTGTTTACAATAAATGATGAACATATTTGCCAAATAACAGTGTGCTTTAATGTTCTAATTTATTACTGGTTTTGACACCAACAAATTTATACTTAACCAAGGTATCTGGAAATAGAAGGACCAGAGATTGATTAGGTTGTGTTATTTCTATATAAGTTGGCTGAGCTGAAAGGATTTACTTTGTCCAGAAAACAGAAATGTGGGGTTTGCACCTACACTTTTGGGGGAAGGCTTTCCTGCTTATGCATAGAAGTATTGACATCAGTCCAACACTTTGTATCTTACTATTAGAAGTTCTCAGTGCATAGGGAGATAGGCAGTAATTGCCACATGACAAAGCATATATTGGTATGTCACACTGCAGGTGGGCAGAGGTTGGGATCGTGAAGATAAGCAAGAGCTTCATTCATTCATTACATTTATTAACTAAAATTCTATGTGCCAGATATTCCACTAGATCTAAGGAATACAGCAATGACAAGAGCCATCCCTTGCCCCCATCCTTAAGGAGCTTCCAATCTATTACATTACTAGAGTCAGCTTTTCAGAAATTACACCAGAAATTTAAATATAGTTTCATAGGTGTTAAAGAAATTCCATTAAACAACAGAAAAATATATCAGGACCCTTGAAATGAACACCTTTACTAGTCTACTACTTTTTCATAAGAATTGAAAACCACATATTTTTTCACTTAATATTTATTGTCTAGTATGTGAAGAATCCCAGGTATTCAAGAACAAGTGCAAGATAATCTCAAACTTCAGAGATCTCATGTTCCTAGGGATGGCATAGAAACATCGGAGGGACACAGTCACATAAACAATAACTACTTTGGGACATGGAGCTTGAAAACAAGAAGAAATGCACACTGCCTGGGAGCATCGTTGCAAATGCTGTTCTTTTAGCCTGAACACCCTTCTCATCTGTCTTTACTCCCCTCTCCTGCTTACCTGCAGATTCCATATCAGCCTTTGAGCCTCAGCAGGAGCATCACATCTCCTAGGAAGCAGTAGCTGACCATCCTGTATGCTTCTCCTTTGCACCTTGTTAACTCCAGTTTTGCAGCACTTACCACACTTTCTGGTATAAGTGCCTGCCTCCCCTCCAATTCTGAGCACCTTAAAAGCAGAAGCCACTTTATTTGCCTTTGTATCCCTAGCACCTGATGTAAAGCCTAACTCACAGGAATTGCTCAGTCATTATTTTTCCTTGAATCGATTCATTATGAAACATGCCAACATTTGAATAGGATTTGAAGGATGTGTGGGACTTAGCATGACAGACTAGGAGAAGCATGGTGCAGGCCAAGGGACAGTGCTGTGAAAAACAATTCTCTTTGGGGGGAATTTTGTTTGAGATGGCTGTGATTTTTGGCATGTGAAGCTAAAATGACAGGGAAGAGCCTGCTTTTGAAGGAAGGAATCACAGCAGGAAAGTTTGCTATAAAATAATGCCAGTCATTACTTGATCACCTGGAGTTGATTGTAGTAAATGTATCAGCTGTATGAAAATATGCAAAGTTAATTCTTTCCAGTGTCCCTTTGGGGCTACATAAGAAGGGCCTGAAGAATTATCATCTGAAAATGTCTTCTGCTCCCAAGAGATCACTTAGAAGAGACAGGCCCAGGGCTAGCATTGGAGCCAAGGCGACAATCTGTAATGTTACTTTATCTCTATAATAATTCTTTGCACCCATCTTGTTCTTCCTGCCCTGACATTACAGGAAGTAAAGCAATGAATGGCTCTGCAGCTAAACTACAGCAGTATTATTGTTGGCCAACAGGAGGTGCCACTGTGGCTGAAGCACGAGTCTACAGGGATGCCCGAGGCCGTGCCAGCAGTGAGCCACACATCAAGCGACCAATGAATGCATTCATGGTTTGGGCAAAGGATGAGAGGAGGAAAATCCTTCAGGCCTTCCCTGACATGCACAACTCCAACATTAGCAAAATCTTAGGTGAGTACAGGGGCACAGCTAATGCTGACCTTTCACCCCATGAGTGCTGCATGAGTGGAAAACAGGGGCAGAACTAGGCTCCCAAGGGGGACTGTGGCTGGAGAAGCCAGATGAAGTTTAGTCAGCTGCAATAGCAGCTTTTGTCATCATCTCCTCCTCCCCAGAACATGGCATTTAGGTTTGGGACTTACCGCATCTACCATAGCAGGTGGCTAAAAAACTGATTTTAAAGGCAGACCATAGTATCGTGTTAATATTGTGAATTTAGCAACTCATAAGAGGAGACTGCTAAACCAGAATCATGGGGACTAGATTTATCTCTTTATTCAATCTTTTTAAATTTGTAAGTTGCTATATAGCCTTGGAAATACTCACAGATCTTAGGTTTTCTGCTCTAGTATTCTTGAGTTCATGTGTCCCACTAAAAGAATTCATCCAGGACTAGGGTGAACCCCAAAATGGTGTGAAATTCATAGAGTACAGAACAGAGCCTCTAATGATAACTTTTAAACTTGTAAAATAAAACTACATTTATTTTAATAAGATATGACTAGTTCAAATTTCATAGCACTGTGCTGAATACATAGACCACAGGGCAGAGCCCCATTTTGTGGTAAATTGCCAGAGTGATTCTCCTGTTTCTCAGGATTAAACTCAAACCTTGTTCTCTTAGCATAAAGCTTGCCTAGCACAGATTATACAGTTTAGAATTATTGTGCTCAACATATTGAACATATTTTATCCAACATGCAGCATTACAGTCAACATGTTTCCTCTTTAAAAAGAAAAAACACAGAAGGCACTGTTCTACTTAAGCTGTCATAATGTGACAAAATCTCAAAGGGAGCTGTTTAAGAAGCTGAAAAACATTAGAGACTTAAACTGTGGTTTTAATTTTTTAAATGTTTTGTTCAGAGGCAATAAATATTTAACCTGAGTAAATATCAGTGATCTGGACATATACAAATACACATGTTTTGTTACTGTATAAATAATTTAACTAGATTCTGAGACATTTTGAGGCAGTGACCTCTGAGAAAATTTAAAACATACATAAGCTCAGATAGTGATGAAATGTTAAAATGCAGGTTTTTCTCTTTTTTTTAAATTTTGACTTCTGAATTTAAAGATGGATATTTAATGTCATTATAATTAAGTGGGATTTTTGCTGTTTCAGTGATTAATACTTAGAGATGTTGTTCTTTTTAATTTAAATATCCTCCAAACCAAAATGTTCCTAATGAGCAGACTTTTTTTTTTTTCAAATTAAAAGACATTCTAGAAAATGCCAGTGCTGCTTTGGCCTTATAATTTGATATCTGACGTTGAGATCTTCATATTTGTTTCCTGTTGGTTTAGTAGTAATGGTAGTAATGTGAGCGAGCTTTCAGATGGGTACAGACCCTCTCTGTTTCCACTTTGGCAGCTGTGGAGAATCTATATTATTAGTGTGTATTCTGTGAAAAAATTATTAGGAATACAGTAAGTATATTCATTAAAATGTAAACTTTTAAGCCCAGGCATTTCAAGAATACCAAGAATCCTCTGTTAACTGGGGCTTAAAGCTGCTGGGAGCCAGCAGAACAGAGAAAAACCTATCTGCATAGATGTTCTACACAACTTTTGCACAACAATCAGGAAAGAACAGGGATGGATGTGCTATTAAAGCAGACCAGGATATTGCTGGCTACGGAGAATATTTGTACAACTTTTCCATTTGTTTATGTATGAAAAATCTCCCCCAAAGAATAGCTAACATCTAGTCTGCACAGCTGTTACCGCTTTTTCACCAGCGAGACACAAAAATGCAATTTGATACATGTAAAAAAACACATCCCTCCTTCGTCAAGTGTTTAGATAATTCTTTATAAACAATATTAGAGAAGTGAATGCTTCTCCTTCTTCCTGTATAAACCATATTAAAAATTTTTGTACTTTTATTCATACAACTTTCAATGAATGTGTTTATAATACTTGAAAATGGTATATATAATTCCAATGGTACCTTCCTGTTCTAAAGCTATAACTTCTGAAGTAGAGTTTTAGGTTTTTTGTTTGTTTGTTTGTTTTGTTTTTTTTTAATTATCATAGACCGGGGAGACAGTGTGCACAGAAGACTTTTATATATGGAGGGATAACAACATCAGCTGACATCTTATCAAAGGTCAGCTTTGTTAAAGATGCTTGGAGTATTGAGAGATGTTTGAATTTCTGGAACCAAGAAAGCTTTTCCTGTGAATCCTGTCATTCTCAAAAGTATGCTTAGCAAGTTCAGGCTTTTTTAACCCTGTAGAAAGAGAGAGAGAGGCAGATAACTAGGGAAAGACGTTGGTATAGGAGATGATCTTTAAACAGCAAAGATATATTTTAAAATAACAGTATCATCAGCCTTAAATCACTGAGAGAAATAAATACAACAAATGCATTTTGTACAAAATTTTGTTGTTTTGCTCTATCGTCTAAAAGACTGGTTGGGAAATTCAGTGGTATGTGGCAATAGGAGCTACCCAGAACAGAGGTGAGTGAAACAGTGCCAAGGGTCCATCTAGTCATATTTGCCTGGAATATGTTGCCTTGACCATTTGGGTAATTAGGCTATTTTTATGTCTAGGATCTCGCTGGAAATCCATGTCCAACCAGGAGAAGCAACCTTATTATGAAGAGCAGGCCCGGCTAAGCAAGATACACTTAGAGAAGTACCCAAACTATAAATACAAACCCCGACCCAAACGCACCTGCATTGTTGATGGCAAAAAGCTCCGGATTGGGGAGTATAAGCAACTAATGAGGTCCCGGAGACAGGAGATGAGGCAGTTCTTTACAGTGGGGTAAGTATTCCTGAATATGGCCATCTGGGCTTTCCTTTGCAGGAAAGTATAAACCTCAGGATGGCTACTGGTAGTATGTTTGGGAAATAGATTAGAGAAGGGAGGAGGTTGGGACATGCTGGAGGGCTTTGGCTGTGAGAATCTTTGCTGTGTCACAAGTGGGCAGCCTTGCAACGTGGCTCCTACACAGTTCAGAACAAACCTGCAGCAGCTCACTCCCAACTGATAGCCCCTTTTCATTGTCTTCCATTCTAATCTAAGGTATTCAGTGCCCACACACAGAGTTTTTCATACTTTATTTAGACAGACACATAGGGAGAAAAAAATAAAAACTAACTTTAAGAAATCCCCAGAAGCTTCTCAGCTTCTCTGGGTGGTGCTTCTGACTCTAATCACAATAGTCTGCTTTTGTTGTGGGATCTACCACAAGATAATTGGCCTTGACATTGGTTAGAAGACCTCATTTTTGGCATGAGATCCAGAACTCCTGTTGCAGTAAATTATTCTGTGGTGGAAGCAGTAACAATGTGGATTTTCTTGCTTAAATCAGAAACTAGACATGTTTTTGATATCTTCAAGTCTGATTTCATGTCATTTTGTTTAAAAATTAGGTAATAGATTTCTGGTATAAATTTCGACTTGGCTGACTGGCTGTCTGCATTCAAAAGAGGCCCCTCCTAACCACAGTAGTCAGGATAAGTGGGGATGCAGATGCCTGTAGATTCCAGCACACCCAGACCTAGAAGCACAGTGGGGTGGAAACCAGGAGACCATTCTGGAGGCACTGGCTGAAGCAGCTGGAATCAGACACTTGGGAAAGGGCTTTGGAGAGAGACAAATGGAGGAAGCCAAAAAGGAAGCTGCATTTGTTGTTAGGGTGAAGGAGAACTGAGGAACTATTTCGTGCCTTGGAATAAGAAAGTTTTGCTTGAAAGTGAAACAAGAGATACCTTAAACAGGAAGTAAAGAGCTATTTCTGTGTAAGGATGCTCAAAAGATAGCTCCTTGGAACAAAAAGCTGGTTTTAGAAGCATGTGTTTGAAGAATAAAACTAATTTGAATTAGTAAATAAAATACAAAATTCAACAAGCCAGTGAAAGTCATCTGGGCTCTGAGTCTGCAGCACCTTAGTGTCTTAGGGAGGATTATGCCTTGAAGTTTGGGGGTCAGATACTGACCAGGTCAGCAGCTTGAGCTGGACATTTACCTTCTCTAAGCTATTTTCTCACATATGAAATGAATAATAGCACCTATCATGTACAATTATTGAGATAATTCAGTGTGGCACTACTTTCAAAAGTATGTTACATCATGCTTAGTATAGTACCCATAAAGATGAACTCTAGCATTACCATTTCTATTTAATATGTATTTACTATCACAGTAAAATTGTATGCTATATCACAGTAGATAATCAATAAATTACTTTATATTATTGTAGCATCTTTGGGGACAAAGACTGGCTTAAGCCACTTTATTATTTGAAGATTCTAATATATTTATTAGCCTGTCTTCATGCTAAAATAGGATTATTAAATTCCTCTGAATTAGAAATGTTTGCATTTTTAAAAGTAATATTTTTAACACAAAAAGTATAATGCAATATAATTGAACTATTCACATGATGGAGGATTTATGAAAAATTCCAACTCATAATGCTCTTTGGTTGTAGAGTCATAGGTAGCCAAATACAAGTTTAAGACTATATGGTGGGCTGGGGATATGGCTCAAGCGATAGTGCGCTCGCCTGGCATGCATGCCGCCCGGGTTCGATCCTCAGCACCACATCTGCCAATAACTAAAAAAATAAATAAATAAATATTTTTTAAAAAGACTATATGGTAAAGATCTTCTTGTAACCACCCCCCTACTAGTGTATATCTTATATATCCTCTTTTGAGCAGAGAATCAAAAGTTTAAATTTGAGATCCTCTGTGATTTCTGCCCTTCTCCCCAGTCATGTCCCCTGTGTACTGGGTGACAGTGAATCTCACCACAGTCTAAAAAACTATCAAATGTACTATTTTAGTTCCCTGATAATGTATTTGAAAACATGAATTGTAGTAATATTATTTATCTTTGTTCCCTTTACTAAAGGGCCAAGGGTACATTAAAACAGCTATGAATCAAAATAGCACATACCAGTGCTTCTAAAATATAAAACTTAAATAACTACTAACATCTACCACTTACTGCTTATGCTGTGCTAGGTGTTTGGATATACAAATAATGTGGTCCTCTAAGTCAGAGAAAGGAACTGCTTTAAAGCAGTCCTATGGCTCCAAAAGATGATAAGACTCAAAGGATTAAATCCAGGTCTCAGCCTCCACCATGCTGGCTTCATAGGAGCTGTCCTCACGGTGTTTCCTCAAAACATGCCTGACAGCCCTGCTCTAACACAGCCATGAGTGTAGCTGTACCTCTTGGGCAAGAGCTCTTAGAAAACCTGGAGAAAATGAGGGGTGATATTGTGGAATAAAGTGTATAAAAGGATGTTTGAAATTTAGAGACGAGGAATGCTGTTCCTAATGGTGTAGGAGAGTTCGTTGTGGAAGGATGTTTTAGACTGTGGATTGGGGTCATGACCAGAATGTCTTGTTCTTTAATCTTCAATGCTGAGCATTTTCCTCTGCCCAGATTTGGTAATATTTACTACATAAAGCCAGGTATTATTCCCAGTTATGGATTTGTGTTTTCTTTTAAGTAGTTCTATTTGATAGATTATTAGCTTCCTGAGACTCATCTTTGGAAATTGATCTTCATTAGATGTGAGGTTATGACAAGAGAAGCAAGGAGAAAAACAAACAAACTATTCAAAGATTGCTATTGACTTCTTGATGGAACGGGAGTGAGATCAATTTTTATAGCAGATTTTGAAAAGACTTGCATAACTTTCAAGCCAATAAAACTATATATTACTCAACATTTTGTGCATTTTACTGACTGTACAACTGTAGCTGATGAGTTAGTTTTTTTTTTACTTAGCTATTATGAAATGAATTTGTCAATAATACTGAATAAAGTTAGCTCTTACCTTGGATTTAACCCCTCAATGGCAGATTAAGTATCGGAATTTGATAGAAATCCTGATAAGAGTGCTACAAATGTAGAGATGATATTCATTTAGATCCATACAGCTACAGTGATGTCTTTTTCTAAACAATTAGGACCAAATGTATTTTCTGTATTTGGAAACTTATTTAGTAATTTATTTGTGAACTAACAGAGAATCATGCAGGTACTATAAAATATTAACGTTGGGGTTACTACTTAAATAATAATAATGGTAAAATTATTGAATGCTTATTGAATGCTCTTTACTGTACAGAGAGAATTATACAGATTATTACAACTACATAAATTTACAAGATAGGTAAGGTAATGTTTTCTCCATTATAGGGTTGAAAAACACAATGTTCAGAGATGTTAAATAATTTCTCTAAGGCCACACAGCTAGTAAATGGCGGGGCTGAGATTTAAACCAGGCACATGTGAATGTGAAACATATGTCCTTTTTACCATTACACATAACTCTCAATTAGAGCCTACAAATTGTTTAGAGGCTGTATAGTGTAGTGGTTAAGAGCATCAATTCTGGAGCCAGACTGTTCTGGCTTAAATATGAGATTTGTTTCTTTCTTACTGTAGGAACTGATGCATGTCAATCTTTATTTCTCTAAACCTTCCACCTGCCCTTGGGAAACTTATTTAAACTTTTTGCACCTTATATGTAGAATGACAATAAAAACAACAATATAAGTCCCTTCTAAAGACTGAATAACTTAATACAGGAAATACCTGACACTCAATGACCCCTAAATTAGAATAAATATTATTATTTAAGAAAAATCATACTATGTGCCCAGTGAATATTTGACTACTGTATTAGAATTATTTTCCTACTTCTTTATGCTATAAGTGATTTGAACATTTACCACTTTGATCTAAATCCTAATGGGGTTAAATCACCTGTAAACTATGTACAAATATAGTTGAATTACATAGACCAGCCTCGATGTTTTCAATATTGTCCTCTTGTAAAGAAGCTGTGTAAGAATCTCCAATACATAAAGTATAACGATTGCTATTATTTCTATTCCTTTCTGTAATGTCAACCACAGAGATATAAAGCATATAGCTTTATCTTTTCAAGAAACAAACTTTATTGTCTTCATTTATAGACTCTGGAAGGGTCTGAAGAGTCAGCAAATGATGGGGCTTTGCCAAAATAAATACGTGGTCCTTTATAACTGGCAAAGCTAGACCTTATTCTAGAAACAGTCTTATGATTTGAAAACCATGCAGCAATGCTAAGCTCTGTCAGGGCTAGCTTATACTCTTTACTTGGCTGGGAAGGAGGGTTCTTAGTCACCTCTGTTCTTATCAGCTGTATGTATACACTTTTATAAACATCTACAATTTTTGTTTTGATGTGCACATTCATTATTTGTAAAGCCCAATACCTGCCAGCTACTCCTATTTGTGAAATCTGCAGTGTTTGAATTTTGACTTAGAAATTGATCTGTAAAGGAAGGAAAAATGCTTTTTAGAAAGTAATTCCTAATAGACAAAGCTTGAGCCTGCTGGCTGGATTTTTCATTTTGTTCATTGATTAGCCAGTCAATTGGTAAGGGAATATTTGAAACCAGCTAGGTACCCAACATTGCACTAACTTAATAATGATTCTATACACATGAACTTTCAGCAAATGCTATAGTTCAAGAAACTAGACACAAACATGAATAAATTAGCAAATAATAGTTTGTTATGAACACTCACAGAGAACATATAGTGTTATGCATATAACATATAATGACATGCTAATCTTGATATTATAGAACGAGCAAATAAAGCTCAGAGGAAAAGAGATTACTATGCATTAGGGCCAACAAACCATAGGGTATCCTTGGGGAAGGGACTTGAGTTTTGGGCAGGTCAAGCAGGTAGAAAGTAGATTCCTGTTTTGGGATAAAAGAACACATGAACACATGGGTATGAAAATGGCTTGTTCAATAATGAAAAAGATGACCAGTCTAGAAATTTTCCCTGGCAATAAAGAAAATGAAAGATAAGCAGACTGAGCAATATTTTGGAAGTCCTTGAAAGTCACTTCTTCAGATTCAACTGTTATACTTGCTTAATTTTTTTAGTCTCTCTTTATGTTGATAATGACAATAAGATCACCATGACAGTTAGCTTATGGTTTCATATCCACAGAACCAGTTTAACTTCAGATGTCCTGTACTTCATGTGACCAGCCACCATCCTGGCCCAGGCTGCCCCAGAGGCAGAACTTTCCACCTTTCATGGGAGCTGTTCCTTTGTGAAACATGTCCTATTTTCAGAAAGTTCTTTTCCCCTAACTGAGCTATATTCTGCCTCTCTACTGCTTTGTAGGCTGGGTCTAGTTCTCTTCTTTGGTCTCTCCTAGAACAATTCTTTCCCTTATTTACGAGGACAATGATTCAATCCTCTAAAGATGATTATGTCATATCTTTCTCCCCCTTCTTACCCATACATCTAGTCTCACTCTTTTCTTTAGATTAGGCTACCTACACTTTTCATTTGTTTTCCTCTCATTCACTAGTTTTGTCCATTCATTCATTCATTCATTCCATGTATTGAACATTGAGTACCTTCTACGATTTAGGTATTGTGTAGGCTCTGGAGCCATGTCAGTGAAAATTTCTGTGGTGATAAAGCTAACATTCTAGTGTTAGAAGTCAGACAAACAATCAATAGAGAAATAAATAAATATAAAATAATGGTAAGTGCCTAAAGAAAGCATACCAGGAAAGAGGCAGGAAGTTTAAGAGGATGGGTGCAATTTTAAATAGGATGGCCACAGAAAACCTCACTGAGAAGATTTGAGCAAAGACCGAAGCAGGTGAGTGCAAGCTCTGCAGACATCAGGGAAATTAAGTGGGCAGAGAAAGCAGCAAATGCACCAATCTTGAGGCAAGGTTGCTCCTGGCTGGTTCAAGAAGAAATAGAAGGCCAGAATGACAGGAGAAAAGTAGAACAAGTACGTGGGAAGAACAGTAGATGTCAGAGAGAGAAGAGAGATCCCAAATGTGAAAAGACTTGATGGCCATTGTGATGACTTTGAGCTTCGTCACAGTGCAGGGGAGGTCACAAAACTGAGGTGGCAATGTGGTGGAATGATCATTGCATGGATGGTGAAGCCATCGAGAGTTATGGTAAGGGTAATATTAGAGAGAGAAACCAACATCTTTAAGGAATGAGGGGGAATGACTAGCAGGAAGGAGATAAGGGTGTGGTGGGAGGCATAGTTTGGTAGCATGAGATTCAAAGATGAGGATTTTAAGATGTAGGAATAAAAGATAGTTTGTAAGAGACAATGAGGCACTAGGAAGGAAGCTACCATACCTCCAGGCCCATTCGAATGAGAGGTGTGGAAGGCAAACAGCCAACTCTTAGGAGGGCTGTAGGGGAGCAGTGTCCTAAAGAGAGCAAAGTGTCAGTGAGAGCAAGGTGTGGCAGTGACATTGAGTTCTAGAGGGAACAGGGAAAGATGTCAGGAATTGGAGGAAGGAAGGAATGTAGGTTAAAGTGTTGCACAGAACCAAATGTTAGCCTTTGGGGACTTTTTTCTTTGTAGAGTCATTTCTCAGAAGATACCCACACTTTCCTGGATACCCTTTTTGCACTGGATACCCTTCCCTATATGCACTGCTGTAGAGGAAGCCTACTCCAGCCTGGTCAGTGGCCCCGAGGATTGCTGTATAATCTATTGTTGCAACTGATCCCAAATGCCTCCTGAGGGCCAGGGCTCATAGATAGTCCAGCCTATCACCTTGTCATCAAGTGTCCTCCTAGACCCAGAAAAAGCTCTCTGTGTAGTTTACTCCAACTTCCCAATGGGGAATGAGAAGGGAATTATCATTGAGGACTTACTCTACATGTATAATGCTTCACTTATATGTTCTTATCTAATTGCCTTGACAGGCTATGAGGTGAATGTTATCCTAACATTCTGATGCTTAGATGAATAAAGGGGATGTCCATGATGATAATTAGCCTGCCCAAGATCACACAACCAATAACTGGTGGAGCTAGGATTTGAACCCAAGTCTGACCCTGAGCTCTTTGCACTATACCACAAACGTTTCTTCCTAGAAGGCCTTCCTGAAGTAAAGCCATCTCTCACAGTGATAAGTTATCACTCTAGCATTCACATACAACCCCAAACAGTTGTGTGTGATTTTGAGACCCTTACCAGAGCCCAGCATTTCTTAAAATCCAGTGAGTAGCCCCTGAATTCAAACTATCACCTCTTCAGACTTTGGCACTGGCTGTGGGCTCAAAACAGCCCTCTCAATCCACAACCCACATAGGCTTTTGAATAGCCCATGTGCCTCACTCTGGAAAGTAAGTTGTACAAATGATGTATTTGCTTATTTATTTTTTAATATTTCATTACCAGCTTAGAAGACCAGCTTAAAAGATTTTGATTCTGATTCAAATTGCTATGTATTTTTCTGACAGTGTGAGCTTGCCTTTCTCATCCCAGTCTTGGTATCTATCAGAGAATTTATGACAGGGAAGAACTCAACTCCTGGCTATGGAATTTGTATTTCTTTACACAACCAGTTTAGCCTCTGAACCTCAACTGGTCACTTCTGCTGTGAAGAGGGAAAATGCTAGCCTTTGGTTTATTATGAGATAATATGAAAGCATCTATGTATATAGTCTCTCCACACAGAGTAGGAGCTCAAGTTAAATTTATTTAATAGACATGAAGATATAGATATTTTTAAGAATAAACTTCAAAAATGACAATCTGTTCTTTGTGAAAATAAATGTCCTTTGTGAAAATAAAATGTCCCATTTAATAGTTTGTGTTAGTTGCAGAGTTTAGATTAGCTTGCTAAATTGGAAAAATCTGTAAAATGGGTTAATATTGCAGTAAGGTCTTGCTCTACACTCTAATAATGTGATTAAGGCAAAAAACATTTCTATTGCAATTATCAAAACTTAGTTACCAATTCAATGAGGCATTCACTGCCTTGGGCAGGTTAGCATGAAATTTAATATGTGAGAATTTACCCAAAACTTAGCAAAATGTATATTGCTTTTTAGAATTTGATTCAATGAGAGAGGGTAACCAGTATTTTATGTTTCTATACATAGATTTATACTCCTCTATAATTTGCTTCTTTCAGGCAACCAAACTCAACAAATGAATTATAGAAATTGAAACAATATCAGTGCTTAGTGTCAATTGGGTGCTTATAGGTTCTATAGAAGTCAGAAACTTTTATGAAACATAGCAAGCTTATTATATCTGTGTATTGAACTCTATTAAGAATGATGGAATTCAAAAAAAATCAGTTGACAACATAGGTTCAAATTCTGGTTTTTCCAGTATGAACACAGTACCTGAAGCAAGGCCTTATTTTCTTTGAAAAATGCCAGTAGTAATTAAATGAAATCACACACACACACACACACACACACACACACACAGTATTTTACATATTATGTTAGTGAAAGGTGATGGAATTGTGACTATGTTTCATGGCAATCAAAGGATATTTTTAATGGTAGCATGGGCAGACATTGCACAGTATTTCCAAGTCATTATCATTCTTTCTCCCTCTACTTGACTGGAGGGAAGCTGGCCTCTGTGAGGAAGTATGCTCCTCCTGGACATGCCAGAGTAGCTGGTAACACAGCACTTTCTTCATGGATTCAGGAATCTTCCTGTGAGAGTGGGGTAGACAGAGTTTCAATGATAGTGTATAGGGTTAATAGCAATTGTCCAAGCAATAACTGGTCTGAAGCCAGAGCAAAAAATGGTGGAAGAATCTTCCAAAACTTTCATGACCCCAACTTTTACAATATCTGAAAAAGAAGGCTCAAAAGGGTGGTGCCAATGACATTTTGAAATGAATATTCAGCCATAATTTACTGTCTCTAAAGACTGAGGACTACTTGGTGAATATTACATCTTTGAACATATTATTTAGGTATAGTCTCTGAGTTAAGTAGATCTTCAATTCTTGTGTGCCAGTTATAGTGCTTAAGTGAAATTAAGAGACAGAGTAGCCATGTCTCCTTAGATAGGCAGAGGTTGACCTTCACAAAGAGTCTGCTAAGTTTATGTGAACTAGGGTCACATTATGAAGAAGTGATCTGGTGTGACCAGGCCCTGGCACATGCTGGGATCTAGGATGAGGCAGCATGTCTGGTGGCTGTTATTCACTTAGGTTGCAGGCTCACCACTGTCTGCTCCCAACTTCTTCAGCCTAGAACTCAGGCTTAAGAAATCAAAGATGATTGTTCCATAAGTTCCTGCCCTGCCAGGTCAGCACTGAAATAAGTAGACATTTGCATGGATACCAAATAAATGCTTTGCTAAATCTGATTCTTTGGGACATACTAGGTGCTTTCTCATCTTGATAAAGATGATACCAATCTACTTACTAGTGTAATTATAATATGTCTCATGCCACTGGTCTATTTTAAAAAATTCTCTCAGGGCACTAAAAAAAAATGATCTCACATATAACTTGATGGTATTAACTATAGCACTTGTCCTTGACGTCACATGTTAGCCAGTCCTTGCCATATTTGCCAACCTAAAAGAGCTCTGCCTGTATGTTGCAAAACCATCAGTAGATTGCTCCATTATGCTAATTTAACCCCCAGTCATAGTGTCAGGGAGAGTGCCAGGACTACTCCAAGGAACACTTGTCACATTTTGTCACTTGCTTAGGACGTTAAAGAGGACACCCCTCTGACAAGTGTGGGGGATAAAGCCCAAAGCCACATGAAAGAACGTACATAGATCTATTATATAGAGATATTTCCCCTCTATTTCATTTTATTTTTTGAATCTATACAGGCAACAGCCTCAGATTCCAATCACCACAGGAACAGGTGTTGTGTATCCCGGTGCTATTACTATGGCAACTACCACACCGTCACCTCAGATGACATCTGACTGCTCTAGCACCTCTGCCAGCCCAGAGCCCAGCCTCCCAGTCATCCAGAGCACTTATGGTATGAAGACAGACGGCGGAAGCCTAGCTGGAAACGAAATGATTAATGGAGAGGATGAAATGGAAATGTATGACGACTATGAAGACGATCCCAAATCAGACTATAGCAGTGAAAACGAAGCCCCGGAAGCTGTCAGTGCCAACTGAGGAGTTTTTGTTTGCTGAATTAAAATACTCTGACATTTCATCCCCTTCCCCCAACAAAAAGTTCTTAAAGAGCCCGCATGCATTTGTGGCTCCACAATTACATCAGCAGAATGGTCTTAATTGTTTCGTAAAGTGTGAGACAGATTAAGTTTTCCCTGATTTTTCATGAACTTGAGTTTTTTGTCGTTATTGTTATTGTTGTTGTTGTTGTTTTTTAATTTAGGTGAAGACATATTAAATATGAGACACCAGGACTTGAAAACTTATCTCAACCCATAGCTGTCTTACAAGTCTTATATTTTTGTCTTACTTTTTTTTTCTTTTGGATGTTGATAAAGGTTTAAGTTACTGTTTTAGATGGGGTTAAACATTCTCACTCAGGTATGCTGTGCCGGCCTACAGGTTGTGAATGTGTTTTTATTCTGAATTACTTTAGAAAACAACTGAGGATTTCGTATCGTGAAGCAGGACTAGTCCACGGCATGTGCCGCTGCGTGCAGAGCATATTCAGAAGGCCTCGGAATTCCATTTCTCCGCGTGTAGAGTTAAACTTTGAATGTGCCAAACTTTTTCATAACTTTTGAATCTTAATATTTTGAAAGTCTTAAAGGAGATACTGCAAAGTCTTAGACAATCTTTGGCATCTTAAAATAAAATAGCAAACCACACTTTTTATTTTCCAGAAAATGGTAAAGTACTCAGGAATCTGGAGACAAGATATTGTAAGGAATGAACAAGGTTGCCACAGTGCATGTACCCAATTGTGTTTGCCTCTTGACGTGCCATCAGTGCGTGACGTGGTATGACATACACACACCAGAGCCATCACCACACCAGATACCGAATTGGTGGTCTTCTCTGCCCAAGACCACCTCTCACTACATCCATTATCCCTTTGCCTTTAACCCTGACATTCAGTCTTAACACATTTTCTCTTAAATAATTTATTCATTCCAGAATGTCAAGGGTCCATTTACTATTTATTTAAAAACAATGTTGGTGGCATTAATTTAATAATTCTTGTTTTTCACCCTCCTTCCCTGAAGAACTTTTTAGCCCTTTTCACCTCCTTCTCCTGCTAGATACAAAAGATGTACATATTGATTTTATGTCCCCAGAGCATCTGGAAGCATTTCTGAAACAAGATACTATTAAATACCTATCTTTATTGTTTTTAAAGATGAGTGTATATCTGGCTACAGGGCTGTATATTTGGGTCTAGGTGTATACTCTTACACTTAACAGGTATGCAGGTATGCCTCTGAGGTTCGCTGTGACCTTGAGTCTTTTGCCAGAGTTTCCCCCAGTTCAGTTTGCAACAAGTGGTAGGATCTGCATTGGCGGCATTTCCTCTGAATTCTATTCAGCAGTAAGAGTCAACAGTGGTGGCTGCCAGGTGGGAAGGCAGCAGAATCCTGCAGCCAGACCTGAAGCCCAAGGCTTATGGGCCATGTAGAGTATACAGTGCTACTGTCATGGGCTGGCACCTTTACACTGAGTTGCCTAGCTGGCACATCCAGGGAATTCTTTGCAAGTTCCAGGATGAAGGAAGCCAGATGACATTCTCAAAGCAAAGATAGAGGCAAATAGTCATGGAACATTCAGAGAATGAAAGAAAACCATAGGGAAGGAGAAGGGGGGGGAATACATTCCCTGTATGGCATGTTCCTACTGTCAATTCTGGGGAACAGATAGCTCATAAGACAGCAAACCTTTGGCTGACTCCCCGTATCTATGTCTATAAGATGAACTGCACTTGTCACTCAAGGAGAGCTCTGGAGATGTGCTGCTGGGCTTGGAGGCAGTGAGGTTTCATTCCCCATCTCCTAACTACAGGAAGCTCTGCTATGCCATTCAGACCTTCCTTAACCCAGGGCCTGTTGCCTGTGGGGGAGCTACTCCCAGAGTGATTTAGTGGGAGAGTGTCAGAGAATGAGACAGTTTGCCTCATGGGACAACCCAGAATCTGATCACCAAAACATAGGAATGGCCCCAACAGATTTCTTGAGCCATTTTGTCACTTGGAAGAAAATAGTATATCTTCATATTTATTTAAAGAGTGCGCCAGGCCAAACCTAATAGCAATAAATAGGTTGAGCCAAGCTGTCACCGTCTCTGACACTAGCCGGGAGTGCTCTCTATAAGCTGTTTAAGGTACTGATAGGAATGTTTTGTTCTTAATATTGATTGGGGATTGGAACTTTGTTCTTGTACATTTCTTTCAAATGAGGAGGAGGTCATTTTTCTTAAAAAAATGAATATTTATTATGTCTTACTGATTTCTTTGATTATATACCTCTCCTCCTCAGTTCATTCTCATGTTTTCTCCCCTTTCTTTTTGGTTTTGGCTTCTGCGCTCACTCCTTTCTTATTGTGCTGCATAGGTAGTGTGTTGTATGACTAGCATTGTATTGTATGTAATTAATTTTGCACAAAGGCGAACATTTAGCATAGTAGGTTAATTTTGTTTGTTTTTATGACCATGCCAAAATAATATTCTGGGCTGGTGGAGAACAAAGGACTGTTCTTTAGGACTGAAACTTGATTTTGCTTGTAGTAAGAAAAAAAAAAACACACACACTCACAGATGTTGTTTCGTAAGTGTTATAAGCACTGGATATAAATGGTATTTTTTATCACTTCTGACTAATGTGAAACTGTTGTACGAAAACTACACGAACAAAAGTCATCTGTTTCGACTCGTGTGGGCTTGCCTCACAGTTGCCGGATTTGAGTCATTTTTATGTCTTGTTATTTCATTTATTTATGCAAAATACATGTGTGTATGAACACTTTGTTTTAGCTCCAGCTCTGCCTCAGTACTGGGGGTGCAGTAACTTCTAGCCATTTTCTTAAAAATGAAAGGCTATTCAGGAATGATCTGATTGTAAACGCCTCTTTCTTTGGCTCAGACAGTAATGCTGTATTAGAATCTAAATTTTGTGCATATGAAGTTTATTCTATTTATTAGCCAAGTTTGGCTCTAAATATTCATGGAAATTAAGGATGACAATCATCGGGATCACTTCATTATATTTCAGTGGGGCTTAAACAAAGTTTTTATGACTTTACCATCTCATTTTAGAGTTTTCTAATTGTGTAAATATAACATAGAAATAGAATTTATTTTTGGTTCATGAGTACTTAGTGAGTTATAAGTTATGTATTTCTTTTTTGTTCTCTATCCATATGTGTTGGTCCAAACTAGAAGTTGACGAGTCACTGTATTTGCTGGGGACAGTGAATTATCAGCTACAGTGAGGGCAGCATTCATCCTGCAGCTAGGCCAGCTAAGCCCTACACTTGGGTTCTTATTCAGTTTTGAGCCTGCTGTCCACAGACTCAGACTTTTCCCTTTTTTCCTTATAGAAAGTAGATGAATTGAACATAGTAAATTTCCAGTACATCTAGGAGAGAGTCAGTTTGCTTTGTGAACCCACACGAACCTTCTAAGATAGTTCTGTGACCATTTAATAGTAAGAAGCATAATGACATTTTACAGGCAAAAATCTGCCTCTGTGATTGGCCATGAATAATGTCGCACCATGCCAGTCAAAGCATGTTGTCACCTTTTTTCAGTGCTCCCTACTTGATGGTATCTTCAAGTCTAAGGTAAAAATTATCTCCATTTAATTTAAAAGCATACAGGACCAGGGTTTTCTTTGTCATTTGTGATAGGGACACTGGTAGACAATCCTTTCCTTAAAAAAACAAAAAAACAGGTCATATAGAATAGGAAGGACGAGAAGGAAGGAAGAAAGGATGGAAGGAAAGAAGGGAAAGAAAGGAAAGTTCATCTGCGGACGCGAGCAGCCAGCCTGGCAATTTCTCTACTTCAGGCAGTGTCCTTTGCAGGAAGGTGTGGAAGCTCTGTTGTTTTCACGAGGACCCAGCTCAGCCTTTCAGGAGCACATCAGTTTGCTTCATTTGGTATTTGATACTCTGCAGCCTTGTGCTGGGGCCTGATTTGATTTGCCAGGGTCCTGACACAGACTCCCAGACCAAGTTCTAAATTCAGATGTGGGCTCACAGTGCTAGTGAGCTGGTCAAATTTTGGCCTCCCCTGGACATAAGTGACATGGGAGCCTGGGGTGTTTGAAAAGGGTGTGATCTCTCTAGGGCTGAAATTAAAGGCTGCTTTCTTTGCCTTATGAAGCCAGACTGCTTCTTTGGAGCACACCCTCCTGAGCCAGGAGCACAGGGCTGGCTGAAAGCAGAGATTGTTTCAGGGAAGCCCATCTGCCCTCAGCAGGAAGGCAGCCTGGAACTTGAACATCACTGCCCAGGCTGCTGCTCTTGATTTACTTATTTTGCAAAGAGTTGACCTCTACCAACTCATTAGGGAAAGGAAAAAGAATCAGTTCGTAGTTTTAAACCATTCAAGAAGTCCTATACCAAGTGCCAACAACTGCAGAGGAATGCAGCTAGAGGAATGTATTGAAGTTATTACTGGGTCTTCCTTTTTAATGAGAAAGTGACAAAAATGGTTGCTGTAGCCTTGCCTGATGTCATGCTCGTTTATCCAAGGATTGAGTTGGCACTTAAGCTCACTTCTCAAAATATAATAATATCATATGACCTCATTTGTCCTTCTACAAAAGCACTTGCATCATTTCCTTAAGTCATCTGCCCCCTGATGTGTTTTCCTCCTCAATAAACAACTTCTGTTACTTCTGCCGATCATGTTCTGTTTCTGATGCCACATGCTATCGAACTTGCCCCTGTGCTGATAATCATTAAAAATATTGATATGCAAATGCATTTCCTTTTCATCCCCATCTCATATTTTCCTTTGGGGACAGATTGCTTTCCAAAAGATCATGAACTAGTATTCCGAATGCTGGTACCTCCAGGGGCAGAGGGGAGGGATGGGTGGGGTAGGGACAGAAAGGTCTTGCTTCCTGCAGATACTCTTCCAATCAGTGTCTGTGGCAATAGGAATGCTTGAAGGCAACTCAGTGACATATCTTGCTCAGTAGTTTCTTATTCCTGAAGAACCACAAGCATAAAGTGAGGCCTCAGTGCTGGTGCTCTTGGAGTATGGGGAATGTGCAAATATTTAACTGTTTTGTATGCTGCACATTGCAGATCTGCTCATGTGCATTCTCCGTTTGTCTTCCTTTGTCATGTGTGTTTTTGCTTTTTTGAAAGTGCAGTCTTTATTGTACCCTTCTCCAGCTTGTAGCAAATTAGAATGCTTAGCATTTATGTTCATTCATTATTGTATTTGCCATGTAAAATTTTTATTACCTTAGACAAGCTTATAAGCTGTTACTACATAACTTATCTTACTGTAACTCTTTTTATTTCCTGACATTGTAATTTGTTTGTGATGTATATTGTGAGATTGTATTCTATGTTAATTTAATCAGCACAATTCACTGACATGCTGGACTGACATGCTGGCTGCTGTTTCGAAGTGTAAAGTTTGTGTAGGGCTGTTGGGACAACTGTAACTCTGTTGTCAAGGTACTGTGCTTTGGTTCCTATAGCAA
This sequence comes from Urocitellus parryii, assembly GCF_045843805.1. NCBI lineage: Eukaryota > Metazoa > Chordata > Mammalia > Rodentia > Sciuridae > Urocitellus > Urocitellus parryii. The sequence continues at coordinate 47,960,585 of NC_135534.1, forward strand.
CACTGTGGGTGTGACCCTTGAGACTCTAGGGACATCTAATACACCCTGGAGCAAATTTTAACTGCAGATTTTCTTTGTAGAAATTCTATGTATAACACAGGTACCTACTTGGCCCATGGCTGGTAACTATTTGGGCAATTAGAAAAAAACAAAAAACCCATAAAAACTAGTGTCTATTGCTGCTTTGAATATGTTTGAAAGTCTGAAAATGTAAATAGTTTATCAAAAAAAAATCTTGTACAGTCCAGTGTAAAGTTTTTAAATGACCTTAAGGGTTGCCATCACATCTTTCTCACACTCTCCTCTTGATAATGAAAAAAAAAAAAAAAAGTTCGCTAAGGATTCAAGAAATGGAAAAAAAAAGAGAATCTCTTCAAATTTAAAGGAATGGATTGTTGTTCTTAGCTTTGTTGCATACACAAACCTCTTGGATTTTGTTGTGCAGTATTGACGTGAGATAAAACTCAACTCATTGAATAATCTTTCAGTGGTACTTTTCCAAGTCTTCCCCTCCTCTGCCTCATAATTAAGGGAAAAGACAAAATTGAAAGACGCACTCTTTGTCTATCCTGGTGTATGTTGGCACCTTAGCTACTTTTTTTTTTTCATTTTTGCACAAGGTGCTTTCCTGATCTGTCAGACATGCCATCCTTGGGTGATAATGTATATGCCATGATGGGCTCAGGCCCGCAGGGGAGTGTCTATAAGAACTGCCTATTTATGCTCATTTACCTCAAGACTGTCCTCTCTACCCTAATCTAGTTGTCATCACTCCATCTTTTGTACTGCTGTTGACACTTACCAATTAAAGATAAATTTTGTTTTATGACCTCTGTGTACAGCTTCATCTGTTCCCCGAAAACAGTTCCCCCTGGACCCAGCATGCCCCAGGCTTGCCACCACCTGCGGCTGGAGCCCACAGAGCTCCAGTTCTGTGCCACAGCTTCTGCCTGGTGGGAGGGAGAAAGAGCCCAACATCTTGGACTCCTTAGCCTGGAAAGACTTGCCTGCGTTTTTCATCTCAGAACATATACTGCTGTAGCAAGAAATGTTTATGGATTTAGATGGAAGGAATAGGATCCAAGGTGGATTTTTTTTTTTTTTTTGTCAAGAGAAGATGAGAGAGAATGTCACTGCCTATTTTCCTGATTTCTTCATGAGAGCAAAACAGTTTCCAAAGCTCAGAGCATCCAGCTGAGATTCATGTGATGGGATCTCCAGGACCTGCCTCTCACCTGACACTGACTGCTCCAAGCCCAGCAGCCACAGCAGATGGACTGCACTCAGGATCCTTCCCTCCACCATGGGTGGGATGCTTGGCCCATTTCTCAGCTGCTTCTGCCTCAGAGAAGGAAGCTCCCATCTCATTGACCAGCAATGAGTTGCACCTGGTACAAAACTCAGCTTCCCAGTGACTTGGCTTCTAAGTGTACCCAAAACGATTTCCTGGTGCCTTGAGAGTCTGAGGGCAGGGCTTGGGTAGCGGGCTGCCTTGAGCAGGGTTCTTGAAGGAAGCTTGAGGAACCAGTCCCTGGAGTGCTGTGAATGCTCCAGATTAGTGACCCACAGCTGCAGTGTGAAAGAGACAGAGGAGAGGCCCTGTGGCTGCTGCTTTTGGTATTTCCTATGAAAAAAAATGCCTCATTAGAGAAGAGGATTTGTGAAACGTTCTTTATCCCAGGCAAATTGTAAGATTGATACAAGCTGCTTGAAGTTCTGCAAACCTGGCATCCCAGGATCCTCCTTCCTGCCCTGTGGGTTTTTTTTTTTTTTTTAAAAAAGCCTAAATCAGCCTAGGGCATTAGATTAAGAACAGTGTGGGTGGGAGGGAAAGGGAGGGAGAAGGGGAATAGCATGGATGGTGGAAGGAGACCCTCATCATTATACAAAATACATGTATGAAGATGTAAAAAAAAAAAAAAAAAAAAAAAAAAAGAACAGTGTGGATTTGGGGAGTCACAGAGGCCTGGCTCTGCAACTTGCTGGTTGTGTGACCTTCCCTGAATAATTCCTCTGAGCCAGAGTTTTCCTCTCTGTAAAATGGGATTGTAATCTCTACCTATTAGGGTACTAGGGGTATGAAATGGCAGAACTAAAATATGGCTGCAGGCCTGACTCCTCTGCCCAGAGAATGTCTGAGCCAGCAGGGATCATGGGTCAATGTCACCAACTGAGCCAGGTGAAGGGCCTGCCTAAGTTCTTGGCTCACATGAGGTCCTATATGCGATTACCACCCCAGTCTTCCTTTCCCTGTCACCTTCTCTGTTTGGTCAATTTCCACTTGTCTTTCAAACACCATCCTCTGGTGCCTTCCCCAGACTCCCAGTTTTAAGCTCTTCCTCAGAGTTCCCATGGTACTTTTAAAGGACCTCTCTGATCTGCTTTATCACATCATAATGATTTGTTTGTCTTTTCTGCTAGATGATGACAGATGAGTGCACTGAGATTCTTTGCTTTAGAAAGACGCACAGCTGGGTACCAGTGTGTCTGTGTCTAGAGCCACAACTCCATTCTTCCTCCTAGGCATCTTAGTTAGAATGTGGAAAAGGATAGACTGAAACAGTTCCTGTTTATGGGTTTGCCTTACTCTTTCCTTGACTTCCCAGGTACCCAAGGTTACCTTTTACTCCTCTCTGAGACAAGGAGTACCGAAGGCCCTGTCCCTAGGCATTCTACCTAAAAGGAAGCCCAGCTGCCTTCACTTGGGGTGGAGGAGGGCAAGGAGCCCAACTGTGAGCAGCTGTTCATTCCATATCCTCTCCTTCCTTTCTGGCAAAGGAAACCCACGATCCAGGTACTGGCCTTTTCCTTAAGAGCACTCTAGAGCTTTGTTTGCTCAAATGTGGTACACAGGTACCCCTGAAAGCACTCCATGGGGTACTGAGAAACAATCTTCAGGAAGGATACTCATTTTCTTCTCTATCCTCCTGGTCAACAACACATTGTAGGGTGGGTAGGTTGAGGATCACTGTCCTCATTTGAAATCTTCAGGATAGGACATGACCCAAAGTCACACACAGATTAACTGGCAGTACCAGCATGCACACTTGTGTTTTTAATTCTAAAGACAGAGTAGACGATGTTGCTTATGGCCCCAAAGTAGTTCTTGTAAATTGTGCATTATTGGGACCACAAAAGATGTTTTAAAATGGCAATAATTGGTACTATGAGCCAGAAAGTAATACAATAAAAATTTAGCATTTTTCAGGCTTGAGAAATAATAATTTGATGACACACAATATTGATATGACCTATTTCATCAACTAAACCCAAAAGGTTAGATTGAGAGAAACAAGGTCAACTTTAATTTACTAAGTACAATAAATTAGGTTTCAGACTTTGGATTAAGATTAATCAGCTAATGGATATTATTGTACATACCCCAACTAGGGCTATAGAAGCAAGGGGAGTCATTAGCACCTTATTTTATTTGAATCATTCATCATTCTATTTTAAAGTTCTTATCACATGATAATTTTAATAAAAACTCAGCCTTTCCATTATAAATATCATTACATGAAAAAGATAAGTAAACTTGGGTCCATTTTGTGAAATGCCAAAATTTGAAATTGAGATACTTTTGGAAATGAAAGAAGCACTGATGTTATTGATGAATAACACAGGCAGGTAGAAAAGTTAGGCACAATAAACTGTCAAAGAGTGACATGACACAGCAGTACATTCAAGATCCTGGCCCATGGATAAGCCAACTGTTCTTTGATGTGACATTACACTGCTCTGGCTCACACTTAAGTTATAATCTACTTAACTGCAAAAAAAAAGTATTCCTATATTCTATATTTGTATAAAACTCCTTATGAAGCCACATAAATGCTTTTTTTGGCCATTTTACAGAAATTAATTCATTTTGTTTATGAATATTGAAAATAACACCTGCTAAATATATAGGTTTGAGCCATTGGAGAAATCAGAAGTAAATTTTCCAAGCAGCCATCTCTCCTTAAAAGGAACACAGAAAGGCAGACTTGTAGAAAAATTACAGAAAGTCTGGGACCTGGCACCTTGATTTCTCCACCTGCGGGAGTAACTCCCCCCGCCACCCCATAACCCAACTGCCAGAGAGGCAGGGAGTCCCTGCGCTGGGGGTGCCAGCCCAGCGTGCCTGCCCTGGACAGAGCTATGGAAATCACAAGTGGTTCTGGGCCTCAAACTGTGTCAGAGAAGACACACCAAGGGATAAATACTGTGGCTATAAATACAGCCCAAGAACCTGGATCACTTTTCAGACTGTTGAATTTCAAATGCCTGCCAAAATGAGTGTGATATCTGCAACTTTGCTGCAAGGGGTGGCAAAAGTCCAATTAACTTACACACAAAAAAATCTGGGAAGTGATGACCAGAAAAGTTAAATTGTCCAATCAAAACTTGGAACTCAAATTAATTTTACAAGTTTTAATATGATGGTAGGAGGAAATTAAATGTAACCAAAATCCCATTCAACTCCACAATAATGATAGATAAGAGAAATAAATACAGGACTTACTAAACATGGTTGAACATTCATGGGTTTCTCTACTGCAGTATTGGGGGTCTGACCACGAAGATATGTGAATTGCATTCATTTTTCTGATTGGCCATCTGGGAGGTGGGTAATTTAGAGAGCTAAAGACATCTGTGACCCCAGAAACAAAACAAAGCAAAACCCCACAAAGCTTTGATGAACTCAAATACAGCATTATTTAGATTTTATTGTTTATAATGACTGAAACTCAAACTGCTCAGACATCAAAAGGGGATTTAGTGGTTTACATAACTGAGAAAGTACCCAGAGAATATGGCTTCAGTCCTGGCTGAATACAGGTGTTCAAACAGCAGCATCTAGACTTGGCCTCTGTCTCTACACTTGGTTCTTATTAGCTTTGTTCCCCGGCAGTCTCTTTACATGAGACATCCTGCTGTAGTTCCAGATCTGTAGTGTCTCAGCTTTAAATTCAACCACAAAAGGCCTTCTCTTATATGTTTTCTGCAAACATACATGAATTAAGTCTCCTTGGCCTGGTGGGAATCATATGACCATGGCTGAGCCAGTCACTGTAGTCAAGGAAAAAAATATCAACCCCTCCCTTTAAACACATAGACTGAGTATATAGATAAAGGAAGCTCCCAAAGGAAAACAGTTTCCCAGGAGGAGGGTGCTGGGCTGTCTCTGAAATCCTGCACAGAATGGGCTTTATGTGAGAAACAAGTTGGAAGGCCAGACTTATTAACTATAGCTAATCTTCAATGCTGGTTCATGGGAATGATCACAGATAATTGTCATGCTTCCAAGTGTCCATTTTTGAGTAGACCAGGCCTTGTGGTCAGGGTATTATCTATCCTCTTTGGTGGCCACAACAGAGGGCTTGCACAGAGCAGATGCCCACTGAATCTGTGCTTACTCTAGGGAAGGTTCTAGAATCTCTAAAATCTCTACTGCTATGACTTAGACTACTTGAAATGTCCAAAAAGTCTAGTTTAACTGGTCTGAAACACAACATGGCGATTCAGCAAAAGTTGAGACTCACAGGGTTGCAGTTAGCAGATCTGGGAGAGAAGAGTGTGATCCTATCTGGGGGTGTATGTGAAAATGGAAATAATGCAGGTGGTACAATTTGGCAGACCAGGAATTCTGACCCCACTCTAAACTGCTATGTGTTGTTCAGCTAGTCATTTAACCTCTCTGAACCTCATCTTCAATATCTGTAGAACAGGGAAAGAATACTTACCCCACAGTGTTTTTAAGAACATTATGTGGGATTATTAATTTATTTATTCTCAAAAGTTTATTGAGATGCCCACTATATGTCTGGCATTGTTCAAAGCCCAGGATAACAAAGAGGACAGACGGAGGTGCCTATGCACAGAGTTGACATCATGATGCAACAGCTGGACACTACAGAAATGAATAGCAATTTCAGAGAATAAGTAAGGCCATTTTAAAAAGGCAAAGCAGAATGATGAGGATGAGGTGGTTTTGAGAGGGTGACTCTGGAATTCTCTCTAAGGAGGTAGCATTTGGACAACAGTCTGAATAATGAGCCACACAAAGGGAATTCTAAGCAGAAAGAGCAGCAAAGGGGGAGGGGAAGGAGAGGAAATTTTTATTCCAGGAGCAGAAGGATAAGTACTTGGAGCATAGGATATTTGGAGAAGAGATTGGAGAAGCCAGACATAGTGGAATTCTTACAGGCCTCCCTAAAGGGCTTTATCTTCCCAATGCAGGAAAGGGACACAAATTATACACTACAGATTTCTCTTCTGTCAGGTGCCTTGTTTCCTAGATTCTGTGTCTTTTCTCTTTCATTATTTATTCCCCTTCTTTCCTGGAGCACACCCTCCAGGTGATTCTTGAGAAAGGATATATGGGAAGTTCCTTCTTTTCTTCCTCCCTCCCTCCTTTCATTCTGTTTTCTTTCTGATACCCAGTGTGTCTAGAATATTTTTATTCTACCCTTACACTCTGTTAATATTTTCAGCTCAATAGAATTCTATAGTGGAAATTATTTCTTATTGAAATTGAAAATTTGAAGGTATCAAATTGAAAATTTGTGGGTATTGCTTTTGTTAGGTTGATGGAGGTGGCTGAGGAACAAAGCACCAAGTAACCCATGCATGCGAAAGAATCACCAATCAGGCCCTGAAGGAACCAACTGTCAATCAGTGGGGTCTCCTGGCCAATCCTGGATCTTAACCAGCTCACCACCTCTCCCAACCCCCCACCCCCACCCCCACAACCCTAGTAAGACAAGGGACTCTAAAAACCCCTTTTCCTGTCCCAAGCCCTCCCTTTCTGCCCTAAACCTAGTAAAAATTCCAGTCCGGTGGAGCCTCAGTGTACTTCTCCTCAGACCCAGCCTGTTGATCTGAGGGTCTCACTGGGGAGCGAAATCTCAATAAAACCTCCTTCAGCAGCCTTTTAAAATCTGCCTTCTTTTGGTGGCTGCTGCCTGACCTTACAGCTTTATTATCTTCTAGGTTCTAGTGTAGCTGTTGAGAAGTCTGATGCTGTGCTGTTCAGATTCTCGTTCCTTGGCTTGCAGCACTTCTCTGTTTCACTTACATTTAATAGTCTGCTGCCCACCTGCTAAAGTTTGAGTTCTAAGTTCTCCTGGACTGCTGTCTCTGTCTTCTTGCTTTATGCCTTTAAAAACATCCCCATTCTGTCTCCCTCACAGTTTGAAGGACCTTGTCCTCAGGGTTTTGAAATTTCATGATAATCACCTTCGTGCAGGTATAAGTCTATCCATTGTGCTGGGTATTCAGTGGGTCCTTTCAAACTGGAAATTCAGATCCTTCAGTTCTAGAAAGTCATCATGAATTATTTGATTATTTTCTCCTCACAGTTTTCTCTGTATATTTCTCAGGAACTCATAATACTCAACGTTAACCTTCTGAGTTTGTTCTTTGATTTTCTATTCTATTTAAATTTTTTTTGTCATTGTTGTTGAAGAAATACCGCAATTTTTTCTTCTGAATGCCAATGAATTCTTTTTGCTTCTGTATCATATTGTAAATTTTCAAGTGCTCCTCTTTGTTCTGTGAAAATTTCCTTTTTCTAGCACACTAGTTCTTTTTTTATGGAGGCTTTAACTGAGCCCATTCCTTTGAAAATATTATTAAAATTTTTTAATATAATTAAAATTCTTATTCAAAACTCTTATACAAACCCTATTTTGTCCTAATTGCTTTATTCAGTCACTCATTCATTCATCCAACCAGCGTTTTATGAGTGTTTACCACATCCTTGGCAACTAAGAACTTAGGGAATAACACAAAGATTCCTGGTATCCTGCAGCTTACCTCTCAATCACCCATTTTATTTTGTTGTATTTTTGTTTGTTTTAATATCAGAGACTTTCCTAATGAAGCTGGTGGACCTTGGCTCTCTGATCATATTTGAGGATAAGGTACCAAAAAAAAAAAAAAAATCCAGAAGGAAGTTTTACTATGAGGAAGACACTGAGATACTTGTGGTAAAATCCTTATTGTAAGTGACAGGGCTGGACTGTTTGGAGAAAGTCTGAGGTCAACATCTTTAGATTTTCTCCAAGACTCCCCCAGAAAAGAGCTGCCAGCCCTGGAGGATTCCAACAGGAAGCAGTGCCTGAGCGGACTTCCGGTTGACCGCACTTCCGGTGGCCGATGAGCGGCTTGAGAGGGGAAGGGCAGCTTGGGCCTTGTGTAGAACTGGAGAGGCTCGTGCTTCTTTCTAAACAGACTTGCAGCCCCTTCCTCTGACTTGGCACCACCTGCTTTCACCTCCAGAGACATAGGTGGCAGTCCTGGGCCTTTATGCTGAACTTTAGAGATGTGGCCTTGCGTGTCATTTGCCCTGCGCCTCCAGGCTGCTGCTCAGGCTTGGGCCTTGTTGCTCTCCCGGGTGAGTTGACGTTTAACATTCTGCCGCCCGCAGCTCAGCTTTTAGTACTGAGGCCTTCTCCACATCGTCTTACCTCTGGGTTTCTGCCTTTGAAAACATCCCTTTACTAATATGTATGATGTTTCAGGAGGAAGCCAAAGTACAGTGTATATGCTCACTCTGATGTTTTTAGCTGTCCTCGGAATACTTACAAGATTTTCTTGTGTCTTTTTTTTTTTTTTTTTTTTTTTTAATTTTAGTACTGGGGATTGAACTCAGGGGCACTCGACCACTGAGCCACATCTCCAACCCTTTTTTATATATTATTTAGAGACAGGGTCTCACTAGGTTGCTTAGCGTCTCATTTTTGCTAAGGTTGGCTTTCGTGATCCTCCTGCCTCAGCTATCCAAGCCGCTGGGGTTACAGGCGTGCGTCATAGTGAATTTTTTAGAAGATTAAAAATTTAAAGGCTTTTTGGTACCTAGGTTGAGCCAGATACAGCGTTAGGAATTTTTACCTACACTACTGAAATGAATCCTCCTAACAATGAACATCCTAGAAAGAGAAAGAAGGGCTTAGAGAGAATAAGTTGACATTGATTCACTTAATTAAACTTAGAGTTGATTAAGCATCTATTCTGTACCTGAAATTCTGCTAGATCCTGAGGATGAGTGAATTCACATAAACATTCTGTCATCTGAACCTGAAACTTGGGACTCATATTAGACTCTTCCATTGCTCTTGTCACATCCTGCTGCTTTTATTGTCTCAATATTTCCAAACTGTGCCCCCCTGATTTCTGGGTAGCCCCTCCTTGGTCCCAGACATTGAGCTTTCTTTCTTGAAACTTGCAGTAATGTGTTACCTGGACTTTGTGCCTCCAAACCCACTGCCTTATCTCCAGCTGAGATCATCTTCCTAAACTGCAAGTCTGATCACATCACTTTTTTGCCAAAAAACTAAATGTGGTGGACATTACCACTGCATACTGATGTCTGCCACAGCTCCCAGCAGTCATCTTCATACAGGAAAGTGCCTAAGTCCTCAGCACTTAGTGCAGGCCCTGTCCTAGTTAGTATCCAAAAATATTTACTGGGCTGAACTAATCATGATCCAAGTTGTCAAGAACTTACATTCCACCTCTTCATTAGGTTTCAAACCACTGCTTCCAGGCCTCCAGATGGCTTCTCTATTGGGTCAAATGGTGGCACAAACTTGCCTGCCAACTTCCCTTTCAGTTTTTGGATGCCCTCTATGATGTTCCTCTCCCTTCCTTATCCTACATCTTTGTTGTTCTCTTTCTTCATTCCTAGAGAAAAAGCAAAGCTTGGTATTTTATCCAAACTCTTAGAGGTTGTGACAGAAGATACAATAGCCTCTTTTTAGCTAAAGCAGGACTCCCCATCCCCAATCATTTTGGGGATGGGGAGTCCTGCTCAATTTTATGTTCTGAAATCTTCCAAAGCTCAGCTAAATTTTATGTTAGAGACCCAGCTCAATTTTATGTTCTGAAATCTTCCAAAATTCCCAGTGCATTTAACCTCTGGCGTGGCAACAGTTGATTAGATTGCTTGGAGAAGAGGGAAGAAGACGGACAGAAAAAGTTTATTTGGTTTTAGCATTACCCATATAGTATTAGGTGGGAATTTCCAAGGAATTATGTGTCAGTGACGTTATAACTTTCACACGATGGCTGGAAGCAACATTATAAAAATATTGCCTAACACTACTCCATATGGACATATGAAATTTCATTACATTTTATACATGTAATTAAGTGGCCCACATAATGAAGCACTGTGTGTGCAAAGAGGCAGGATGCCTTTTGTAAGTGAAAGATAGCTGGAGTGGGAACAAGAATGGCATTTTATAGGGAGAAAAATCAGACAAGGTGGCCTGAAAATTATTGCACCTTATTCTCTAAACTACTTAAATTTGATGAGTTTCTCTCTGCCCCCACCCCTTGCTAATTTTCTGTTCATATTGAAGACGTAGTATCTTCCTGCTAAAGTTCCCCTCCACCCTGTCTACTAAAGGTAATGAATGGGGAAAGTTCTGTGTTTGGATTCAGATAGGCCAGGTTTGTATTCTAGATTGTCACTTACAGAATGACCTTTGGTAAGTGGCTAAGCCCGTGGTGCTTAAAATTAGTCCAACCACCAGCAGTAATCAGGGTTTGTTAGAAAATCAAGTTTAAGGATGCACCTCTTGAGTCTGAGAAGGGGGCCCAAGAATCTGTGTTGTAGCACACCTTCCAGGTGATTCCAGTGCTCCCTCAAGAAAGGACCCCAATTTCAAAACTCCAATTTCCTTCCCTTTTGTAAATGGGCCTTTTATGGCAGAAAACTCAATTTCAAGCAACTTAAAAGAACAAGAATTTAATGATTCACATAACCCAAAAGCAGAGGTAGCATTAGCATTACCTTCTGGTGAGGCTTGATTTAACACCTCAAATGGTATTACCCATAATGTTTTATTCTCAGTTTTCAAAATCTGACCATAATTAGGGCTTCAAGGAGAAATTTAGATAAGATTTAAATAAGATTATTTAAATAATCCATGCATACCTGAATTAGGGTTAATATTCATATTTGTATGTTTGCTTAACAGCTAACCTGTGTTAAGCTTTGTGTGGGTGTTGAGGCCAGGTGAGCCCAGTGTGTCCTCCACAATCATTAGCTTGCTTATAGTTCCCCATCCTGCTGGGCTATGTCTTGCTTCTTCATTTTGAAATGTGCTCTTAAATTTTTGAAAGTGTTATTTGCCAGGACTGAAGGGGAATTCCCATTTATAATTCAGAAAGTACCTGGACATAGTCTATTTTCTGTAGCTTTCCATTGCTCCCCTACCAGTGGTAATTTCAGGCCATTTGTACTCCTAAGGTCCTCATCATGCACTCCTTCCTCTGCTTGGGGTCCATCACCTTGTTTTAGGTTTGCATTACCTGCCTTCTATCCTCAACAGTGAGCAACTTGAGGGTACAGCCTTTGTCTGGTCATTCAGACAGCTCTAGCACCTGGCACAGAGGGTCTGGCAGGATGTAGATGCTCAACAAATCTTATGGAGTGGAATGGAACTTTTTCAGAATTGTGTGTATGTGCATTGTAGGCTGATTCCAAGCTTAACTCTGAGCAGGACACAAACTGTTGGCCTCCACACTGCCCTACAGTTTCCACGGGGCTCACAAAGACCAGTGAGTACTATAGTTATGTGAGGAATCTCAGTGATTACCTAGAGTAGAGCAACGCTGACCAACAGAACTTTCAGTAATGATGTAAATACGTGGTCACATGTGGCTATTGAGAACTTGAAATGTGACCAGTGACGAGGAACTGAATGTTAGAGTTCATTTATTTTACTTAATTTAAAAATAACCACAGGACTAGTGGCTACCATATTGGACATTGCAAAGTTCATAGATGACTTACAGTAATCTGGTGAAAATTGGGGTGAAAGGTCAATTGACAAAAAGTAGCATATGTAAAAACATGTTTTAGAAACTTAAAACAAACAAACAAACAAAAAATAAAACCTCACTACAAATTCCAAAATGAACTCATTGCTGCCTGCTCCCAGATCTATCCTCGCGTTCCTTGGATAGTCAAAAGGTCAGCACCAGGTGAGACAATGCAGAGGACAATAGCTTCTGGGAAGCCAGATTCTATTAATCAACCCATAGACTTGCTCTGGGGCTGAATTGGAATACAAGAAATTCTGATAGGAGATACGCAGACTCCTAATCTCTCCTTTAAATATCTGTTCCTGCTTTCTATCAGTGAGACTTAAACGCTAAAGGTCCCGAGACATTTTTCCTGGATAATATTCCTCTTTTGATAGGCTCTGTGGATACTTAGGGACTCACAGAGGCAAATATTCAAAGAAGTGCCTGTGTGAGAGGGCTCCGAAGTCTCCTGTGGGTTGGTGCACAGGAAGCTATCTAGTCTCTTGCTAGGACTCTCAGACAGGTGTGGGGAAACATAAGGGATGTCCTTTAGAAAAATCCATTCCCATCAAGGCCTCCCAGCCATCTCTGAAGAGGTATCTGGATGCCCCCATCCTCCATGGGAAGGGCATGAAGGAAAACCTGGAACTAATGTTGGCTTGGGTGGAGCAAGGAAATTAAAGGTGGGTAGAGCCAGGTCAGGGGCTAGGAGGCCCACAGGAGGGAGTCAGGAACAGATGATGAGCATGTATGTAACCAGGTGGTAGTGATGAGAGTCCTGAGTGAACAACCAGAACAAGTATCAACTCTAATACACTTTGATTGAAGTAGCTTCTGAGGGAAGTAAAAAATAAAACATGGCAACAATGAATGTACACATCGACTGTAAGGAGCATACAAATAGTTGAATGTGCATATGTGAAGCATATCTCTTGGAGTGAAAGTTCTGTCAGTTTGGTGTCCCTATGAGTACTCCAGTGATCAGTCTAGCTAACATGCCTACATCAAACAGGTTAACATCTGGGTTCCACAGGAAGGGGTGCCTGACTATTGTGAGCTGTCTGCAAAGTTGTAAGGGGCAATTGCAGCATGGCTGGTGTATATTTACCATCTCTGTCCAGGAAAAATGTTTATAGAAGACTTTTATGACTTGGCACAGGATATGTAACAGGGCAGATTGTCTTGGTTATAAAAATAGTACCAGGGAACTTAATGACTGATAGACACTCTTATTGTAAGGGTGGAGAAGTCACCATCTGCAAACAAAATTGCACTCTTAGAAGGATGAATCCATGCTTGAAAAATCTCTTTTACTCAAAGTAAGTAGAAGGAGGAAATAATAAAGATAATACTGGAAATCAATGAAAAAGAAAATGGACAAACAGTAGAGGAAAATAAGTGAAACCAGAAGCTGGGTCTGTGAAAACATCAATAAAATTGATAAAACCCTAATGAGACTGGATATGGAAAGAGAAGAGAATATAAAATTTATAAATATAAAGAATGAAAGAAAGGATAATAAATATTATGAAAAGTCTCAGACTTTTAGTTAAAAAACTTTAATGAAGAGGACAAATAGAAAAAAACAATTATCAAACTGACTCAAAAGCAGTAGAAAATATGAATAGGTTCATATATTTTAAATAAGTTGATTTCTACAAAGAACAGGTCAGGTTAAGAGGTCTCATTGGTGAATTCTCTCAAATATTTTTAAAAAATTAGTCCATTTTTAGCATTCAATATTACCCTGCTACTAAAACCACACAAAGCCTTTACAAAATTAAAATTAATAAAGAAGAAAAATTGTAGACAAATATCCTTTGTGGGTACAAATAGAAAAATTCTTAATATTAGCAAATAAAATCCAACAATGTGTGTAAAAGAAAATACATCATGTTTAAGTGAGGTTTATTCTAGGAATTCAAGGTTGGTTTAATATTTTAAAAGCAGATAATACAATTCATATATTAATAGAACAAATGAGAAAAACCATGTGATCTTTTTTTTTAGTAGATGCAGAAGAAAATTCAATCTCATTTATGTGAAAGACTCTCATGAACCAGAAGGAAACATCATGAAAGTTCACTGAGAAAGTGAACTTTCTCAGCTAATGAAGGACTTCCATGCAAAACCTATAGTACCATCATACCTACCTGTAAACTATGGGACTAAGATGGTCAGGGAAGAACATTCTGAGGAAGCACTAGTTCAACTGATATCTGAATGACAAGAGCGAGCCATCCAGGGACAGAGCTGAGGGAGAATGCTCTCTCTGCAGCATAGTGGACTGAACATTTTCCCAGTGTGGTGAACATTTCTCCCCAGTCCCAGGTGGTGAGTGGGTGGATGGAGTTAGCAGTCATGGGATCAGACTAGTGACAAGGCACAGCCATAGCCTGGATGGGATGGGATGGAGGAGTGGTTTGTACCTCATGCTGCCTGAACTCCAAGGAGAGCTGTGCTTTATGAGTCTGGCCAGGAGTTCGGAGACCCTGTGAAGGAATAGTAAGACCTTACATTTTGATACACTTTGCAAATTTTGTAATACCACCACTTCCATAATTTACTTGACAGGACAGATTATTACACCTATTTTACAGCTGAGAAAAAGAGGTGACATGACTTGACTCGTTCAAGGTCACAATGCTCATAAATCAGTCCAACCCAAGTTTATATAACTCTCAAGTCCCTGCTGTCAGCCAGTTGCCATGCTGCCTCTTGGTGATTAGAAAATGATTAGTTCTTTCCTTTGCAATGTGTTGATTGATCAGTCACTTAACTTGGAGATGTGGAAAGAAGAAGAATGTGTTTAGTGAGTCCTTTGGTCATTCCACAGTGACAAATAGATGTGTGATATCCTCTGGTCTCTCTGGAGGCTGGGTTTTTTTTTGTCACAGTTAACATTCACCAGCCACAGGACCAGCAAGTCTCAGAGCCTCAACATGCATATATCTAAAATGGGAATAGAAGTTCCATTTCTGTCTATTGGATGTTGTGCTAGGACGGTACATTTTTTAAATTGAAGAACTGTATTAAAACATGATGTTTCCTATTAACTCCGAACTGCAAATCCTGTGAAGGCAGACTGTCCTGTTGGAGGGGAGGTGCTCCATTGGGGCATTGCTCGAGGTCATGGCTTATTGGGTCCCCATGTCCTGGGTACCACCCAGTGCTGCCTTGCACACAGTGGGAGACCTGGGCTACATGATCTGTATGGGTTTTAATAATTTACCTAGGCTTGTTTCTCTGGCAGTAGGGTTGACTTCTTTATGGGTATTTCAAATGCAGAAATAACTATTATAACCACATGTTCTCAATTCAAAGAGATTTATTGTTTTCTGGGACAATGCTTCTTGTGAGACCAGGGTAAATAAGGACTTCAGGTTCAGATTCTTTGGGCCCTTAGGGTTTCCCTTTCTTTCCTCCAGGGCAAGGCCCTTGGGGATGTCCACAGTGAGAACCAGATACCATCTCTCTGATTGGGGGGGGGGGGCGGTGCAAAATATCCCTACTGGATTCTCCCTAACCTACACATGTAGCATCCAAAACTCCCTCCCAGACTTTATACCCTTTCAGTAGCTCCCCATTTATCTTAAGAATCCTAAACCTGAAGATGCCTTCACTGACTGCTCCAAGCTCATTTTTACTATGTCCCCTTTTGCTTTCCATGCTCAGCTCAGAAACAAGCATCTTCTCTCAGGATCTCCATGGCTTTTCATATGCTGTTCCCGCCTAATGCAGACCACATCATTCCTTTCTCAGGTAAGCCTTCCCTGCCCTTCTGTATACCAGCTGTTCACTCTCCTAGTACCAGGAATCTCTCCCTGATAACACTGATCCACATTGTAATTTTTCATTTGTTTTGTGATTCTTCCATTAGTGTCTTTCTCTTCTACTCAGCATATATTCTCTGGGGTCAGATATCATGTTTTGTTTTTTTCCTTTTTTCCTACTCTGGTCTTCCTCACACTTAGGAAAGGCAAATAAATAAATTTAAAATTCCCGGTATTGGCAACTTCAGCTGGATTGTGTCAGATATATTTTTCTGCACAACTGAGTGGGTCTCACCACTCCCACATCAATCAGCCCAAGAATGCTAGGGAAATCTAGCCGACAAGGGAGAAGGCCTGCAGCTGGCCCTTGGCAGGGCTTCAACAGAAGGAAAAGCTGGGATTGGCTGCCATTTTGCTGCCATGGAGGGAAATAGTTAACTTCTAGTGAAGCCCAAAGAGCAGAATATTTTAGGGCAGTGGTTAGGCCAGCTCTACTGTCCCTAGGAATCACCTGGAAACATTTAAAAATACATATTCTAAAGCCATTCTCCAAAGGAGTCTAGATTTAGTCAAACTTAAGAAGTCATGTTTTAAACTCTCCCAGGTTATTCTGATAGATCAGAGTTTGAAAGATTCTAGAGACAAAGCACCCTTCCTCACCTTGTTGTTGTTGTTTGAGACTCCACCCTATATCCCTTTGAGAACTATTTTGGGAAATGCCGGGTCGATCAGGTAGGGAAATGCAGGTCTGTATGCTTGTGTGTGTCTGAGCACCGGAGTGTACTGTGTTTCATATAGATGCCGATTTTTATTTTTAAAAATACTACATTAAAATATTATCTTGATCTGAGTGTTTTGGTGCCCCTTAAATTTTGCTGCCAGTAGGGGTACCTTACCTGCCTCCCCTGTAGGCAATGCCAGATAGAGTGCCTATGAAATACCTGCATAGTGTGAGTTGCAGAACAGGTCTTTGTAAGATGCTGCTCCCCAGGTCACTGCTGTCATTTCAGTGGGTGTTATGGTGCCTGCAGTAAATAGTCCCAGACAGGACTGCCGGCTATGCCTTGGGGATCAAGTAGTGATGATATCTGAGCCGGGTTTTAAAGACAGAGTAGGAGTTTGTCAGGCAGAGAAGGTGAAGGGTCTCCCAGAATTTTTTTTAAAATTTTTTTGAGAAAGGCAAAGTAATCTCCATGGCTGGAGAAGGATAAGTGGCTGGGTAGAGAAGTCAGTGAGGGATGAGGCACTTCATGCACAAGTCTGGTCCAGGTGCATCTGAAAACCACAGTTAGGGTCTGGAGTTTTGTCTAGTGGGTGAGGGCCCAGCAGGCCAGAAGCATCTGAGCAAATGTCCACTATCCTCTGCAGAGTACAATTCCCTAGCCTCAGTTTCCTAGACCACACAATGGAAACTGTGACCTCCTCTGGGAGAATTGAGATGCTGGATATGAAATTTGTAGCCTGCGAGGGTTACATATGCAGGTAAGTGTGTAATAAGATGACCTCATAATCTAATTATTTGGTCCCTCTGCCTTATGTTGGGGTAGCCTCTGTACTCACGTTTGGATAAGATGGGGGGAGCCATTATACTGTACCTGAGAAAGTGACTTCACAATGGAGAGTAGAAGGAGACAGCCCCACAGCCTAGCAGAACACTGAGAAGCATGCTGTCCCTCTTGTCCCCAAGCATCCTCTTCGCCCTACCCATGTGTAGTCACTGTCCCCAGCCTCAGCTCCCCAGCACCTCACCACGCTGGGCTCCATTACTGTGATCCTATTCTTGCTGCCCATACCTGCAGGTACAACTACACACAGAGCATAACCTGGAGAGGAGAGACCTTCCCTCTTTTGTTCTCAGAAGGGTGACACTGCAAGACACATCAGCAAGAGCTAAAGAAAAACATCCCAGTACAGTGAAAGTACTGACCTCCTCTGACTGTGTACAGCCCTCACAGTGTGACCACACACAGGTGTCACTCATGTTCGCTTGTGCTTTCACACCCCCAGTGGTTGCACACGCAGATGAAGGACTGCTCAAACGTGGGAACCCCATGAACAGCCCTCATTTGCTCAAAGTCATCTACACACATTGCCACCCACTGTAAGAGATGGTCAGATTCCACCCTGAGAAGCTACAGGGATGAGGGTGAGAGGAGGGGAGAGCAGGAACAGAGGAGACCTTTGGTTTCTTAGGGAGTCCTTTAACTTTCTCAAGGTTTTGACACTATGTTAGCTAGAGACCACCATGTTGCTCCTTCTTTCTTTTGCTTCTTCCTGTTTAATCATGGAAGAACTTCCTGGGACTACTTTTTCCAAGTGTTCTTCCCCTTCAGTCTCCTTCTCTGACTCCTGCACAACACAGCCATTTCACAGTTAGAACTGTGGAACTACATTACATGCACATCACTCTAGAGTTTCTGAGCCTGAGCCTCACTGAATTCTCACAGAGGGATTGTCTGGTATGACCCACTATGAGGATGAGGAATCTGAGTCTCAGAGGGGTGAATTGCCCTTTGTCCTACTAGGACAGAGAGAACATCTGTTAATTTTGTTTGCCTAGCATCCTATCTACCCATATTTGGGTTATAGCCCTCCATCTTCCTTAGGGACATGCTCTGTTATTTATTAATTCCCTAATTCTTGCTGTCACATCTGGAAAATGGGAGCAATTGTGATAATATCTAGAACCAGGCAGTGGGAAAACCAGAAAAGTTTCAAAGGTGTGTGATTTAAGTTTTTTTTTAGGTTCAGTTAGAGACAGTAGTTTAAGAGGTGAGGTTAGGGTTTTCACTAGGCAAGGAGGCTCCTGGCTGGTGGTGGGAGGGGCTGTGGCCCAGGCCCCTCTGGCATGACTCAGAGAGTTTTGGGAGAGGGAGGTCTCACACTTCTGTGTGAGGGCCCTTGATTAGCAGAAGAATAACTTCTCTTTGCTGGGGACTTGAATCAGCATCACATTTCTGGTTGGCTGTAATGATGTAACTCCACCTGAGGCTTGTTGATTGTGAGGATTAGGTAACGGAATGCATGGAAAAGGTAGGATAATTCCGGGCACATAGTAGGTGCTTTATATACATATTAAAAAAAATGGTACTTAAGCCCTGATTTTAATTCCCCGGCACAGGGACAATGAGTTCCATCTTTGTCTCAGGCTCCCTATTCTCAGGCCAGCATAGCTAGTTTGGCCTTGCCCCCCACCATGAGGAGACCTCTTGATTTTCTAAACAGGAGATACTGAGCCCCAGGGGCCCACAGCGATCTTGCTTCCCTCCCAAAGGTGGCTGGTTTGGCTGCCGAATTCCCTGAAAATTGGTTCCGCATGTTGCCAACATCAGGCTCGAACGTTTGCTCAGCACACAGCCATGAGGGCCCTCCGGGGAAGCTGAAACCCCACACCACCCGCCATCCGCCCCCAGCCGCAGGCTGCCAAGCCGCTGCCCGCAGCCAGCTCCCGGGGCCAAGTGGTGGGAGAGCAGGACCAAAGCACAGGGCCTGGGCCCTCCCGGCCACCCGGGCCCCCCAGGAGGCAGCCCTGACGCCACCTGGTGGCTTCCCAAGGAACTGCACTAGTATGGCAGCCCAGTATTGCCCTGGCCTGGGGACTCTGAGCTGCTTGTTGGAGGGCGAAATCCGCGAAAGATGCTCCTGCTCCCATTCCAGGAACTCCCAGGGCAGGGAAATGTGGTTCCCAAGCCTGAGCTATTTTTAAATGACAGCATCCGCCATGCAGATGCTCTGTTTATGGCTGATGTTCTGAGCCAGTGAGAGAAGCTGTGCATTTAACCAGAGGCAGATGCCAGAGTGGGAGTAATTAGAGTAGGCTGGGCCTGTCTATTCTGGGGTCTGTGCCACCAGCCAGGCAGAGCGCCGGCGGGCCACTCTTGAGGCTGAGGTTTCCAAGAGGCAAAGAGACTGGACCCTGGCTGGTCTTTGAGGGCTATGGTGTTCAAGCTCCTGTGGTGTGACTCAAGGAGGGTAAGGAGGAAGAAAGGAGGCTCTTGTTATCATCCTCTTCATGATTATCCTCATTACTGTCAGCAACCTTTGCAGACCAAAATGCTTTGTAGTCTGTAAACAATAGGCATAATAAATGTTAGCCATATATTTTTCAGTTTTACCAATGAGGTTGAAAATATTCATCCAAGGTCACCAGATGGTGAGGTCTTCGGAGTTTTGAGACCTTTCCAGTGGGTCTGGACTCTGGTCCAAAAACCCACTTTCCATGTTCAGAGTTGGTCTCAGGCAAAGCCTTTCAAAGGCTATTTATCCTTGGAAGTAAAAGCTGCCTTGACAGCTTCTCCTCTACCCTGTGCTCTCAGACAGCTCAGAGTTGGGTCAGCCCTGTGCCACCTCTAAGAACTTTCCCATGAGTTCTTTTTCTGGGTTCTTTATATTTTTTCCACCACTTCAGTGGTTCCTGATCTCAAAAATCCTGGAATCTGATTCCAAGTCTGATGACAACTTAAGTCATCTTTGTCTCCCAATTTCTGTCACTTGGTCTATGACCTGGCTCAGAAAAATTCCTTGCTATAGTTGAATGAGTGAGTCTGTGAGCACCTCCCAGCTGCTTAGTCCTGTACTAAGTAGAGCAGATTCAAAGGAAGGAAAGGCTCTATGAATTCTCCAAGACTTTAAGGTCTCCTTTAGTAAAGATGGTCTAAAATAAGATGAGGCCATATGAAGGACCTGCCAACCAGGTCTGTGAGACCAGGGGAGGTTTGGCAGTGGTGGAGTTCCAGCAGGAGGAGGACCAGAAAGGTGGTGATGAGGGAGGAAGTTTTGAGAAATGAGTACCATTTGACAGGGGTAGCGAGGGGGGAGATACTGCAGCTGGGCCAGGAACATAGCAGTAATCTCCACCATGAAAGACCACCAGAACAAATGTGTTCTGCACTGCAGAGGGCTCAGCCTCCAGCCATCTGAAAGTGGGGGTTAAGTTGGGCATCAAATGAGGTCATCTTTGAGGAGGACTGATAGGAAGTTTCCTGCCCCACTCTCTGGCTTGACAACTGATGCCTTGGTTTTTCTGATTAGCCTTTAGTTCCTTGAGGAGACAAGCCCTGACCTTACCTGCCAGCAGCTGATTTAGTCCAAAGATAGAGCCAAACTCTGATTAATCCCCTGGTGTCTCTCCAGTGAGCCCAAGCCTGGCCCTGGGTGCTCCAAACGCTATCCATCACCCCAATGCCAAGAGCTCCCAATGCCTGTTCCTCAGCCAAACTGGGGAATAGTTATAGTTCAGATCAGCCCCCATCTCCACCCTATCCAGATTTTCCCTCTTCCTTTAGTCCTGTGGATCTCATGTCCCAACTTGCTTTGTGTCTGAAAGTGGGAGCCAAACTTTGAGAGACCTTGAACAATGAATCAGAGTGTGGACATTGTATAGGGGCTGGTTACAAAGCCCTGTGGGCTCCTATGGGTGCACTGTGAGAAGCAGCTGAAGGCCAGTGCAGAAGCCCTGGGATGGTTAAGGAAGGATCAGGGATCTGAGCAGAAAGAAGGGTGGACATGTTTCAAAGGCAGAGCCCACCAGGCAACACAGTGGCCTAGTGTTGCATAGCGCATGTGCTGTGCCATTCCTCAAAGTTGGTGCAAAGTTTCAAGCCTCTCAAGAAGCTCTCTCAGGCTCCTCAGTTCTCTCCAGGAGGCATCCTAGCTCGGGGGCAAAGGCTGCCCTTCAGATTGAGGCATTTCTGAGTTTCTGTTCCAGCATCCCAATCACTGGCTGTGAAACCCTGGGCAGCTTACTTAGCCTCTCTGAGCCCAAGTATTTTTGCCTTCAGATCACTGTTATTAGTATTTAATGAGGTAATAGCCATTGAAGAGCCCAGTGCAGCACCTGGCACCTCCTGGTACCTCTCTGAAACATTTTAACTTCTGGAGAATCCAGGGCTCATTAGAAAGACACAATAGCTAGTTGGATGGACCAGCGGCCAGAAGATGGTTCAAACAAGCTCTGGACCATAGGCTGGAGGAACCCTTTCAGTGGGCTGCACCAGGCTCCAGGACCAAAAAGCTGCTCTTACAGTCTCCTGCAGCCTCTGCAACACCAGGCTCTGCCAGGAAAAGCTGCATGGCCTTTGAACTGCTCCATCCTGGACTCCTTGCTGGGCTAGAGCTTGGAGGCAAATATTTGGGCAGCCAGCAGTGTTTGGGGCTCTGTCTTCCCAGTGGAGCAGCATGTGCTAGGGGATGCCCAGCTGGGAGGCAAGCTCCCCAAGCCTGCGTAGGCGGTGGGCGGGCTCAGAGTCTGCAGATCCCAGGCGCCTCCTGCGGAAGCCCCTGGCTGAGGATGGAAAATGCCACTCTGGGCCTGCACAATCTATCCTGTTGTAATCCCCAGAGCTGGCGTCACCAGGGCCTGTCCGAAAAGTGTGTCGTGCAGCGTCTGAACTCATACTTGTGTGTCTGCCATGGGAGCAGGGGGGAACAGGGGGGAGCAGCGGGGGCTGTAGAGGCCCATAAAAAACAACCGAAAACGTTTCATTTGCTGCTTTACTTTTTTGTTACAGACCACTTGGCTGCCCGTGCCAGCTGGGAGCTGGGGCCCGGCAACAACGCAGAGTTATGGGGCAGCGCTAAGTGCTCTGTTTGTATGAAACTGCCAAAATGTTAGTACAAAGTGGTAGGTGTTTGTGCTGCAGATAATAACTGATGGGCTCCCGGGCGGGGAGGCGGACGCCTTGTTATTATGGCCGCGGCTCTTCTGAGAAGCGCTGCAGCCGCCTCGAGAGCAGCAGCAATATTTTTCTGAGCACACAAGGCCGGGCTGGCAGTTAATGGGCACGCCTGGGCCTCATGAATCAGCCCCTAGAGGGGCGGAGGCCGGACTGCTGGTGTTTATCTGATTCTTGGGGTTTGTCTTCTCTGGCCAAAAAAGCCCATTCCTTAGAAGGTTCCAGAACCCACTATGTTGTGGAAGCAGTAGAAGCCAGTTGAAAAATGCCAAGTGACTGGGTGTACCGTTTTCAGGAACCCAAAAAAACTGTCACATAGAGGGGCTGGTGCCCAGAGCAGGGAGCCGGGAGCCGGGATGAAGATTCAGAAGGGTGGTTTAGACTTTGCTGGAAGAGAATGTTCCTGAAGTGTAGGGATTTCAGGAAGGGAGATGGACTTGGGGGACAAAAAAGAAAACTCCCTCTCCCCTTGAGCTATGTCCCTCCTGCTGTGTTACTTTCCAGTTTCTAAGGAGAGAATGAGCCAACCCACAGTAGGGGAAAGATTTTAAGACTCTAAGCAATCTCACCCCCTGCACAGGCACATATGCACATACAACTTTCTTTAGCCTGTCCCTAGAGGAGGGGATGAATTAAGACTTTTGTATAATCTGCTCAGCAATGATTGGTTCATTCGTTCATTTTTCATTAAATCTACCAGGTACCCTTTGTGTAATTTTCTAGACATTGATTGGTAAATAGGTCCATTCATTAAATGTTACTGGATGCCCAATCATTGCCATGTTTTTATCTGAACATTAAGGATACATTAGTAAATAAACCAGAACAACAATAACAAAATCCCTGCCCTCATTAAGCCTACATTCTAGTGCAAAGAGGCAGACAACACAAGGATATATAACATATCAGGGGATGATGTGTTAAGAGGGAAAATAAGGTGGGGTAAAGAGACAGCCCCCCATGGAAGGGGGAGCAGGAGAGATGGAGAGATGCTGGGTCAGAGCAGAGACCAAAACATCCAAACTCCTTGCAGTGTACAGAGTTGACTGTCCAGATGGGGAAGAAGTAAGGAAGACCATCCTTGCCCAGAGCTTGCTTGCTATAGGTTCAGTGCTAGAGAAGCCTCTGGGCACTTTGCATGCTGTGTTAATACCACAGTGTGCAGCTGAGTGGGGGTGATCATTATAAGGGCGTTTGGACAGAGGAGAGAATCTGGGCATGGAGGTTTGGAGAGGCTGCTGGCAGAAATGGCAGGCTGGGATTTGCACTCAGGCTCACCAGATGTAAAGCCCCTGCTCTCCCACCCTCTGAGTGTAGTGGTTTAACTTGCTAGCTTTGCAGTAGCTTTGGAGTCAAGGCAGACTGGGCTTTGAATCCTGCTACCCACCTGCTATAGGGTGTGTGATTTGCAATGAGTTACTTAATTTCTTTTAGTTTCTGCTACCTCATTCCCCATAGGATTTCTGTGAACAATAAATACATTTCTGTCTATGAAATATACATAAAGCCCTTATCATGACAACTGGCACAAAGTGACTCCAATAAATGGCAAAACTAATATTGGCATTCTAACTTTCTTTTATGTGCAAGGGCCATGATAGAAGTATGATCACTTGCCCTCCCCACATGGTACCAGAGGCCAAGTTTAGCCCTTGTCACTAAGCATTTGGTCTGTCACAGAGCTCCTAAGCTCTCTATGAGGGATGTCTACATTCCTGGCTGTGATACCTGGACACAAACTTTGCCAGCCCTGGTATCTTCAAACCTGAGTCTGCCAATATAATGAGGACATAGCTTCTCACCGAGGGCAGGGCACCCCTTGAGGTTTGTGCCCTGTCCTAATTACTTCCTTTTATAGATGGGGAAGTGTAAGGTGCCAAAGACTAGTGAACTGTCCAGATATTCATTTCTGCCTGGAGGAGGTGAAGGGTGGGTGGCTGAAGCTGGAGCCTTCCAAGATTGGGCAGTTCTGCTGGGGACTATGCTCTAGCTATTAGGAAACCCCCTTCATGGATTCTCAGGTTGCTCATTTCTGAGCAGAAGGTGGATGTTCTTGATTGTTCTCCCAAGTTGTTCTAGATGGGACTGGTGTTTATTTGCTGACTTTTCTGACTTAGTAACTCCAAAATAGAGACTCCAGTAAGTCATGGCTAGTTCAAAATGTCTGCCAAAACAGAATACTGTTAGAAAGTCCACTTTCAACTGAAAAGTCTCTCACTCTTCTTAAGTGTGGAAGGAGAGGAATGATATGGAAGAGATTGAAATGTGTCTTCTTCCATATCTTTTCCCTCTTTTGATATTAGTAAAAATTTTAACTGGCTGTAGAGCTGCTCAGATAACAGCGATATGTGGCAGCCTCCACTGTAACTAGGTGTGGTCACAGGACTGAATTCTGCCCAGTGGGACTGGATGGAAGACATGTGAACAATTTCTGAATTATGTCATTAAGGAAGAGGATGAGCACTTGTTCTTCCTGCCTGCTTTCCAGAATGCAGAAGTGGTGGCAGCATTTAAACGATATGAAGAATATGACACCCAAGAGATGATACAGCAAGAGATGGAAGACTCCTGGGCCACCAACTTTACAGAGCCATGACACCAAACCTGGGCTGCCCGTTCCAACTCTACCTCATTTGAGCTACTGTTGTTTTCAGGTTTTGAGATGGCTGTTGAATCTCTATCCTGCTTAGCATAGGTAAGATCTGAGGATCTTTTGACGAAAGAACTGATGCTCAAAAGAGACTGCTAAGTCAGAGAACAGACCAACTGCTGGAATGAATAGTAGTAATGCTGCCAACTTCCCTCTCACCAACACATCCATCCATGTCGCCTCACACAAAAGCCTCAGGGTGTGCATTATACATGAATCTCAGATCATATGGTAAGAGACTGAGCCAAAACCAGACCTCAGAGTTTGTGTGATTCCTAATCCAGTCTTCTTTCCCCTGTGGAGCCTCCTGTCCATCTAAAATATGTGAAATTGTGTGTGGGGGTGGTGGTGGTGGATGGGTATAGTATAGTGTAGGGAGGGGAGGGGAGGGGAGAGGAGCTGTAATCCTGCTCCAGTCCTCAAATGAAGACATCAAAGACATCAAGCTGGTTGAAGTTCCTTCCAAGGACAGCTGGAGGAATCACACTTGCTAAACCTAGCTGGTTGCCCTTTGCCCTCTTATTGGAGGCTCTGCCCTCTGGGGTTTCTTAAGACAAGGCTGTCCCAGATCCCTGGAGACACCTTCAGGAGCTTTCCAACAGGGGATGCGTGGCAGTGACTAGGATCTCTAAGAGATGTGTAGGTGGTCAGAGTAATTAAAGAGGCCAGTTCTGGCTCCTTTATCTGCAAAATGGTGGTAATACCATGGACCTCTATGGAATTCTAAGAGAATTAAAGAAATGAGGTGTGTTGTGTGCTCTATAAAGTGTGAAGGGCTGTCCAGTGCTCATTAAGTTAGTTAATAAGACCAGAAAATGAAAAGCTTGCCTGGTTTGTCCTAGACTCAGAAAAGATGGAAATAATTAATGTGTAATGACAAAGGGTGTGGTCCCTGCCAAGAGTCCTGGCTGCTCTACATGTCTGGGCAGCATCCAAGGTGGGTAGGGTGGGAGGTGGAAACTTGGGCCTTCAGCTTGCTCTGTGACCTTGAATGAATCATATAGCTCCCTTTGCATTTTCTCATTTGCAAGAATCAACAGACATAGTGGATCCACTCTGAGGTAATCATTTTAAAAAATCTTTTCAAGTACTTAATTCTGTTTATATATTTTCTAAATTGTTGGATTAGCATTTTTCCTATTCCTGTTTACGATGTTTGCTTCTCTTTTCTTGAGTGAGACTGGCTAGCAATTTTCTTTTTCTTTTTTCTACCGTTCTTTTGTGGTTTCCATAATACTATTATACTTCATAGAATGAGTTAGGGAGTGTGGCAAATTGCTAGTTGATCATCTAGCTCTGTTCTCTCCAGTTTCTTGGACATGACTATATAGCCAAAGACTATATTTTCAGCTTCCATGAACTGAATGTGGCCCATCTGTGTGATTAAATTATCACCAATGGAATGTGAATTTAAAATAAAATTACTTGCCCTGGACTTTTACTTTCAGTTTCTGCAAGATGGCAAACATATGTGTCCATGACCAAGTTTCAACCATGCAGATGAGGTCAATGTCCTAAAGACAGATGGAGGCTTCCAAATAACTTGAGAAGCAGGTCTGCCTACCCAGCCTTTGGGTGGCAGTGGTGGTGATTTTAGTTATCGTTTTGTCACTGATTTATATTTTAATTATACATAGTCAGGAACATGGTTGAAATTGGTCCTAAACTACTATTTGGTCCAATATATGATCTACTTTGAAAATGTTCTAGGTGTGCTTGAAAGATGCACATCAACAGATTACTGGGTATAGAGTATTAACTATGCTAGTTGATTATTGTGTGCAAATTTCTTTATTTTAAATTCTTGTTTGCTTGATCCATCAATAATCAGCTTTATTGAGCTCTTTCACTATGAAGTTAATTTTTGATTTCCACCTGTGCTTCTAACATCTTTAAACATCTTTAAATTTGTTAGTTAAATGTAAGTTACTAGCCTTTGTCATTTCCTAGCGATTGAACCGTTTTTGTAATGTAAAGCCTCTAATGTTTTTAAAATATATTTTTGTATCAATATAGCCACTCCAGATTTATTTAGTTGACCTTGACTTGGAATGTTTTTTCTATCATTTACTTTGAAACTTTTTTGTGTCCTTAAGTTTTAAATCTATCTATTTTTTAACATTGTGCAGTCTGTTTGTTTTTAAATCCAGTTTGGCAAATTCTGTATATTAATTGGTGACTTTAATCCTTTTATATTTATTGTGATTATTGAAATATTTATATTTATTTATTACAGTTTACTCCACTCTTTGTCTTTGTCTTTTCCTTTCTGCACTATTTCTTTCTCTGTGTTTTTTTTAAATTGCTTTTTATGGTCTAAATTTTTTTTCCACCTCCACATTTTTTTAAGTTACAAACTTAATTTATATCCTTTTACCTGTTGCGTATGATTTTTATCTTGTGCGCTTAACATCCTTGGACAACATATAAATGTTTCTCATCAGTACAAGAAGCAATGGGAGACTATTTGAATACAGAGTGATACAGTTGCTCTTCCCTTAACTCTGTGGTGTTGTCATTGAATGTTTTCGGTCTGTCCTCTTTACCCTCATGTATTACATATTCTTGTATTGCAGTTGTTATTATTATATAGTCTATAGAGAAAAATGTCTGGTTTATATTTACCTATATGTTTAACAATTTCTTTATGTTTTATTGTGATTCTTTTGAGATCATCTTTCTTTCTGTTCATAATTCAGAAATTCTTTTAGGGAATATCAGCCTGTCTGTAAACTCAGCTTTTTACTTCTTAAATGTCTTAATTTTGCCCTCATCTTTGAAAGTTAGCTTTTTGGCTAGTTATTTTTTCTTAGCATGTTAACAATTTTATTGTACCTTATTCTGATTTTCATTACTGTTGAGAACATTTTTGTCTAATCGCTATTCCCTTGAGAGGATGACCTGCTTTTTCTTTCTGTTTTTAAGATCTCTTTGTCTTTTTTTTTTTTTTTTCAAACTCACTATGGTAATTACAGATCCAGATTTACTTACCTAATCTTGGTGGGCCCATTTGTGTTTCTTTACCTGTAGAGTCATTACTTTTCACCAGTTCTGGAAATATTCTCAGCCATTATTTCTTTACTAGTTGTCTTTCAATTCCTACAGCCCCCTTTTTTCATCTTTCATATCACTTAACTGTTCATATTTTTCATCCCTTGTATGAACTCCATTCTCATAAATCTCCTCAGCTCTCTTCCACATCACCAATTCTCTATTTGGTTGTGTCTAACCTGCTGTTTCACACTTGTACCAGACTTTTAACTCAAACAATTTTCTCTTTTTCACTTCTAAAAGTTCTGTGTTACTCATTTTTCATATCTGCCTTGCCTTTTTTTTTTCATGTTAGGAATTGAACATAGAGTCTCATGCTAATTAGGTACACGGTCCAACCACAAGCTACATCCCAACCCTACCTGGCCTTTTTTGATAGTCTGTGTTTGTTTTTGCACATTTTTAGCTCCATAATTTAGTTATTTTTTTAATTTAATACAGGATTGTTTTATAATCTGTATATTAAAATTTCAGTATTTAAAACTTTTGGAGGTCTGAATCTTTTTGTTATTATGTTGACTTTCATTCATTTTGTATGTGTTTGGCAATTTCTATTGTCAGCTCATTTTGAATTAACTTTATCTGAAGATCTTGTCAGATCTAAATTGGGAGGTGGTCTTTTTTCAGAGAAGATTGATATATACTTCTGCTGAGAGCCATGGAACGCTAGTGATCTGGACTCACTTTAGTCCCCATCAAAGGCCCTCCTGATTAAAGTTGGAGTCTTAGATCTCTGACCTTGCCTTCTACACTGGGCTTAATCACCTTATCACAGCTTTGACATTTGCCCTCAAGGAAACTCTGCCTTTTACATATGACTGCCAGTTTTCTGATCTTTTTATGGCCATGTTTGGCTGTGGAAATTTCCTTTACTTCCTAGGGAGTCCAGCAGTGCATTAAGAATTCTGCTTGTTGAGATTAGTGCAGGATCCAGTGGCAGGGCTCCTCATAGTTTACTGGGGCCTAATTTCCAGGGAGAGAAGCAGTACACACATTCTGTACTCTGACCAAGTCCCTTTGATAGGCTTGGGTGGGACAGATCTGCCAAGGCATTGGGAACTGTGTGGGCTGGAGATGGGACAGTGTCCTGGGTGCTGTGGTGCTTTAGATGTGGATCTTACCAGAGTGGACAGAGGCACTTCCTGGGTGAGGTCAACATTGAGGGAAGGGTAGATGGCAGGCCTAAAGGAACTGGGGGGGGGGGCACTAAAGGAAGGGGACTTGTATTCCTGGAACTGGGCCAAGATGGGGACTTTGAGGCAGTGGTTCTCCTTGAGGATCAGCTTGACGCACTGTGCTGAGGTGAGAAAGCTGGTTTGAAGTGGCAGGGACCAGACAAACAAATATGCTTTCAGGGATACAGAAGAGAACAACAGAGCACCGTTCATTTGGCATTTGATTAACCTGTGTGCATCCCCAGTCAGTGCAATGAGATAAGAGAATACAGTCAGTGGGGAAATGTCACACTAGACTTTTGTTCCTATGCTCCTCTGTAGTATCTGTTCTCTGTACCTGTGTTGACCTTAATGCCATTTCTATCTGTTGGGTGCTTAGATAGCCTTCCAGGTCCAGTTCAGTGACAACTTCCCAGAGAACATTTCTCTGACTGTCCCAAGAGCTGGTGGCTTTCTTCCTGTGACTTACAGCATTTGCCACATCCTTCTCTCATGCTGCTTATCATAATGGCTGCTGGTACTTCCTGTTCCTCCTGTGCAGAGACTAGTCTTGTTGATTTCTGTGTCTAAGACAGGTCGTGTGGGCTGGAGTTAAGAGTGTAAACACTGGAACCAGAGGCCAACCCTCTGTTCAAATGCTGGGTCGGATCATCTTAGCATAATCACAATCTGTTTCCTCATCTGAAAATTGGACGTAAAATAGCATTCCTCAAGACACTGCTGTGTGCAAATGTGACTATATTTGGAAAAAAAAAAAAAAAAAGGTCTTGTAGATGATAGTAAGTTTAAGTTGAGATCATCTTGGATTAGGATAGGGTCTAACTCTATCAGAATAACTGTTATTGACTCAATAACAACAGTTTCCAGAGAAAAGGCAGATGGATTTAATATAAACACAAAGATGACAGCCAGGTAAAGGTGGAGACAGAGTTTAGAGTGATGTGTCTACAAGCCAAGGAATGCCGAGGGATGTTGGAAGCTACCAAAAGCTAGAGTAGAGGTAGGAGAAGGAGTCTTCTTTAGAGTTTTGAGAAGGAGGTCACTTTAGACTTCTGGCCTCCAGAGCTGCAAGAGAATACATTTCGTTGTCTTAATCCATGAGTTTGTGGCCATTTGTTGTGGCAGTGTGAGGAACTTGATATAGTGCTGTCTGAGCAGAACTGTAATCATTCATTCAGACCTGTCACATCTGCTGGGCTGTGGGATGCATGTCTACATTCCCAGCCCAGCAGTCCTTGACAGATAGTTGGTGCTTAATAAATGCTCATAGCATTGAATTGCCAAAGGAAATTCTTCTATAAGAAGTAATTGAAAGAATATCTGCTTCATGGAGTCAGACTTTGCCAAATAATAAATGAAATGTGGCCTGTTAGCATTGGCTGATGGGGATGAACTAGATTTGGTGGGTCAATTAATAAATCATCAAATGTCTCTGGCCCTGAATCCACATCCGGATAGATGAGTGATGCCTTCTTGTTCTTCATTAAAGGATTTCAAGAAGAAAGTTCATTTGGGAAAGGAGTAAGCTGGTCCCACAGAAGCCATTCTTCTGTGGCTGTGAACAGGCAGCTGTGGAACGAGTTTGCTTCCTATATCCGCACATAGGTCTGTTCCTTAGGAGGCAGAGTCTGAGGGCAGTGAGGCTTGCTATTGGCTTTAGGAATTTGGAGGATGCTTGTTGTTCTGCTCCCAGTATCTATGCACATTTCTTCTGTTTCGTGATCCTTGGAATTTTTTTTGGGAAATCACATCCTCAACTTTTAGCTCTGTGGTTGGAGTGGGGACAAACCCTCCTCTAGCAAAAACTATTCAACATAGGGCCTTCCTGGAGCCACTGTAATTGGTTCACAGGTAAATACATGACTGGCACAGAGCTAATGAGATAAAAACCATTTTTGCTGAGAATTCTGGGACAAAGATACATGCTTTTGCCCTTTGGATATAAACCTAGTTTCCCTGTTGATTGGACTCTACCTAGGTTGTTACCCAGATAGGCCTAAGAAGACTTGGCCTAAAAGACTAAGAAAACCGACTCCTGACCATATGCTTTGAGCTCTGGTCTAGCTGTAGCTGAAACATCCCGCAGACTTTTCAGCTTTGTGAGCCAGTTAAATAGTTTTTCTTACTCTGGTG
The DNA here is from genome assembly GCF_045843805.1 of Urocitellus parryii. Taxonomy (NCBI): domain Eukaryota; kingdom Metazoa; phylum Chordata; class Mammalia; order Rodentia; family Sciuridae; genus Urocitellus; species Urocitellus parryii. Next base: position 47,991,843 of record NC_135534.1, read on the forward strand.
TGGAGTCTCTTCCATTTATAGCTAAGAGTCAGAGTCCTATCTATTAAAAGGGTGATATTGAGTATGTGTGTGTGTGTGTGTGGGCGTGCGCGCGCTCGGTTTTAATTGCTCTAAAACTCTAGGTGAATGCAATAACTTTATTTGGTGAACTAGTACAGGCTCTGTAAGTGGGGAGACCTATATTCAAATTCCAGCACTATGAATGAACCATGTGACCTTGAAGGAAATATTTAGTTTTTCTGAGCCTCAGTTTTCTGATCTATGAAATGGAGCTAGTGCCTGCTTTTGGAATCTGAGGACTGGAGATAGCATATGCAAGTCACTCAGAATGGTGACTGGTCAAATATACCTCCCATCCATGGTATCTTTAGAGGGCAGAGCTCCTTTCTTTGACCACTTTGGAAAAACCAGTTCTGAACTTTTGAGTTGTCTTCAGAGACATTTCTACAATTTATGATTTGAGATACATGGATCATTTCTTAAATTAGGTTATTTATTTTATTATAAGGTAATAAGTGCTTATTGAATAAAATAAGAAAATTTAGGAAATAAATGAAATAAAAATCACCCATAGTCCTGTGACTAAGAGTTACTCACCATTAGCATATTTAATACTCACCTTGCTTAATACATGAGTTTTGGGGTTGAAAAAATTTACATCTCCTACCTTCCCTTGGTATGCAGTCTTTGAAGGTTATTGAGGTGGCAGTGGAAAAATCTACACAATGACTGTGGAGCCTATTGAAACAGGAAGACAGGATAGAGAAGCTGACCATATTCCATTTTGAGGCCTTCTGGAGATGATACAGAACTACGTTTAGTGGGCAGATGTACTATTTCAAGTACACTGTACCAGGAACTCTAATAAACAGTAACAAAAAATAAAAAGGAGGAGGAGAGGACTGGGGTTGTGGCTCAGTGGTAGAGTGCTTGCTTAGCATGTGTGAGGCACTGGGTTCGATGCTCAGCATCACATAAAAATAAATAAATAAAGATTAGTTGTCCAACCACAACTAAAAATATTAAGAAAAAAAAGAGGAGGAGAAAGAGAAACTGTTATTTTGCTCTCATGAGCAAACCTGAAAGTAAGCAATGTACCGTCCTAAGGCACTTACACTCCTCTTCAGCAACTTTTAGCTCATGAGTCCACATCTCTAGAATTTGGTTCTCATTCTTGTGATCCAAATGGTACCTAGAATTCTTGACATCTGCGTTCCAAGAAACAAGATGAAAGAAGTGATAGGTAAAAGGTGTGAAGGGTCCATTCCATTCCCATTTTAAGGAAGGTTTAAGGAGTGTGTCACTCCTCTGCTTTCATTCTCTTGGCTAGAACTTAGTCTCAGGGCTGGCCTCCTGCAAGGGAGTATCAGAGACATAGTATTTATTCAGTATACTAAATGCAGAGATTTTAGATCATGGAGGAAAGGCACAACCCTACAGGTACAGAGTGGACTGTTGGCCTTGGCTCCACTGTACACCCTATATTGCCTTGGGAATAGGTTGTGAGGCCCAGAATGATGTTGATAAGGAGACTCTCTTGACTACTCAGCCCAGCCCTACGAGTGTTGTCTGGGATTAATGGCTCTATTAGTGGAAGTAAATTAAAAATCTCAGGGCCAAGCTGGTGCCAACCACAACTGAAAGACCCACTAACGCTACTGCAGCCGTGGACACAGGCCGGATAGGTCTGTGTGAAGCCGAATGGTGTGTCCTGTTTGTAACAGTAACTTTGTGAGGCTGCAAATGCTCTGCTCTTAATTTTTATTCTCCTTTGGTGACCCTTTGGATGATGCTTGTCAGGCAACAATAGTGAGCAGAATTGCTCTAAGATTGCCCCTGAGGCTGGGAGAAAGTTTTTGGCTCCAGAAAACATTGATAGACCAGTTGAAGATGGCAAACGGCAACAAGGGATGACCAGGACTGAATTATATGTGCAAACAGTCCTGGGAGTCAAATTCTTCCTAATTCAGGATGCGAGAGTGAAGGGAGATGAGAGCTTAGATTATGTTAAGGGGATTATTAAGAGAAATGTGATGGCATAGAGACCATACTGGATATACACGAAAAGATTTCTTCCAACATTCTATATGATTCTTTTAAAATTCAATGTATGTATAGTCATGTGATATATAACAATGTTTCTGTCAATATTGAACCCTATATATGAGGGTTGCCTGGTGACATTGTATCCATCTTAGTTTGTGTCAGTACACTTTATTATGGCCACACAGTGATGAAATTACCTAACAATACATTTCTCTGAACACATCCAGGTTGTTAAGGGATGCATAACTGTATTTTCTTATTGTAACCTAAAAATAACTTATGAGCTCCCTTCAGTTGTCCATATATTATTTATCTTCCAAGTCTCAGATGGTTGCTTATTTCAGTGCTGGAACATGGCAACTAATTATCACATTTTTATTGAACTAAGCTGACACAGTCATGTAACTGTCACTGTCATCGACTATATAATATTCCGTGGAGTTGCTGCACTATAATTCATTTAACCCTTCCCCTAGTTTTAGGTTTTAAGTTATGCATTATTTGTATGTGTGGAATGTTTTGCTAATAGGTAAAGCACTGTGACAGACATCTTTGTACAAAAGGCTTTCTTTCAGATTATTTTATTTGTGTAGATCAACAAAAAGAGGATTTCAGGCTAAATTCTAGATTAAACTTGTTTTCTCAGAATTATGTGGCTCTTAGGAGGAAGGATCAAGCAAAAGAAGAAGAGGAAGAAATTTCCTGATGGTACTTAATGAGAGAGAGAGAAAAAAAACGAGTTGGGGGAAGGGGGGAATGTGTGTGTGTGTGTGTGTGTGTGTGTGTGTGTGTGTGTGTGTGTGTCAAGGTAACCTAATGACAGTCTCATACTCTGCTTCACCAAAAAAAAAATTTTTAATCTGTATTTCATGGTGAATAAGACTATATCAAAAACATAATTAACATATTGGCAATAAATGTTTTACCACACTTATAACCATGTGCTTGGTCTACTACTGTGGCCTTGAGAAGAGACTAAGCAGAGCTTTAGTTCTCTCTGCCTGCTAAAGGGTGGGGGATGAACATGCAAATGGAGTCAAATTAGTTTCTGTTTATTGATGGAGGAAAAATTTTAGTTCTGGACTTGGGGTTACTTTGTCATTCTTGGCCTTGACCTTGAACCCATGGATTAGTTTGATAGATGAAGGATCCCAGAGTGTCTGCCTTTGGGTGATTTGTAGTTGGCTCAATACCAGAGAATAGAGTTTTCATTCTTTTGTTTAGTAATTTCTCTTCTTAGCTCTCTGATGCACTTTGGTCACCAGGTCTCATCTGACTAAATTTATGGTCACATTCATTGTCTTTTCTGCATGGAGATGAGCAGAAGCAATGTATAGGGCATAACATGAAACCACAAAAGGTCCTATAAAGCCATATTCAGACCATGGTTGCCTTTCAGTGGAGGAGGAGGCTCTTGAAATGTCTCACCACAGGAGATTCAGAACTCATGTCTATACCGCAGAAACTGGAACATATGCAGGACCATGGGCTCTTCCCCAAGCCCTTCTGCCCACACTCACTTATTTCTCCAATTACAAAGTGCCAGGCAGTGGTTAGGCTGGCTGGAAAGGGTTTGGTTCTGGGGATCATCATTCATTGATGAATCATTGTTAAGTGCCCTGTCCAAACTGGGTGCTGGAGGAATAAAGGGGAAGAAGACTGGTTTTGCTTGTTAAGTTAAGCCATGCATGAGAATAGAATAGAAGAGAACTCCATGATTATTGGGCCTTTCATAACATGGGACAGACCCAGGGGAACACAAATGGGGGTGGTGGTTATTTAAGTCTTAGGATGGGTAGATGAGGGCTCCATCAAAAAAACAAAAACAAAAACTTAAGATCAACATTATGGGTGGATGAAGAGGAGTGAGAGAAGGGAGATGAATGGCATTGCTACAGGGTGAGCATCCTGGATGCATTGTGTAGCATTGGGCATGGTTGGGACACGGCATGATGAAGGCCAAAACAGCAGACAGAGGGAGGCCAGCAGGATGGAAGAGGAGCCTGGTGGGAGAAGCATGGAACAGGAAGAGCAAGACTGAGACCACTTGCTTTTACTCTGAATCAGTGGGAACTTTATAGCACCTTGTTAAGCTCTGAAGAAGTGGGTCCCCCAGAACTAGGGATGCTAACCCAGGACAACCAGGAGACTGGGTCCCTGGCTGTAGGTATAAGGGCTGCAAGAGGAAGGCAGGACTGTGATACCAGGGACAGGGTAGGTGAAGGGCCCACTTGTGGTGGTCTGAGTGCCTAGTGAGGTGTTTAGGAGTTGCAGAGAGGTCCAAAGATGGAGGTGTGAGGTCTGCTTTGAAAGAAGCCAAGATATGCCCATAAAAGGGGTTGCTTCCTTATCAGTTGCACCCCATCTGGCCAGTCTTTTGTGTTTAATGGGCCCTTGTAGGTCCCTGAATGGGCTCTCTTACCTTAGGGACAATATTAAAGGTGAACTTAGGACCCGAGTTTGAATTATAGTTCTGTGGCCTACCTAACTTCACTGACCCTGAGCCTCAGATTTCTTATCTATAAAGTAGGAATATTAGCTCCAAAGTGCTGTGATCATTGAGTGAGCAATGGTAGATGCTTTCCAGGGAGACCTAGTCTGGTAGTCTCTGAGGGTTGATTCTGGTCTCAGAGGCAAGCAGGTCAAAAACAGCCAATCCCTCTACCTTCCCCATTTGCCAAGGAGGAGTGGGCTGTGCCAGGCTCTTGTCTGTGAGCTGTAATTCTGGGCTTCTTCCCTCATTCTCCTCTGGACCCTTTTCTTCCCCCATAGCAGTTTTCCCAAGCAAAAACACAGCAGCCTGCCTTGGTCTGCAAGGCCCTGCTGACATAAAGTTGACCTGGGTAGTGGATTATATTGAGGATATTCCAAAGAAATGGCTGCACAAAGAAAGACTGCTTAAAATTACATCCCTTACATCAAAGTTCCCAAGGCCTGTTATCTGTGGCCCTCCATAAGGAGCTCTGCCCTTATTCCCTTCCCAGTCGCATGGCTGCCACCAGTGGGCAATGACCAATGAAGGGTGATGCTGCTTCCAAACAGCACTGGGGATTCTCCATCTCTTTTCTCTCTCTGCGGCCAAGTCATAATAACTCTACCTCCCCACTCACCAAAAGGTTCAAAGCAGAACCAAAGAAAACTGCTACTCTTCACATTTTAAAATAATAGTAAGAAGTACAGCTACATGTCCTTGTGTGTATGGCAGACTTTTAAATGACTATTTTGTAAATAAGTTTGGGCCTGAATTCCCCTAATCTGCACTTTCAGATTGGGAGTAGAGCCCTAAGTTCATAAAGCCAAGAGGCCACCTACTGCTTTTTTCTTTCTTTTTTCTCCAAGAAGAATTTTTCCAAGTCTTTTTATATTATAAAACTCACTGGACCTTCCTGCTTTTATCCTGGCACCCATCATGTATCCATTTGTCCCACAATATAATAATTTCTTATTTTTAAATTTATAAAGCAGGTATTTATTTGCACTTTCTAAGGCCTAGACTGTGAACTGGGTGCTGAGCATATGGCTGTCAATAAAACAGACACAGCCTGTGACTTCCTGGAGCTGTGAGGAGAGTGGGAGAGGAGAGAGCAAATAAATGTATATTTCAACAGGAATAAGTGCTAGAAAGGGAAGTACATCCTAGCAGAGTTCCATCTAACTGCCTGTTTGTTTATCAATTTGTCTGTTTTTTGCACATTTGTTCCTCCCTTCAGTCATCAACAAATACTGACTGAACACTTGTCATCTGTTTGGCACTATGCCAGGCATTGGAGACTCACATATGAAAATAGCCTTGACCCTTTCTTCAAAACCCACACTGACTGGCAGGTGGGAGGAAACATACGTAGCTATCAGTGGTACAGAGGGGCCAGAACTAGACCAGAGAGGCTCGTCCACCAGTGATAGTCAAAGGAGGAATAGCCCCTGTGCTTGGGGGAATAGGGGAAGGCTTCCTAGAGGAGCCATTTGATCGGGGCCTGGAAGATAGCTAGGAGTTTGCTGGGTGGAGAAGAAGGTCTGGACATTGCAGGCAGACAGAGGAGCTGACAATAATATCTGGGGGCTAAATGAAATGGGGGGACTGCTGGTGTACAGAAAATGTGCACAGAGAGGAGGGGAAGTGGCAGATGTGTTGGAGCAGTTTCCCAGGCTTTTGGAAACTCTCCTGGAGTGTTTCCATCACTCTCCATGCTCCAAAGGCATGGAGAATGGGGCTAGCAATGCAGGAGAACAAGGGCAGGGAAGGAAAAGGCTGCTTTGTGGAGAAATAGGGCACCTGTAAGCATTTGGAGGCCAGGACCTCTGCACTTGATACCTGCTGGGCTGTGTTTGGCTTCTGCCAAGAGAAGCCTGTTGCTGCAGGGCACATTTTCCCCAGTTGCCTACACTGACCTCCTGGCGGGCTAATGAGCTCAGAGTGTCAGGAGATGCCAGAGCCTGTTACTTAATGAGTGGAACCTCAAGGCTTGGTGCATGGAGGTGAGGATGCCCCACCACCTTTAGCACCTGGCTTCCTCAGGCCAGCCACAGGCTCAGGGAAGAACTGTTTGAGAGGAAGGTGAGCACACAGGGTTGCAGGCCTGGAAGAAAGGATTCTCATCAAGGCAAGTTGGTTCCCAGGATTCTTGGAAATACTCAGAAGCTTCTATGACAGGATGGTAATGTGAGCTGGTAACTTTTGCATTTTGACTCCAGGTTGCTTCTGGGATGCCAGCATGTAGCATCTTCTGGGATGAATGAATGACATGAATGAATGCTTGCTGAGTATTTTTCTTTTTCCCATATGAGAAGAAATTAAAGCAAGCAAAACAAAATTTTCCCAGTACTGGAAAATAAAAATCTGGACCACATGTTAGGGTCAAATTGGGCTGCTGAAATAAAAAGGGTTAAAAATACAGTGTCATAAAGAAGGGTAGAGGTTATTGAAAACAAAAGTGAAAAAAAAAAACAAGAAAGAAAGAAAGATAGAGGTTATTTTATTTTCAGGTAACAATCCTCCAGTGATAGTAGGCCATGTTGGTAGGCAGTTTTGTTCCACAAGGACTCTCAGAGACCCAGGTTTCCTCCAACCTGCTATTCTACCCTTCCTTAGAATATTAACCTCAGCATAAATAAAATGTGGGTCCCTGTCACACCATGCTCCAGCTCCTGGGAAGGGGAAGAGTGCAATGGTAAACATATTGCTCAGCAAATCTCCACTTCTCTTTGGTCCACCTTCACAGGGGAGTCAACTTCCCTGCCCTCACTTCACCTCGAGATCTGGAGAGATATCACGACTATCTGTTAGATATTTGGGGGAACTTCTGACCTTAGCTATGTGTAGAACTTGCCCAAGGTAGCTGCTGCCACTGGAGCCTGATGACAGAATGAAATATGTGGAACTGACCTGGTCTTTGCTCCCAGCCAAGAACATTGCAGCTGCTTTGAAACCTGCAGAAATAGAGACTTTGGTTTATTTGCCACTGAGTGTTGGAGAGGAGGAATTGTGCAGCATGATTGCATGGAAAACTGATGGATACAAAGTACACACTGAAGGTAAGAACTTTCCTTTCCAGTAAGTAGGAGTAAAGGTGAAAAAAAATTCTTTCATAATCTATTAATCATTTGACCACCTAACTGCAAGGGAGGCTGAAAAATAGTCTGTAGTTGAAAATCATATGCCCACTTAAAAAAAGAGTGGTAGATCAATGGCAAGTAGCATGTGAAAGAATGTCATTAGAGAAATACAGATTAAACTCACTAATCATTAGAGAAATACAGATTAAACTCACATGAGATGCTCCTAAACTACCACTAGAATTGTTCAAACTCATGCTGTGCCTTGGTGAGATGTAAAATAATTGGAATTCTCATACTCTACTAGTGGGAATGTAGGGATATACAAACACTTTACAAAATTAGCTTGACAGTTTCTTGAAAGATTAAATATACATCTACCCTATGATATAGACAGTCTACCTCGATATATTTACTCAAGAGAATTAAACATAAGTCAACACAAAGATATGCATGTGAATGTTGCAACTTTACTGTCTTAGTCCATTCAGCCTGCTATGACCAAATACACTAGACCTGGTGGCTTATAAACGCTGGAAATTTAAATTTCTTCCAGTTCTGGTGGCCAGAAAGTTCAATGTCAAGGTGCAAGCAATTCTGTGTCTGGTATGAACTCTCTGCTTCAAAGATGATGCTTCTTGCTGAGGTCTCAGAGGAGAAGCAGGTAAATGCCCTGTCCTCACATGGCAGAAAGGATAAAGGGTGGAGAGTCCCCTTTGTTGCTTCCAGGGGAGGAGCTGGGCATGGACTCTGGCTGACTAGTGGTAGTCTAACACAAGAGAAGAAGGAGATACTGGTAGGGGCCTCAAAAAAAAAAAAAAAGGTCTTGGATCTTCCCTGGGACCAATTCTTCTCCTTTCAGACAGGTGTGGAAATCTGAGAATAGAAGGGAGCGTGTTCCATCCTGTTTGGTCCTGAGTGGCAGAAACCATATTTCCTGATTCCAATGAAGGAAGAGAAAAGACTTGGTCTCACTGGGAGAGGGGACAGAAGGCTTGAAACAGTCTTTCTCAGTCTTCTGCCTCAGTGTGACTAGAAAGCAGGCAGAATTTTAAGGACCCCAACAAAGAAGATGGCAAAACAAGAGGCACTGGTAAGCTATACCCTGAGCCCTCACTTCCTGGGCTTTAGAGTTTGGGGTGGGTGCTCAGGGTAGATGGGGCTATAGGAGGAGGGTCATCTTTGTTTTGCACTTGTGTCAGGGGTCTCTAGATTGAAAGGGGTACCTTTCTGAGAGGCAGACAGAGGAAATTCTCAGGAACTCAATTCTTCACAACTTCCATGTGGGCAAGGCTTTCTGCCATGACCCTTGACTCGGCTCCCAGTTCCTCTGGCCATTAGAATGGGAGCAAATGTGATGTACACAGAAGTGTCACAAGCCTTTGTGCACTGGAGATTGCTCTCCTGCCAGTTGTACTGCTTTGTTACCCCATGAAAACATGGGCAACTTCCTCCAGAAAGCCAACCTGAGAGAGAGATAAGAAAAAGGTAGAGAAGACCAGTTATCTCCCCCAAGGCTGGGATGAACCAGTCTCAGTGGACCACCAACTGCAGATATGGACCAGAACTCAACCCACAATGTTGAAGTCTGGCCCAGATCCTCAGAACTTGCTAGCCAACTCATAGCCTCTTAAGAGATAATACAGGGTGCTGCTTGAGGTTGCTGTATTATGGGTAGTTTGTTACACATAGGAGCTAACTGATACATTGTTCAATCCTCTGTCCCACACCCTTGTCTCCATTTGTGCACTCAGCTCTGAATACTCCAGACAATTCAGTTCCTTGTCTTGGTCCATTTCCAAACTTCTCAATAGCAGGGGCCACAGAGGGCCTGGATCCCTGTGCACTCTACTCAGGGAAGTGGGGGGCCAGCTGGCTCAACATTCCCTACTCTAGAGTCAGCCAGAGTCATGAAGAAGCAGGGAAGTGGTAAGGACGGGAATTCCACTCAGGGAAACGCACAACTTGATTACTACTCAACATTTGCAGAACCCAGATAACTCTAATTAAAAGAAAAGGTCAATAGGTTAAATAAGTAACTTAATCAGAAAATTATGCAAAGTGCTACAAATCAAACATTACACAGCCCTTGAGATCGATATGGTATGCAAATCGATCACCAGAGATCAGGACAGTTCAGCAACTGAAAGGTACAACTCAATCAAGGAGGCTCAGGAAGCGACCTAAGCTGGAGAAGGCAGAGAGCGCCCCCGTCCTCACCCAGAAGTGTGAGTGTGTGCCAGGGAGGTGGGTGAGTGAACACTGGCACCCTGGGGAGCATGACCTTAAGGGAGATACAGTCTGTTCCAGGCTCTAGAGGAGTAGAAGAGTCTAAGTAAGGGTCATCAGTTTCTCACTTGTAGAATAGTGCAATGTGGCATCCAGCAAGGGTTTGTGGCGCTACTGGCTTGCCTTGAATGTCAGCCCTGCCTGTGCTTACCTGTGTGTCATTGAGTGAGCCCCTTAACTCCCCTAAGCTTCATTAACAGCAGAGAGACACTAGCACCATCTTCACAGGTTTTGGCCTGTGTGTGTGTGTGTGTGTGTGTGTGTGCGCGCGCACACACACACACACACACGCATTGGGGGTTCACAGTCATGGATCCAGCAAGACTTACTTCCTTTCTGTGCCCTTTCTTTTTGCCAGTGACTTGCAGCCAGGACACTTGATTTGAGATCTTACAAGCCATTCAGACCATTGTTTCTCCACTGGGGTGCTACTGGTTGTTATGGCCTGTGTGGGTGGGGTTGCTACTGACATCTAAAGGGTAGAACCCAGGGACGCTCCTCCACATTTCTATAATGTACAGGACAAATCCCTTCTCCCCTACCAAAAAAGCAGCCTAAAATGTCAATGGTGAGAATAGTTGAGAAACCCTGAGTAAGGAGGACTGAGGAACTTAAGAGTGAGAGTATAGGATAAGGGAATCAACCAGGGCATGAAAGATCACAGGAGCCCTCTGGAGGAATCAGAGGACCCACTGACACTCCCTTGTCAGGGCCTCAGGAGCCCTGGTGGATTCTATTGAGTCCTGGCCTCCAGTGCAGGTCACCTAGGAGTCTCTGACCCAGTGTGAGAGAGGATAGAGTTCCTTCAGAGCAGGACTCGCCAAAGGCTGCAGAGGGGACCAATGTGAGACGGCTATTCCTATGGAGACTGCAGGCCTGGCCAGGCTCTGGTGAAGGGGCAGCAGCAGTGGGAGAAGTGGGAGACTGCCCTGGTCTGGCATTCCCTCTAGCCTGAAGGAATGTTGTAGAAATAATAGTCCCCTTATTTGGGCTTATTTTTATCCTAGAAGTGTGGTGGGGCTGCCTATCTTTTCCCAGGCATTCTCCTGCTCAGTGGAGGGAATTGGGACCTCAGGGGCCATCCTAGTGTGGAGAGAAGAACACCCATCCCCTACTAGGGTACAGAGGAGAGACCTGGGAAGTGTTCTGCTTCTGCAAGGCCCTATGCTACTGCTGGGAAAAGAAAGGATATGAAGTTTGCCTCCAAAGCTGCCTTTTGGCACTAGAATCCCTAGGGATATTTTACCTGGGCAAGGGGCTGAGTTAGGAGACCTAGGTGGGCCCTTGGAGGAACAAGGGCTAAAGGATATCAGTTAAGGGCTTTTCAAGGCAGACGGCAGGATACATGTTGAGCAGGATACACATTGGATGTGGGGCAGGGAGGTCCAGTTGTGTTCCTTCCAAGAAATCCCTTCTGCAGGGCCTAGAGATGCTAGGCGTCTGAAGTCAGAGGGTGTCACTAAGGATTGAGGCCAGCTCTCATGCCATGGAATTCAGGCCTGGAAAAAAGAGCAGACGGTTGGTCAGACATCTCCCCTTTCATCCTTCTGAAGGCCACTGGGCATGATCTCAGACCTGTGAATCCCCCTTTCATAGTCCTTGAGGTAAATATAATTGGAGCCATTTCAGAGTACCCCCCCCAAATTGTATAGTGGGGAAAATTGAGGCCCAGAAATGGTTAGGGTCTTGCTCAAGACCATGTAGTGGGTCAGTGGCAGTATCAAACATGGAGCTCAGGTCTCTTGACTTAAGTCCAATACCACTGTATGGTATCTCATAGTGCCCCCCCCACCACTTGCTTGGGTTTTCTCATGAAAAACATGCTTCCAGAAAGAGCCCTGTGTTGGATAGCTACCACACTGTAATGAATTGTTCTCTGACATTTGTTTCTGTGATCAGGAAACCAGGTATAGCTTCTTCATGTCCTCAAGCCTCAAGGTCTCGTGAGGATGCTATTAGGACTCCAGTCTTTGCAGACACCTCAGGCTTGGCTGAGGGAGGATCCATTCCATGCACTCTCATGTCATTATAGACAGACTTTGGTCTCCCTGGCTATTGGCCACAGAGACCTCCGTTCCTTGCCAAGAAGGCTTCTCCAGAGGAAAGCTCACACATGGCATCTGGCTGGCCTCTGAAGTAGAGGGGGCAGAGAGAGAGCAGGTGAGCAAGGGTGAGCAAGACAGGAGTAGAGTTTTTTTGTTACCTGATCTTGGAGCAAGAACCCCATTGCTTCTGTTGCATTCTATTTGTGGGACTCAGTTACTGGGGTCAGCCCACGCTCAAGGAGAGAGAGTTACATAGGTGTGAGCACTGGAGGGCAAGGTCACTCAAAACCATTTAGCCTGCCTGCCACAGACAACAACCAAGCATGAGGAGAGGATGCCCCTGTGCCTGGCACATGCCATGACTTCTCTGTTCCTTGAATAGTTCATTTACTCTGAACTCTTAAGAGAAATCCCAACAAGTAAGCCATTTAAATGGAGCTGGAGCTGGGTTGAATTCTCTTTTACCTCTTCTCCCATTCCAATCCAAAACCTCAGCCTAGATGTCCATGTTTCTTTCCAGTTGTACCCCCATGTGACGGTCTTCAAAGATTTTCTCATCCATAAAGAAAGAGCTTGGGCTGGGGGTCTTTAGATTTGGATGTTCTCTTGTTGAAAAACACAAGATATAGAAGACTGTGTATAACTAGCTCTTAAATAAGAAAAATATCCTATACGTGTGTGTATATATTTCTTGTGCTCTGGGCACAGAAAACTCCTACATTCCTGCCTTCCTCTGCCCCTCATGGAATTCCATACCTGGGAGCTGTCTGTACATCAGGGAGGGATTGTTGCATTCCTGGAGGTGTCTGGAGGTGGGAGGGATAGAGTCAGGGAGGAGAGATAGGAAAGAGAAGCAGGGCATCTACCTTTCAGCCAGCAGTGGCTCTGGGCGACCTGGAGTTGGAGGAAGCAGGTGCCCTAACAGGCTTGAGGCTGCTGCAGTTAAAAGTAGGAAAGCCCACCTGCACAACTGGGTCTCGGCCCTGACAAGAGGCTTTGCATGCAGAGGGTGGAGGCTGTTCAAAATGACCTCCTCTCCTAGATCTGCTTCCCAGATGTCTCAGTCTCACTACCTGGACTTTGTCAGTGTGGACATTTTCTGCTCAGATTACCTGACCCACACTCTTCCTTCGCCTACCTCAGTCTGGTACTCCACACCAGCTCCATGGACAGGAGCCATTGTGTCCATCGGCTTTGGAACACACTGGTTTGGGCCCAGCCAGGCAGGAAGGTGCTACTGGCTGGGGGCAGGGAGGAAGTGGTGAAAGCCGCTGCATATGTCTCAAATTCATTTCTAATTCACTTTCCTTCTGAAGTGGTTTTGAGGCAGTGCAGTATCTGCAAAGGCAGCTAATATAGGTGCTGTAAATAGTATGTCCACGGGCTGTAATGGAGGGAGAGAGAGCAAAAGATGGATTAAGTGCCCAACGTGGGCTTGGAAAAAAATCCTTTTGATCTCTCCCCACTGTACAATGCCCTATTACCTTGTTGGCTTGCATCAGCCAGAGAGAGGATGTTTCTTATTGTGATTGCTGCAAATTGGCACCTGTTTCTTGGAGAGTAGCTTTCCCCTGAATTAAGTAGAGCACCCGGCTCCATCCCTGGTGCTAAGGACTTCTATTAGTGAGTAATGTCAGCACTGAGCCACCTCCTTCTTGCGCCTGCCTTGAGGACAGGTAGCTGGCCACACTCTGAGCTCAGGCTCACAGGTGCTAGTAGAGCCAAAGGCTGCTCTATAGCACCTTGTCTGTCCTACCCAGCAGTGTGTTCAGCCTCCTGGCCTCCTGATGCACACTTCTGGTGGTGGTTGTGGATCTCAGAGCCACTTGTAAGAAGCATTGCTAACCTTTGAGTTCATTGTCTTCCCCCAAATTTGAGATTCCCAGATTCTCTCTTTTATTTAATTAATGGATTCATTTAACAAATATTTATTAAGCAATTGCTATGTTCCAGGCATTCCCAAGGGTTCTGGGGATGCAGCTCTTACAGGGCTTGCAAAGTACCAGCATTATACACCTGTCCATCCCCCAATCCAGGGCCACCTAGAAATCCTTCCTCTTCTCGGTGCCAGTGATGCCCAAGTCTCCCTTCCTAATTCTGTTTGCCTTCCTGGGGATCAAAGTTGATCTGTCTACTTCTTCCTCACCTTGTTTGTCCAAGTTCTAGGTCTCTCAGTCTCTGCACTGGCCTCCTGTATCAGTCTCCAGTTTGCTGGTATAACACATTACCAAAAACTCAGAGCTTTAAAACAACAAAATTTTATTACCTTCTGGTTCTGTAGTTCAAGGACTCACTGGGCTAAAATCAAGCTATTTTTCCCCCTTTTCCAGCTTCTAGAGGCCTCCTGTGTTCCTCAGCTCACAGTTCCCTTCTTCTATCTCTAAAGCCAGCCATGACAGGTCTGGTGCTTCTCGACTGCATCACTCCAACCTTCTCTTCTGCCTCCCTCTTCCCTTTTAAAGGATTCTTATGATTACATTGGGTCCTTCCAAATAGTCCAGGATGAGCTCTTTATTTTAAAGGTCAATTGCTTTACAAAATGTAAAAGGCATCTGCCACTCCTTTGTTCCACCTTATATCCCCTTTGCCATATAACCTTACACATTCACAGGTTCTGGGGATTAGAACATGGACTGGAGGGTGGCATCCCTGACCATCCTCCTTCCTAAGTGGCCTCACTGCCTCCACTCTTGCTTCCCTGCAGTCCATTCTGTGAACAGCAAGCAGAGAAATCGTTTTTAAAACACGAGTAGATACCATCATTCTACTGCCTAAATCTTCACATTGTTCTTAGGACATGATCCAAGTTCATTACCTTGATCTACAGGCTTTTCCCACCACAGTCTTGCCCCTGCCTGTCCTGCCCGCTTACTCGAAGAGCCCTTCTCACCACCCATCCTGAGTACTGGCACTGCCTAGCTCTTGGTCGCCTGCTGCCTGGCTTCCCTACAGGCTGTTCCCTCTGTCTCAGGTTCCTTTCCTGTGGCTCTTATGGTTTAGGTCTCAGTTTAGATGTCTGCTTTGAGAGGGGGCTCTCTTCACCCTGTCTGGAGTCAGTGCGCCATTATTCTTCTGCACAGCGCTCATCACAGCCCTTACCACAGGCTGTAATTACTGCAACTTCCTTTTCATTGTCTGTCCCTGACTGTGGAAGCTGTGATGGCAGGAACCTGACCTCCCTGTCTCCATGGTGGGATCCCAGCACTTCTTTATTGAATGATGGAATAATGATGTTCACTATATGTTTATTGTTTGAAAAACACAAGATATAGAAGACTGTGTATAACTAGCTCTTAAATAAGAAAAATATCCTATACGTGTGTGTATATATTATATCCATTATATATTACATACAATATATAACATATACAAATAGAAAGCTCAGGAAGGGTTGAATTTATTGCAGTGATGACCTCTGGCCAGGGGAGTAGATTGGGAGAGAAAGGATAATGACTTTCTTTTCTTTTTTTTATTTCTTTTACTTCTGGTTGTTTAAAAAGATTCTTGTTGGGGCTGGGGATGTGGCTCAAGCGGTAGCGCGCTCGCCTGGCATGCGTGCGGCCTGGGTTTGATCCTCAGCACCACATACAAACAAAGATATTGTGTCTGCCAAAAACTAAATATTCATTCATATTCTCTCTCTCTCTCTCTCTCTCTCTCTCTCTCTCTCTCTCTCTCATCTCTCTCTTAAAAAAAAGATTCTTGTTATTGTTGTAAGTATGAATAAACTTTCGTAAAGGGGAAAAAGTCAAAACTAAGCAAAAATTTTTCTTCTGATTAAATATAATCAAACCAGACAACATATTCCTTTTTAAATAATGATGCCTCCTGTACACATCTTCTGTGTGTTCTTTGCGTCTGCTCAGGCCCTCAGCCTTGCCCATGGCTCCCTGACTGTTCTGAGACTGCGTTGGCCAGGCACAGGGTCCACAAAGGAAGGGTCTCAAATCGGATCTGACCCTGTAGCCTCAGCATCATCTTCCTGACCTGGAGAACAAAGGCTAAGCTCCTGGAGCTGGAGTGTGTGTGGTCTATAAGTGTGGTGCATGTGTGTTTGTGTGGTGTGAGAGGTGTGTTGTGTGTTATATGTGTGTGTGTTGGGGGAGACTGTCAGTCAGTGGTCCCCCAGAGTCTGGCCTGGTTTGCCAGCCTTGTCCCTCATGTCCTACTCCTCACACTCCATATGCCATGTGGACTATTTAAGCCCCCTGTTCATAGCCCAGAGCCTGGGAGGGGCTCAGTCAGTGGTAGTCCTCAGGGCCATGTGGCACCATGTCCTGGAGAGTCTAAGAGTCTTAGGAGGAAGCAAAGCCCGAGCTGAGCTTTGAGGACGAGAAGATGACTCTAGCTGGTGGGAGGTACCCCTGAGCCTCAGCTGTGTGCAGTGAGCCCAGAAAAGGAGTTGCCTGGGTGGAGTCACCGAGGAGAAAGTGCCTGGTAGCCCAGAGGACCAGTAACCTGGGCATCAGGCCAGTCCTCTGCTGGAGGAGTACGGGAACTCTCAGCCTTTGAGCTACTTTAGTCCAAGTCATTTGGGTTTGGCGAGAACACACACTAGTGCCTAAAGAGGTGGCTGTGGATTTTCCCCTTGAGCTCTCAGATGTCTTAAAATTGGTCCCAGTAATTTTTTCCTGTCAAATTGTTCAAAACGTTCTGTTTCTGGCCCGAGTGCTTGGGTTTCACATTGCCTCATGGAAAGGGTCCTGAGGCAAACTTGGAGGTCTTGGGGAGCTTAGTAAGCTGAGGCACCCCCATCCCTGCACCCTGTTCCTTTGCCAAGTTAGCACCAGACCAGAGAAGGAGGTGCAGCTGGTGGGTGCTAACAGGCTGAGCTAGAGGCACGGCTGCCCGGGCTGTGGCCAGCTCCTGTGGCGGCCTGGGCTGCAGGCTGATGTGGGCCAGCAGGCGCTGCTGGGAGACCATCCAGCTGAAGCTTGATACCTGGCTCCTGGTTCTACAGGAGCTGCCCAGGAGAGTGGGAATGAGGCGTGGGCCTTTTGGGAAGCCGGGCCTGGAGAGCTCTGGGGCTCTTGACTGCTGGCTCCATCAGGGCAAGTGTGAGGAGCTACTGATAGCATCTTGGCCAGCAACCTCCACAGATAGGCTGTGCTCCACGGCATGGGTGGGCTCTCTCACACCATCCA
The DNA here is from genome assembly GCF_045843805.1 of Urocitellus parryii. Classification (NCBI taxonomy): domain Eukaryota; kingdom Metazoa; phylum Chordata; class Mammalia; order Rodentia; family Sciuridae; genus Urocitellus; species Urocitellus parryii. The sequence continues at coordinate 48,008,920 of NC_135534.1, forward strand.
TCCATAAGCCCCTTCCAACATTTGCCTTGAAACCAAAGCTACCACACAGATCTTCAGCAATAGAGAAGGCATTAAGGGAAGGGGTGTAGGAGAAAGCAGGCAGTCCAGATCAAGGGAAGCAGGGACACTCTTGGGCTGTGATGTGGTATAGGAGGGAGATGTGGGTGCTGAAGGCTGGAAGCTGTGGGAAACTGAAACACGGCATGGAAAGGCCTTTCATTCTTTCTGCTCGCCTGTACCTCCTAGAGCTCCAGACTCACCTCAGAACTCTTTGCTGTTGCAATATTTCAAGGGCCTGGAGTTAAAGTGCTATTCTCATAGAATGCACTGGAAATGCGTCCCCTGGGGTGTACAGCAAGGTGACATTGATGAGAGCCTTCAGACAGGCAGCTGTGGTGAAGTGGGAATTTGCTTACCCTGGTCTGCACAGCCTGGCATCTGTGCCAGTCACAGATGAAGCTCTGGAGTGAGTTTTGCTGTGTCGTGTACTGGAGTTAGGGGTGGGGTGAAGAGGATCTTCTCTGTTGATGTTAATGACAAGTGGGCAGTACTCAGTTCTCCAGGGGTGGGGGGCATCAGGTGTCCTGGAGCAGTTACTGGCCCTTGTTGATACCTTTCTGCTTTCTGGTCCCTTCCTGTTCATACACAGGCCTCCAATTCAGACCTGGCATCACCTTGCAACACAGGAACTCACAGTGGCTAATTTGGGTGAGCTGGAGGTCTATTAAAATGTGTTGGGAAACTCATACAATCTCTAGAGAGCCAGAGCTCCTGGCCTGGAGGCCCCACAGCCAGGGACAATATGCAAAATTGCTTTTCAGAACTGGCAGTCCATGGAGAGCAGGTCAGCTCTCTCTGCAGGGTTTGACACTGCAGTCAGTACTGTGTCCCTACCAACCTGGTACCGGGTATCCTGGGACCTCAGCCCTGGCTCTCCTGGAACCTGTGTGTGGTGGCTGCAGTGGCTGGAATGGACGCCTGGCCCTTTTGCATCATATGTGGGATAGTTCTGTTTTGATGTGGGTGAGCAGGGACATAAGAGTGAAGTCAGAGGCTTTAGGAGTTTTGAGAAGCTGAGAAAAGTGGGGTCTAGCTTTCATAGAAAGGGGTGGCTTGAACCTCTAACCAGGACTTCTGGGGCAATTCTCTCAATACAGGACATGTTCAGAAGTGACAAGTGACCTTGCACAGGTGTGCAAAACTCCTTTCAAAAGAGCAGCACAGAGATTTTTTTTATTTTATTGTTATTATTATTTTATTTTTTGGCCTCCCAAGGGCAGGGACAGATAAATCCAGGATATCTTCAGGCCCTATTTTCCCTTCTGCCTTGGTTTCCACTAGTTTCTGTATGACTCTCTCTATAGAGATGAGCAACCAGATGTCCTTACTCCCTTCACCCTGAAAGCCCTCCCCTTCCAGGGAAAGAGGTTCTATCCTCACCTTTCACACTATTTATATTCTTAAATTTGAGAACTTGGGCACTGCTCAGCTTTGAGCAGATGCAAGGATGGGTCTCCTTTACTAGACCCTGCAGCTGGGGATGGCCATGAAGTCTGGCTTATGATACAGGCTGAGTTAGTCTGCTGAATCAAGCAGTTGGCTCCCTCCCCAGTTTGCAGACAATAGTACATCTGACCTAGGTGGATATTTATCTTTCCTAAAGATAACACATGCTGGTGTTACTTGAAAATGACTATTAATCCTGCTGATGTGACTTTGAGCCTACCTACTGGGTAGTGCCCCCAGTAACCAGGTTAGACTCTTCCTTGAACTAGGCTTACTTTAGGAGAGTCTGTGTGCTGGCTACCAAAGAGTCACCTGTGTAGGGAGCCCTCCCTTGGGGTCAGTCAGGTACACTGCTTTTCCTACCCTCCCTCCCTCAACTCCATTAAACATAAATCTTCCCTCCAGTTTATCTGCTCCATCATGCAAAGGACTTTCTTTTTTTCTAAACAATATATTATTTTTAATTTTAGAGTATAAATGTCCTTGAATTTACTTATTTGCAGTACTGGGTATTGAACCCAGGGCCATTCTACCCCTGAGCTATATCCCCAACCCTTTTTATTTTTAATTTTGAGACAGACTGGCCTTGAACTTATGATGTTCCTACCTCAGTCTCTTGAGTAGGTGGGGTTATGGGCATGAGCCACCACACCCAGTATGCCCTTGTTTTTACCCTAAAAGGAATGCATATTCTATAGAAATTCAAGCAATGCATAAATACAAAAATTAGAAAGTGAAGAGCCTTCTTATATGGAACCCAACTTTGGTACTCCTGGTACCAAATTTTAGGGAAAAAAGTCTGCATATACCCATGTTCTTATGTGTGTGTCTGAGGATGAAATGAACCCATATAGGGAAAGATGTCTACTATATAGTGTTGATTTTGAAAATTCAGTTTACATTAGAGTCTGCTCACACTTGATTTTGGTTTAACTGGGAAGGACCATTTAACAGAATGTCCCACCTTAGGATGGGCTGCCCAGGGAGAGTGACCTCCGTTCTCAAGAGGTGAGCTGGTGGAGGCTGAGTGGTCAGACATGGAACTCAAAATTGGAGCTGAGCAGTGACTTTTTTTCTGTTTAGTGAAGTTGTTCCTGGTGCCAAGGATTGTCAGCCAGGATCACCCCTCTGGAAGGAGGTGAAGAGGAAAAGTGTCCCTCTGCCATTCTTCTTCTCCTATCCTACAGACCTGATAAGGGTTGGGAGGTCACTTTCCCTGAAGTGGCTGGATTATAGGCCTCCCAGAGCTATGCTTCCTGTGGTGTTTGTGTTCCAGAGGCCAACCTCGGGGGCTTCACAGGGCCCTGGGGCAGAACAGAATTGGGGGGTCAGCAACTCTCAGTAATTGGTGCCTAGCTGTTTTTATCCCCATGAGACACAGATTAGACATTTGCTGCATGAATGAATGGTTGAGTGATGTTTTAATGATGTCATATCACCTTGTTGTCATGATCTTTACCAGTTCTAACAGTTTTTCTGAGTCTCGGGAGCCTCCCAACATGTCCCACTTCAAGAGGTAGACCTGGGCCTAGGAAATTGCAAAGTCCTAACCTCATGGAACTCAGGCCCCACTGAGGTCACTGTCCCATCTGTCCTGTGCCGCCTCTATCTGGAGAAGATGGATGTGAACTTTGATTGCAGAAGGGACATTTTTTTGGACTCACAAGGAACAGAACGACCTCCTCCCTAGTTCTCCTTCCCTGGTCTGATTCAAGGGGACACATCCCTTCCCTCCTCCTATCTCTCTCCCTTTCCCCATACTTCCCAGAATTAGGACCCAGGCCACCAGCTGCAGCCTGTCCAGGTTCCCTATCGGATTATGAAGCTTAACATTTATGTGAAGGAAGAAGAAAGCCTTCCTTCTGGGAAGCGATAAGAATGTTCCATCCTCCTCTGGCTCCAGGGAGCCTGGGAAACAATCACCAAAGGGAAAGAGTTCCCAGGGACAGGCTCCCCAGGGCACAGGGCAGGCCATGCTCTGCAGGCCCTGGCTTCCCTTCCCTTCCTACCCCTTCCCCTCTATAGCATCTTGCCTGTAGTCTCCAATGAGACCTTGGGTCCTAGGCCTGGTGAGGAGGGCAGGCTTCAGGGTCCTACAGACTTGGAGGAAGGGTACTTCCCCCAGGGGAGCACTCAGAAGAGAGGGCCATGGTGGGGTGAGTTAGCAGTTGGGGGCTGGACCACATCCTGGGGTTAGCATGTGGAGCACAAGAAGCAGAACCCTCCTTGGGTTGGGGACTTGAGGGAGGCTCTAGAGGGTGGCAGGGTGATCAGAGAATTTTCCAGTGAGTGCTCCCTCTGCCTCGGCCAGCTCCTTCCCCTTCCCTGGTCCTCCCCTTCCCCCTTAGCAAGGCTCACTGCAGCCAGCCTGGTGCAAGGTGCTGGGGGCAGGGAAGGCGGGTGTGTGCCCTCCTCATTCCTCATTCCTCATCCAGGACAGCACCCTGCCTCAGGGCCTCTGCACTTCTTTTCCTAAGCCACTGCCCTTCACTGACTTCAGGTCATTTCTTAAGCTCTCAGTGAGGCCTCCCATCTGAGGTTTCCTAGAAACCTGCCCTCATTCCACAGTTACTGTCCTCTCTCCCTTAGCTTGAACAGGTGCTGCAGGTGATTCTTCCATTATGATGCGGTTATGTCCCCACCAACCATTTTAAGCTGAAAACGTTGTAAGTAGAAAATGCATTTAATCCACTTAATCTAAGAACAACACAGCTTGGCAAAGCCACACACTGTAGAGTGCAGGGTATTGTTTCTGAGCTGCAGAAATGGTCAAAATTCGAAATTTGAAGTAGGAATTCTATTGAAAGCATATTGTTCTTGTACCATTTTAAAGTAAAAAAATTGTAAGTCAAAATACATAAGTTGGAGGCCATCTGTACTCTGTCTAATAGATTATAGAATTTACTTATTGGTCATATAGCCTCTTTCTACTAAAGCTGAAGCTCTCTGACTGCAGGAATCCCTTCCCCCTCCCTTGCTTCTGTGCCTAGAAGGATAGGGACCTGGCAGGAACAAAGGGACACGCTGCTCCTAATTAAGGGGCAGGGGGAGTAGGGCTGGGTGTGGAGAGTTTAAGGAAGAGTCTACCTATAAACTGTGTGTGTGGTTAAAGGGGAGCCCAAGGGGTATGAAGCACCCCAGGCAGGCGGGAAGCTCTGGGTTGGAGGTGGGGAGAGCAGGGGGGTGGGGGGTGGGGGTGGATTGCCAGCCTTAGGAAAGAACAGTTACCTGAATGCCATTGGTCAGAGCAGGCTATGATCAAGTTTCAGCTGCACACATAGGAGTGGCTCTCTGTGCTCACCCTCTGCTCTCCTGAAGGAGGGCTGTGGTCCCTGGAGACCAGCTTCCTGGGGGCAAGGGAGCTCATGGAGAAGGGTCACACACAACAAAAGCCTGTTGAATGAATGGCTGGATGCTTCTAAGAAACCCACTGACTCCTTCATTTGTTCATTCATTCCTGTATTTACTCATTCATTCAGGGCCTTGCTCTTGAGGGACTGGCTAGAGAGTCTTGGCCCTCCTGAGACCCTACCCCCAGGAGGGGCTTGCCTGAGAGAGGGACTAGGAGGGCAGGTTTCAGGACCTGGAACTGCTGGTGCCTGGCACAACTGGCCTTCTGCTTGCCTAGTGCTGGGGAGCATCCTAGAGCACAGCTGGGGGCTCAGCTTACTGAGGGAAAGGGTGGCAGGAGATCCTGGGTTCCCAGGGACCTGTTTAGTCCAGCCAGTCTGGTTGAGGCATTGGGCTTGGGGAGACATCAATTGTCATTTATCTTTCTACAGCCTGGGGATTTGAAGTTAGAGGAGGAGGAGGTCAGAGACCAAAGGAGGTCTCTAATGAAGGGGGAGGGGGAGTAGGACTGGTGTGGAGAGTTTAAGGAAGAGTCTACTAATAAGCTGTGTGTGTGGTTGAAGTTTGAGGACCAGAGACTCAAAGCCTGTGGGCTCTTTAATGGAGTAATCATTAATACTCTGTAGCACTCACTAGTGCCAGGGCTCTGGCCTAAACTCACTGAAACTGCACGACAGCCCTGTGGGGTCCCCATGGTTAAGCCCATTTATCTGTTCAGGGAACTGAAGCTTAGAGAGGTTAAGCAACTTGTCCAAGTTTAAATGGGAGAGAGCCCGTTTTTAAACCTTGACGGCTTGTCCACAGAGCCAGTGCTACTATCCTTCATGTAAAAACTTTTTAATGGATGGTCTGTGATGGGGCAAGGATGGTCCTGTGAGGAGGATCTGGAGAGACTTGTGTTTTCCCTGCCTCTCTGGTACGGGACCCTCTGTAGAAGAATCCCCCCAGGGAGGGGACTTGGTCAGAGTCCAGTGTGGACTTTGGATTGGGAAGTGGCTGCCAGATGGGGCAAGTCTTGGGGCACTCTGGGCTCTTCAGCCCTTGCCTCCATCCCCTTTCCACTCCCTTTCTCCCTCACACTAGTCATCTTGCAGTGGCTTCCATACCAGCCATCTGCTCCTGTCTCACCCTGGCCCCAGTCCCCCTCCCTGTGGTATATTTTCAAAACTCTAAGCACACTTTTCATTACACCTTAGCAGCTCCTGTTAGCCCCAGAATCAAAGTCCAGACTCCTCTCTTGACCTGGCAGGCCCTGCAGGACGTCCCTCCCTTTCTACCCCACTGACTCGCTTCTGGCCACTCCCTGCTTGCTTTCTCTGCTCTGGCCCAGGGATCCTCTCACTCTTCTGGACACCATGTAATTCCTACCTTGGGACCCTCCCACCTGCTGGGTTCACTGCGGGGAATGCTGCTCCCCAGATCTTCAGAAACTTTATTTCTCCATATCACTGTGGTTCTAGATCATATGTCATCCCTTGAGGAGTTTCTTAAATTATATTTTTTTAGTGTATTTGAGAAAAATAATTCCTCCACAGAATATATGCTTCCTGAGGAAGGAATTTGTCTGTTTTGATTAGTGTTATGTCCTCGGTGCCTAGAATAGTGTCTGACACATCATGACTCTGTCAATAGTTATTTTAAAAAATGTTTTACTATGTAAATATTTTTAATCAACAAGAAAGATTTCTATATATATAATAGTGGGTTTTTTGTCACATATTCATACGTGATACATGTGAATGATGTCATGAGTATTTGTCCTGCCACTTCCTATTACTGGGCCTTCTGCTCCCTTCTCCACTCAGCCAACTCCACTGGCCTTTTGAGTTGGCACTCAAAGGCCACTTCTTCAGGGAGGCTTTCTCTGACTCCCTTCCTATGCTGGGCCATGCCCTTCTCCCTGTTTTCATCCTCCCAAGTCCCTAGACCTCCATTGTGGCATCTAAAGACATTTGTCCTTACTAGTTCACGCAGAGTAAACTCCATAAGGAGTGCTAGGGACAGTCCTGTTTACTGCTACATCACTAGAGTTTAGTGCTGTACCTGGCACATATAGGAAGATTATGTGGATTTATTGGAGGGACAGCTGGGCCTCCTCTGGCCATCAGAGTGAGGATGCAGGTCTCTAGCTACTTCTACCCTAAAAGGTCTAGAACACTCTGTGGGGCACTTTCCTGTATGTAGTTGCAATCTTCCCAACATACCCATGAGGCTGATTGGTGTCTGATGTCCCCTTTAAAGAGAGGCAGGCTTGGAGAATGGAGGACCTTTCCCAGAGTCATTCACTAAACAGTCGCAGAGCTGGTATCCAAACTTGGCCCACTGACCTGAATGCTCTTTCCCTCTGGGTTTGCTTGGGGTGGAATGTGGCTTTGGTGTGACTGGTGGAGAGAGCAAGATGCAGGGTAGAAGATCCCAGACCTGAGGGAGCCTCCCCATCAGTCATCCTTCCCTTATAGCCTGTATTAGTTATTTATTGCTGTGTAACAAATTTCCCCAAGTTAGTGGCTTGAAATAATACGTGTATTATCTGACAGCACCTATAGTCAGGAGTCGTGGTGCAGCCTAACTGGGTGCTCAGCCCAAAGGTCTCTCACTGGCTGCAGTCAAGCTACCAGCTAGGGCTGACGTCAGGTCAAGGATCAACTGGGCAGCAGCAGTGCTACACACACACTCCTGCTGGGGAGGCAGTGCCTTGCTGGTTGCTGGCTGAGACTGCCCTCAGCTCTTGGTCACACAGGCCTGTCTGGGTTGCCAGTTCATAGCCAGCAAACAACTGCAAGAGAGTGCCTGAGAAGTTGGAGCCTCCATCTTTACAACTTCATTGTGGGAGGGGCGCCAGTCTGTTTTGCTGTCTCCTCTCCCTTAGCAGCATGCCCACACAGGGGAGGGAAGACCAGGAGGCAGGGACACAGGAGCCCCACACACCACAGCCTGTCCTGCTTTGGCAGCTCTCAGATCATGAATTCTGCTGGACTGCTAACCAAGTGGGCCAGTTGAGTGGATACCACATGTACACCCTTGCTTTTATTGATTGTTTATTTCTTCAGTAGACATTTGCTCTGCACCTATTGTGTGCTAGGTCTTGGCTGCTGGAGTTACAAAAGTAAACTCATCTATGCCTTGAGACAGACCTGTGAAAAGAAGTGGAATTTAGTGCCCGTTCACGGGAACTTTGGGAAATAACAGTGCTGATGACCATTTAGCACTTACTATGGGCTAGACGTCAGTCTAAGTGCCTGGGATATATTCTCTCATTTAATCCTCTCAACAACCTATAAAGTAAGTATTGTTATTATCCCTCCATTTTATAGAAGAAGAAACTGAGGCACAAAGGGTAAGTGGTTTCTCCAGGTAACATAGTTGGCCTTGTGGGGTTCATGCACTTAGACCTTGGGGTAACCTGTGTCTTGAAAGACGGACTGGGAAGGGTGGGCTTTTAGCAGAATGACAGGTGCAAGGCCCATCCTTGGGAGCAGTTATCTCCCAGTTTTTAAGGGCAATAGATTTCGGGGGGCGCCTGGTGAAGCTGCACACTGGATTATTTGGGGGGGGGAGAGCAACTGGGAAGCCCACTTGGCAAACAAGGGAGGAGAGTTGTTTTGGTTTCAAAGATTGACATTTTAATAAACTGCTCTTAATTAACAGCACTTTGAAATTCTGAGTGGCGCGCTCTCCATCTCAAAACACGCGGGCGGTGGCTTCTCAGAGACGCTGATGCTTGTGGGTGATCTTCCCTTTTTGAAACAAAACCAGACCCTCCAGTCACAATTTATTTTTCATTCCAAAAATGATCTTTACTGCAAATGTTGCTCTGGTTCGAGTGAATTAGAAATCCTTATTACACAGGCAGGCACTTCAAACAGTGCCCAGCTCGCTGCGCCGGCTGCTGCATCAAAGGCTCCGCTGGAATCTCTGATTACCACCCAGGCTGTTGCCCACTCGGGAATGGGCAGCATCTGAGGCTTGGGCCCTGGCTCTGGGACCAAGTGGGCTCAGGGACACAGGAACCAGGTGGCCTTCATGCCAGCATTCGTACCTCCCTGATTTGGGGGGCTTGGAGGGAATGCCTTAGGCAGAGGGGAAAGAGAATGACATTAACTGCCTTGGCTGAGCACCTATTATGTCCTCCGCAGTAGCATATGCTAAGTATGTTTACATGCTGTTGTAAATAATCAGTTCTCCAACAGCCACCTACTGCCATTGTGAGAGTTCAAGAAAGCTTGATAAATAGTATTCCTCTTTTCCTGCCTTAATTTGGATCAACTGGGAAATAAGACAAAAGAATGAGTCTAGAATGAGTCACCTGGTCCTCAAGCTGACAATGGAGAAGGTGGCTTGTATCTGTGGTCCCTCAGGCTTTCTAATTCTGAACCTCACAGTTCTGTGTACATAACTGTCCCTGCACTGTTTTGGGAGGGGCCCCAGAACCTCCCAGCTGTCCCCACCAAGTGGAAGGAAACATCCAGCTGCTGTTCTCAGGGTGTCAGTATGGCACCAGGCAGCCCTTCCTGAGGTCCTCTCTGGGAGTCCATCCTGACCCAGGACCTACAGCTCCTCTCCATATAGTCTGGTTTTCCTCTCATTTCTCAAACAGGGTAGCTGAGTCTTGGCAACATTTTTGGGTCACACATGCAGTAAGTGCTGACCTGAACAGTCTGAGAAACTGTAGAATCTAAACTGTGTGCCATGGGAGTGCAGAGGTGACAGGCACAGAAGTGTGAGTTGGTCGTCTTTGAAGTGCCCCTATTGATCATGAAAAGAGCCATCCTAACCAACCCAAGTGTTTACCTGTGGTCCTCGCAAGACCAGTTGTGTTGTCTCTCTGCATTTTCATGGGAAATATGTGTTTGAATTTTGACAGAAGAGTTCCTGAGCTTTGGTCTTCTAGGTCCATCTGTGAGCACAGATTCCACCGGTCATGCATCACTCAAATAAAACACCTTGGCTCTTTTATAGCACATGACCACACTTGGTATCCGTCACTTATAAATACGAATGTAATTAGTTAGGCACCTTCGAGAGAGAGGATGGTATTTGAGCCTGAATTCTGACTGGCCAGTGCCCCTTCCTCCCAGGGTAGCTGTTGGTGTGTCCACACACAGGGGATAATGACAAATACCACTATATTATGAACTGGGACAAGCGTAGGCCTCCCGAGGAGAGACCTGGTTGGAACACAGTGGGACCTCGTTCCCCCATCCAACTTTGAGCGGAAGCCTCAGCACCAGCTAGCCACCATGTCAGCAGCAAGGGCTGGGCTGGAGTACAGGACAGCAGAATGTGAGCCTTCTACAGGCTGCTTTCCATCGCAGTGAGCTGAGTCTCAAATGGAGAATGCAAATCAACAGGCTAATTCCTTCATCAAGAAAGCCTTGCTATGGAAAATATGTCCACTGAACCAAACAGCGTGCCTAGTGACATAGCTGATTTACATTGGCAGGAGCTCTCTCTTGCAGCCAGCACAAGCATCACCACACCCACTGGTTCATGGGTCACATTCTCAGGAGCGCTGCTGTAGCATGGGTAAGAAATGCCAAAGGGGAAATTAGCAGGGACTTCCCTGAAGAGGGGCAACCTTTGACAGCCTATTGCCTCACTAGGAAGCCAGGAGGTGTCAGAGAAGGAGGCCAGGACTCCACATAGTGCATGCTCTCGGGTGACAGGTGTCATCCAGTGGACTGGGTCTATTGCTTTCGCTGAGGGAGTTTGAGGAAAAGACTGGTTTTAAAAAGATGAAGAGAGGGATGGAAACTCTTTTCCCATACAGAAATTTCTTTTGATTGTGCTGTAAAGTCCTACCAACAACAATGAAATGCATTTCTGAGGATTGTACTGGATCTCCTACATGTTCCTGAATTTTATAGTTCTTTAAAAATGTAGCAGCAAGGCCCATAGGCACCTCATGACCTTCCTAGAAAATGAGCTTTGGTTTCCAGTGTGCCAGAGTGCAGGGTTTGGGACTGGTAAGAACCAGAGAAAGGCTGAGATGAGCAGAGCCAGACCAGTTCAGCTGGTGAGCATCTTATCTTTAACTGATTTGAGGCCAGAAGGCCCAAGAGGGAGGAGTCCAGCTCCCCTGTATGGGCTCCCCCTGGCCATTGTGGTCTGTTGTGAGGGGTCCAGACACTTAGTTTAGAGCCTGAAGATTCACAGGGGACACTCTGGGTGGGCAGGACAGTCAGTGAGGGCACATCTGTGGGAGGTGGACAGGAGAGAATGGAGGGGCCTGGGTTCCCTTGCACTGGAGCTGGCCTGGACAGGGTGCCAGAGAGGACCCACATTGCCAGCCTGCTGATGAAAGAGGGGAATTCTTAGGGAAGCCCCGGGAGGACACTGCTGGAAGTGCTGGTAGCCCTGGAAATGACAGAAACACTTTCCCAAACAGCTTCTTTCCCAGGTGACTTTTGTGTCGGGCTCTGCAGGAAACCCTGCCTGAAGGAACACTAAGGAGAGCCGACACACTGTGTCAACCTGGGCCAAGCTTCTGCTGACAGCTCAATGGCATTATCTACTTCCAGCTCTTTCAGAGATGGGTGCTCCAGTATCCCCTTTTACACTTTCAAACCTTGAGGCATGGGGACTGAGCCCACCTGAGTGCACTGGGTCTTGAGCACCAAAGGCAGGCTCTTACATCAGTAGTTCGATCTTGGCTGCAACGGGCACCGTCTGCAGGGGTTTTTTAAAATACCCATGTCTGGCGTCCACTGTACATCCGTTATGTTAGAATCTCTAGGGGAGGGGGCAAGATCCAGCATCAACCTAGAAAATGTCACCCAAAGACTGTGCGTCCCACACAGTTGGGCACTTTGTAGGGCCTGTGGGCCTCACCACCATACCACACTGCACACTCCTGCCCATCTCTGCAGCAGCCCCTGGGTTGTGTGATACCCGAGAATCTGCCTTTCCCCCTCTGAGCTGGTCACTGGCTCCCACAGAGGTTTCTGATAGGTGGAGGACCGACAGTCAAAAGAGAGGGGCCACTTTTCTTCTAGAGGGAGGAGGAAGCCCCTCCAACAGGATGAATCAATGGACACTTCATAGAGAAGGCAGGAGAATTTGGGGAAGGGTGAGCGATCAGAGAGGCTGCTAGGGATTTTACAGGGGCTGCTGATGCTTGTTCATTCATGTGATCTTAATTCCCTGGGTACTAGCGAGCCACACAGGGGTTATGAGCAGAGTACTGACCCCATCAGAAAGCCATGAAGCTCCGGCAGCTCCCACTACACTTTTTTGCCCCAGAGAATGCTGGGAAATGGAGTGTGCTGAAAGATGGCAGCATGTAAAAACTACCAGGAAAAACTATCTCATTCTTCCCACCTCCCTGTTGGCACTAGCCACGCTGAGGCTCCCGATGGCCCTCCACTGGGCTGCTTCCTCCTTTTTGCCTTTGTTACACAGCTTCCACTGCCTGGGAAGCCCCTCCCTCTTTACCAGTCACATGAACGTATTCATATTTGTATTTCAAATCCTGCTCTAGAAGCCACTGTGAGCCCTCCCAGGGCAGATTTAACCCCTTCCTCCTCAGCTTCCCTGTACCATATACTTGGTCTAGGGCTGCTGGTAACTGCCCATGTGCTTGACTTCTTGCTAGAAGGAGAAAAGCTGAGGCACATAATAGGTGCTTAGAAAACAAATCATTGTCAGAATGAACTTCTCTCCAACATTAGGAGTGTTGGACTAGGAGAATTTGGGGAAGCACCCTAACTTCCTCCTGGAACCCCTTCTTGCTTTGCCTGACACATTCATCAATATTCTCCAATACCTTCACTGCCTGGGACCAAACCAAAGTCTGAGAAGGTTCCTTTTAAAAGACAAAAGAATTACCTGAGATTTGGTGTCCATAACTTCCACGCAGCCATTTACAAGAGAGTGCAGCCCAGCTTGTCAGATTGACTTTGCTGGAGCCCAGGAAAAAGACCCAGATCTGGTAGGATTCAGTGTGGCTGAGACAGCAGGGAGGGAAGGGGAGGGCCAGAGGGTACAGTGACCTTGTGTAGGGTGAAGCTGGTGACACCTCACTACTGCTGCCAAGAGATGACGTGGAGGTAGGGATTCAAGTTTGGGCAAGTGGCCTGAGGGTGGCCCTTGGCTCTGTGTGTACAGAGAAGAAGAGGGGCTTTTGCAGACAGAAGAAGGGGGATTGAAGCCTTGTATTTAGTGAGGGTGTCCTTCGGATGAGTGGGACCTGGGCCTGGCTTTGGATTCTGGAATGTGCTCAGGGCTCACGTGTGCTAATGTGAGCTATGAGTCCCCCCCATGGCTGTGGGCAGACGTAGGCTCCAGGGGCAGCCAAAGAGGGGATTACTTTTCGGTTTAGTAGATTAAATGCTGAGGTTTCTGTGAATTAAACCCCAAAGCAGCTTTGGAATGTTTTCACTATCTCCACTGAAAAAAATGAGATCTTTTTCATCTGGTAACACGAGGATAATAATACCCAGATCCCTGGGCTGCTGGGAGGATTAAATGGGATCCTGTACGTCAAAGCCCTGGCCTATGCCTGGGACACATCGAGCCCCATAAATGGTGTTTTCAAGTAAACCAAAGTGCAGGGTATCTGGTGAGGGTGAGCCTGCATAAGAGAGCTCCCTGCCTTCCAGGTAGCAGCCAGGTCCTTTAGGTCTTAGAGCTTCAGTCCTGGGAAAGTTTGGGGTTCAGGTCAGATGCCAGCTCACTGCCAGCCTGTCCTTGTGCTACAATGACTCTCTCTGAGCCCTAGTGCCTCATCATAATAGCATCTAACTTCTGGGGTTGCTGAAATAGCATCTAACTTCATGGGCTCCTCTGCTCCTTCCTCAACACCCTCTTCCACCCAGACCCTTCCATCTGTTTTCCAGAGTGGCCAGATAAGCCCTATAAATCTGGAGTCTGACCTGGTTATCTCCCTGCAGACCACTTGGAATGCTCAGAATGAAGCCTGAAGTCCTTGCCACAGCCCAGTGTCCCCTAAGTGATCTGTTCCCTGTGACCCATCACTTATCAGTTAGAGTCCCCACATGCACTTTGCCACCAGTCAGCTCCCTTGCCGTTTCTCTGTAGGCTCCTGTCTCAGGGCCCTCATCGTTGCTGACCTCTGCCTGGGATGATCTCCCCCGAGGTGACCACACAGATTGCCTCTCCACTCAACTGCTCTTTGCTCAGATGTCACCTCCTCCTAGAGGCCACCCCGATTTCCCTCTCTAATAGTACTAGCTCCTCTCCATTCCCTTACTCACTCACACTCATTTTTTTCCCATGACACTGAGCGGTGGCTGGTGTTGACTTATATTTGTCTACTGTTGGTTGCTTGACTGGGATGTAAGTTTTGGGAGAACAGGGACTTGGCTTGCCTCAGTAGGTGCAACCATTGAGTAACTGTTTGGTGAAGGAGTAAATGAGAGAGTTAGTGTCTGTCAGGCCTCTGTCCTGCCACACTTGGGCGTTCAGAATTATCAGCAGTGGCATGAAATGACTTCAGATCTGGAGCCTGAGATGCAGCTCTTGCCCTGTTGGCAAATCACTTACCCTCTCTGGACCTCTGAGAGAGTTGTAAGCAAAAGGGGATACCAGCTCCTGGCTTGGTGAGAGAGACTCAGGATCAGGGAAGGATCAAATTGATAAGGAGACAGTTTGCCAAGCCAAGGAAGTCCCAGGAATATAAAGTAGAGGCCTGTTTTCTCTGAAGAAAGCCAGTGTCTCTAATTCCTCAATCTGCTGCCAGCCAGGCTATGTCAGGTGGTCCCACATAAAGAAAAAAATCCCTTTGACTGAAATGGTGATATTTTACTGAGGCCACTTGGTTTTGCTTTCAAATAATTTCTTCAGGGCTCCCAAGTGCCTTCTCTTTCGTACTCATTAGCAGTCGACAGAACTTAAAGGGGAGACTCTAATTAGGGAGAACGTTCCTATCATTTACTAGGCAGAGACGAGGAGGGGGCTGCTTGTGGGCTGCGGAGAACCTCCTGCATCTGCATGAAGGCCCTTGGCCTCCCGGCATCTGACTTAAGCTCAGGAGCAAGAGCTGAAGCCACAGGTCGGTGGGGTGGCAATCTTTATATATATAAAAATTCTGGAAAAGTACATAGGGCTGGGGCATCCAGGGTGCCTGGGGATGGGTCTGACTCTAGCTTGTCAAAGAAGTACAATTATTGACTCTGCTGTTAATGAGGAATGTGGAGTTTACAGGCTCAGGGCAAAGGAAGAACAGCGGGGACAGCCTGAATTGGCAGAGAAGGTTCCAGAGACTGCTCTGCCATGCCCTGATTCTACTGTGCAATCTGATATGCCAGCAGATGCACTCCTAGTCTCTTAAAAGTTGTAAAAGTAAAAAAAAAAAATCTAGACTCTCAACCCTAGCATTAGCTCAATGAATATCAGCAGTAAAGGGAAGTTGTCTACAGTGCTGATGTCTTGGGTCCTATCAACATAGATAGAGCATGCTGTAGGAGGGAGGTGATAGTTCTGCCAACCTCTGTATTGGTTAGCTCCAGTGAAATCAGGGTGTTTGGATGTGATCTCCACAGTTGCAGGGTAATATAAATAAAGTGATAGTTATGGGGGGGATGTGGTAGGGATGCTTGATGATTTTTACATCCTTCTGATGACAGTTGTTTGCCAATTGGTTATGAATATGATCTTGGAGTCAGGGGGCTCTGACTGGGAGTCCTGGCTCCATACTGCTAGCTGTGTGGCCTGGGGTCATATTTCCTCTGAACTCGATTTTCTCATTTGCAAAAGGGGATAATACTTGTTTTTTTGTTGTTTGTTTGTTTTTTGTCTGAGATTTGGTGTGGGTTAATGGGGTAATTGGTTACATAAAGTGCTGGGCACATAGTACACACTCAACAAACAGTAGCAGTGAGGTTTGAGTGTGCCTCCTCTGAGAGAGGGGTTGCCTCCTGGGCCGCCTTCAAGGAAGGAGCTTCCAGAAGGGGTCCCTGCTGGGCAGACCCTGAGTGGGCTGGCCATGGGCTCCCATCCCGCCAAGCCCCAGGTCTCCGTGCTGTCTTATTGCTCCTTATGGAAACTTCTCTCCCAGGCTCGTCCCTCATGGCCTCTTGGGAGCATCAGGCCTTTAGAGCACTCACGTTCTGAGAGAAGCAGGAGGGATCAGGTCGCTTGGTGGTGGAGTTTCAGGAAGTCACCAGCGGCCAGAGTCCTCATCCCGAGGACAGCTGTTTCTCTGGCTGCCCTTTGTCCTGCCACCACCCCTGCTCTGGTCAGGGAAGCTCCGGTGTGAGGTTTGGTGGGGTGGTGGGGTGCTTGTCCTTGAGAGGGCGGTGAGGGCTGTGCTCGGCTGTGGTCTCTGAACCCAGCTTGGGTCCTCTTTGCTCTTGGGCAGGGGGTGGGGGTGTGGTCCAGAGGTCACTTGGAGCAAGATGTGTGAAGTCAACCCAGAGCAAGGTTCCCAGAGGCTGCTGACTCCAGTTCCAGAAGCAAAGACTCTGGTTGCACCCTCTTCTCCGTGTCCTTTGATTTCCTATGGGGCACCAGCCTTGTGTACATGACTCTGTGCCATCAGGACCCCCTGGGAGATGTGTCCTTGGGCTCTAGCTGCAACCTTTAACATGCCTGTGACCAGAAGTCCTTTGCTTCTGGAAGAGAGTGCAGTCAGGGCCTGTGGTGCCCTCATACTTGACCCTGGGCCCAGGTCTGCTGGTCAGCGAGGAAAGGTGGCCGGAAAAGGGAGCAATATGTTAAGCATAATACTGTTTGATCTCATGAATTTATGAGATAATCTCATCTTGATTTTACTAATGAAGAAAATGAAGCTCAGAGAGATTAAGCAATCTAGCCATGGTCACACAGGAATGGAGTATTGAAACTGACTTTTTGCACCCAGATTCTTTGTGACTTCAAAGTTGCTGTTCTACCAGGTCTTGTTTTGCTCCTACAGGAGATTCTTGGTGGGGAAAGACAGAGTGGCCGAGCATTCAGGAGTTGGCCTTTGCCACAGCATCATGGTTTATGATAAAAGCTCCTCAAGAACAGGTATGGAAGTCAGAGAATGAGGAGTGGACCGCCCTTCATGTCCAGCCCTTCCCTGAACAAAGGTTGGAGAGAAAGTCAAGGCTGGTCCTTGTGAAGGAGGCTCTCTGGGAAGATCTCGCAGGAGCGGGACAGTGGTTGCTGCCTGTCTGCAATCAAACTCCGAAGCAGGATGGCTAGGACAGCAGGATGGCAGAGGCTGGAGCCAGGACCAGGGGCGGCCCCCAATTCTGACTTCCCCCACACCCAGCTCTGTGTTCTACCTAGGAGCTGCAGGAACTCATGGAGGCCTATTTAAAAATAGACCTGTTCTCACTCAGACTGTGTGGAGGCCCAAGGGCCTGCATGCTGATGTCACCTGGAGGAGGCGGGTGATGCTGACTGGGGCCACATTGGAGTGACACCCCTCTTACCTGGTGGCCTCCTGAGTCCATGCAGCAGACAGTACCCAGGGTCCAGCTTTGCCAGCAGAGGAGGGAACCAGAACATTCCCCTGAGCAGAGCCTGCAGGTTAACAGACTGGGCCTCGTGCCACAGCAGCCTGGCTTCATGGATGCTCTGGCTCGTTCACCATTTGTAGGAATTATGGAGAAACTGGTTCTGCCCTGGTGGAACCTCAACTCCTACTTTTCTAGTGAGACTCGACTTACATGTGACCTTCTTCAGAACGTCTTTTATGACTTGCATCCCACCACATCTCTTTGTGGTGCAGAATGATTTGTTAATAGCAATAGACCTTGAGCTAGATGCTCTGTATTCAAATCCTGACTCTGCTGTGTGACCTTGGGCAACTTACTTAGCCTCTCTGTGCTGTGGTTTCACCACTTATAAAATGAAGATGATGATAATACCTGTCTCACTCGGTTAAGGGTTGATTACAGGAGCTATTTTGAGTGAAGCTCTCAGGGTGAGCACTGTCCACACGTTGGCTCTCCTTCTCCTCCTTACGTGGTTATCACCTTCTCTTTACTTTTCTTCCTCTGGGTGAATCTGTTCCTGTCTGATCCCAGTACCCAGCACAGAGACTTCGCTCTGAAGTAAAGTGGGGAGCTTGGGCTGGGCAGAGCAGAGCCCCACTCACAGGACACAAATTTATGGCTTGGAGGCCAGCGCTGGGGCGAGCTGAGGGATTCTGCTGGACTTACTGGCTCCTCCCAACAGCCGACCTTTTTCATCTTATCTGGGAACTGACAGAAAACAGAGGGCGTCCCACTTCAGCCCAACCCTGCTCAGGCCAAGGCCACAGCCTCTGGGTTCTGGAACTTGGCTTGTCTCCTGGGTTTTGCTGGGGGCAGCCCTCTCCGTAAGCTAAGCCCTGTGACGAGGGGACCACGCTTCAAACTCCTAAGACCAGCACCCGCCTGGTGTTTCATCACAGACCCCTCTGACTTCTTGCCAAAGGCTGGGGATAAGCACCCAGCCTGGGGCTTGAGGGGTGAGTGCCCAAGTTTGACAGAACCCAGCCTCCTCTTAAGATCCCTGGCTAAAAGGAAAAATGTACACATGCAAAACAACAGGCCTGTCGCCTAATGTAAAAATATCGCCTCCTAATCCCAAGGGTGGCCAGGCGCACTATTAAGAAATTTAGAAGACCCTTAAATTATTTCCACTTTAGAGATGTTTTTAGTCTCCCATTTTGTTCTCTTGGTAGGCTAAGGTGAAATCGCTCTCCTGGCCAGGCTCCACTTCCTCACCCCGGGGAGCCCAGCACTGCTTCTCTATATGAAGAACAGATACTGAGAGCTGAATGGGTCATTGTTTCCTGGCCAGATCGGTAGCGCTGCCTGCTTTTAGTCGGGAGTAGTCAGCCTGAGGCTGGCAGCTGCACAGACCATGCTGTGGCTTGCTTTGATGACCTCCAGCTCCAGCCAGGAGCAGATCGCACACGTCCGGGGTTCCCTCTGCCCCCTCCCCCTGCTCATTCCCCACAGTCTCAGGCTGCAGGAGTGGTGCTGGGGGCTGGCAGTCTGCCCTGAGGTTTAGAGATTGTTCTGGGGGCCGGGCTGGAGGAGCGGAGAGCGTCCCCCTGGTCAGACCTCCCAGTCAAACAGAGGTGGACTCTGTCTTTAGCTGGTATGTTTCCTTCCTTGTGATCAGTCAATATTCTAGAAACTTCCCTCAAACTTCCCTCAACAATGCCAAGTGCCCGTTCTCTTCCCAGAACACAGAGACCACCTGAGGGATTTCCCTTCTCACACTCTTACCAGAAAGATCTAAATACAGAACTGCCGCATCTCAAAGGATGCCCTGTCCAGTCCTGCTGGTGACGGAAGGGCTCGGCTGCAAGTCTCTATTATCCCCCTTCCCCTCCGCCTTCTCCCTCTGCTCATTACGTTGGCTTGTAAATGCCAAAAACCCAAGTAGAGCCCTTTGAGCAGTAGGACCCAATGAAGGAACAATGACAGGCTGCTGGCTTTCAGAGTGTCAGCGTTTGCCAAATAAGTTTATCCTTTATTTATTATTTTCATTGTGGCTTCAAACACGCAGCCTTCAAAGCCAAGTTTCTAAACTGAAACGTATGGCGGGCCTGCCTCCGCTCAGAGTCCACGAGGAGCTTGGAGACTTTCCCTGTGCTCCCTGCCATTGACTGGGACCCAAGACAGTATGTTTTGAATTTACTGAGAGATCTACTGCTTTGGGTTCAGTTTTAGTACTTTTAAAAAGCAATCAATAATGGCTAGTTTGTAATAAGAAAAATTTATGAACTGACAGGCAAAATGTAATTATGGAGGGGATTCCTCACAAGAAAAAAGAGGTGATGTGAACAGACATCTCGACAATCTGTTTGCACTCATTTTCATTCATATAAATGATGAAGTGCCTCTGGGTTGAGGCAGAATTCTCCAAAGGCTTCCCGGGAGCCTGGAAAAGTCACTGCCAAAGTTTTCACTAACGAAGGGCAATGACTCTCTGCATTAACTTCTCATTGTTACCCACAAAATGGATTTTTCACAGTGTTACTTTTATGGCTGAGGCTGTTACCCAGCAGCAACTTCCACACCTCATCTTCTTGGTCCCTGAGGAGATCCAGCCTGCTGTGAGCTTTCTGGAAACCAGGGCGGTGCTGCATCTCCCTGATCCTGGGAGACTCCTGCTGCTTCCTCCCCTGGCTCTCTTCTCTCACTTGGTCTTTTCAGCACCACCCATAAAGACAGAAGGGAGCTTCCTGACTAAGAAGGTGTCTTCAAAAGGGGAGAGCAGAGGTTCCTGGAAAAAAGCGAAAGTTGCCCCCAAACTTCCCCATCCTAGCCCTTTTATACCTAGCTGGGCTCAACGAATGCTTGGAAAGACCACACTGTTGAGATCTGACACCTGAACATAACTTTTCCATTCACAAAATTCTTGGATACCAATGTCCCTTTGGACCTTCACAGCAATCTACATGGATGTCTGTTATTGTGCCCATTTTACAGATGAGAAAATTTAGTCCCACTGACATGACAGTCACGTGTTGCTCCATGACAGGGATGCATTCCAGAATTGTGCAGATGTTTTGTTCATCACGTGAACTTCACAGTGTGTACTTACGCAAACTAAGATGGCTCTGATGTCATCAGGTGATGTGACTTTGTGGGATGACCATCACACTGTAGTTTGTCTTTGGGAAACATGGTTGTGCAGAGCAGGGCCGCTCTTGACAATGGCCACACAGCCTATTAGTACATGGACTAAGATTTGAACTCACATTCTTCTGAATACAAAAACCTATGCTCTTTTGAACATATGAAGAATAGAATGAGATTCCAATTCTTTTAGGAAGAATGAGAAACAGGGCATTCTTGTTAAAGAAGTTTGGTTCAGCTGGGCAGGGTGGCACACACCTATAATCCCAGCTATTCAGAAGGCTGAGGCAGGAAGATCAGGAGTTCAAGGCCAGCCTCAGTAACTTAGTGAGACCCTGTCTCAAAATAAAAATTAAAAGGGCTGAGGATGTAGCTCAGTGGTAACTTGTGTGAGGCCCTGGGTTAAATCCCAGTATCACTGAGAGAAAGAAAGAAAGAGGGTGGGGGGGGAGGGAGGAAGGGGAGATGAAAGGAAGGAAGAAGAAAGGGAGGGAGGAGAGAAGGAAGGAAGTAAGAAGGAAGGAAAGAGAAGTATGATCCAATAAAATTGTTTGTAAGTTCATTGACTGTTTCAAAGTGAGGCCAACTTTGCCAGAGGTTGGATCTGTTTCCCTGTTGTGCACATTGCAGGGCGCTATGATTTTCCAAGTGTTTCCTCCACCAACTTTATGTCATTTGCAGCTCACCATAGCTCTGTGGGGCAGGCAGGGAAATGTCATTATCCCCACATTGTGGAGAAGAACAAGAGCATAGCTCAGAGAGGCCAAGTGATCTTCCTGGGGTCAGCCAGGGCACCCCCAGAACACTGGGAGTTCCTGGCCACTCCACCACAGCTCAGTGATGTCCAGGGGGAAACTTTCATTGCTTTTACAGAAAATCCTCTCTGCATTCACAGCAAATACATGGGCTCCTTAGTGACTTGCTTTCCCCCCACCCCTCCATGCTCTCTCTCAGCTGAAAGCAGGACAACAAATGCAGTTGAGATCCAGGAGTCAGTTGAAGAAACAGCATCTAAAACAGATAAATAACCAGAAGCCACCCAGCCCATCTGCAGCTCCCACCACTACAGTGGCAGTCAGTCCCAGCCCCAATGCTGTGTCCTTGGCAATGTAAGTCATGGAAATGGATGTTACATTTCACAGAGGTTTTTTTTAGCACCATAAGTAAAAACAAAGGATCTGAGCATTCAGTTGCCTGGGGCTCCATGTCTCTGGGCATGGCTGCTGGGAAGGGCTGGGTGTGTCTGGCTCTGTGCCACCTCTCAGGGCACAATCTTGAGTGATGAGTGGGGCAGGGAGACAGGTGTGGCTCTGGGGATGGATGTCAGGATTACCCAGGCAGCCTTATCAGTCATCAGTCTGGTTTTTGGATTCCATCTGCATCTCTTATTTGTTGCTATAATAACCCTGTAAACACTCTGAGTTCCCCAAGACAACAATCACTACTTCTCTTTTTATGTGTCTGTGGTCTGGATATTGACTGATCTAGGCTGGTCTCAGCTGGGCTTTGCCCCAAGGCTGTGC
This sequence comes from Urocitellus parryii, assembly GCF_045843805.1. Taxonomy (NCBI): domain Eukaryota; kingdom Metazoa; phylum Chordata; class Mammalia; order Rodentia; family Sciuridae; genus Urocitellus; species Urocitellus parryii. The sequence goes on from NC_135534.1 coordinate 48,030,830, forward strand.
ACTGAGTTTTGGGTCTGTATCTTGCCATGGGCCAGAAGAAGTTGTGGATCCAAGCACAAGCCCAGTGAGCCCAGAAAGTCTGCTCTGCCCACCCTAGTAAGTTGGAGAACAGGGTGAATATTTATCAAATTATCCAAACTGTCTGCTCTGCCCACCCTAGTAAGTTGGAGAACAGGGTGAATATTTATCAAATTATCCAAACTATCACACTACCTACCCCTCTCCAGCATCCTATTTCTTAATTGATTTTAACAAAGAGGAAGAAAAGATATGTGACTAATTGTTATGGAACCTCCCCTGAACCCTCCATATGGAAGAGTGTGAACCATAGAGGCCCAGGAGTTAGAGAGACGGGGCAGGTGTGGCTGCTTTCCACTGAGAGGCCCAGGGGATGCAGCCAGGGACCAGTGGGTCATTGGGAAGCAGCTGAGAGCAGCAGGGAAGGAGGCAGGACAGTGACTAAAAACAGGAGCACCAGAGTCTGGCTGAACTGGGTTCAAATCTCAGCTTCACCATTCACTAAATAGCTGCAGCCGTCCTGGGCTCTGCATCTGCAGATTCAACTCATCTTGGATTGAAAATATTTGGGGGAAAAAAAATTAGGTTTGTGCTGAACTCGTACAGACATTTTTTTCTTGTCATTATTCCCCTAAACTATATGGTATGAAAACTATTTACATGGCATTTACATTGTATCATCACGTGTCATTTAGTAAAAGAATACTTTCCAAGAAATGTGGTTGGATGATTTCATTGTTATGTGAACATCAGAGTGGGCTACACAAACTAAGACAGCTGTGACATCACTAGGTGAGGCAACCTTATGGTACTCCCCTCATATTGGTGGTTCATCGTTGACCGAAATACTGTTATGGGGTTCGTGACTGTATTAGGTATTATAAATAATTTTGAGATGATTTAAGGTACTTAAATCATATAGGATGATGTGTGACAGTTATTTGCAAACACCATGCCATTTTATACAGGGAATTTGAATTTCGGTAAAATTTGGTATCTTCAGAGATCTGGGAACCAATCCCTATAGACATCAAGGGATAACTGCACTTATCTTCCTAGCCCTCAGTTTCCTCACCTGTAAAGGGAAGATGTTACTATATACCTCAGGATGGTGGGTAGTGTAGGGAGAGGAGGCAGAAAGCAAGGACCACTTGGTAAAGCAGTTTGGGGCTAAAGGGAAGGAGAGAAGAAATGCAAATGTATTAGAGAAGGTTTGGGTTTCTTTGTGGGAAGAGGAAGGATAAGTCTGTAGGTAAAACAGAGGGAAAGAGGTTAAAGGTAGATGGATTCTATCTCCGATGGATAAAATTGACCCCAGTTCCTGAATGCCTTCAAGGAAAGTTTACTAAGCAACTATGATGGTGCCAGGCACGGTACTTGGGCCAAATAGTGACTAGGACAGGTGACAATTTCTGTCATGGAGCACACATTCCAGTGAGTGCATTATTAAGCATTTATTTTGTTTCAGGCACTGTGCTGTGCTCAAGGCCACCATTGCAATGTGGCTACTGTGTTTTAGAAGAGAAAATTGAGACTTTGAGAGTTAACTTCCCAGTGGCCATTTGCAGCAGTAAGGGTCCAGAAGACCTTTGCTCACTCCTAGACCTTTCTGTTTACTCCCACATCCTCAGGAACTAAGACAATAGTTTGCAAAGCAAGGCTCTGAGACCCTTGGGGGAGTGAGAGAACAGAGGAGAAAAGATGGCAAAATGGTGTTCTGGCGATTTATTACTAAAGATGGGGGCACTGATGGGAACAGAGGCACTGGGTGGGGCTTCCAAGATTGATGGGTGAGAATCCTGTCTGCAGGGACAGTCCCTCTTGTGGCCTGTCCAGAAGGGTAGACTCTGAAAAAGTTAAGAGGGGAACAACAAAGGGTGATTCCCCAGTGCACTCGATCAAGAACCCAAGCGACTTCACAAGGTATTCCAGAAAAAGCTGAACTACAGGTTAGGGGAGCGAGAAGAAAAGGCCTCTTACTTAGTTAACCTGAATAGGCTAGAACTTTCCACTTATCTATAATCCCCTGTCCCCTCTCCTCACCCCTTCCTGAACACTTTGGTTTATCAAGGTTGTCCTCTACCTCTTGGGGGGTCTAAGAGAAGTGCCCTTGAGCTGATTGAACATTTGGCTTTGGGGACAGGAAGACATTTACATGGTGCTCTGTCTTTTAGATACAACAGGCCAAGTTATCTGTCTTTGTCTCTTTTCTAAACTAAGTATTAATACAAGGCCTTACCCAATGCCGGGCCAAGGAGGGGCTGGGCAGGAGAGGCTCCATATGCAGCTGAGAAAGCTTTTGAGACCATTATCTACTAGGACACAGCAGGAGCCAAAGTAGGTGTCATTAGAGGCCTCTAAAGGACTGAGCTGCATCCTGCCAAAGACACACAAAAAGGGTTAATTACAAAGAGGAGCTGGCTGGACAAAGGACCAAAGACAAGAAATTGTAAAAGGTAGGAGGAAGAGTAGAGAAAGTGAAGATGAGATAACTTGGGACCAGATGACAGTTCCCTAAACAAGAAACTCAGTGGGAAGTTTCTGGGCCTCTCTGTAATTGCAGGGGCCATGAAGAAGAAGGAGTTTTCAGAACACCATTTAGACAGGAATCTTTAAACCACAGCTGTTTCTAAATCCTGCAGGTCAAGGCCTAAAAAGAAAAGGGTTCCTCTGGACTTCCTGGCAGGGTTATACATCCTAGAGCCAGCCTCCCTTATCTCCTTACATGTCTGAGGCAAATATCGTAACTTTCTCATCTTTTGAAATCAGCCAGCTTAACAAAATTCATTAAGGACATCACCTCTCTTGGCTTGCTTGAGTGTAACATTTGTAAGCCTGTCTTAGCAGCCACTTCATACATGTGCCCAGGATAGACCAACCTGAGGGCACAATTTTGACCTGCAGCATATTAGGTACCAGGACACAGGTGTGAAATCATTACTATCCCATATTCCATAAGCAAATCAAAGACTAAAAGAATGTTGAAATACAAAAAAGGCTTGAATTTAAATCTCAGCATTGTTACTTAGGATCTGTGAGACTTTGTGTATACCACCTTACCTCTCTGATCTTCCATTTTCTTCTCTGTAAAACGGAAATGATAATACCTGCCTCAAAAGCCAGTGGGATAGGATGAGAGGGCTCCAAGTTTTCTGCACCCCAGCTGCCCTTTTGTTCTGAGCAGCCTGTTAAGAGAGCTCATTATGAATGGCGGTGATAGTGTCCTCATTAGGTAAGGTGATGGCAAGGATGGGAACACCACCCCAATGCTGAGCTGTAGCCCTCAAGTAGCATTTTCTAGAAGGACCTTGACAATCAGGGTAGGTGGAACCACTCTTCAGACAGAGCAGATTATTAATCCACCATGATTTACAGAATTGCCAGGCCCTGATTGAATCTGGGACCTCCCACACGCTCTACATATGAGCTATACCTCCCATGTTAATGTTAATTACTGCTTGTATAGGTGGATACCTCTGTTTGTGAGATTCCTCATGGACTGGTCCAATATTTGGTGTATTTCATATCAACACACCTGGGAGATCTGAGATACAAATAAACACTTTTACCAGAAGTTATATTAGATTGAATATTTGTTGCCTAGCATGTGTTCAATGCCCAGCACACACAAAAAAAAAAAAAAAAAAAAAAAATCGAACCTGAAAGAGAAAGAGAGAGACATTGTCTAGATTCAGTATTTGCTGAAGAAAGAAATGGATATCTACCATTATATGGCTCATCCAAAGATGAGCTCTAAGAATTCTGGAATAACTTTAGTCTTCAAAATTCATTTGCAACCCATGACACTTTATTTCTTCCCCCAGAAGGCATGCAAGCATGCAAGACACCTGTGCTTTCCCCCACCTTGGGCATCCAAGGCAGACCTTGGTTTTAGAGGATCCAGGGAGTTCACTTGAGCCATGCCTGAGTCTCAGTCCCTCCTCTCTAGGCCACCAAACCTCTTCTACACCCGTGATGCCCTCCTGTGATGTTCTCAGCCTGGCTGTTTGCTGGTTGGAGTAGTTGAATGGTGGCCCTCCAAAAGATATATTTACTTGGATCCTCTGTGACTCTATTTAGAAAAAGCGTCTTTACAAAACTCAATAAAATCTTGAGGTGAAATCATCCTGGATTACCTGGGTGGATCCTAAATCCAATGACAAGTTTCCTTATAATAAGAGAAGGAAATACAGCCAGAAAAAGGGGTGATATCATGAGGTCACAGATGGGATGATGTGGCCACAGGGATTGTTGGTGACCATAGGATAAGAGAGCAGGGAAGGAGTCTCTCCTAGATCCCCTGTGGGGAGTGAGGCCCTGCCAACTCCTCAGCATTGGTCTTCTGGCCTCAAGAACTGTAAGAGACAAAATTTCTGTTATTTCAAGCCACTGGGTTTATGAACATTTGTTACAGCAGGAGACTGACACACTGGCCTCGGCAGCTTCCTGCCGGGGCCTGCTCTTTCCCAGTGTTGCTTGGCAGGAGAATGTGATGGTTCCACTGGGGTGGCCCTCCTGCCTGCTCTCTACTTACTTTCCATTTCCCAGCTCAACTCAGAAAGTTGTTCCTCTGCCTATTGACTACTATGTGCTCACTGGTCCTCCAAATCCAGTCTTGTTTCTACATTCCAGTCTTTTTTATTTGATTTGATTTTTTAATATCCAGAGGGTTCAGATACATGCATCTCAGACTCATCTCTTGAAGCTGAAGATACCTGTGCTTTGAGGTTGCCTCTCTGATCCCTGTGCTCATAGCAGATGGTCAGTTAGTCCAGTCTACCTCCCTGTTCTGATATTTGCCTCTACAATATCTCGGCAATAGAGTTTTCTAAGCTCTATTTCTAAGCTCACGAACCCCAGGACAGACTGTGTAGTTAGAGTCTATCTGTCTTTTAGGACCTTGCATTGGCCATTGTATTAGTTAATTCAGGCTGGTGTCTTGAGTAACAAAATTTTTTTTTTCCACACAGTTCTGGAATTTTTGGAGATTTGCAATCAGGATATGGGGTTCTTGTGGATTTAGGTTCCTAGAACCCATCCCCTGAGTTACCAAGGGACAACTGTAATTCCATCATGAAGGGTCCACCCTCCCCGGGGACCCACCTTCTAACACCATCACTGGGGATCAGAATTTCAGCACCTGAGTTTGGGGGGACATAAACATTCTGCTCATAACAGCAATATATTGAGTTGAACCTGCTCGTTTGCTTATAACTTCACTCACTGCTTGTTTTCCCCTCTGGCGTTACCTGGGTAAGAGGCTTCCAGTATTTGCAGAGAGCTGTCATTACCCCTAAGGTCTCTTGGTCCCAAGGAGAACAGCATGACTTCCTCCAGGTACCCTGCCTGCAGGTCATGCTTCTGGCCCCTTCTTGAAGCCCTCGCTTCAGTGCATCCTCCAGCCCAGACACCTGCAGCATGGTTCTTAATGAGTCCCTCTCTAGCCCCTCATACTACAGCCCAGGTGAAGGGGATGTCATCAAATGCTTTTGTGTCTATTTGCCTCCCTTCCTTTTGGAAAGGTCCTTGTCCCACTCTTTGTGATTTGGAAGAGGCTATTGACCAGGGACTTTAACATCCTCACTGCAGGGGAAAACATGGGACCGAGGGCAGAGCATTGCATCTTCTTGACCCAGGAATGGCTTCCTGGCCATGAGCAGGTGTTATGTAAGCCTGAGGCTATTAGAGAGCAATCTCTTTTATCTTTTTTCTGGGAAAAAGGGAGAGGCCCTAATAGAGAATGCTGCGGGCACAATAGAAAACAATGGGATTGGGAAGCTGACCCAGGTCCTCAGAGCTGTCTGGATGCCAACCCATATGGTGACTTATCAGTTACAAGAGCCTGAAGTTTTCATCCTTGCTTGAGCCAGTTTGACTTGGGTCACATGTACCAGTACATACAAATGTATTGGGTCCAGCCAGAGCTCCCCTCCAGGAATGTAGGCATGTTAGTGTACTACTAACCCTTGCTTTTTTTCAAGGCTGTGCAGTTTTCTCCCTTCCTTCAAAACATCCCAACCACTGACTGCTATGTCCTTGTTTTATCTTGGTCATTTGCAACCCTACGCTCCTTTTTGGGCCTCTCACCATTCCCTGAACCCTATCTCTGGGCTCTGCTTTATTAGATTTCTTGTGCAAAGGGGTGTTCTAATGCCATCCCCCAAGGTCTCTTCAAACCCTAAGGGGTCTCTTTGGTCTAGCTGGTATCTCCATCTTCCTCAAATGAGAGCAAGCTGCAAAGTCTCTGAGAAATCTTGTGCATTCACATAGGAAGAATCGCCTTCATTCAATCCAATTTAACAGTAAGAATAACAGCACTGAAAAACAATCTTTAGCAATCAATGCTGTGATGAATTATGCAGCAAATCATAAGCATCACCCCCAAATATTATGTCTACAGGAAATGGTCTTATGCAGCTAATTGTTAACTGGGAAACTCTTTCATTAATTCAAACGGGCCAACATTTTAAAATGATACTGTCATATAAATGCAGTGTGAAGGTTTACGTGCAGATCACTCTAAGGTATCCCTCCTTTTTTTTTTTTTTTTTTTTGGTGAAGCCGACTAATGCTGCATTATGTTTTATTGTGCAATAAAATTATGTGCTAAAATTATGCTCATAAATGTACGCAAATGTAAACCAAGCTATTAGTTATGTTTTCACAGATAAAAGTCATTAGCATAGCTATCAAACTCTTCTCCCATTTGAATAACAGAATTACGTCTGGAGTCTCAGGCTGGCTTGCTGGGGCTCAGTCTCTGGGAGAACAAGTGTAAATCTTGTTGCTGGTGGGAGCAAGAATCCCGACCTGACTTGCAACATGGAGCCAACCCTGCATCCAGTCCCGCTGGGGTCAGGTCTCCAGCTGAGGGGGGGACCTCTCAGTGTCTCTCAGCTTCTCACATCCCTGGGAAGTCATTCTTAACACCTCCCCACCTACTTCCTGCTAATTAGACTTATGGGGGGGGGAACAATTGCAGATCTTTTGAGATTTCAGGAGGCTGACAGCATCTTTTAGCAACAGTCACAAGGAAACAAAGTTTCATGTATAATTCATGAGGTGCATGGTCATCCTGGTGGGAAATTATCTCCTCTGACAGACTCTGCGGTGGTGGTGTCCTGTCAGAATGGCCTACAGTGTATAATTAAAACCCGAACAGAACAAATTAATGCTGATTACTTTATAAACAGTTTGAAAGCTGGAATTCTGTTCCCTGTCTTCCAAGAAGAAAACAGATATTTCAGAAATGTGTAGATTCCACCCCTCCCCTCACTAATAGTCCTGCTAATAAAGGGTCCTTGAATAGATATTACAGTTAACGTTCTTTATGCTTCAATTTGCTTCCGCGGTGCTCAACTACACTAAGTCACAGGGAACAACCCCCAAATTTGGCAGGTGCTGAATTTCAATGCTGAGAGCACCTCCACCCCCTCTTGTAATGCAGGGTTTGTCTGTCTGTCCAGGCCGATAAAAGTTTTAGTGGTCACTTGGCCATATCTCTTATTTTATTAATAAGGTAACTCAGAGAAGAAGAGTGACTGGTCCAAACTCAAACAAGGCTATGAGGAAGAAATCACAGGGTGGCTACTTCGGGGCTCCTTCCAAGGCTTGTGCTTAGAACAATGGCAGCAATATTAAACTGACATTTTTGAATATAGATTATGTCTCAGTGTGCTATAATTCCACTTACTACTGAACTCTATGAGGTTCGTACTGTTATTATTCCTATTTTACAGGTGGAAGGACTTTCAAAGACATTCAGCTCCTTGGCTAGATGCCCCACTTGGTTGAACAAGTCAGTGAACTGTGGCTGAGTTGTTTTCCTTTCCCTCCATTCTTGCAGACACTGCTGTACCCAAGCCCCCCTCTGCTTTTACTTGAGTCCTCGTTCCAGTCTTAACCAGTCTGTCTCATTTCTTCTAACTTTGATCTCTCCAAATTTGTTCTCTGACTTTCAGCCAGAGTTAGCTTTTAGAAACAAAATAGTTTCAATGCCACTCTAAAATAATTCATTAGTTCAACAAATCTTTATTTAGCTTTTATCATTTGACAGGGACGGTGCTAGGGGTGGAGGGCATATTGGTGAGAGAGCATGGGGTCCCCTCTCATGGAGCTTGCTGGTGGGTGGGGTGTGTGGAAACAATGGGTGTCCTGCTGCTCTTAGGTCAAATCCCAAATTCCTAAGCATAGTTTAAAAGGCCCATCTTTTTCTCCAGCTTCACCTCCAGGAATTCTTTTTGCATCAGGACAGTTTAGGAAACCAAGGAAACAGATCTCATCTGCCCATCCACTGCAAAAACCAATGAAATTGAAATTCATGTCCTTCTGCTCTGTCTGCAGCAAAAGAACACAAGGTTAGAATCCTCTTTCAATGATGGAAATAATGCGATAGAGCCCCACATCCCATTCCTATGGAGGGGGTATTGTGGTTTTGTAAAAGGAGCACAGGGCTGAGCCCGATGTATGGTTTGAATTCTAGCTCAGTCTCTTAGTCCTGGGATGAACTTGGACATGTTACTTTTTCTCTCGTTGGGTGGATCTTAGGTGTCCCTGCCCCCAAGGCCATGGGCTGAAGGCTTGGTTCCCAGCTAATGGTGGCATTAGGAGGTGATGAAAGCAGCAAGGGATGGAACCTAGTTGAAGGAAGTCAGAGGCATCAGGGAGTGCCTGTGAAGGATTTAATTTGTCCCTGGCCCCTTTCTCTCTCTTTCCTCCTTCTTTTCCCTCTCCCACCCTGGCCTCCATGAGGACAGCAGCTTTGCTCTGCTATAAACTTTCTGCAACTATGTTCTGTCTCACCACAGGCCACAGAACCAAGTGACCACAGATGAAGCCTCTGAAACCGTGAGCTAAAATAAATCTTGCCTTTAAGTTGTTTATCTCAGATATTTTGTCATAGCTATGGAAAGCTGAGTATGGGCCCCAGTTGTTGTTTTTTAAAATATATAAACAGGGTGACTAATACCTACATTTTATAGCAGGGGTGCTCAAACTTTAGCACACATTTACAGTCTCCCTGGCTTCTTGAAACATGGATTGCTAAACTCTTCCCCATTGGATTCAGTAGGTCAATGATGCGGTCAGAGAATTTGCATTTCTAACAAATTTCCTGTGAAGCACTGGGAACCACATTTTGAGAATCACTGTCTTGTGGTATTTGTGAGTTTTTCTTTTCTTTTTCTATTTTGTTGAGATTTTTCAGTGCATATATCTGAAGTGTATAGCTCTGGGATGATTTTTACATGTCTGTTCCCATGTAAGCACCACCCTTTCCAATGGGGATTCAGACTGTTTTCAGTACTTTAGAAGGATCCCTTGTACCTATTTCCAAAGTTATCCATTATGTCTTATAATATCACCTTATGATTTTGTTTCTTCTTGAATTTCTGTAAACGGAACCATATGGTGTATGTTCTTCTGTACCTGGCTTCTTTTCTTCAAAATTATATCTGTGAGAGTTGTCCATGTTCTTGTGTGTAGCAGTTTTTCTTTCTTGCTGTTGTGTGATGTCCTATTGTGTAAGTACAAGGTCAGATAAAATGATGCATTTTTCTGATTATTGTTCCTGGATTTGGGGGGCTATTATGAAGGAAGGGGATAGTTGATATTCTTGCACTTATCTTTTGTAGGACATGAGAATGCATTTATTTTAGGTATGGTTGCTGGGTTATTGAAGAACACATTTAATTATCTTCAGTCACTGCTACCACTTTTCCAAAGTAGTTGTACCAATTTGTGGCTCTTGTCAGCAACGGTTGGGCATTCCTGTTGCTCCACATACTCAACAATATTTGGCATTGATAGTCTTTTATTTTTTTAACCATTTTTTGTGGGAAATTCTGGGTTTTTGAGTGTGAATTCTCTGGCTTATAGTTATAGTTAAAAATGTTTCTTTTACTTCCTCTTTTCTCCCCCATAAATATTTGAGAGAGGACTATTTTAAAGCCAAAACAAAGAGTTATGAATAGTGATATATTAAATTCTGGGGCAGTACTTGGTGAAATGGAGGAAGGAGAAGGGAAATACCATTTGCTATCTGTAGATCACAACATTTCCTATTTTCTGATGTGGGAAAGAAGTGACATGTGTTAATACATAACTCACCTACTTACTCTGACTCTGGAGAAAGAAATGATTGTAGACTATGGTTTGTCTCCAGTGCATTTCAGGACTGGGTACAGAGTGGTCACTTCTAGTGAAGCAACTGGCTTTACCTTCCCAAGCGACCTTAAATCCTGTTTCCTGCTACATTTCCTGGGCTCTCTGGCTCCTCTGCTCTTAGACTGAGAGTGGGCTGGAAGCCTATGCTGGTAGAGAAAGCCTATATGACAAAAGGACAAGGGAAGTGATATGGCAGAGAGAGCACTGGATGAGGAATCCAGGTCCCAATCCAACCTGGTTGTCAGCTTGGGTGTGACCCTGGCCACATCTTTCTACTTCTCTGTTTTCTCATTTATAAAGCAAGAACAATGATTTCTGCGTCCAAGATGATTTCAATAATCCCAAATATGAAAAATCTTTTCATGGCAAAAATACACAAGAACAATTAACTATATTTGGATGAGTTCATATAGCCTCGAATCCTATCTATTTTCTCCCAGCATTTTCTGCAAGACCATGCTAAAATGCAAGCCAGTGCTTGCTCCTTTTCATTATTTTATTCTTTTGAACTATACTGTACATACTTCACTAGTGCACACAATGACTGGAGTTGGCCCATTTATAGACAGCCACCTCCATTCTTCCGAGGTTACTGGTGGAAGGGCCCACCCTACCAAGGTCCAGGACTCTATTCTACCCCAGGCTCAGAGGCAATTCTACTTTAAACATGTGCTTTGGTAAGGGACTAAGGGCTGGCAAAGGCAGACTTGGTTCATTGCAGTGTTTCCTGATTGGTGATCTCTGAATCTTGTAGAATGCAGGAGGAAAGTCTGCCTCATGAGAAGTAGCACCCTGTGGACAGAAAAGCCTGAAGGCAGAGGCACCATAAGGGATGCCCTGGGGTTTGGGTATCTTTGGGTCTCTTGGTTCCAGGAACAACACCTGTGACTGCATTGAGAAGAGGGTAGCTCACAGGCTGACTCACCCAATTGTTCTGGATGTGCATTGTAGAACACTAGGGTGTGCCACCATATCCTATCATTGTAGATTTGGATATTTATTATACTTTTCTGTTAGATGGCAAGTAGTAAATTATCTTGATGAAAGAGGCCTTGTTCTAACTTGTACAAAGTGTCCCAGGGCTGGGGTGGTGCTGATCGGATACTGAGTTCTTTTGCCCATTCCCAGCCATAGAGTCCATTCCTACTGTAATACCAAGTCTGATGGGTAATTGCTTTTCTCCTTGATGTGCCAGGCCTTGAAGTTCTTGCCCAATGTCAATCTCTGCCTGTGGGGAAAGTGAACTCAGCCCAAATAGCCTAAGTTCCCTGTTCTGTCTCGGGACAATCTGGGGAGTGAATGCTATTTGTTAGCATAACTCACTTCCCAACTTCCCCAGGAGAAGAGATATCTTACTCTGTGCCTTCTAGAAATGTGGAGTGAGATAGTCATCCCTCTGCCTGGAGCCTAGGCTCCTTCTTGGACTTCCTCCCTCCTGCTCTGTGAAAGAGCCCTCCAGGGGAACTGGGCCCTGAATTCCAACTCCTCTTCTGCTCCTAGCCAAGGACAGTTCCCCTCACCTCTCTGGGATTCAGTTTTATCCGTGTGTATTCTAATGGTAGGGCAGAGTATATGATCACAAATCACCCCTTTTGTATTAAATTATAAGCCAGGTGCCTGATGTTCTTTTCACCCTCTGAGTCTGAACTCTTGAGTTTTTTCCTTGTGTTATGTGTTGAAAATCTTGGGCTGGGCCTGGCTCTTTCCCTTTGAGTCTCTCTACACCTGGCATGGCTCCCATTAGCCTCTGACTTCATGTGAATGCCTGGGGTGAGGGGTGGGGCTGCATTTGTGTTCAGTGTCTTTTCAGGTGCATCTTCTGGTGACTTTAATTCATGTTGTATATTTTCATATTTCTTGGCACTGATTCCTTACCAGCACTTTAAGTGAAATCCTCAGATTATTTTATTCCCCTTTTCCCTTTTAGAGTGTAAGATCTTCAGCACACCAGCAATATTTAAGATCCCAAACTGGGTAGTTACAGAGAAGTGTATGCATTAGTGCTTGACTGGGGCCATGGAAGGAAGCTGTGGGAGGGGCTGGAAGGGTATCTGTTCTCTGTCTCAGCAAAGACAAAGCAGAGATATGCACACACTTTAGTCAGGAGCTGAGATTAGACACCAGGGAGAATTTACAGAGAGGGAGGAATGTGGACTGGTGAAGTCTGTCTGCAAAATGCATTCAAGTGTTTCTGAATGCCAGTTCCCTGTGAGCCACTGTGCTTGGGGCTGTGAATCCAGAGACAAGCAGTCTCAGAGCCCTCATGGAACTTAGAGTGGAAGTCAAGAGAAGGGAGTTAATAAATAATTATGATGCTTCCAATTCTGGTATCACTAAGATCTTTTTAAGTAAGATGTAAAATTTAAAAGCCATAGAAGAAAAGAACTATACACTTGAAGACATTAAAAATTTAAAGTCTGGTATAATAAAAGGCAACCCAAACCAAGGGTAATCATAAGTGAAGGACCGGTAGAAAATATTTGCGACATATGTAGCATAAAAATGATATTAAGTTGTGTTACATAGAATGCCTAAAAGAAAACCCAGAAAAATGGGAAAAGGAAACATTAGTTATCTACTGCAATATAACAAAAACTTATTGTCTCTTGGAGTGTATAGGTCAGAAATCCTGATACGGCTCAGTTGGGTCTTCTTGCTCTAGGATGGTCACGAAGCTGTAGTCAGGTGTTGACCAGAACAATGGTCCTCTCAAGGCTTAACTGGAGAAGACCCTCTTCTAAGCTCAGTCACACATTGTTGATCGGATTCTGTTCTCCACAGCATTTTAGTCTGAGCCTCAGTACTTTGCTGGCTGTCACACTGAAGTCACACTCAGTTATTTGCCCTACAAGCTTCTACACAGGACAGGTCAAAACATAGCAGCTAGCTTCATCAGACAGAAGATTAGCCAGAAAAAGAAAGAGTGCTACCAAAACAGAAGCCACAGTCTTCAGTAATCTCACCTTTGAAGTGCAAACTATCATCTTTGGCATATTTTGTTTGTTGAAGGCAAGTCACTAAGTCCAGCCTATCCTCAAGGGAAAGGGATTACACAGTGTGTTGAGGCTAGGAAGTGAGGATCACCAGGGGCAGAGATGTCACAGGTAACAAATAGGCAATCTGTAGAAAAAGCAATGACCTGTAAACTTCTGAGAAGATACTTGGCTTCACTAGTAGTGAAGAAAATGCAAATTAAAATGATAAGGAGAAACCACACTTTACTCATGATGTTGAGAAAGATTAAATAGTTTTAGCTAGCATTTTAGGAAACAAGTTCTGTATTATACAATTGGTAGAAGAGCAAATGAGTACTGATCATAAAGATGCATGAACTTTCTGCACAGCAAGGGAACTTCCAAAAATTTACTATAGAAAAATACAGGTGCACAGAGCAGAATATTCCAGAAGGCTCATTGAAATATTGTCTGTGTTACTGAAAAGCTGGAAACCATAGACCTGAGCATCTATAAGGATGGCTAATTAAATTGTGAGATAGCAGATATATGGAATTCAAGCCAGAGCTAAAAAGAATAAGGTAGAGAAAATAATATTTAAAACATTTTTAAGTGAAGAAAAAAATTTCAGAATAATTCGTGTAATGCCACATAAAAATAAACAAAATCACATCACATATCTGATAAATGGAAAGTAGGGAAGGACACAGGATGAGGTGACCACAGTGGTCACCTCTGAGAGGGGTTAGAATGGGGAAGGATATCTAGAGGACATTGGTCCTTTTTTTTGTATTATCCTAATTTTTAGGAATGTGTGCCTGTATTATTTGTCTACATAAAAAATAACCAAAAAGAATGAGTACTTTTCAATTATAGAGTTACCATCAGTGGAATAAGTATTATCAATTATCTTGAGATCTAAAGTTCTTCCACTTTAGGGAAAAAAGAGTATACTGTCCCCGTAGTCCTCAACCCAGGACTGAGTGTTGCTGAGGAATTAAGTTGTGTTACATAGAATGCCTAAAAAACAAACAAACAAACAAACAAAAACAGAAAAATGGGCAAACATTAGATTGCGTGACAGAGGCTAGCAGCTCCTAGGGCCTGATGTCAAGTGGAAGAAAGTCTGGTGGGCAAATAACACTGGAGAGAACTTAGTTAACTTTTTCTTCTTCCCCCTCTTATCTGACATTACTTCCTCAAGGAAAAATAGAATTAAGTTTGAAAATGCCATATATCCTACAGATCTTATGGGCATCTTTACTTGGAGTGAGTTAGAGTCTTAATAAATAATGATGAGATAACTGTATCTAGACTCCTCATTGGTCTATAACATCTCCATGACTCTCATTTCTATGAACTGTGGTTGAAATATCAGAATATTTCCATAGAGGAAAATAAATAGCCACTTGACTGTCACATCTGCCAGATTCCTCTCCATCTACCCCCCCCATACCTGATAACTTTGCTTCCTTGTGGACCTGTACCTTCCCACAAGTCAGTAAAGAGAAAATGTCTGGCACACTGAGAGCCCCAGACCTCACTTGATAGGCTAGCTTTAGATCCGATGGGTATGTTAGTCATTTGTGTTTTTTTAAGTTGTTGTGGCTTTAACCAAAATATCCAACAAGAACAACTTAGAGGAGGAAAAGTTTATTATGGATTTTAGTTTCAGAGGTTTAGTCCATGGTGGGCTGACTCCATTGCTCTGGGCCAAAGATGAGGCAGAACATCATGGAGAAAGGGCATGGTAGAGGAACACTGCTCCATTCATGGTGCCCAGGAAGCAGAGAGAGATAGTAAGGGGTCACAGGGAGAATGAACCAGTTCAGGACATACCCCAAGTAACCTATCTTCTCTGAATGGCATCTCTCATAATCCAATCATTTACCTCTGACTATTCCTGCATTAATATGGGAGGTTTGGGGGGGATGCCTCATATTCAAACCATAGAAATGGGTTAGTACTAGGCTACTGTAATTGTTAAATTTATATAAGCTTTAGATAATTCATGATATTTGATACATAGCATGAGTTGATAAGGATGCTAACCTGTCTAGAATATTAAAGGAAGTTATAGATTATGTTATAATGATAACATTTTCATGATAACATCTCTTTCTTTCATTTAAATGTAGGTTGCAATGGGCACGGGAAGAAAAGAATTAGAAGATGTTAGAGTTTGGATCTAGAATGTTCCCCAAAGTTCATTTGTTGAAGACAGTCTCCAGCTGGTGGTGCTTTTGGGAGGTGGTAAAAACGTTAAGAAGTAGAGCCTAGTTGGAGGAAGCAGGTCACTGGGGTCATGACCTTGAGGGATATACTGGGACCCTGCCCCCACTTCCCTTTCTTGCCACCATTTGGTGAGCAGCTTTGCTTTATCAGGTATTCTTCACTATGATGCTGTGCCTTGCCTTAAGCCCAGAGGCTTGGGCCAAGCCACCAGGGACTGAAACCTCTGAAATTGTGAGCCAAAACAAATATTTCCTCCTTTTAAGTTGTTAATGTCAGGTATTTTTGTTATAGCAAAATATGCAGAAAGATGACTAACCCAGAACATGAGTAGAGAGAGGTTATTGTAATATTGAGGCCTGTGATATACTTTTAAAAATGTCTTTTCTGAGTTTGATTTAGCTTAGACAAGTCTATTGATAGGTTTCAAGCTAATAACAGTGCATCCCAAGTTTCTTTTTTTATAAGCTTTGTTTTATTTTTGTATATTTTTAGTTGTAGATGGACACAATACCTTTATTTTATTTTATTTTTATGTGGTAATGAGGATCAAACTCAGGGCCTCATATGGGCTAGGCAAGCATTCGACCACTGAGCCACAACCCCAGCCCCACTAAGTTTCTTTTTCATGGGCCGACAGAGAGAGAATGGTAGTGTGACACTGTGTGCTGAGGGGAAGGTGTGTACAGGGTACAATGGGAACGCAGGTAAAAGGACAGGTGAGGAAGACTTCTTGGAGGTGATAACTGAACCTACCTGTCCTTTGGAGGACACGTAAGAATTAACCAGCTGAAGAAGCAAATAAAAATATTTTTCAGGCAATCAGAAAAGTAATAAAAAATGTCTTGTGAGAGAGATTTAACATGACTGGAGAAAAGATATGGGTCATGGGCTGGGAGAAGGATGGGAAGAGAAGCAGGACAGGTGTGGGTGAAAAATGGGGGATCCTAGCCAAAATGCCCTACTTCCCACCTTTTCTGTACTGCCTGAAAACAGCACTTTATTCTTGCTTCTCCTCTATAAAATCAAATTCTTTGCCTAGCACCCTCTCATTCCCTGGTCCCATACATTTTTTTTTTTACATGAAAAGGACTAGCAGGATGGAAATCTCAAGCAGCAACTGCATTTGAGGCAATGATGGGTCATGGCTTCAAAATGGTCCACTTGGGATCATTGGCCCTTGGTCCTGGATGCCCAGGAACAGATAGAATTTTCCTGAGTCAGATGAATAGCTGCAGACTCTGGGCTTCTTGGTCAGGAAGGGCTTGTCAGGGAAGTGAGACAGTCACTTGGCACTGTATCCTGGAGGCTGCTCTGTCACACCACCCTCAGATGGCAGCTCTTCCATCCATCCCTCCACTGAGAGATGAGATCTCACCCAGGCTCTTGTGAGGCTTGGAAGCTGTGATATGTCCCAGCAGAGTTTTGTAGCAAGAACTCTGATTGATTTTGTATCTATTGGCTACTATAAAATTACATGTAAGGAAACCATCAAGTTGTTTAACTTCTGTAAACCTCAGATTCCTTGTCTACTAAGTGAGGAAAATGATAACTACAGAGAGCAAGGAGACCATTTCTGAGAGCTTTGGGCATAGGCATAGAAGGAACAAATTAATTTCCCTATCTCCCTCTTCCTCTCTTTCTCAACTATTGCTTTTGCTCCCAGGGAGTTATTTTTGTAAAGGACATTTGTGCTTTTGGTCTTGGACAAATCTTTTGGTGGACTTTAGGGTTGTGTAAAGGTGATACTCAGCTCCTCTTTCTTAAATGGTGAGACTGAGATGATGGAAAGAGAACCTGCTCTACTGGGGAAGTGCCCCTCAGTGTTGATTTGCTGGACCTGTGCTGGCATGGGTTGCTGGCATGGCAGAAAGGGTTTGTCTGATTTGTTTCTTGCTAGTCCAGAGGGACAGTTGAGTTGTCTAGATGCTGTGGCAACTCAACAGATGATTGGTAATGATGGGAGAACAGATGGGGAAATTGAAGGTGGGAAATATTTCTCTCTTTTAATAGAGCCCAAATATATTTTGAGAGTTATATTTCAGGATTGAAGCTCATGGCCAAAGTCCCTACGTGGTAGAGAGACCTCTGCAATATGGTGACAGGCATGGAAGGAGGATACCAAAGAAAGAGGGAACAGAGAGGTTCTCTCTGTGGAGGGTACACCCCGTGGTCTCTAGGAGCTGTGATGCCCTGTATTCATTTGAAAGTTCTTCTCATTTTTCTTTTTTCATGTTTTCTCTTCTGATTATTTTAAAATATTCATTAATATTCTGATAAAGATTTAGTGCTACTTATTCCTACTAAGGGTTGAAAAATTACGTCTGAACCAAAATCTACCCTTGCAGAAAAGTCTAGAAAGAATGAAGTTGTACTATACAAAGCTGGAGTTAAGAAACAGCTGAGTGAACCAGGAGCGGGTAGTGCCCAAATCAAGGGCTGGCAAAGCCAGGAGCATGTGAGATACTTTGGTGCAGGATGCATTCCTCATCCCTTCCTGAAGGAAGGGTACTTCTTGGAGTCACCCAGGAGTACAGCTTGAGCTCTCAAATTGAAATCACTGGTCACCTCCTTCCTCTTTCTGTATTCTGAGAAATAGATCCTGGTTGAGGCACAGTGTCAGGGATCATACTGCCAGGGAAGGATGATGAATATGACTGGCAGGTAGCAACAGAACAAGAGTTCTAATAATCTACTTTTCTATTTCATGAAAAGAAACCATAGACAAGTTGTTTAACTTCTGTAAACCTCAGATTCCTGCCTAGGAGGAAAGCAAGACAGACCCTCATTGAGTTGCTTGCATGGAGGATCATGGTGCTCCTCAGTCACAATCATAGAGGCTCATTGGCACTAGCAGGAAAGCTACCCATCACCTCCATCTAATGGACCAGTGGAATCACATGCCCACCATTTCACCCATTGTGTCAACCCCTCCTCCCAGAAGGAATTTGGGAAAGGGGGAAGTGAAGGGCAAAAAGTTTCTTCCTAATACCGTGGGTGGGAGAGAAATTGTTCTCCATATACACATTAAGATTAAGGATAATCCTTGAAGGAGAGAGAACCCAGAGACTTATATTTACAATGATGATAAATTAGGAAAGGCAGATGTGGAGAGGATAAAAGCACATACCAGCCTGGGGTTGTTTTTTGATTCTGCAGCTTAGCAGTCATCTGACCTTAGGCAGGCTATTTAACATCTCTGGGAATCAGTGTTCTTATGTGTAAAATGGGAATGGTTATTTTAACTTCATTTTTTATTTGATTGAATCTTCATTAATGTAAGGATTGATGAATTAGTATATGTAAAGCTATCAGATCAATGTGGACTCATTGCCATTAACTTTAATAGGGGCTGAAATGCTCACCACAGCTCTTAGCACATGATTGGCAGTCAGTTAATGAAGGCTGAACCCACTGTTTTAGCAAAAATCATCACTAGATATCCTGACAATGAGTAGGAGCAAACAGGGTGAGGAACAAAGGTGGTTCTGGGCATGGTTTACTATTCAGAGAAAATAATAGTATTTAAAGAGAAATTCCTTTCCCAAATGGGACCAGTGATTTACTCTCCAGTTGCGAGTGTATAACATTGCTAATGTAATGTGTGTGACCTTAGCTGTTCTAAACTTTAATTGTCTGTGGTTTAGCAATCCTTGGTCTCTCCTTAATGTCTCTCCTGTCCTCACTCTGGCCCCTCCCTGTAGCCCTGTCATGAGATGGCAGCCCCGTGTGGAAACTCTGAGCTCCCAGTGCCCTTGCCAAAGGGAGGCTGGGCTCGGGTTGCCCGCTTACTTACTGAGCACTGGAAGAGGCGAGAGGCCAAGGAGATTTCCTCTCTTTTACTGCATCATAAAAAAGCATCTCATTCTTCAGGCGACACCTCTCAAGGGCACATATCCAGGCCATGATTAGCAGATAATCTCATAAAGGTCTGTGGTCCATCTAGGCCTGCAGGCCAGCTGCCAAGACCCACCTGTGGGAGAAAAGAAAGGGTCTGTGATGAAGACCCCTTCCCATGGCCTTAAGCTGTTTTCTTAAAGTCACTCCTCTCCCATTTGGGGGTAATGCCAACCTTCTTGCTCCTTGCTGGCTTGGCTTCCTGGCTGCCATTAACCTTCTCAAAGAGAACCTGGCCCCCAACCACCCAGGCTGTGCAAAAAGAGCCTCATTCTCTACTAAATCTTAGAAGTATTGAGCTGAGAACTTTGGAAACATTTCAGTGGTAAAACCTTTCGTTTTACTGATGGGGAAAATGAGTCTCAGAAACATCATGTGACTTCCTCAGGGTCACACCACAGAGCTGGATGGCAGAGGAGGGGTGGAAATCCAGATTTTCTGACACTCACTGGATGGAGCCATTGTCTATACTGAGCTGACCATTTTGGGGGCCTCTTTCTTGGCTGGGTGTTCACTGTGTCAGAACCACCCAATAAGCACTTGCTGAGGGCACCTGAGCTCCCATGAGCCTGGCTCTTGAACCATTTTGGGAAATCACCAGACCCACTCCATACCTGTTCCATGTGGTGGGACTCCCAGGAGGAGAGAGGGGGTTCGTGCCTGTGGCAGGCAGAGAGCTCCCATTTGGGAGCCCGACTTTCCCTTAGATCTAATCATATCAAGTGCTCAGGTCCTGCCAGCAGCACCCCAGCAGATGACTTGCAGTCACTCCAGGACCCCATGGATGTCCAGCACAGGCCACTCCTGTTTCAGCTAGCTAGAACAAAAAGTAGAGGAAATAGCCTGGGCTTCAGTGAGTCAGACCTGAATTATAGCTGGCACTGCCACCTCCTAACTGTGTGACATTTGGCAATATGAACAATCTCCCTGGGCTATGTTTTTAAAATAAATAAAAATTGCTGACATCACAAGCCATTGTGAGGACTAAGAGGGATTCTTTATGGATATGCCTGGCATGGAGGCTGGTTTATGGTAAAGACTCAAAACAACAGTTACTGTTATTATCATTATTTCTCCAACTGCATGAAATCAGGCAAATTAAAACTTATCTGAGCTTCAGAAATCTGTTTTGTTAGATATCTTATTATTTAGGAAGATTTTTCTGCCCCATGAATTTAACCAGAAGTTTATGAAAAGGCAGCTGGTAGGGTCTCTGGTCAGCACTGATGCCCCTCCTTCCATCTGGCAAGTCAAAGAGGCAGTGCTGGAAAGAAAAAAATATGTTAGTAAAGGAGGTTGAGTGCTCAGATTTCCATCATGAGTGCTGAACAGCTATACCCCAGCTACACCAATATTTTGACTTATATGCTTAGTCTTTTTTCTCTCATTTTTAAAACAAAAGCAAGTTATCTTATTGTATCTGAGAAAAAAATGTGTTCATTAAAAATAATTTATATAACAGAGAAAAGTTTGAAGATGAAAGTTATAAAATAAATTCAATTACTATTTCTCAGGACTAACACTTGTTGAGAATAATTAAATATCCTTGTTATTTTTAGTCATATACATAGAAAATAGATATCTAAAAACACTTCAATAAAAATGAGGTCATAACTCTAAATACTACTTTAAAATATGAAGTAACTCTTTAGCTTTACTGGAATTTGATGTAAGAAAATATACTAAAGACTATAGAAATTATTGAATAAATTCATCTTTACTGTGGGGTGGTATTTCATGAAAAATCCTTTTACAATTAATCAAAGTAATAATGTAAAACATCAAGAAGTGTCAGTCCTCATTTATTTTAAAGCTACATGTTTCAATTCTTCACTGTCTGCCATATACCTTCTCAAAGAGAATGCCACCCCCAAACACCCAGATTCCGCAAGGAGAACTTTTTCTCTGACTAAATCACAGTAGTATTGATCAAAAATTTTGCAAAGTGCCTGGTGGCAAAATTCTCATTTTACCTATTGGGAAAACAAGGCCCATCAAGTGAATCTATCCTAGTCAAAGAGGGATGAGCAGAGCCAGCAGCTGTGTTCAGTTACATATCAGTGTGTTGGGGCTGTGAAAGATAAGGACATTGGCACTCTTAGATTTCTTCCAGCTCCCTATCCACCAAATTTGAGTTTTGCTAGCTATCTTATTATTTTTGTATTGCTCAGACTCGCAGCTCCCACTTACTGGTATGTAACTAGAATAGATCCTATATTTCATAAACTATTTAATCCCAGTTCTCCTGGATGGAGAACTCTCTATTGGGAAAGATCTGGGGAACACAAAATAAACACCAAAAAGTAAAGTTCATAGTAACATGTTACAGAATAAAAGTGAAAGTTAAAGCAGAATAAAAGGAAATCAAGAATGTGAGTAGGATAGGGCATATTTGCCATAGTACACAATCAGGGTAGGCTTTATTGAGAAAGGAATTATTTAGTATTAGTTCAAATATTAAATAGATGCATTGTCAACCACAAGAGATTTTTCATGGTGTTTTAATTACTAAATTCTCTTTTTCTTTATTTCTTGATGGGCAGAATGTCATTGTCACATAGTTTCAGGGATCATCAGTGCTGTTTTCCATGTTTGAGAAAGTCTGTTGCTTTTGTATATAAAGACATTTTTGTTGGCTATACTGTCCCAGGATGCATGTTATTTCTTCTTAGAACATTGTCTTTGAGCATTAACTGTTGCCTGGAGAAGGCTGAGATGAGCCTGATTTTAACCCCCTTATAATGATGTGCTATTCCCGACGGAGCATTTGAAGTGTCCTTATTTAACCAGTATCTCTCTATCCTGAGCTGTCTGTTTTAAATTCTCTTGGAATATGCTCTTTCAGTCTGTGTATTCGATTTTTTTCTTTATGTAGATAATTTAAAATATTTTACCTTTGGACCTGGATACTTATCTTTTATTTCTTAGGTGCTTAAAACCTCTATTAGCTTCTCTGCACTTACTCTCATGTCTTTGTTTTAATCTGCATTTAGTGTGACTATCTCAAATTCTCATCCATATAAATGATTTATTTTCAGAGGACTATACGTGTTTCTTGCTCTCTGTAATTTTTGAATTAGTTCTGTAATGGTGTGGTTTGGATCTTCAATCTCTCTTTTTTCATCTCATTATCTTACCGTTCAGCCCTTGTGTTTCTGAATTTGTATTCTCTTTAAGATGTTACATAGCATGAAAGAATGGTGAAGAATATCTTTCTGTTCTTTTGCTATGTTTTCTGCTAGATTGGTCCTTAGTTTCCTTCTTCTTTCTTCTTCCTTCCCTTCCCTTCTCCTTTTTGCCATCCTTCTACATCCTTTCACTTTCCTTCTTCTTTCATAATATGTTTGCATAATTCTTCTCTAAATAAAAAAGGATTTTTTTGATGGTGTTTCAACGCACCAACATAACATTTGTTGAAGCTCATTTCAAAGTGTCTGGTTCCCTTTCCCTGCCTTAAAAAGTAACATCTGGTCAATGCACTAGAACCCGTATTTGCTGCCTGAGACTGGAGGATCCTCCAGACCTTCCATCTTAACTGCTTTCCCCTCCATTCAGTATGGTGGGAAGGCAAAAGATTTGAAGAGGTTGGTCAAAGAGTCATTGGGGCAACCTGATGGTTGGCAGGCATGGACATAGGCCCAGTGGGGAAAATGTTGGGACCAAAAGCTTCAGAAGCAGGAAGAAAGTAACTTGAGATGGGAGACCTACTTTAGTACCCACACTGAAAGAGTCAGTTTCTACAATGGCTGAGAGTTAGTGTTCTGGAGGAAGACAAACTGTATTTGGTTCAGGTACTATGATGTACTGGCTTTATAATCTTCATCCTCTGTTTTCTCATCTATGAAGTGGGATTAATGGTAGAGTCATTCTGATAGGATTATTATGAGGGTTAGATAAGCTAATGAGAGCAATACTTATTCAATGCTGGCAACTTTAATAAAAACAAGCATGTTCTATCATTATTAGTAATGACATGCATAGTCCTGAGAATTACTGATCAAAAGGGGATTCTGAGCAGCATGAATATGTATTGAGAGTGACCCAAAGTTAATTTGGTGGCAACCACAGTGTTTAGGGGTGTTGGTTAATCATTCACAGTGATCCCAGACCTTTGGCAAGGAGGCCATGGAAGTCAACCTCTCTCCTCTACCATGTTGGTGAGAGGTGAGGAATAGGGAGAACTCATAAGTCAGGCAGGGTTTCTTGTCTTGATTTAGTATTTCTTTAAAATATCCAACAGCATTAGCATTACCTGGGAACTTGTTAGAAATGTGAGTTTTCATACCCCATTCAGAAACTCAGGAACTGAGATCTAGAAGTTTGTGCTTCACCAAGGTCCCCACGTGATTTAGATGTACATGACAGTCTGAGGACCATTCTGCCTTCTCCAACTGGGCTAGTGTGCAGTGAATTGAATGCCAGGATGGGAAAGCAGAAACCCTAGGATGCCTTTGCCAACATCTCAGCACATGAAGTAAGCTGTGACTTTGTGGGTAAAATTAGACTGAGTTGTGCCTGGTAATAGTCAATGAACATTTCACAGGCCTTCAGTCAACCTGTATGTTTACTCCTCTAAATATATATCTTCTCTTCATATCATCATCTGTATAGATGAGGAATGCTGCTGTGCTTAGCTATTTTTTAGTGAACTATAATTTTGATTATAAAAAGATAAAATATAGAAAAACACTTGACTCATTTTTAGTTATAGTAAAGCTTAGAGCTCACTATGAAACCAGAGTAACATCTGCCATCTGGTGGTAGCATACCCCACTGACAGGTTTCTACAGCAATAAGTACAAATCAAAATTTTCAGATAGGAATCAGGAATGAGTCTTGGATCTGAAGAAATTAGGGATGGGATTTCATTATATCAGGTCATTATGATTCTCTCCTGGAAAAGTGAGAAGGGGTGGGGAAGGAAATGGACACTAGGTGTTTGCATCAGCTTTTTTGTCCCGGGGACCAACAGACCTAAAAAGAACAATGTAGAGGAGGAAAAATTTATTTTGAAGGACGAGAAACAGTTTGGCTTACAGTTTCAGAGGTTCAGTCCATGATCATATAGCTCTGGACCCGAGGTGAGGCAGAAAGAATAGCAGCTCAGGGAATGGCAATTAGGAAGGAGAGAGCTCTGCTCATCAGAAACAAAATCTAAACGCCAAAGGTATACCCCCCAGTGACCTATCCCAGCTATACCCTACCCTTTCTACAGTCACCACTCAATTAATTCATACAAGTAGATTAATTACAACTCATAATCTAATCATTTCACCTCTGAATGTTCTTGCGTTGTCTCACACATGAGCAACACCTCATCTGTGAACCATGACACTAGAGTTAGGCAGGACAGGGCTGGCCAACCTTTCTATTTCCACATTTTGAAGTAGACATGATAGTAATAATAATGCTTCCATTTCCAGGTTATTGGAGGAGGGGTATCAAATGAAGGAATTGTTGGGAAACAGCTGGGTGTGTTTGGAAAACTGACAAGCTACCCAGATGTGAATTGTTTATTATTTATGTTTAAAACTTGGTCTTGAATTGTGGAATGTAATGTTCTCCGCTAGAGGAATTCTAGATATTAAAACAAATAGGTGGAGGAGGTATTTGGTGTTTGGTTTTGTCTTGAATTTTTTTAAAGGACACAAGGGAGGGAGATTGTGCTCAGAGATCACTCTAACCATGATTTAGGAGCAAAGGAGGAGTGGCCACCTTTGACCCCAGAGAGCTCACCCCAGAGAGCAGGAAGACCAAGGATCCTGGTCACAGGCCATTGTGTTGCTTCAGGTCCATGTTGTCTCGACTTGCAGAGGAAAAGGGTACGATGAGAGAAGACAGGATGGGATGTGCAGGGGCGCAGGTGGAAGAGAGGAAAAGAAAAAGGAAGAGAAGGGGAGCGAGCAAGTCGGGGCAGAAAGGAGCATTTGTAACAGTTTCCTGGAGGAAACTGGCTAGAAGAGGGACCACATGGAAGGAGGAGGCAAGAAGGTATGCCCCTGTGGCTGCCCCAGTCAGTGCTAGGCCTCTCCAACTGGCAGCACTTTCTGTGAGTTGGCTTTTTGTGATTGAAACACGTCTTTCCTCAGGGACCTCGTGCTTTTGTACATGTGAAGTGTTTGGATCCAGTGTGCTCAGTGAAAGAGAAGAGTCAGACATTGCTGGAAAAAGAGACCAGATGTCTTTGAAATCATCTAAATTGTCTCTATTTTTAAAAAAGTTACTCTTTCCATTGCTGCCAGATCTGAAAGTCCAATTTGCCAGGATAATATATCCGGTGTGGATAAAGATTTCCAAACTTGAAGTGTTGGTCGCTTAGCAACCCAGAGGCGTGCAGGGCGGGCTGGGGCTCGACATTCAACCTTTCAGGGAGACCGAGCTTCCCCACTGCACAGAGGGTGATGGCAGAGGCATCACGAGGGTGGCTTAGGCCTTGGCCACTCTGCACAGTCCCCTGTCCTTACCCTCCTGGTTTCTTCCCAGGTATTTGAGGCCAATAACATCTGAACAGAGGAAGAAAGGGAGCCCGAGGAGAAGCAGAGCAAAGGGGAGAAGCCTTAAAAGAAAAGTCCCAGGGACAGAAGGATTTGAGAAGACTGAGGAAAAAGAAGGACGAGAAACAGCAAAGTTTGTGCCTGTGACTTGGTCCTTGGCCTTTGGCACAGATCCGAGTAATTGCTTTCAAGTAGTTTGGAGCAAGGGTATTTTTGTTCTTTTGAAAAGGCTTTTTCCAATACACATATATTACTCTACATATTATCATTATTGCTGTTGTTCTTGTTTTTGTTTGGAAAGAATGTTTTTAGTCCCTACATGGTAGGTTGCGCATTCTTTTCCATATCGACAGAACCCAATCAACAGTTCCAGGCCTCAGATTTGTCCACCCACTCAGTTCAGCTGGAGCTGGGGAAACAAGGAGTGGGCCCTGTAGTTGTCCCCCTGATGCTGGTGCCCCTTCCCTTGGGGAATCTCTTGGCTCAGTTTCCCTCATGTTTCTGTGTGGTTCTTGCACTGGCACAGAGGTGAATTTACCCCCAGGGCTTCTGTTCAAACGAGTTAGTGTGTGCAATCCCATCTTCTGGCCTTTGTTCTGGTTCAGGGATCGACTCATGGCCCATGGTCCAGTTCTGGCCATTGAGCTACAGAAGAGAATTTTGCTGGGGTTCCTGAGAGAGTTCTTCTCCTGCATCTGGAGAGAGATAGGTGTGGTTCTTATGTGCATTCTGGATACTTGCAGACCTACTGGAATTGTGAGAGGAAGACAGCCTTAATATATGATGGGGAATATATGATGGGGAGGGTGAGGAGAGAGAAACAAATGCAAAAACAAATAAACACATCTCAGTAACATGGGTAGGCTACTGGATCAAACCACTCCTGAAGTCCAGCTATGTCTTAATATATCTAGGTAAATGAACCAATATTATTACTTTAATGTTTAAGCCAGTTTGAATTGGTTTTTCTGTTACTTAGAATCAAATATTCTTTTGTTAAAATATTTTTTTAGTTGTAGTTGGACACAATACCTTTATTTTATTTATTTATTTATTTACTTTTATGTGGTGCTGAGGATCAAACGCAGTGTCTCACATGTGCTAGGCGGGCGGGTGCTCTACCGCTGAGCCACAACCCCAGCCCCTAGAATCAAATGTTCTTTACTAGTCCAGTAACATTTACTGAGTACCTATTATATGTCTTATACTGTATAAAATGCTTTTGTGTAGTATTTTCACCTAATCCCCAGGGAAAACTGGCAGGGAAGTCATACATCCCAAATTTTTCAGCTGAACAAAATTCTAATTCGGAAAGAGCTGTTACTGAAACAGTGTGTGGCAGAGCTGGGTTCGTAATCCATAACCCTCTGTGGCCAGCAGTCTGCTCTGAGCAGAGGGAGAGGATGAACAAGGCACAAGGGCATGTCCAAGTTCTAGGCTCACAGGATGGGCAAAGAGGAAGGCCACGGTGCTAAGCATAATCCTCAGTAGGTTCAGATAATCGGGCTGATTCAGGTCATGTGACACTATGTGGTCCCTCTATGGCCAGGTCATAGTCTCCTTTAAAGCCCCAGCACTAGGGACACAGTGAGAAATAACGATTAATGGCAACTTCTTATCCCTAGAAACATTGCAAAAAGGATTGTAAAATTTTATTTTATTTAATGCATGTTTAATGTCTTCTCTTCAAGCTCCAAGACAAGACCAGACCATTGGACGTGGGACCATGATGCTAGTTAATGTTCACTGAATGTTTTTTCAACATGCAGTAGTGTTTGTCACCCTCCTATTGCAAGGATGGATACTGAAGCTCAGAGAGGTAGAATAGCTTGCTCAAAGTCACACAGCTGGATCTTACACTCTTAACTGCAGTACTATATTGACTTTTTCATGTGGATAGAATGGACCAAACTATTTGCCAAGATCTTTGTCAAGAAGACTACAATAGATCTAGTGATAGATTGGGCATGCCACAGTGGTAGATACCAGAATAAAAGTATTAACTATGTAAATAGACTGAATGTGGCTATAAAATTATAAAACAAGTTTTAAAAATATAGCAAACTTATTATGCATGTGATTGGCATTCTTTTTAAAGTCATTCTCTACCTTATACCTTCATTTATTGTATTAAAAAACAAAAGACCTATGTTAAAACTTTGACAAAAAAAACTAATGAGAAAAGATGAGTAATACCAGAGATTAAAAAGACCACAGAGCAGTAATGATTCAAACAGCACGATTCTGTTGGGAAAAAAATAAACAAATAGATCAATGAAAAATAACAGAAACTTCTCAGTACTTATTTGGTATATAGTAGAAGTAGTATTTCATAGGTGAGGTTTGGGAACAACATGGCTTGGAAACGTATTAAACTGGATTCTTTCCTAGTTGAAATAAGTAAACATTTCCCATGTACCACATTAAATTTGGGATAGATTAAAAAGTAAAATATAAAAATTGAGGTCACAAAATATCTAAAAGAAAATTTATGATCATGAATTGGGAAGGTTTTCCTAAATGTTGCATCAACAGCAGGAACCATAAAAAATTTATAGATTTCACTGTAAAAAATTAAATGTATTTGTAAGTCAAGTGTACTATGCAATCTATGAAGGACAAAGGACTCATAGCCTTCATATGTAAAGAACTCTTATAAGATAAAACAGCAATATAAAAGTATCAACATGTCAGGTCACCTTCATAAACTGTTAATGGAAGTATAAATTTGCACATGATGAAATACAATGTGGCAAAATATATCCAAGATCTTAAACATGAGGTGAGACTGAGCAATTTCCCTTCCAGAAATTTTTTGTAAGTGAAGAAGGGTTGGGCAAACGTGCAATGGCATTTGAACAAAGTGTGATTGTCACTGTGTTATTCATGACAATTTTAAACACTGAAATTAAGCTAAATGTCTAAAGAGAGAATAGGTTAAATAAATTATGGCATCTATCCATTCAAAGAACAATAACAGTGATTAATAAGGAGGAAAAGAATGTATATTTGCTGGCCTCAAAATCATTTTTGATCTGTTAAATAAAAAATGAAGTTACAAATATGTATAAAGTATGATCATATTTTAGATATAATCATTTCCTCTATGTATAAAAATGCCAAGCATATTTGTATGCACATACATGTGTGTTCATATATGTATGTATATGCACGTGTATATACATACCCATATATATATATACATATATTTATATACACATATAATTTTTTAAAAAATTTTCTAAAAAAATACACCATTTTATGTAATAAATACTTTAACAAGTTGTTTTGTATGTACCCAATATTAGATGATAAAAAATTTCCCCAAACCCAGAAGATGTGCCTATAAATAACAAAACCACTGTTTTCCTTTTTCTTACCCTAGTGACTGTTTAACTGTCCCATTGGGTTGCAAGGAAGTGCATGGTCATCAGAATCACTTGGATCTGGGTTGAAATCTCAGTTTTTCAAATATGCTATTTGTACGACTGCAGTCACACTTCTTAACCTCCCGAGCTTCAGTGTTCTCATTTGCAAAATGAGAATTTCCTTGCACAGTTATCATGTGGAATAAATTAAAACAATAAACCTCTCACCAGTGTCTGGCACACAGAAGAGTCCTAATAAATTGCAATAAATAGTGCCCTCCTATAATTGTCAGCTCAAATGTCTCTCTGGATATCTTCACCAGCAACCCACAGACACTGATTCCTTACTGATAGGGCTTTCTCATAACTTTTTATGTACACATGTTATTGCTCACTTTGGTTTTACTTGCTAGATGTGAGCTCCTAAAAGCTAGGGATCAAGCTCACCCACCTCAGTGTCCTAAATTCCTAGCTCAGTGCTTGGCATGTGGTAGGGGTATGCTAAATATTTGTTGAATGAATAAAGGAATGAATGAATAGCAATTTTGTTCAATGGCAACAATGTTGAAATAAGTAAATATTTCACTAAGGGAGTAACTTTGGAGGCACATGTCCCCTTGATCTGTATATCATGGTGCTTTTATATGTTTTAAACTATCTGAACTATTTTGGAATTCCATAAAGAAGATAGTATGTGTTATGACAATAGCAATAGAAATATTTATTGAGCACTTACTATAATTTTACATATTTCTCTAAAAAGACAAACAGTTAAGTTGATGATGAGAGTGATGAGAGTATATGTCACTTTCCTCTGGTATCTGTACAAGTGACAGAACTGGAACTTGAACCCAGGTCTTTCTGACTGATTCTGGATCCTGTGCTCTGATTATGTGTGATCCTCTCCAGAATGGCGGGTTTTTTTGTTTGTTTGGTTGGTTGGTTTTGGTTATGGTTGTTTAAATTTTTTTTAAGTTATACATGATAGTAGAGTCAATTTTTGACATATTTATACAAATATGGAGTATATCTTATTCTAATTAGGATCCCAGTCTTGCAGATGTACATGATGTGGAAATTCACTGTGGAATATACACATATTTATACGGAAGGTCATGTCAGATTCATTCCACTATCTTTCCTATTCCTGTGCCCCCTCCCTTTCCCTTCATTCCCCTTGTCTCAGAACTTCATGAGAGGAATGTTAAAGCTGTATGGTAGATGGACCAATGGGCCTCTGGTGGGGGAAGCCAAGGGAAAGGAAGTGTATGCTAAGAGCAGATGGGAGGCAAGAGGGAGAGGATAGAGGATGAAGGGAGAGGGAGAAACAAGAGAGGCAGTAGACAGAGGGAAAAATACTTCCCTTGGCCACCTTGGGCTGCCATTTTTGAGGCAGCATTTTTGCAAATTGAGTGAAACTGAGAAGCAGGTGATACTTGCAGTAAAATCAGGACAGGGGAGGACCATATAGTCTTGTGCTTTATCTGGAACACATGGTAGAACTCAGAATGATATCTGATTTTTGAATTAATTTAAATACAACCCTTTCAGAGGTATGCAAATGGGATTTTATTTTATTTTACATTTTAAAAAGATCAACTTTTCTTGGAATAAAAACATTGACTTGCTGATATCGAATTAAATCAAATCAATTGTCCAGGAAAATCTGGGCAGCAGGAAGAGGTCTTTTACCTCCTTCCCCCCACAAGCCCTAACCTCCCCACAGCCTGCACCCCAAGCCTTTATGGTGTTCTATTTCTGCTAATCCTTGCTGAGAAGTAACTGGTGAGCCAGAGGTCAGCTGATGGGGTCTCAAGGTGTGACCTTTCCCAGGAGTATTTGCATGTTAATAGAGGACACTGGGAACCCAGGACAGCATCCAGGTCTCAAATGAAAGAAGTCCTGAAGGTGGAAGAGAGGGGTGGGCAAGGCCCCCAGGGGCTCTGCTGTAAGGGCCACGTTGATTCTGCCTGTGTGGATGGCTGCTGGTCTGGGCTTCTCTCCAGCTGCTTTTACAAAGAAATGGCTTGGAGAAGAACAAAGCAATTATATTTATCCCCAGGCAGGGACTTCATTGCCAGGGTTGTGTGCAGTGCCCAGCTCAGAGTCTGGACCCAGTAAGGCCTCGCTTAATAGTTATTTGTTGAATGAATGAAGAAATCATTTTCCACTCCTCCCCTCCGCATCCTCACCCCAACCACACACACCTTTATGCCTATTGTCCAAGAGGCCTTTAAGGTCAGGGCCCAGGCCCAAGACCCGGACAATTTCCCCCTAATGATAAGAAAATTTCCAGCATTTGCCTTTTATTATTTTTCTTTCTTAAAACCAGAAAACCTCAAAACTTGTGCTGAATTGCATGACCTCACTGACCATGTTTCATGCTCCTGGTTGAACTGTGGTTAAAGCAATCGCCTTCTTAACTATGGCCAAACTGCAGAAAATAGAATCCCCACATGGACACGTTCTCCTGTGCACACACATTTCAGGGTCCTAGAGAAGAAAAGGGGGTGGGGGACCAGGAGGGAATGATGAGGACAAGACTACTTTTCTGTTTGGCTGAATTCATCAAAAATGTCCAAACCCCATACCGAACATTCATCACTAATTAAATCCTAGCACCATAATTCAGAGAAAACAATTACAGCATTTAGAATTTTTAAAGGAACTATTATTGCTGCCTTGGCCCTTTTAAAAATTATGCTCCCCAAAGGACAAAATGTGATCCATTAATATGTATGTATTATTACTTTTTTTGTAACGGGAAGACTGCTGATGCCTGTGAATATGGAAGCATTTATCGGTTGCCGACAGCCGCTTAGTTGACTTGCAGTTTTAAGTGCAGTATTTTCTAGAATCTAAAAGGCTATAACATTAATTACCTTTTTGCCTTCAGCTGGTGGCCTGCTAGTTTCCGTCCTGTGTTCTCTTCTCTTCCCTGGTAATGCTGGTTAACCGGTAAGCGAGTAAAGGGATTGGTCACACCGAGGAGGAGCTAAAAGCATTACTGGGAAAAGATCATACAATAGCTCATTTGATTTGGGGTGATTTCTCTAATTTACTTTTGGTGCCCCCAAATGAGTCCTCATTCTTCATTTTTCAGTTGAGGCTTGAGTGCTGGGTCCTGTGTTGGTGTTGGTTCCTGGGCTCAAGGCATCCTGAATTTCTAATTCCATGATTCTTCTAGGTTCAATGTACCCCCTGGGCTCTGATTTTTTTTTTTTTTTTTTTTGGTCTCTTTCACTTTATTCTTTTGATCCACAGGATTTTTTGTCTTGATAATTTAACAGAGTAATTGAGAGGTGTGTTATCTCAGTCTGGCAGCAAGACCATAGTTGGCCTTAATACATTAAGACATATTGTGCATTTGACCTGTGCCTGTGCATGTGCTTGGTGTGCAAACATGTGTGCAGAGCTGCACGTGTTCACATAGGTATGTGTGGATTTATGCATATAGAAGAGCACAACTCAGAAATTTCCATTCAGCTCTCTGATCAGTGTATTGTCACATGCATTTGGCATTCATTATCCATGAGCCTGTGGCGCCTCTGGTCCTGTGCCCTGGCTAGCAGTGATTTGGTTTATAGAGATCATATGGCAGGGAAACAGACCTTGAAAGACAGAGCTCTGAGAAGCACATTTGATGAATTTCCTATGATTTGAGTCTGGGTTTATTCTTCCCCGTGGCGGGGCAGACACCCCAGAGCACACACAGCCTACCGGGAGCCCAGGGAGGAGTGGAGGCCATGACAATAAGCACACTGTTTTTTTCCTTCACACGTCTCGGGTTGCATTTCCTATCTGGGAAACAAAAAAAAGAAAAGGGAGCCTTGTAAAGGATCCAGAATCTGGGCAGGAAACCACACAGAGTGAAGGTTGCCATTGTCATTAGCAATTAATGTAACCACCAGGGCTGGAAGGAGAAAGCCCTGCCAAGGAGGTGGGGGGAGGCATGGGATGCTGGGGGCGCTGCTCACCCCCACTTGCCAGCAGTGGTTGGTTGGATGAGCGAGCAGCACACCTCTCCAGGCACTCCCAAGACAGAGTTCAAAGTACCAAACTTTTTTTTTAAAAAACAAGGTGCCCTGGCCTTGATAGGTTATAAAATGTCTCTGCCACCCATTTTTATTTCTGTGGCTCCAAGTCCAATTCCTTAGTCCCCTTGGTAGGTGATTTTTTTTCTAAGTGAGTCTGCCGAGAACCATTTATTTAGCAGTATGTACTGAATGCCTTCTGTTTGCCAAGTTCTTGGGGTGCTGGGCATGAAGTTGAGGCTAACCTATAACAGATGCTGAGCATGCGTTCTCCAGACACAGTACTGTGCCTTTCCACTTAGGACCTCATTTAGGCATCACTACAACTCTGTGAGCTAGATTTTCTTCTTATCCCATTTTACAGATGGAATTGTTGAGACCCAACTAGGTTAATTAACTATGCTTCAAGTCATAAAATCAGTATGTGAGCCCAGGCAAATTTGATTTTCAAATTTGATGTAACCTGGTAGTTACATCAAATTTGCTCCTAACCCTTACTTACACCTGAAAGAAGCCCACAGTCGGGGGGATTTAGACCGACTAATGATTAGATGACAAGGTGATGGGTGCCATAATGAGAGTGATCCTAGGGTCTCTGGAAGTTGGGAGAAGAGACACCTAATCTAACCTGGAGACACACTCATGGGAGGCTTTCCATGTGAGGCTGGAACTCACCTCCTCCTGTCCTCTCTGTCTTGTCCCAGTGGTATGGAGCTTATTTTTTCCATACTAAGCAGTCTGGAATAGAAGGCTGCTGGTGTGCCTGTACCCTCCACAGGTATGCTCTGTGGACTGTCCACCTGAATGTTTGAAGCTAATGTTGTGCTAACCAAGGCCCCAAATGTTTGACCAGAGCTAGGACTGCCAGCATTTCTTCTACATTTTGGGTGAATTCAAATCCCTCTCCTGTTCCTCCTTCCCCCTCCCTGTTTCATCTCTTCTCTTCTTCATCCCTCCTCTCTCCACCAAACATTCTTTCTTTCTGGTAGTTTAAAAAAATGCCACTTTTCATTAATGTGACCAAAATGTCATCAAGTAGTTTAATGCTCTTTAATGTCCTTGTATCGTTTACATTTTGCGAACAGTGTGGAAATGAATCCCATCTGTGAGTTCAAGAACATCAAAAAAGTTGGACAGGCTATTTAGACGTGCTACTTCACGTTGCATTAGTGTGTACAATGTCAGGGGGCCGAGCCAAGCAGGGCCTGTCCGGGCCTCCACCCACCCCTTCCCTGGGCCTGGGAGTGACAGATCACTTACCTCTGGAACTCAGAGTCAATCATGGGTACGGGGGCTGGAAGGCTGCCCAGAGGCCCCAGGAAAAGTGTGAGGCCTAAATAAAAAATGAGAAGTGATTCAGGAAAATCTCTCTTCCTCTCTGGTGCCAAGATGCTCCAACAATAGCTTTCTCAACACTTGAGTGAAAGGCTGGTTACAAAGCTGTCTGCCCTCTTCAGAAATAATTAGCTTGCCCCCCGCACCCCCCGTCCCCCAACCCTCTACATTCCCTAGGGAGGGACACTCTGGGGCTCAAATTAAGTCAACAGTTTGTAAGAAGGCTGTTGTACACCCCAAGTCACTGAAGAACACCAAATTTGTGGCCAGGAGAGCCCATACAAGAGGGGCTCTCTACAGGACCACAGGAGAAGTGAAATCTAAATGAACAGGGTGGTGATCTCATTGCGGGCCTTTTGCTGTGGAACCCTGGTGAAGGATGATGCTACTGGAGTCACCTGCCTGACCTTGACTGCTGGCTCTCCTTCTCTTTAGAGATAGAGTCTTGATTTGATTCTTACACATCATATCAATATATCAATTTATCACACCATGCCCCATAAATATGTACAATTAAAATAGTAGTAATTAATAAAATAAATTTAAAAAGTAACAGTAAAAAAAGAAATATGGTCTTGAGCAAGAGAATCCATTGTGTCTCATGGCCCTTCCTTGCAAAATGGGGATGCTGTTTTTATTCACCTAGCTAAATGAGCTGCTGAGTGTGAGGTGCATAGCCTAGTGTCTGGACATAGTAACTACTCAATAAATGTGAATGGCGAGCTGGTATTAGAATTCCTTTGTTGCCCTGCTCTGGCCACCTAACTCTGCCTGCACTGTGCTCCTCAGGTTAGTGCACCAGCTGGAGTCCACCCCTTCTTCCCTGTCAGCTGAGCTTTTAATATGGGCATGTCCCCTGTGAGGACACTGCCTGGCCAGGGTTGGAGGAGGGGAGGGGACCTTGACTCCAAAATATCTGGCTTCTTTCCAGGTATGTAGAAACCCCTCATTCTAATGCATTCTCTGCAAAGAAAGATGTGGCTTTTTGTTTCAGGGGGAAAACACACACACACACACACACACACATACACACAAAAGCTTCTATTCTTCCTCAGACATGGGGGACGGCAAGAGTGGAGTTTTAACTGTTAATCATTATAGCTGCATGAATAATAATCTGCCTCTCTGAAGACCCCCAATCCCTTGCCAGCCCTGTAACCCCCTTTCCATTTTGCATTTGCTCTCATGTATATCATAATATGCTTTAAGTCTAACTATAAACACAAGCAAATAACTTTCTAATTGTTATTTCACAATTCTCAAGACAAGACCATTCTGTTTTAACTCCTAAGTTAAACAAACAAAAACATTCCCTGGATGCAATTACCAGGAGGGCTATTTGCTACTAGGTTCTTTGTAGGAAGAGCAGAGAACCTACAGGTTATTTATACTAAGAGGATTGGGAGAATGCCAGTGTGGAGTTAGATCTGGAGTCCCCTGGGGACTTGTGAGTACAGCTTATAATGCAGCCACTTCTCTGAGCTTTTATGCTCAGATTGGTTGGAAGGATCCTGGGTTTTAAAGACTGGCAGATCTGGCTCTAAGATCTGACTGGGTTAAATGCTACAGCCTCTTGACTCCTGTGCTTTTCATTTTAACTCTCATAACAGTGTTGTTGGCTGGGAGTATAGTTACAGTGGTAAAGAACATGGACTCGAGAGCCAGATTTCATGGGTTTGAATCCTGGCTCTGTCACTTGCTAACTCTGGACCAGTCACCCACCTTCCAAGTCTCATGTAATATCTGTTTCAAAGGATCATTCTGAGGACGAATTGAGTTAATATGGGTTAGGCATTTAGTCTAGTACTTGACACAAAGCAAATGCTCAGTATAAATTTATGAGCTATTATTATCTCTCCAATTATTTAATATCTCTTTAATACTAGACCAAGAGTTCTCTGAGGGCAAGGACCTTGTCTATGTCTACTGCCATGGCCCACCCTTGAGCACAGTGCCTGGCACTAGGAAGACTCTCATTATTCTTTTTTGAATTGTATTGAAGTAAAAATAAAAGATATTAAATTGTGTTGTAAACCACCAGGCAAGAAATTTTTCTTATTAGCTCTGGAAAGAGTTTATTGGGTAAAATATCTCTAGTGCTTTCTCAAAATTGCTG
This sequence comes from Urocitellus parryii, assembly GCF_045843805.1. Taxonomy (NCBI): domain Eukaryota; kingdom Metazoa; phylum Chordata; class Mammalia; order Rodentia; family Sciuridae; genus Urocitellus; species Urocitellus parryii. Next base: position 48,067,442 of record NC_135534.1, read on the forward strand.
CTGCTGTTGAATGTAACAAAATTTTGGTCATCAGTTGACTAGTCAGTTTATGAATTACTCCCCTGTCAGTCTTGTTTATATTTGGTTATTTTCTCCTTGGTTTTGTGCTGAGTGATTTACTAATATGTTAAACTCAACCCAGGTTTACTGAGTGTCCCTTATGTGGGTGACCCCTAGCTGCAAGAGGATATGGCAGGATGTAGACCGAGGGTCCCTTCTCCAGGCTTATGGTGTAAGGGAGACGATGTGTGACTCCAGGCCTGACCACCTACAAATCCTTTGTCTCAGGCCATCCTGATAGTCATCTACCAGACCCAACCTCTTCCTTTCTTAGGATTTTGTATATGGTGACAGCAATGTAAATTCTCTTTTCTTTAGGGTTGATAGCTGGCTGCATGTAAATCTGGCCACCTCTAGAGGCCTTGCCTATTCTTTTCATGCTGCCTGGAGGTAGTGCATTTTGAGTAGCCAAGGTTGAAGAGAACCCACAAAGTGAAATGGAGGGGGTGGAATTGGAAGCTTTGGTGGCTGTTTATGATTGCAGGAAAGCTAGTCTTTCCCTAATAAAAACTCCATCTCGCCTGGAATTCTTCATGATGCCACATACCATAGCCTGAAATTCCCACCCTTTGAGAAGTTCAGGGAATAAGTTAAGGGATTCCAAACCTATAGAATCTGCAGGAATCTTAAGCAGGGCTCTGTTTGTATCAGTCTTGTTGTTGACATCCTGGTCCATAATGAGGTCATTCTAACATCTGTGGCTTATCTGCTGAAAGCCAGTTAACTGGAAATGACATTAGTCACTGTTAGCAGAGTGTCTCTTCTCCTTGCATCTGCTCTTTGGGGGCACTCCTACATAGCTCAGAGCTTCTTAGGCTCTGGACATCAAAGGGAGTGATATGGTCACCAGCAGCCTTCTGTCCAAACATACAACTCTTTAGCTTTCTGTCTCCCAGCACTTTGGACACTGAAGACCCCTTTTATTAACCCCCTCCCTATGTTCCAAAGATCAAGTCTTCAAACATAAAACATCAGTTAAGTTATAATATTGTTCAGCCCATTCCCTATTAATCAGCTTTTGTATACAATATTGATCAGATAATTATAACAATGTGAAACTAATTTCAAACAAAAGAAATTTCAGTTAGATGAGGTAGGCTTAACTGAGGCTAAAATGAGGGTTTCTATTAGGTATTTTATTTTCAAAAAGTAGCAATTATTGTTAGAACTTCTAGATGAATAGAATAGCCTAGGAAATTTCTCACTTTGGCTACCTTAAAAATCTGAACTCTACAACTGCACTGTGCTATTATTGCACACTTACTTAACTGAGCCTGGGAGCCTGAAGCATGAGACAGTTCAGGTCCTCCCTGTGTGCCAAGCCTGGGCTATGGTCTTTACATCTTAGGGCCTTGGATTCATCCCAAATCTCTTTGATAGACAGATAGGAGTAACCCAGTATAACTAAGCTTTGGGATACTTAGGGCAGCTCTTAGCTTCTGAGAATGAGGTGCCAAGGGAGTCCAACAGTCCCCTAAACAACCATGTTGACCTCAAGAAAAGCCTAGCCAGACACAGCATTCAGAAAGAGCCAGGGTATTGCTGACCTGGTGATGGGGTTTACTGCTTCAAAAAGGAAAGTCAGTTCTCTCCATCTAGTGTGTGTGTGTATGTGTGTCTGTGTTTGTGTGTGTACCCAGGGGTTGGTTTCTTCATGACTATTGCTTTCCTAGAGGGTTTCACTATTTCCATCATCACAAGTAATCAGGAAACTGCTGTGACTTAATGGAAGTTACTATTAATCATCATTTCAGAGACAGGGAACTGCAACTCAGAGGTGCTCGCAACTGCTCGAGGTCACACATCAAGTAGGACAGAATAACATTCCTCTCAAAGTACCTAGTTTTAAAGATATGTTCTTACAACTTCATAGGATGACAGAGCAAGTCAGATCCACAGACACCACAGAGCCCAATTTCCTCATTGTGGAGGTGGGGAAATAGTGTTGGAGAGGGGATGCTCTTGCCCATGATTGCAATTAGTTAGTAAAAGACTGGGAATAGAAACCAGGTCTCCTAATGCCAACTCCAGTGTACATAATGGATTTGAGTGACCATCAGAGATGAATAAAAACTTAAAGATTCATTCATTTATTCATCCAACCAGCCAACTTTAATTCTTTATTAGAAATGAGAATATGTTGCCTGAGGCCTCCTCCCTCCTCTGGCCTTGTCTTCCGAGCTAGAATTGCATCTCATGTTGACATCTGGCTCACTCACTGGTTGGGACATAGACCTTCTTTCTGAATCTCCATACTCCTGTCTCCAATAACACCCCACAAGGGTGCCTAATAGGGCCCTTGAACCAAGCACCTGTCAGTCCTAGCTCTGGATCTCTCCCACCAGGAAGTGTACCTCCTCCCGTGTTCTTCATCTCAGTTAACAATACTCTTAGATACTCAGTTGTGGCAACCCCAGACTTTGGGCTTCTTTTTCACTCCTCTTTCTCTCCCTTTCCACACAAAATACATCAGCAAATCCCTTTGCCTCTCCCTTCAAAATGGCCCATGCAACTGGATATCATCACTTCCACAATCTGGTATGCTCAGTGGTCTCCTGCTTCCTCTCTTGCCTATTTTAGTCTACTTTCCACATGGTAGCTAGGTAATCCTCTGAAATGTAAATCAGTTAAATTCTCTCCCTTATGGAAGAGCCCCAATGATTTCCTATCATATTTAGAACCAAACCCATAGTCTATTCTATGATTCAGCCCCTGCTCACATGGTCTAGCCACATGGTCTAGCCACAACTCAATACAGCTTTTTTTTTTTTTTTCCCCCTGCCCTGGGGCTTTGCGCCTGCTGTTCCCCCTGACTTGATTGCTTTTCTCCTTAAGTTCCAAGGGACTGGTATCCACCCTTTGTTCATAGCTCTGCCTGATCCCTTATGAAAACAGAGAGCCCATTTCTCTCCATCCCTTCTCCTGGCTTTATTGTCCACCATACACTTAGATTGCTTGGCTGGACATCGTATGTTTATTATATAATATATATTTGTGTATTTATTTTCTGTCATCCCAATTAGAATTAAGACTCTCATGAGGGCAAAACTTGGTTTGTTTTTCTCATGACTTTTCTGTAGTGCCTAGAACAATGCTTACCACAAAATAGGTGCTTAATAGCACTTCTTGAATGACTGCTACTTCTAGCTTGGCCAGTTTCTTATTACAGTCACTGAATGCTTTTGGGAATACTCTGTGTGTTCCACTCTGTATTGTTTTAGTAAAGCACCCAGCAGGAGGGTCTGGGTGGGAGCACAGGGTGTCTATTCTGTAGACTTACTGGGAGGCCAAGAAATGAATTGCAACTTCCCAGGGCAGTAGGAACTCGGGGCTGGGCTCCATTTGTTATCTCCCCTGGTGACAGACCAGTCCCCAGTGAGGTCATCTGAGCATCTGCAGGCACCTCTGCCAGGAGCCCACTAACTGGAAATGACATCAGCCACCAGCAAAGTGACTTGGGCGCCTAGCAGACACGTCCTGCTGATCCCTGTCTGGAGCTCATCTCCCTGCTTACCTGGAAGTCTTCTGGCTGGCACTTTGGCAAACAAAGAGGCATTTGAGAGGGAATTAAGTTGACTTTAAAAGATAGCCTCAAAGTGTTTCCCAACACATTGACGCTTACGTTGAATTATAGGTGCTAATAAAGCTGTCAGGGCCTTGGCTCGAGAACCAAACCCAAGCTGAAGGATCCCTGGGAAATGAGAATTCATATGGGCCTGGAAAGTCGTCCCTGGCCCAGCTGGAGCTTCACACACACATTACGAGGCCAGGAGAGGGCTGAAGTTACCCATTCCAACGCACAGCTGATTGGCCCACGGGCTTGCCCTGGTCTTAAAGTAGAAGGCCACTCCGTCGATATTCAACTCAACTTCTCTCCACTGACAGAGACTTTCTCCAAATACATCCACTGGTTTTTCCGTGTCATGAATCTTTTACACTGTTCTCTATCTCATTGTGATATCTGACTCTGCCCTATCTCACTGTGTTCCAGGACTGCCTTGATCCTTTCTGAAATACTCAGTGCAGCTGTTAAGCCTGGGTGACCACTGGAATCATAGTAAAAGAGGCTCAGTGTTTAGAGTATCAGGGAAATGGAGATACCACAGAGCATTCCTCCTGGGCCTTACCTAGGGCCAGGACCCTAGTGTCTGTGCTTCTGTTTGAAAGGCACATAGATAAGACCCAGATCTCACATGGAGCTCTACTTTCTGGGAATTTATTATATGCTAGGCCTTGTACCAAGTTCTACACTTTTGTTATCTTTTGAAAGCATCCAAGAGTCCTGTATTTATTCATTCATTTCAACAAATACTTATTGAAAACCTATAATATCCCAGGCCCTGAACCAGATTCTTGGGATACCATGAGGAATAAGACAGACATATACCAGGCTTTGTCCCTTGGATTTGGTCACATGAACAACAAACATCATCAGTAAATTTCAAATCAGTTATATTCTGGAGAAGTCAGTCATTTAAGGTGCTCTGATGAGTTTAAGACTATGCTTATTAAGGTCACTGAGTTAGCAAAAAGTGAAATTTAATACCCAATAGAGGGATTTGAGACCATGTGAGTTTGGTTCTGAAGTCTGCACTCTTTACTGTGTCTCATGGCCTCTGTAGCCACTGTGATGGGGAGGAAAGAATTATAACTTCCCAGAAACACCAGAAACTGTGCTCTAAGAGCCCCTGGGAGACCCTAGAGCCCCTGGGAGACCCTTCTAAAGGGGTAGCCTGTATGTTCCTTGTCTTTCCTCTTCCCCCTCCCCACACCTCCTTGTGATTAATTTCCTAACAAGATCTTCACCTACACTAACAGCTCTGACTAACATCACATCAGCTCAGCAGGTCCAATAGAAAGAGCATCTCTTCTGTAGTAGTTTCAGCAAGTCTCCCTGTGTGAGTCTCACCGGATCTGCTTGAGTCACATGCCCATCTTTAAGCCAGTCACTCTGACAAGGTACTCCAATTGGCTGTGCTACAGCTGTTTCCCCTGCAGCTGCAGGGGGTAGCCTAATCCAAACCAGACAGACTGAGAGTAGGGGTGTGGGAACTCCCCGAAGGTGAATTAGGTGTTGTCACTCAAGGAAGGGAAGTTGATGGAGGGCTCATGAAAACCCTCTAACTGTTCACTTACAAACTGTGTTTTTTGCTATTTCTGGTATTTCTAGTTCAACCTGCCTAATCCCTTCCCTCTTTCTACCTGTATAAACCTCCTTCCCAGCCCCAAATTCAATTTCTTCTTCTTCCAGGAACACTTCCTTTATATCAAGGACAGTTCCCTGTCTTTTATCTGCACCCTTCTCTGGGCTCGGAAGCTTTGCATTCTAGACACCTGGGCTGGTCCCTTCCCAGTGCTCCCAACTTGGTATGGCCTAGGAAGGGACTAGGACATCTGTATGGATCTTTCTCCTCTGGACAGGGCACAAGGAAATACTCACATGATATTTGCAAATCCATTGTTATACCTGATATGGTCATGAGGAAAAAAAATAATACAAAGACAATATTAACAACAATTTAGTTGGTGAGTTGAACTGGACATTTTATTTCTCTTACCTCTTCCTGCTTTGCCACCCCTCACAGGTGTCCCCACCTCCACAAAAATGCTTCAAGCTGGAACACCCTCAGGGAGCAGCTGGTTCAAAACCAGAGCTGAATTAAGATGGATTCTTCTGACAACTGGCTCAGTCATAATCTCATTTTGATTCAGTTTTTTTAAAAAAAAATTTGTCTTCTAACAATCCTATAAAAAAGATATTATTATTCCTTTACTTTATGATAAGTAAACTAAGGCTCAGAAATGTTAAGAGGCTAGCTTTACTCCAGGTTTTGTTTTCATTCTGACTTTAAATTCCCTTTATCTGGTCTTCTTAAGATGTGTGTTTCTTTTATTTTAGTTTTATTTCTCTCTATTATGTTAGGAGCGTTTAGGTTAACCACCTGGAAACTATTTTGAATTAGGATGGGGTATAAACACATGCTGATATAAAGAGTAAATCACACAATGACATACAGACCCAGCGCTAAAACCTCGTCCACTCTGTGGCCTATGTTCCCTCAGCTTCCTGCTGCTGGATGTACCCACACACTGGGGCTGAGGGTGGAGGAGAAGGAGGAGCCCACAGGAGAAGGGTAGGAGGATGGGTTGCCCTGGAGCCTAGAAACAATACGATTCACTTACCATCCGTCCTCAGATGCCTCTTGCTTTCCCCAGTAGACATGAGCTCATGGAACTAGAGTTCATGTTCCTTTCCATAGATTTTCCTTTTCCTGCAGTAGGTTAAATGGAACCATCACAGTGATGCATTCAGCAAAGGCAGCCATTGGATAGTAATGGGATAATTGTGCCAGCCCTGGTACCACAGAGATGATAACTAGTGTTGCTTTAAGAATGTACAGAGGCCACATTTACATTTTAGGGCAGCTCCTTTGAAAACTTTGGCATGGGTCCCCAGCACTGTTTTCCTTCCCGCTGCGCGATGTGAGAACACTGTTACAGTGCAAGCCTTGTTTAAGCACAAGCCAGGCACTGTGCAGCCTGGGAGGTGGATTATGCCCCAGATGAATGGCGGAAATCCTCAGCAGGGATGGGTCCAGTTCATGCAGGTTCAGTGCATGTATATTATGATACTGTCTGTTGCCCACAGGCCCCGTGGTTATCATACCAGTGTAAGGAGAAGCTGAAGGTGGAGGGGCAAGCCAGTGTTTCCATTATTCACATTCTTGATCTTGACATTCAAGGCTCTCTGTGTTTTGGTGCTGTCTCCAATTTTATGCTTATCTCTGCTATTATATATAATATATATACTTTAAATGTGTGTGTGTGTGTGTGTGTGTGTGTGTTTAAATCAAGAGGGAAAAACTAAGTTTCATTCTATGTACCAACTCTGAGCACTTGAGAATGGCTACCTGTGTTGAGAAAGATTCTGAGGCCACATCCTTACTTGACAGGATTGAGTTCTGCAGTTCCTTAGTAAGCTCTGCCATGGGCCAAAGTGAGGCGGTAACAGCACACACATCTGCCATCTCTTTTGTCTATCCAGCATGCTAGTTTTATGGGTTAGGCTACAATTTTATACTTTTATGCCTCTTCTGATTTTCTTCGCATTTGTTAGGAATTCTTCACTGTTAAAGAAAGAACCATTGCAAATCTGCAGTTTTCCCATAGTGATATATTGAATATTCCTAAGCAGGCACACTTTTCTTTTTCTTAATCATTCCTTTGGTCTTTAGTAATATTTTTAGTTTAGTACCATTTTCTAGCTTGAAGAGAGTTATTCATGTACATCATAGTTCTCCTGAGGGCCTGTACATTCCTTGATGGTAGAAATCAAATCTCTTTTATCTTGATATCTCAGTGGCTATTTTCTAAAAGAAAGGCTAGATTCTGAGAATGGGTCTTAGCTCCTTGAGTCAAGTCTCCACTTTTTACAGATGATTAAACTGAGACTTAGGACAGGATTGGAGTTGCCAAAGTCACATCTTAAGTGAATTCTGACTCCAAAGCTCAAGATTCCACGAACATTGGCATTGGAAGGACTGTTAGAGGCTCCCTGTCTTAGCTTTGGTGACCAGAAAGTCCTGAGTGTAAGGAAAACTTACTTTTGCTCACTATTTCCTATTTTGGGCTTCAGGGTTCTAGGTGTTGTGTTACTTCTAAGGTAAATGTGACTTTGTTGTGAATCCCCCCCCCAAATGTGTTTAAATAATTTGCAAATGAATAGTGAACAAAACATATAAATTGGTCCCTTCATTCATTCAACCAAAGGAAATTATTGACATTATTCTAGGTCCTAGATTAGAACAGTGTACAAAACAGGCAAAAATCCATGAACTTGAAATTTGAGGAGGATGTGCATGTGTTTGTTTTCATTGATGCTAACTCATTAAGTCCTCATAAACTTCATGTCATAGTTAACATTAAATTATCCCCATTTTGCAGATAAGAATAATAAGGCTAAAGAAGTTAAGTAATTTGTCCAGTGTTGCACTTAGAAGGCGATATAAACAAGATTTTCACTCAAGAAGTCTTATTCTAATCCCTCTGCCCTGAACCACTATTGCCATGTTACATATGGAAAATTGAGACTCAGAGAGGACAGGCTACCAAGCGGAGGCCACACAGTTAGTATAGGAGCAGGGTAGGACTATATGACTCTTACAGTAAGTTCTTTTCATGCTGTTATTTTTTTGCCTTTTTTCCCCATACTGTGGGTAGAGAATGGGATAGACAAAATAGATGGCACTATGGCCTGTAAGATCTGAGCACATGTAATTCTCTTAGAGGATGGACACGAGCTGTTTGTTTCTCACACTGGTGAGGTGGTGGGAGGGTGAGGGAATAGACTTCCAGCACACCAAATATTACCCTAATTGGCTCAAAGGCCATGATTGTATCAAGTTCCAGAAATTATGAGTGAACCAGACAGTCAGGCCACCACAGTTGGTTGGCAAATTATTGGCTCAAGTATTGTAATTATTAAATGGAGAGAGAGAGAGAGAGAGAGAGAGAGAGAGAGAGAGAGAGAGCAAGAAACTCAGACACTTAGTCCGGGATAATTGATCCAAAAATTATGGGTTCCAAGAAGGCCAACACTTGCTTAAATTTAGATTTGGACTCAGCTCCTGTCACACGCACACAAATGACTACTGTTTCCTGGACACCCACTCAGCACACACAATCGGGCCCTCAGCTCTGCCAGCCCGCAGGAACAAAGGGGATTTTGATTCTGATTATTTTTAAACTTTAATGACAAATCCTTTCCTTCTCCACATTAAAAAATAAAGGCCGTGCATAGTACCATTAGGGGACTGCTCGCTGCTGCTGGATTCTCGGAGGCACTTACGTTGTTTAAATTTTAATTTCCGGGTTGAAATTTTTATTGAAAACATCACTATCTTACTAAACAACAACAAAAAGTTTCTTCTCTTGTCACCGTGCTAGTTTGTTCTTGTACTTGCTCTCACTTTGCCTCCACAGGAGGTCTTCCTGCCGCTCCAGGGCTCTGAGGCTCTGGGAAGCCAGACTCCAGCCCTGTGACATGACTTGGCTGTTCCTAGCAGGGACAAGTGGTCATTATTATTGTTATCACTATTTTATTAGCCAGAGTTCGTTTTAGGGTCAGGCAGAGGACTTAAGCCTTCAAATCCTTGACCACTCAGGGGCAAAGTCCCCCTAACGATAATGACCATGATGACTGACAATGATGATATCATGATGGTAGTACAGATGAAGCCCCAGTCACATTTCCTGAGCACGTACCAGGTGCCAGGTCCAGCTCCTGGTATTTTTCATGGATTATCTGCCTGCATTCTTCACACTATGGGGAAGCTAGGGTTACCCCCATTTTGAAGAAGAGGAAATAGACTAGAAGAGCTTACTGCATCAGGGAAGGAGAGATGTAATCAGTAATCATCCCAGAATGATGTTGACAGCAAAAGACACCACAAGAAAATCAGATTTGAAGGACTTAGTGAAAGAGAAATGTTCTTCCTTATTGCCCCGAACCAGGAAGACTTCATGATGAAGAGAACATTTGAGTTAAATGGGCCAAAGCAGGGTAGGATTTTGATATACAGGGGTGTGGGGGCAGGGAGTGGAGCAGAAAATGTTCCTAGTAAATATAAGAAAGTAGGAGATAGATTAGGGGATAATGGGCTGAGCCATTGGAGGAAGAGGAGGTGTGGAGAGAGGGCGGGATGCAGGGCTACTGTGGTTAATTCTTTGAGGGCCTTGGATATCAGCCTATGGGTCTTGGTCTTTTCTCCATGGGCAGTAAAGTTATCCAACTGTTTAATCAAGGGAGTGACTACAATGGAATCGTACTTTAGAAGGCTCACTGTAGCACAGGGTAAATGGGAAATTGGGGGGAGTTAGCAGGAAGCAGATAGAGCAGAAGGAGGACTGTTGGAAGAGACTCTTTCTGATTCTATTTCTTATCTGGCCAAGCTCTGACTGGTAACTGACCTTGGGCCCCATTCCTCCACTTTGGACTCCCAGGTGGCCCCATGGGTCCCAGCTTGACCCTCAGATAGCTCTCTGCTGCCCCCACCTGGCCAAATAGCCCATGCTACAGTTCACTAACAGGGCCTGGCCTAGAGGATTGGACACATGTGTTAATGTCACTGTAATGAATATAGCTGCTACTAGCACTAGCCAAAATTACATCATATACCAATTCTTCCCTCATTTATAATACTATCTTCTCCAAATTACCCATCTAGGAGAATTGCTGACCACTGACATGGCATGTGTTATATGCTGGGCACTTTTGTGTCTTTTATATGTATTGAGCACTTACCGGTAACTTCACAGGAACTTCATGAAGTGGCTACTATCACTTCCATTTTGTAGGTAAAAGGACTGCCCTCTTCAAGATGGGACAATGTGACCTACTGCTCTTTTGGTCTCTCTCCTGCAATTGGGGATTTCTGCCTTCTAGTCTCCTGTCTATTTCCAATGGGAGGACCTGGTCTGACCCCCTTGGGTTCTAGCTAGGGTGTGGCTGCCTCAAGGGGTAGCCTTGGGTTGGACAGGAATTGGGGGAGGGTGATTATGTGCATAATTGTGGCCAAAGGGAAAGGCAGAGCTTTATGTGAGAAATGGGAGGCCAGCAACCAGGAAGATAGAATCAAGAAAATCCAGAAAGGGAAGAAGTATGCTAGGGAAAGGTTAATGTGCAAGGCTGTGACTGGCATGGGGGTTTGGGGCTGGTTTTGTGTGTTTATTCATTAAAGGCTTCTTACTACTGAAAGAAACTATTCCAACTTTGACAATATCATGGGTTAAGGCTCCAACTAGTCCTATTAAGGAAAACCTACTGGCATCTTTATTTTTTTTTTCCTACTAGCATCTTTAAAGCCAGGAGCAGGACCCTGAGGAAGTGGGAGACAGAACAGGGTCATTTCTAATGTAGGCACAGTGGGGTGGGGAGATTCAGGTCAGGGGCACAGCTGGAGGTCTGCTGGAAGGAGCTGGCAGAACAGGGGTGGGGAGAGCCAAATGGGAACTTCTCCTACTTCCCAGTTTTGCCTGGGGCCAGCCCTGGGCACAATGATAATATTTCTATAAAACAATTCTCAGGAAGGCTGGTAGGGGAGGGGAAAGAGGCATACCTTTCTACAATTAAGTGCATCCTGCCAACTGAAAGATCTTACCGGCATCAGCTGGAGTTGTGAATGTGTTTTGAGTAAACACAAAGTGTCAGATCAGGGATAAGAGTGAGAGCCAGGAGTATGTGTGTGTGTGCATTCTCAGTGTCACACCTTCCTTAGGTCCAATAGGTCATCTTGGTGCCCCGAATGCTTCCTGTCTTCTGGCTGATGGTGAAATGTAGCCACAGACAGATCAATGAAAGGATGTGAATAAAAATGGAAAGAAAACCTTTTGGGGAGTATTACTCATATTGTGTTGGCAAGAAACAGAGACCATCTTAAGACCAGACAGATTTATTGTAAGGATATATGTACAGCAGACTTGAAATTTGCTTATGCTTCAAACCAAGATGGCCCCGTAGACCTACTACTCTTCTGGTCTCTCTCCTATGCTGTGCAGTTCTGGATTCACACTGTCTCTGACTTGGTTTAATCAGCTTCCCAAATTCAAGGAGATAGTTGTGTCTGTCTATCTGCTGCAGCCCAAGTTGTGTTGAGAGTCTGAGTGACTGGCCTAGTCACCTAGTACTGTTGCTCCCACTGGAGAGTATTCTTCATGAAAGCCTCATGGAGAACTGTCTGGCCAATGGATAAGCCACCTTGGACCTCAGTGATCCAATTGCTGACTACCTGGCTCTAAGAATAGGTTGTGGTTACATCCCTTCAGATGTGTAACTAGGTTGGTTTTGGATGGGAGAATGTGAAGAAATTGGCACTATAAAAGACATGTTTAGTGCAAGAATACATCTGATTTTGGTCTCCATAGAAGTCATCTTAGGGGTAGAAGAAAGAATGAGGGAAAGAAGAAACAGAGGGATATGCATGGAAACAAAAAGCATTTTCTGGAAACATAAAAGTCAAAGTTGAAACATACATAACCATCATTTACATCATAAACCAATTCTTCCCTCATTTCTAAGACTATCTTCTCCAAATTACCTATCTATTACCTTTGATATTTCTCAAAGCAAATAATTTAATTGGCCAGTCAACTTCTTTATAAATAAAGGACAGATCTGTATTGTTTATTGGTATTCACTGAGAAACACTTAAGTAAAGACCTTGTCAACCAAGAACACTTGAAATGCATAGGATTAGGAGTTAAATGCAAAAAGATCAAGCCACAGAAAAGAAAGAAAAATTAAAATTAAATTTTGATTAAATATTTAAATTAGAAATGGCTTTGTAATCTTAAAACTAATACAAGTACAAAGGGGGAAAATTGATATCTTCGACTATATAAAAATATAATAATTCTGTATGGAAATAAATAACATAAACAAATTAAAGTAGAAAAACTGGAAAAATTAGTACAAATGTCAAAGGATTAATAGTCTTTACTATATGGAGATTTCATAAAAATTGATTAAAAAAAATTAAGTTCTCAATGTCTAATGAAGAGAGGATATGAACATGCATATAAGAGGAAATGTATAAGTAATAAATATTTGAACAAAATCTCTGTTCTTCTAATCAGAGAAATGAAAATTAAAACAGTAGCCAGAGGACATACTCCTGGCCTTTTCCTACTCAAATTAGCAAAAATGAAAAACAATACCTGGTACAGGTATAGGGACAATAAAACAACCACACTCTTACATCACAGATAGGAATTTATGATGTGGTATGGTTTTTGGAAAATAATGTGATAAGGGGTATATGGGAACTCATCAAAAGAATAAAAAATCTAGAATTCAAAGATGAGCAATAGAGAGCCCTCATAATGTACCACTGCAGAGGAATATATACGTAAACCATGGTTCCTTTATGTGCACAGATATGTCACCTTTAGGATGTTTCCAACAGTCTGAGGGAATGCTAACATCATTGAGTTAAATCAAACCTGTATATTCAATGTGAATACAACCACATACAAAAAAGCACATCAGAGAAGACCAATGGCAAAGTGTTTGTGTTTCCTCTGCTTAATAGACAATTCTGAATCATTAAATGTTTTTGTTTGTTTTGTTGCTTTTATTTTTGACTTAAATAAACTTGCATTATTCTTACAATATAAATAAAAAAAGAGAGCATGGGAATTCATTTAAATTTGAACACAGCAAATAAAAGGGATGGAGAATAAGGGAAGAAATGTGAAGGAAGGCATGGTGGGAGGGTGGGTCTTGTGGCTGGGCTGTCTGCTCCATTTACTCTTCCCTCTGGTGTGTCATCTTGCAATTCAGGACTCACTGGTCTCACCCCCAGCCCTGAGGCTGGGCCCTGATTGATGGAAAACAATTCACGTACTCCATCCTGTAACCATGTGGTTTTGGTAACCCAGGTTCAAGCCAAAGAGACTATGGTAATTCTCCCTAGAGCTCTTCAAATTGATGCTTATGGGATTTTTCTCTGTCCCTTCTGCGTGTGAACAGGAAGCATGTGGCCCTGACTGCATCTGGTCCCTGTCCCAAAATCCTGAGGGAAGTCAGTCTGTGTGCAAAGCCAACACCAAGAGGAATTGTGTTGCTGTTCCTCCTACCTTGGGGTCTTTTGTTTAAGTTAATTTAAAATTCACTAAGTTGGTTTCAACTCTGTTCTGTTTTTTAAATAATGTTACTTATAAGAATTTCTGATACCTAACATCACTCCCCATAGACAGATTACAACAGAAGTAGAAGAGAGAATGTAGAATAAATTTGAGGATATGAGTTTGACTTCAATTTTGGGAGAAAAGAGCCTGAGAAAGCCCTAGAACCCAAGATGAGTCCTGGAAACCCACAAAGAGGATTGCAGTGATCTGGAAGGAGAAAGCCCTTTTAAAATGATGATTAGTACAATACCAATATGTCATTTCATGTCATCTTATCCAAGTCTTGATGTTCTTGCTAAATTATGTGGACTGGGGTAAGAAATAATGTCAATAGCGTTAATGCCTCCCAAGACGGTTGTTTCTATCCTGTCTTAACATATTTGGTAGGTTCCAGACTGTTTCTGGAATTGGGATGTACTTGGCTAGCCATCTGGTTGAAACCTGATGTTTAGATGAAACAAACATGTGGTATGCCATGTCCAGTGGTCCAGAGTCTACTGATTACTGACCACCAAAGAGCTACCAGTTTGGCATAAAGACAGGGGAGATTGTAGGTCTAGGTAGTCCTTAGCTTTGGATTTGAGGAAGAAAATCCTCATCTTTGGATTAGGGAAGGAAATTATCAGCTCATGTAAGCAGTTCTCCCTTTGAAATTAAAACTTGCCCAGGTTTTGCTGAAGATTTTCAACGGGTGTGTGTGTATGTGTGTGTGTTACACACAATAAAAAACAATGACTTTCCTATTTGAAACTGAGCTTTCTACATACCTGGTAAATATTCTCACTCTATTCAATCACCTGAATGAATTAAATTATTCATTTAATAATATATTTATTTTACAAATATTTATTAGGGACCTGCTATTGATTATTCATGATGCTTGGCTGGGGTGGGGATACATGAATAAGTAATACAGTAGGTGAAATGCATTTATTTAGCCCTTACTATATACCAACACTATAGTAAGCATTGCATTGCATTATTTACTACATTTCACCTACAGAAAGTCTATATCTTAGCATTATTATTTATTCCAGTTTTACAGATGAGGAAACTGAAGATCAGATACATAACTTGTCTAAGATCACACAGCTTCTGAGAGGTAGAACCAGCATTCAAACCGGGGCTTATACACACTTCACCTCTGCCAAGGAGAAGACAGAAGCCCAAATAATAAGTTAAATTCCCATGGGATCATGTGGTGGATATAAGGCACAGAGGGATTTGAGAAGGTGGCTACTGATTCTAGTAAGGAAATGCTTGGAAGAAAAGTCATCATTTGAGCTAGATCTTGGTAAATTCAGAGAAGAAGGTAGGTATGAGGAGGAAATAGATTCCCAGCAGATAGAAGAACTTGAGCAAAGATGGTGTGCCTGAGCCTGGGGAGCACCCCAGATAGCTGTGACTGTAGAAATAAGTTCAGTTGGGAAGCAGCAAGAGCAAAGATGATCATAGAGGCTTTGTCAAGTCGAGGAGTTTAAACTTGACCTTACAGGGAAGGGCTTTTCCAACAGTCTTTTCCAGCCTGGGGTAATATGATTATATTTGTGTTTTAGAATGATAGGTATTAGTGTGCCAGGGGGGATTAAAAATGGAGAGATCAGATGTACAGAAACTTGTTGGTAGAGGCCTTTGCAAGCTCCAAGGAGTCACAGTAAGAGAACTTATGCCATCCCAGCCCCCACCTCATGATTTTAGAGGCTACTACCAATTTGGAGTTTTGTTTTTCTAGAGTTATGGCTGCAAATAGAGAGGCAGTGTAATATAATAGAGAACTCTGGTGTCTACTCTTCTGCCTTCAAATCTTGGATCTACCATTTACTTAATAATGTGTGGCCAATGAAACTTACTTTCCTCATGTATAAACAAGTAATAAGACCTAACTCACAGGATATTGGGAGGATTAAATGCAGTAATTTATGTAAAATGCCTCACATAAGGAAATCCTATGAATCCCTTCCCTACCCCATTCATACTGAGAAATGATAAATTGGTGCCCCCAGGTCAGTTATGACAATTTCCAAAACTGAATAAAAACATTAGGCCTTCTAATCCCATTCTGCTTTTGTTCTTGTTGCTTCATTGATTTAATAAATTGATTAATTTCAGTAAACTTTTTTTAAGCCACTTTAGCTATTAGTCAGGCTAGACTAGGGTATGCTGTAGTAACAAACTAACTCTGAAAATCAATGGCTTAACATAACTCCAAAAATTTTTTAAAATTATTTTTTGTTAATTTTACATTATTGTCAGTCATTAGCAGAGGGTTGTTCTTCATGCAGTCACCCATAAGCTCAAGCTGACAAAAACCACAATATCTTATAACTATATAATATGAAATACAGGTTCTCTAAACACCCTGCAGAAATGGAAACAAGAGGTTGGAGGAGGTACAATAGTGTTTATCTCTCTTGAATTAGATGTAACACATTCCATATCCATTCGTGGTCCCTTGTTCTAGACTAGAACAGGCCTAAGTCTAACTGGAGGAGAGATAAGAAATATAAGAGACAAAATAGAATATTTGGTGAGCACTAATTACTCAGCTACATAAGCTATAGCCACATAAAAATTATGAAAATAGGTATATTTTCCTCTAGTTAAAATCTTGTTCTTCTTGACAAATGAGTTTATTTTTCCTTGTTCTTATCACAATCCTTTGCTTCAGGGTAACTCATCATGAAAGATCTCCCATGCTCTTTGCAGTGAAGGACTTTTCAATTAGCAGAGGTACTTCAGAAATAATTCAGTGTCCCATATTGGTAAGTGACCCACTAAAGTTTTGTTCTGACTCTTGGTGCTTTAACAAGAGAATCTCTATGAGCACTAGATAGAGTACAGACAGTGGGAAACTCATGGAATGTATTATACCTTCAATATACAAACTCTGATGGTAAACAGAACATTTTGTGTTTCTAAAGCACTATCTCTGATTTGGGGTTCAACACATGTTATGCCAGAATCAGGTATGGCAACATTAAAAATATATCAAAGCTCTATCTTAGATGTATTAAATCTATGAAAAAGGGCCTAGGCGTCTTAAATAGTGTTTAGCCTTGCTTTGAGATTAAACCCAAGAAAACTTGAATCACTTGAATATTATGGCTCATTCATGATAACAACATCTATGGGGCTGGGCAGGATGCAGGTAGGAATGGCTATGTGATTGCAAAGGCTGGACTTGGAGAGTCACCACCTACAGGATTCAGCAAGGAGCTGGGTCAAGCGTGGCCCCATGGAAATGGAGTCACCCAGGGTTCACCCTCCCTTAGGATCATGTTGACCTGTGCCAGAGATGGAGACAAACCAAATATTGTTTCAGATGTACCAGCAGTGCCAGCATCAGGGAAGTGGGCCAGTGTTCCACAATGGCACCGTGTGGTAAGTAGAAGCATTGCCAGCAAGGATGGGGGCCGACTAGCAGACAGCAGAGCTCTTGTTCAGAAGCAGAGTCCTTTGCACTACTTCTTGAGTGTACACACTGTCACGTTGCTGAGATAGTTGAAGTTTGGACTGCTCATGCATGTGATGCTAGATGGATTATCGATCCAGAATCTGGAAGCTCTAGACTATTAGAGTTTGGAGGAATGAAAGACATGACAAGATCCTGTCTTGAAAGTTGTGAAAAAAATTTATACTGATAGGGCCAGATGGGAGACTTGAGGCCAAGACAGAAGGCTTTCCTGAGCTAAAACAGTCAAGAGTGGCAGAGAGCGTTTCCTACCCAAATTTCTTCTACTTCCAGTGCTCTTGCTATGGAACCACTGTCCACTGCAAAATCTTAACAGTCTAGAAATTCCCAGAGTACAACTCTATCTTCCTCTTTTCCTCCCCACAGTTAAAGAGGTTTCTTCTTGGCTTCGTTTCCTGCTTTCTTTCTTTCTTTTTTCTTCTTTTCTTTTCTTTTATTGAATCTGGTTCACACAGATTTGGGCAGGTATAGAGATGAAAAGGTAAAAAATATGGGAATTTAGAGAAGTCTATAGGGCAAAGTTGGAGCATTGGCATCAGAAATGCCAAATTAATAAGATGAACTCATTTGCTTTATCTAATACCATTGCTCAAGTCTGACCCCATATTCTTCCTTAAGTTACCAGGGCAAATTCTTGGTCTAATAGCAGCTTTGTTTCCACAGTTCATACTCCTCCTGATCAGACATGGAAGACCATGTACATTGAGGTGAGGTAGAAAAGTGTGAACACTGTGAAAATTATTTAACTTTTCTGAGCCTAATTCCATTATCTATAACATGAATGTACTTATAACCAAATTAAGCAATAACAGTGTAATATTGTTTATTTTAAAAAACCAGACATACAGCAGATATTTAAACAATCCTTGGTTTCTTTATCCTTCTTAAGGATCATTCCTATTGAAGAGAAATGCTGGGACAAGAAGAATTGAGGAACCAGGAACCCTGACTGGGTTCTTGCCAGCCCACCTGGGTGCTTGGCAAATGTCTCAACACTTGAAATAGCTAATTCTGAATGTCAGATACTATGATAAAGAAACGTGGGAGGAAAAACTATTGACCTATTTCCTGGAGAAAGGAAAATATTCTGCCAAAACCAAGATGTTTCCAGAGAGTGGGTTGGTTTTGATAAATAATTAACTTGGGTGGATTTCATTGTGTCTGGAGGAGTAATTACAACAGCATGTTCACGCCCCTGGAGTTCTGTTGTTGTCACATTTTCCATGATAAAATCTCCTTTGAAAAAATGTGCTCAGAAACTTGGCTATAAAATAGTGCTCTGTTCTGAAGAATGCCATGAAAACTTTCATAGTTTATGGGCAATGCTTTTAATTGGATCAAAAGATGTTCTATCATTTCCAACTGGCCTCAATTAAACCAAGGTAAATGAAATTGTATTGCCTTGGGAGGAATTTCATGGCCACCAAAGAAGAACAACCTTTCTGTTGTCTAACTGAGAGTGCTGATCCACTCAACAGTTATTGAGCATCTTGTCAATTGCCAAATGACTTCCTCCAAGCCAGGTGCTGGATTGGGGTGTGGCTATAGCAGGAGCTATAACTAAGAAGAAAAGATGGTCCATTATGATAGAGTAGAAAAAGTGCTGACTTCAGGAGATGGATTCAAATGTAAACTCTTCTAATAACAAAATCTAAGGGTGTCTCAGTTCCCCTTTCATGACAGGAAGTAATTGGATTAGTTGGTAAATAGATATAGGTTTTTAGACCAACTCTGATTGCTGTATTGAGTGGCAGTCCAAGGTTATGCCCATGCTTGATGGGAAAGAGCATTGTGCAAGAACAAAAGAATGCTTAAACTCTTCTGCATGAGACCAAGAGAAGTAGGGATGGGAAGGAGAAGGGAAAGAGAGAAACGCAAGAACCAAAATGTAGTTAGGCAGAAACAATGCATGTTCTCATCAACTCTTCATTTTCCTTCTGGGATTCTTATAACTACATTTTCCTGCTTCCTCTACAGTTGGGTGAAAACACATGACTAAATTCTAGCTAGCAGAGTGTGGGCAGAAATAATGTGTGCCACTTCTTGAATTGGACCCTGAAACATCCTACGTGATTCTCCATACTCAATTCCTCATGTTTGTCTCTTTGTCTTTCAATTGGATACAGAATATCCAGAGGAGAATTCTGAGATGAAACCACTAGAGAGAGAGATGGGATTCCTTAAACATTGCATAAGACTTCCCTTTAAATACTTGATTGGACTATGATATGAGTAAGAAACAAATTTTTAAGCTACAGATTTTGGGATTGTTTGTTAGATAGCATTTAGCCTATTTTTTTTTCTGGAAGGCTGTGGGAAGCAGGAAATTATATGGGGAGTGATCATGGGACATGCCTAATGGTAAATTGATAAAGGTGATTTTTGGTGTGGGCAAGCTGAATATCTAATTTGAAGTCATTAACCTTCCCTTGATGAAAATCCTCCTTCATCCCAGCCTCATTCCTAATCAAAACTGCTTTGTGAGAATCCCAAATTTCAGTGAAAAATCAGAAAGAGAATGACTGTAGTATCTAGGCTGATTCAGAAAGGAGAGAGTACTCGAAAGGTAGGAGTTTGGATCTGGAATAACCCCCAAGAGCTTCTATGTTGAAGGCTTGGTTCTCAGCGCAGCTGTATTCAGAGGTGGGAATTCTGGGATGTGATTGGTTCACGAGGGCTCTTACCTTATCAATGGATTAATTCACTGATGGATTCATACTTGAATGGACTTTGGGGAGGTGGTGGAAACTGTAAGAGGTGGGACCTAGTTGGAGGAATTGGGGGTATTCCCTGGGAGGGTGTAATTTATCCCTGGCTCCCTCCTCATGCCCTCTCTCTTCACCTCCTGTGTGCTGTGATGTGAGCCACATTGCTCTATTCCATGCTCCCTGCCATGATGTTCCACCTCACCCTGGATCCCAAAGCAATGGAGCCAGGTGACCAGGGACTGAAACCTCTGAAACCATGAGCCAAAGTAAGTCTTTCCTCCTTTAAGTTGTTTATCTCAGATATATTGTCATAGTGACAAAAAGTTAACTGAAAAAAAAGAACTAAATCTCCTGGGAATTTGCAATAGATTCATACAAGACATGAAATGATATTTTGACTCATTTTTGTCTAGACAGAAAGGAGCAAGTGAGACTCCATCTGACCTTAGGATTACCAGGATTTAAGGTCTCAAACAAACTAGTAATCTAGCCATCACTGAAGCATACACCTCTCTCAGGGCCCTTCCTGAGACTCAGCATGGCTCCCATTTGCCACCTTCCTCTCTGTCTGACTTTGCTTTTTCAAGACTACATAGACCACAAGAATGTGCTCTAGGGAATCCTGTCTATCAAGAAATGCAAAGGCCCTGCATCCTTAAGTGATGGGGTTAGAGTTTGGCTCCAGACTTTGGATAAGTGAAATAAGATGAGATATTTGTGGAGCAAATCAGCGTATTCCTCATCTTCAGGGATGGAGCTGCTTATGAAATAGGATTGAATTCTATGAAATTCCTGGGATAGATACTTGTCTATTTTCTTGAACTACATTTAGATAAAGGTTTGATTGGCTGTGATTAGCTACCAATGAATCAGTGCCAATGGACAGTGGAATGATTTCCACCGGATCAAGTTTCACCACAACTCTCAAAGAATACATATTTTTAGATGAGAATTTCAGAAAAGTGTTCTCCTTTTGCTACGATTTTGGGAGTCTTGCCAGGTGGATGTGTTAACTTTCCAGACCAGTGGCTGAAATCTGAACCATTGTTTTCCTTTGAGATTGTTTGCCAGATCTTAAAGTCTCAGGGTTGGGGATTCCAGATGTATCCCCTTTGCTGTTCACAGTTTGTGCGCTCTAAGATCCAGGATGATTTAGTTACAGATTAGAACTCTACAGCTTCTTGCCCCTCCATTCCCTCCCAAGGCAGCCCTTAAAGCCAAGGATGATGGCAATTCTCAGAAATCCAGGGTTAGAATTTTCTGTTTAATGAACTCTTAGCACTGGGAGGGTACTGAAAGACTGTCTGATTCAATCTAGTTGCTTCTTATTGCAAAATAATGCCCTGAGAGGTGAAGCAATACAAAGGAGGTTATACACCGAGCATAGGTCATAAGCAGAAAGTGAAAAATGATAGGATGTTTTTGATACACTGTAATTTTATTGAAGTATGTTGTAAAAGAGTACAGGTGGAAGTAAAGAATAAAAATAAAGGTTTTGAGATTAGAATATGAAAAAGAAATCAATGAAAGACATCCTGAAAAGGTAATTCATAAGACTTTCTTCTTCTCCAATAAAAGAGAATGAAAAATATTGAAGAAAATACAGCAAAGACTAACTGAAACTAGGGAAGTGTTCCAATATCATACTCTGAGTGTGGGGAAAGTGGTTTTTAGATTCACAGCAATTTGGACAATATTGAAAGAAGATGCCCAGGATAGATGCCTGACTCTCCTTAGCAACATCAAAATAGGGCAGGAGGAAAGGGGAGGAAAGCTGCACTCTGCTGGCTGGTATACCAGATTTGGAGGCATTGGGATTAAGATGCAGATTATTCCAGGGAACTACCTCCTGTGAAGAACCTTTCCCAATGTTGAAAAAGATACATTATAAAGTCCATGCTGGAGTACTGCCAATGTTTCCTTTGACCTCCGGTAGGACAGACAGTATGAGAGGCATTGAGGTGAAATTTCTTAAGATTCTCTGTTTCGGCTGATGCCTCAGCAGCAAACAGGCTCAGTGGGCTGTGGAAATCAATGCATGGCTAAACCAAGTCAAAAGCCTGTGAGAAATGAGACATCTTTTTCTTTTCTTTTCTTTTTTTTTTTTTTTTTAATGCAAGAAAGGAATTTATTCAGGTAGCTGTCTTGGGAATGAACAGGGCACAACATCCTAAGCCCCATTTTATGGGCTACTAACAAGAGCTTTGAGATTATACAGGGAAGGAACTAGATTTGGGGGCTTGCATAGATGGCGATCAGACCATGGTCTAGTTGATCATTATCTCAGTATTATTTTTTTTCTTTCTATTCATTTTCTTTTTTTTTTTAAATTTTTTTTAATATTTTTTTTTTTTTAAGTTTTTGGCGGACACAACATCTTTGTATGTGGTGCTGAGGATCGAACCCGGGCCGCACGCATGCCAGGCGAGCGCGCTACCGCTTGAGCCACATCCCCAGCCCATTATCTCAGTATTATTAATCCTAAGGGAAAGATAGCATCTTTTATAGCTAGTCACCTTAAAAGGGGAGCAAGCCCAAATCCAAAGCTCAGTCCTGTTCCTCCATGAGACAGGAAACTGAGTTACCAATATAGTGGTGCTATCCTCAGTTATTTCAGAAAGAGAATAAAAACTAAATTCTCTAATTGTGGTTACACAAAACCCCAGCTTCTTGTCCACACCCTTTGGGCACTTAAGTAACTAGAGAGGGAAACAGTCAAATGTTCCAACTCATATTCCAAGGAAAAAATTCAGTGCTCAGAGTAAAATCCACACCAACTCGGGAAAGGAGAGGCTTCAGATAAAATGGACCTGTTCAAAGACAAGTGAAATGAAATCCCTGTAAATAGGAGTCCACAATAAGAACTAGCAATTATAAATAAATGGAACATGATATGCAGAATACAAATAGAGCAAATTTTGAAAGAAGATATATTTGACAAAATGGAAAAAAACATTTTAGTGGGAACTAATTTACACCCTTAAGGAAAATATAGGCCTTATGGAATAGAAGATACATTGATAATTAAGCAGTTGATTAAAATAAAGATGGTAGAGGTAAGGAAATGAATTAAAGTAAAAACAATATACTGAAATTTTAAAGTAAAATATTAACTTTTTAAAGACCAAAATTGATACTGGAAAATATTGCCAATGGAGTAGACATAGAATTAAGACAATAAGAAGATGAAGAACAAGTAGGAAATGAAAATAACCACAAATATGATAATATGATAAGGAGAACAAGCGTTATAGAGGAAAACACAGTACATGAAGAAAGGAAGCCAGCCCTGAAAGTGGAATAGAAATGTATTCTAAGAACTAAGAGAAGAAAACTTTTCAGAGTGAAGGCATAAGTGGCATTCTAACTTGAAGAGTTCACACTATGTCAGGAAACTTAACAGAGAACAACAACAACAACAAAACATTAAGTGTAGCCTGATGAAGCTATTGGATTTCAAATAAAATGAAAAATTGTTTAAACTTCAAAAGTTACATTACATAAGGAGGAAAATAAGTCAAGTTGACATCAGGATGCCAGAAAAAAAAGCAACCCTGAAAAGAAATCAGGAATTATATGACCAGTTATATTGCCACCAGTGTCTAAAAGCAACAAAAAGTTATTCTTAAATGTAAAAGGTCTTTGGAAATGTTTTGTCCATGTGCTGTTCCTGAAAACTCTACTTATTGATGTAACTCAGACAGCTGGGAGATTTTTAAGAACAGTAGAAGTAAAAGAGCTTGAGAATGGGCAAATCTGAGTATGAAAAGGCTGAATTGAGCATTAAATGTGATAAACATATAATTATACCTAAAGAACTGTGGTAATTATAGTTAAAATTGTTTGCAAATGTTATATCATTTAAAGAAAAAAGGTAATGTTAAAATAAAAAAGCAATAATAAAATCTCTGAGAAAAAAATTGTAGGTGATTAAAGGGAAAAAATCCCGGAGTATTCATTTTACCGTGGGAGAAGGAAAGAATGGATGACTGTCAATAGGTTTGGTTTTCAAAAATACAATTTGATCTCTTTGATAAATTTTTATATAAAAAGCCAATTGAAATGAAATATTATAATTTAAATAGCAGATTTATATGCCATCACGAGCTTCTCTTATGTTCCAGGTTCTATGTATATAACAGTAAATATAACAGACAAAATTCCTGTCTCAAAGTTTACATTATAAACTATGATCAAGAAAGTAAACATGGATTAAGTCTATGGCATGTACTAATATAATTCAGAATCTTAACAAGATGAAAGTGAAAAACATATTCTCTTGATAGGTTGTTGAAAGCTTGACAAAAACTGGGATTCCAATCTTGATTATAAAACGTCCACAACAATATCCTTAGTACAGTAGGACAAAAGGGAGATTTCCGTTTCTGACATATACTAAAATGTGTTGATTATGAATTGCTAGAAGCATTCTGATTAAAGCCAAAAACAAAACAAAGATAACTACTGTGGTACGAAGAACATTGGACCCCCAAAGATATCTCCATGTGAATGTCCAAAACTTGTGAATATGTGATGTGTCAGGCAAAGAAAAATTGAGTTTGGGAACGAGTTAAAATTATAATCTTTGGCTGGGCACAGTGGCACATGCCTGTAATCCAGGTGGCTCAGGAGATTGAGGAAGGAGGATTGTGTTCAAAGCCAGCCTCAGCAATGATGAGGCACTAAGCAACTCAGTGAGGCCCTGTCTCTAAATAAAATACACAATAAGGTTGGGGATGTGGCTCAGTGGTCAAGTGTCCCTGAGTTCAATCCCTGGTACAAAAATAATAATAATAATAATAATAATAATAATAATAATAAATTATAATCTTCTGACCTTAGACTAGGGAGTTGTCCTGGAGTATTCAAGTGGGCCCAATATTGTCACAAGAGTATTAAAATGGAAGAGGTGGGCAGGCAGAGGGGTGTCTACAGAAGAAGGACAGAAAGAGATGCAGTGTTGCTGGCTTTGAAGACAGCACCAGGGGCATTAAGTTGAAGAACAGGAATGGTGTCTAGAAACTGGTAAGGTCAAGAACATCTCTTCTCTGAAGCTTCCAGAAATGAATGAAGCTGGCTTCCTCACTTAGCTTGGTGAGACCTATTGTTTTTAGTTGTCAATAGGCCTGTATTTTAGTTATTTATATGTGGTACTGAGAATCAAACCCCGTGCCTCACACATGCCGGGCAAGTGCTCTGCCATGGAGCCACAACCCCAACCTGAGTCATAGTTTTGAACTTGTAACTTCTAGATCTATAATATTGTAAATTTGTATTGTTTAAGCTTCTAAGATTGTAATAGATTGTATGGCAGCCATAAAAACCCACCATCTCTGCTATATTAGAAAGGAAATAGTAATTATTACTCACAGATAAGATTATGTACTTGAAAACTAAAAAGAATCAACAAACTCTTTGAAAATACTGAATTAACTGAATAAGAGTATTCAGTTAAGAGGATCATTAATGATTAATGTAAAACCAAACACAAAATCTATCTTATATTTCAACAATAATGAACATAATGTAATAAAGTAGCCATTTACTGAGACATAATTTATAAAATGCATAGAGTCAAGCCATCAAGAAATGTGCAAGGTATGTTGAAGAAAATATGCAATACTGTGAAGCATAACATGAAAAAGTGAAGATATTTCCCTATTCTGATATTAACAGTCTTATTATAAGTTATCTTTTAATATTTGAGTTTAATAAAATCCCCCCAAATATACCCATTGTCTTAAAAATGGAAATGTATAAAAATTACTCTGAATTCATCTCTGTGAGAGTAAATTTGCAAGATTAACTTGAAAAAAACTACCATATAAAAGATTTTTTAAAAAGTATCAAGCTACGTTAATTTTAAAAGTGTGGGATTATTGTACAGCTAGAAAGAGCATAACTGACTAAAACTGATCGGTTCAGAAGTAGATTCCAATAAATGTGGGAAGGCTTTATATGATAAAATGTGATAGGAAATCCTAGTGATATCCAGGATAGACTGATTAACAAATAGTGTTAAAATAATTGGTCACTTGGGAAAGCAATGAAGATGAATTGATATTTTATGTTTTATATAACAACTAATTTCAGACAGCTCATATTTTGAAATGTAAAAATTAAAGTCATGAATATTAAAAATGGTGATGAACATTATTTTCTAAGGCATAAATAGTACCACAAAACTCATAAATAATGAAAGAAGAGATTGACCCTGTTAAACATTTCTTTATAGAGGAAAATATAGAAAGTCAAAATTTCAGAAACAGATTGTGAAACATTCTCAAGTAAGTACCAAATAATCCAATAGTAATTGGATTAAAATTACAGGCAGCCATTGAGGAAAAAATAATATAAATGCCCATAAACGTCTGAAGAGATGATTCAACTTATCCTTCAATAAAATAAGCACATGTAAAATCTACAACACACTCCCATTGTCCCATATCAGATTGGTAAGGAAGGAAAATAGAGGTAACATCCAAAGTTGGCAAGGATGTGGGGAAGTGGGAGCATTCAAGCAAAAGTGGGTAGGTATGAAAGTACAACGTACATGAAAGGCAGGATTTAGAAGGTGCATGTCCTAGAATCCCACTAATACAAATGTATGCTGTGGGGATAACTGGAAAAAGAATTCAAGTATGTAGGCATGGTTATTGAAGACTTGTGCCTAATAGTGAAATGTTGGAAACAATCTGTATATCTACAGAGAAGAAGAGTATGAAATTAAATGGTGGTGCATCTATACAAGGCATTGAGATGGAAATTAATTATGTTGATTTATATCTGTTTAATAGTTTCTTAAATTCCTTTAAAACTCATTTTAGACTTAAAAACATACAAATATCTATATATTGTTAACTGAGGAATAAGAACTGACATTGAAGGTCTAGAAAAATATTTATCAAAATCTTGATGGTGGAGGTTTTGTTGTTTTTCAGATTGTTGTTGTCTTTTGTATACTTCTATATAATTTTGGGTTATTTTCTGCAATTATCTTTGCAGACAAATAAACCTCAGGTTTAGTAAAGTTCATGAATATTTAAAAAGAAAAAAAGAAAATACCTCATTGCAAAGTGATGATTCTGTTAGAATCATTTTGTGAACAAAACATTTCATTTACTTGGAGATATCTTAACAGGAAAATGTTTAATTTTCTCCAAAAGATTTCCTCTTATGTAAAAATTCTAAAGTAGAAACAATTGCTTCAAGTTATGTATTGTACAAGGAATTATACTTTGGGCTGGTAAAACTATTACATGATTTAGAGTCATCTCCCTCCCCTGTAAATATTTCCATTGGTGCCATGGTAGAGAGATGACTCTCTCTGGTGGCCCTGATGTAACCACAAAGTGGACTAGTATTTAATGATGTAATACAAGGAGCCATAGTATTATTGAGGTGAAACAAAACTTATTTCCGTTGACTTCACTTTACAGCTATAGAAAGTCATGCTTGGAAGTTAAGTGACTTCAGCAGATTCAAACAGTGAGTCTATGAGAGCCTTGAGACTTGTCTTGCAGCTATGATTTGCAAGTTATTTTCTTTATGTGTCTCTGCTAGAGTGTCTATGGAGTTGTCTACGAGACGAGACTTCATGGCTGGGGAGGTGTCCATGCAGATGGGATGCAATCAGAGTCGCTCTGCCTTAGTCTGTTTGATGTATTAGGTTTCTAGCAACGTTTGAAAATCAATTTACTCCATCACACTTTTCCTCCTTAGCAATTTTCCCAATGAATATAAACTAACCACCCTGGTGATCTAGCCCAGGGCACTTTCAGACTGAGACTTATAATTTTTCCACAGTGTGAGCTGACTTATAACTTTTCCATAGTAAGAGTTCCTCAGAATCTAGTTTAGGTCTTTGGCTGGTTGGCCAGAGCCAGCTGATTAAATATCCCTTTTTCTTAATCTTTTCTGATTATTGGGGAAAGTCTACCTCTGGATACAATATTACTCAGAGACCTTTAGAAAGGATACCTTGTGGATGTACATGAGTTTCATATCTGAGTAAATTACTCTACCAAAGGTTGCTGAGAGGTGAATTAATACAGATGTCCAGAATTACTGTTCTGGCTCACATTTTTGTTGAGGTCATTGATGAAGTCACACATATCATGCTGTTCAATCTGTGAATAACTTTAAGCTGTAAGTGTCACAGAATAACTTGGTTGAGCAAGAAGCAGGAACTTTAAAGGATTTAAACAGTATGGACAATGGACATTAACTACTCACTGGCATATTTAGCAAAGAAGCCCAAATGCTTCTTAGTGAAGTCTGAATTACTGGAAGTGTTAAATCAGGGGATATTTATCATTTGTAGGGGAAGCAAGAGAGATTCTGGACCTCTGTTGTCTTCCCTAACTGGACAATTCTACTTCAGTATGCACAGTTCTCTTTAAGAAGCAGGATCAGTGAATTCTTTCTTAATATCAGATGTTCTCACATGTTGCTCAAAAAGGAATCAGTAGGAAGAGTGTCCCTCAGATACTGTAACCACAGACATTGAATTGATCAAAAGAAGACTTTAAAGGACTTTGTAAACTGTTCTTTCTTGGAGTAGACATATATGCAAGCCCTTTGATAATGAGACACAAAGCTGCTGATAGAGCTATGGAGCAAGGTTGGAAGGGAAGTAGGACAGGCCTTCTGAGAAGTCAGAGGAGAGTCAGAGAGCGGCATGTCGAGGGGATTGTGGCAGTCAGGGAGGGTCACCATCTCCACACTTCTCATGAAAGTCATCTCCAGCCCCTTGAAAATGCCCCTGAGAAAGGAAGCCACCATTTCCAGTGTGCATATCAGTGAGGATAGAGGTGGGGGAAGAATGATTTGTAGTCATTAAGCCTTGATTATATGCTAAGTGACATACTAGGTGCAACTGAAAGTCACCCCAACTTCATAGGCTACAATCCTGTCCCCCAAGGTGAAGGCATTTGTACCTGTGGGCATCAGGAGGTGATGAGGTCATGAGGGTGATGAATGGAATTGGTGCCCTTATAGAGGGGATTCCAGAGAGCTTGCTTCCATCTCTCCACCAGGTGAGGATACAACAAGGAGAGGGCAGGCTGCAACTTGGAAACGGGTCCTTCCCAGAATCCTAAAATGTCATCATCTTGATTTTGGATTTCTAGAGTTGAGAACAGTAAGAAAAAAGTTTCATTGTTCATAAGCCACCAGTCAATGCACTTTGTTTTAAAAATCCCAAATGGACAAAGATACAAGATAAGTTCTGTGGTTTAACTTCTGTCTTAGTCTGTTTGTGTGGCTAAAGAAATCCTTACATGGGGCTGGGGTTGTGGTTCAGTGGTAGAGTGCTAGCCTAGCATGCACGAAGCACTGGGTTCGATCCTCAGAACTATTTAAATGTAAAATAAAGATATTGTGTCCACCTAAAACTTAAGAATAAATATTTTTTTAAAAAAGAAATTCTTATAGACTGGATGATTTAAAGAATAAACATTTCTTTTTCATAGTTCTGGAGGCTGGGAAGCCTTAAGATCAATTCTGTGGCAGATTCAGTGTCTGGTAAGAACCCACATTCTGGTTCATAGGTGGCCATTTTCTTACTGTGTTCTCACATGGCAGAAGGAGTGGAAGTGCTCATAGGGAATCTCCTCTCTCAGGGCACTAATCCCCAAGCCCTCATGCCATCATCCTGGGAGCGAGGACTTCAAAATATGAATTTTGGGAGAACACAACATTCAGTTCACAATAACCTTCTGTATTTCTATTCTCATTCAAGGAAACATACAAGGAAATTGATAATCAGCACAGGGAAGTGAAATTCCCTTGGACCTACAGAATATAAGTGGCAGAGCTTGAACCCTGTTTTGTTTAAGTTTTGATCTGTAGTCAAAGATTATCTGGATTCAAATTTCCCATATTCAAATCAGTGTGAGACTCTACAGCATAGAGCACAGAGAAGGGCATGCATCAAGAACTCAGTACCCTTCTGCAGAATGTCAAAAGCTTGACAAGATCATTGAGTTCAAGTTCATCAGGAGTTACAAACTCAAATATCTACGTGGTCAGAGCAGGCAGCATTGAATAGAGAAGTTCACTTGAGTATGCTCAGTGAGAAGGGGTGGGGACTGGGCTGAACTGAAGAGGACGTACTTCATGATAAAAGCTGCTGTTGCTTAGCTCCAAACCAACAAAACAGAATATCTGCAGGCTGGATGTGTCTCTGGTGTCATCATTTGTCACCCTCTTGCTTTATTTCATTCATTTTACTTTTAGACACTTGCCATGTTTTTCTTCAATTTTATTCTCATAAGAATTTCAAGAGCTAGTATTATACTACCATTTTGCTAATAAAACAACTGGAGCCAGGGCAGATTAAATGACTTTCCTAAGATCTCATGCTAGGTTAATTGCCTGATGAAGTGATCACATACTCCCTCCCAACCTGTAATCAGCATGTTTTAAAAAGGACTATAAAAGGACCATCAATAAAGCACCTACTATGTATTAAGCAGCAAACAGCATTGGTTTATTCACTGGAATTTATGTTTTATAATCCTCCATTCATTTCTAGTATAGACAAGATCAGACAAGCACCTTTTGGAAGAAGCTTAAAAGAAGCAAATATGGGAATATGTACTCTTTGATTGACAGTTCTGGAAACTCCAAGGGTCCCAGAGACTACAGAGTCCTTCATGCATGGCTGCTCTTAAAGTTGGTCTTTAAGGTTATTGTTCAATGATAGATCTTGTCATTTTAGTTTTTGCTTTTAGCTGGAGTCAGAAAAAGATGACCTGTGGCCAAATATATCCCTTATCATGTTTTTGTAAATAAAGTTTTATTTGAATGTAGCCACACCTATTTGTGTATTTTCCATGGCTGCTTTCATGTTACAATACAACAAAGACAATGTTTAATCATTGTGACAGAAATATGTGGTCTGAAAAACCTAAAATATTTGCTTTCTGTAATATTTATTCTCTAATATTTACTATCTGCAAGACTTTACAGAAAAGGTTTGCCAACCCTTGGTTTATTGTATATTGCAGTTCACTTCAGTGCATTTTATTGAAATTTCTCACTTTCCCAAAACTCAGGGATGAATATTAACTCTGTCACTGTTTTTTTTTTTTTTTTTTAAACTTGGGAAAGTTGGCTATTTGTAGACATAAATATTCTGGCACAGTTTCTAGCCCTTATGTGAGCCCTTATATATGTATACCATGGTAATGGAATGATTTCTTGGGTTTCACACCCTTTTTAATAAGATTTGCCTGTGGCTGTGGGGGAGGAGTAGTGTCCTGCTTCCTCCCAACAAACCCCAATTCAGGGGAGAAAGGAGGAGAACTGTGTGGTCCAGGAGTCTGTTTTCTTTGCTATTACTACTGGTGGACTCCTTAGGGACTTGTGAGGTTTAGGGAACAGGTGCCCAGACAAGAATGGATCTTTGGTTTTATTGTATAGAAACCCTAAGGTCTGAAAATATTAGGTTAAAGCAGAAGTCTTTTTTTTCTCCATTGGTTCTTTTTAGTTATATATGATAGTAGAATCCATTTTGACATAATTATACAAGCATGGAATGTATCTTGTTCTAATTTAGACTCCAGTACCTTTCCTTCACCTTCCCTCTCTTCATTCTCTACTCCCTTTCCTCTGTTGATCTTTCTGACATTTACCCATAATTTTCTTTAACTAATTTATTGTGGATGTACACAAAAAACAGAAGTCTTAGCACTATTTCCATGGTTGCAAAAAGTCCAGCAGAAGTCTTCCTTTTCAATAGTGAAAACCAGAGTCGATTGTTTCTATTTTCTTCTGTGTTGCAGGATGGTTTTATTGAAATAAGATGCCCTTTCATGGACTCATGCTGATACTGAAGGTTGGCATCTTTACAGGTTTGATCTCTGATTTTCCATTTATACTTCCACCTCCCTATTTTTTCATTTCACTGATTTTTCTTTTGATGTTTGCATTTATTCTGTATGGTCACTTCTAGTACTTAGTGGAAAGAAATGGGGCATGAATGCATACAAATATTCAGATAAATAAATAAGCCTAATGGAAAATGCACACTTCCACAAAATAAGATCAAGCAGGCTACAAATATGTCAGATTTTTGTGCTTTGGGATGAAATTTCTTTGCCTGTGACTGGTGATGCTGGTTATTTCTTGTGAATCAAAAATTTGGATCACTGCTGACATCCTAGGACTGACTTCCTAAGGTCCTTGGGAGAACACAAGGGGTCCTTAGCCATGAAAAGCTGAGCACCACTGGATTAAATCAAGTCTCCCCAACTCTTACCCTGGCCTCATGGTGGATTGTGTTTCCCTTGGCACAGTCCATAGCAGTTACTTTGCAAATGCGTGCAGGTGAATAATACCTGGTCTTTGGAGGAGTAACCAAGGCTCATGGAGAGTTGGAGAGCTGAAAGGTGCTAGTTAATATTTTGGGCAGAAGGGTGCAGATCTAAAAATTATAATAGAACTGGCCTTGAGAAGCAGGTGTGAAGTTGACAAAGACCCAGTGCTCATTGGTCCTCACTGCTCACTGCCCTGCCTTCATCTCTGGGTTTCTTGCATATCTCACAGCCACGAATAACTCCTTGTACCTTTGGCTTGTCCCTCCCTATGGAAGCTTATCTGTCTCTTGGAATTTTGCTGTTTACCTGGACCAATCTGATAAGCAGATTTGTATAACATATAATGAAATGGGTCTAACGTGATTTAAGCCAGGTCCCCTTTTATGGATATACTTAGAGGTAACCGTTGGGACTTTTACTCATTCTGTCAACCAAAATAACCTCCAGTGGAATGAAAGAGTGCCAAACCAACCATCACAAGTTCTGGGCTATGTACTAGCACAGTCATTGATTATGTGACTTTGAGTAAGTCATTGAGACTTCTCAGATATCAAGTTGCTAATCTATAATATGGGGTTAGAAATCCTAAATGGACGGAATTGCTATGAGTAACAGATGATTATGCATGTGGATGTTTCCTAAAAACCCTAAAAGTCTGCATAAATATGAGATACCATATTATTACAAATAATTACATTTTTTATTTCATACCATTGTGACAGTTGATACAGGCCATTGTGAAAAAGTGACAGATAATGAAGTGATATTTCAAGTGCATCTCTGAAGGGCAACCTATGATTCGGTGTTTTGGCAGACTCTAAGCCATTCTACCACAAATGGCCCAGAGATGGTTTTCTGCAGGATTTTCAACCAAGTGTGGAATAGATTATTGTATGAGCCATTTTACCAAAGTAGGAAGTGAAGATAATACTAACGATCATCCTCTCTGTGACATTTTTTTCTAGGCATTATCTTCAGATTATTTAATCTTTACCACAATCCCCGAAAGAGGAAATGCAAAATAACCATGAGAGGGAACTGAGATTTGTATGTGCTAACTAGCATCATCTCTCCAGTGCTCTTTCCAGTGTATTAGGATCTTCTATTTTCACCTGGAGCCTGGTCCTTCCTCGTATTGTCTCCCCTGGCCCATCTTAGGCTTGTTTACCACACAAGCATTCCATTTATGAAGGATGCAAAGGTCGGAGTAATCACTGGAATTTAAATGATAGGACCAAGTGTAATATTGGAGGAACAAAATAATGGGCCCAAAGTATAAGATGTAGCATAATAAGATAAATGCAAAGTCTTTTATTTAGTTTAAAAAAATCAGTTACCATCTTATAAGATTGAAAAAAACTTGTTTATGTGTATATGTGTCAGGAACATTTTAGATAACTTTTTAGTTATCTGAATAAGCCACAATTGTGTTATAGTTGCTAAGAAAAAAACACTAAAAGGTTGTATTATAGGCATATACTGCTTAGATTAAAGGGGATGATACTGAGCCATTGTCTGTATTGAGCAAGTTCATGCTAGCTGTATTGTATTCAGGTCTAAACCACTGTTGAATACTAGTGATAGGCTAAAGATCAGACAATGTTTGTCCAGACTGGAGAAGGGAGCAGAAGTCATATGAATGAGGAGCACATACAGGGTTATATTGGAGCAGAAGCAGAAAGAAGGATGTACTTGATATTTAAGGCATATGGATGCATGTCAAATGGAAGAGAGATTAGGCTCATTGTTGAGATGCCAGGACAAAGGCTAAGAAAGAAAATGTTTGGGATGCAGAATTTGGCTCATATAAGAAGGAACTTACTTTTGCTATTTTTTAAAACAATGAAGCTTACTTTTTCTGAAATGAAATAATATTTGATTTTTAGAAAATTTTTATAACATACAAAAAACAGAACTATAAGGAAGCATTCAAAACTCAGTCATGAACCCCACATCCCGAGATCACCATTTACACAGAAAGTAGAAGTGACTTGGTGAGATGCAGAATTGTACAAAGCTGACTGAGTTTTCCTCTGGGATTATGGCAGTTTAAGCAGATAGAATAGGAAACATCTGAGGACCTGTTTAAAACCTATGCTTTATAGAACAAATTCAGGATTCTGTATGCTTCCCAGAAACTCACTGACTTCATTTCACAGGAACCTGCCATAGGTTGTCCTGAGGTTGAGCCTTCTAGACCCTCAGACATGACCACTATGGGGGGAGAGAGCAAGGTTATTTTGTGTCTTTCAAATCATGTGTGGTGGCAGCTGCCATCCCTGTCAAACTGATTATGTCACATAGTGCCCAAGTTTAGAATCACACAACATCTTAGCCTTAATGAAAACTGCTCCCCTCCCTCTCAGCATTAAAAGATGGGCAATTCCATGATGTCCTACCCTGACTAGGGAGCACGACATGACAGGGAGTGGGAACTGAAGTCACGGCAGGCAAATAGTATGGCTCTCAGGAGGAATTGGGAAGGCACTGGGCAAAGCTATGCCCAATGGACCACTTAAGGCCTGGAAGGTTAATATCAGAGTTAGCATCTGAGTAAGGGCCAAGGTCAACAACTATCAGGAGCTAAAGATGTAACAAAAAATACTTGAGGAGGAATCAGATGAGTTAGATTCCTGCAGGATATGTTTTACAAACATGAAACTGGTCCCCTTCTCTCCCAATGATTTCCTCTCTCCCAGTAATGAAACTTTCTGTCAGAATCCCCAATTCTAGTATTATTCTGTAAAGAGTAGATATGAAGTAGGGAAAGGTGATTTAAAATAAGGACTGAAGAAAAGAGTCCTTGTAAATGGAATTGGTTTCATATGGCATCCTGAGAACACAGAAAGCATGTTCTCACCCTACTGGCTTGCACACGGAGCAGGAATCTGGCCTTTGATCAACTGAAGCTACTGTGGATGCTGTGAGGTGATGGCTACTAAATAGTCATCCCTTCCCCACCCTCCGATGCACCAGTGTCACATGGGAACAGCAATACAATCATGCTCTTGTTAGGTCACAATTTTTCAAGTGGTCCTTAAGCTAATTCAAACTCAAAGAAAAAAGGGAAAAAAATGAGAGAAGGGGAAGATTCGGATCTTTCAGCCTGTATTTGATTTTTTTTTTTCCTTTTAAGAATTAAGTAGAAATGCTGACTCTGAAACTCTTTTTAGGATTATTACGCAGCATGGTCACAGCTTAGCTGCTATTGTTTACTTATAAGCAACTTGGGGTCAGAAGTCCTAAAAAGTGCCTCTCATCTTACCTTGGACTTCCCAGCTGCTAGCAGGATCAGGATCAATAACTGGATGCCTTCTCAGAGGGGAAGATGATGTTTGCCCTGGCTTTCTACTTCACAAGGACCCAAGGCTCTTTTGGCTCTTTATAAAGGGTAGGAAATCACCCTATGATCTGTGAATGATGGCTGTGATTCGCTCAGAATAGAGAATCCGAGACTCTTAGAATCACAGGTTCAGAATGGCTTGAAGTTTCAGAATTATGAAGTCCTGGAGTCTCAGTTTGGGAAGGGGCATTAGAGGTCATCCATAATCCAGCCCCAAACCCCTGGCACAAAAAGGTTTACAGTAGAAGAGAGGGACAAGGAGTCTAGCCAAATTGCAGTAGCTCCACCAAGAGGGATTTAATCCATTTCATTTAAATTTAATTTATGACTGCTTTGGATGGGTAATGTTGTTGGTAATGAAAACTTAAAATATGACTTAGTCTTTGATTCCAAATCATATCATATTTCTTTATCCTGGGTTTATTTTTTGTTGTTGTTCAGCTTTGTTTCAATGGCTAAATCAAAACAAAGTCAATCCTTTTTTCCCCCCTTAACATCAGCTGAGGCTTCAAAACACTTACTATAGATTTTAATAACAAAAAGAAACCTTCAGTAAGGTAGAATACTTAGCAAGGGTATTGGAAGCGACGTGCCATTATAAAGGAGCACGTCTGGTTTGGCTGAAATCCTGCCTTTGTCTCCAGAGCTGTTTTGCTGTAAATTTAGAACAGAAATACCCTTTCTGGAATAAAAATGTAGCTTTGTTGGCTACAAGTGCATGTTTGCTGCTTCACAATTTTAGAATTAGACGATGGACTTATTTAGTAGACATCGGAGGGTAAAAAGCAAGAGCCCATAATTTAAAACATTCCACTCTACCACAGTCCAAGAAAAACACGGACCGGTGAACAAAACCAGCAGTATTGTAATAAGAAAACAACTAGGTGCATTTTTTCCAAAACCTAAAAACCAGGAATCTAAATGTATGAGTTACTGGCTAAAAATTCCATTTTCATGTCTCAGTTTTGAGTTGGAAAAACAACCTAGACCTGATAAACATCGTTTTAAAAAATGCACAAGTTCTCCTGCAGCTGGAGGTGTGGACAGCAGACCCGCATCCATCTTTATATACTCAAGGGCACTTTCTGTTGCCTGGAGGGACCCTGTGCTAAAAGGATTTTACTTTGCAAAGATTCATAGACTTCCCAGTCAGGCCTGTGGTGATTTCTGCGGTTCCCTCTCCACAAGTTATTTGGCAATACCATTAAGGTATTTTATTTTTCCCTTAAACACTTTGAATATCTGTTCGAGGTTGCTGGAGCTTTCCAGGCAAATGATGTGGTGACGCAGTAATGCAGGTGGGCTCACCCAGGCCTAAAGGCAGGAGGGAGGGCTTGGCCTTTCTTCAGGAGCAGAGCTGAGGTGGACACACAGGCCTCTCTGTTGTCAGGCTGGGGATGCCCCTCAGCTGTAGAGTTCTTGCCTGGCATGTGCAACCCTGGGTTCAATCCCTAGAACCAAAGAGGGTAAAGGCAATTATAGACCAGCTTGGAAACAACCAAAACAAACACAAAACTCTATTGGTAAGAAGCAATCTGCCCGAGAGTTAAAACTGTGATTACAAAAGCAGTCTTGGAGTTTTAAACAAGTCTACACTTAATGAAGACCTTGGAGTTCTCGTTTCATTACAGCATAAGATCTGATAAGCTGAGATGTTTGGGAAGATAAACTTTTATAAGGAAGGAAGAAGGAGGAAAGAACTTTCTGAAATGATGTTGCCATAAGTAAAACTTTTCTTCATTGGTTTATTCACATAGTCAGTCACCCACCTGTAGGTCCAGGCCTCAGGAAGCCATATGCAGGTAGTAGGTGTGACTCCCCAGGGAGCATGTCTAGTGTCTGAGTCTATGAATGCACATGGGAGGATTTGCATAGTGAACTTGAGCCCATCCATCAATGTCAAAATCAGAATATCATGGCAATCATGATTTATATTACACCCATCCAGGGAGAATCCTCTGCTTAACAAGAGTTTTGATATAAAAAAGAAGGAAGAGATTTAAATGTATGGGGATGATGGAAGTGAGGGGACCCATTTAAGGACTCATTGTTGCGCTCTATTTAGATGTAGGACATCTCTTCTAATTCCTGCTTCACTGCTCAGGGAGTGAGTCAGGGTTATTTTTCTTTCCCCTAAATGTTTTTCTCTATTGTGCTTTCATTGAAAGTGAAAATGAACAGCCAGATCACTTGCCATTTAAGCACAAGAGGGTTTATTGCCTTCAACCAGTTGTGACTGTGAGAATGCTGGACATGTCAGCAGTGGCTAAGTTCCCAGGTGCCTCGCTGGCTTTGTGGGCCCCCAGAGCATTCCTTTTCTGTCTCCACTGCCTACATGTCTGGAATCTGGCCCTTTGGAGTGTAGCCAGCAAAGAACCACAGACTGAGGCACTGCTTCTCTGATGCCTGTTCCTGCCTCTGCTTCCTCACACTGAGTGTTGCATGCAGAATGACGCTTGCTCCTTTGCTATCCTCTGGCTGGTTCAGGGAAAGGATCTATACTCATTCCCTTGACCATCTGTACAGAGAAAAGAGAAAGAAGACCACCAGCTTGAGATTTGGGCAACTGATAGGGTCTTAGGCTACAAGTTTCTAGTGTCCTAAGCAGGATATTAGGGAGATAAAGGGATGTGGAAGTTACATGCTCCATTAGGACCTCATCCTTTTCTCCTTTGTCTGAAGACTGACCTCAGACATTTCTCTGGTTAAGGACCAACCTACCAGGACATGATGTAGGGGACATGCCTTCCTGGATATTCAGAAGGGTTCTTGTCAAATATTTGAATATGTTTGTGTGCAGTAAGAACTTGAAACCGACCTGCCAGACCACTACATAGAATACCTTAATTTTCCCACCTGAAAAAAGTGCTCTTGGTTGCTGTGCAAGGACTTAGCTCTTTGAAAGATCACAGATGCTAGTAGGTCCTACTTGATGCCTATTTTTTCAGATAGCAATAGAACAACAGGCTCCACTGTGTTTATACCAGAGATATAAACAAAGCAGAACCTTCACCTGAGGCAAGTCACTTCTTTCTGTGTCTGACCAAGAGCTATGTAAGTTCTTATATTTAGTATTATTTATCTGCAAAGTTTACTTATCTGGATGCCTTAATATATTGACATTATTTCTGCACCCCACTGCTTTCCTCTTCTATAAAGAGTCAAAGTGTAGGGCTGCTTCAATAAAAGCGTTTTACAGCTGTGATCCTGTTGACTCTTCTAACTTATGAAGCAAGAATATTAATTATCCCCACATAACAGATGAGAGAACTGAGTCTCAAAGCAAAAAAGTGACTTGGCCTAGTGTACACAGATATTAAGTAACTAAACTTAGGTCTGATATTAAAATAGGAATACATGTTCCACCACCTCACCACAAAGTCATTGAAAGGGTGGCAAATGGATTTTTCACTGTTAAATTATGCTAAGATGATTATTGTCTTAATATACCATCTTTTAGACCAGAAGCTTCTTGAGGGTGAGGATCAGGCTTGGTTTATCCCTATATTCTCAGTGCCCAATGCAGGTCCTAATACAAATATGCATATAAATACATATTGAATGGACAACAAATATTCTGTCCAACAGATCAATAAATTAATTATAGTTTTATAATGTTAATAATTATGCATGCTCATATTTTTATAGAACTTTAAGTTTTCAAAGACTTTTTCTTAGTGAAGTTTGCCTTAGGAGGACAAGGTGAAATTTAAGGACCTGGATCCTGGGAATACACACCAGTTCCCTAACCCTGGAATGAGACAATTAATCGTGAAGGAGACAAGCCTCACAAAGTTGCCTCTGCAGATTTCTTTCTGGACCATATGTTCCAGGTTCTCTGGAACAGACCTGGTTGCTTTATCTATCTATTCCATTGTCCCCATAAGAATATTCTTACTTGTCAACCATGTGTCCTGATTTTTCATTTAGAAAATATGGTCACCATATGCATGTTATAAAACCTGAGTCCCTGGACTAACTTCACCCTTCAGTGGCAGGTATTGCCAAATCTCATATCCTGTTAAATTTGCTACATGTGCTGCAAGCAAGTGCTGATTCTGGCCCTTTGCATTGATCATGAACACATACATCAATGAGTCTATTTAAATCAGTAAGCTTTCCCTTGGAAGGTTATTTCAATTACTTATTAGAGAAGTACAT
Organism: Urocitellus parryii; assembly: GCF_045843805.1. Taxonomy (NCBI): domain Eukaryota; kingdom Metazoa; phylum Chordata; class Mammalia; order Rodentia; family Sciuridae; genus Urocitellus; species Urocitellus parryii. The sequence goes on from NC_135534.1 coordinate 48,107,195, forward strand.
TTTTCAAAGTACATTTGAATTATTTCTCTAATGTGTCAATTTATTCTTTTTATTCAATCTGAGCATTTTCTGATTTTCCTAAAACAAAAGATTTGTGGTGACTCTTATAAGATTCAATGAAATTAATAAAATACAGTGTGACATTTTGTTGGGTTTGTTTATATACACATTTTCCAAACAGGGGACCACATCAAATGGATATACTGATGAATATGATTATCTGATTCCATGAGTGTGCTAGGTATATTTTAGAAGCAGAGTCTAGTATCAGAACAAACATTTTTTCTTGTTTAGGCTTTGACATTCTGTGACTCTGAGAGGACTCCTACTCTCTGGGCCTTCATTTTCTCCTTTGTACTTCGAGTGATTTCATCCAAGTTGATGAGTCTTTTTCTTTTCCCTGTGGACCCTCTGAGTCCCTTGGAAGTTTAAGGATCTGCCCTAGCAAATCCCTCCCTGCTCTCACTTGAACAGCTTGGCATGTGTCTGTAATTTGGACATACTGGACCTTGATGTAAAATATTACTTAGGAAAAAAAGTTATATAGTTAAGGTAGTTTAGTTGTTTTTATGGATGTTTGGGTCTACATTTCCACCTCACATTTTTATTAAAATTTTCCTGTAAAGTATCTGGGGTTTAGATAAATCCTAAGCTGGTAGACAAGGGATAAATTAATTGGATGAGAATCTCTTAGTATAATCAGCTAGAGTAAAGGAGGCAGGGGTTAAAAATAATGTCAAACTGGGATAGAGTATGAAGGTGATCACTAAAGAACTTCTAGAACTTTGAGGGCAGAATTAATGTGATCCAGGAAAAGTTTAAACCTGGAAGGCATCTTCACTTCTAATCATCAGGAGGGGACAGATGTTGAGTCATTAGTTGTAACACTAAGATTGACTTTAAAATTCATCAACTCTAGAGATATGTATTGAGAACTGGTCCTCCAGAACAAGAGTCAAACTTTGATACAGTTATTTGTATGCAGGGATTAAATTGGACCTGACTGGGAAAATTTCTGAAAATTAGAACATCTGAGAGCACTCCAGCACTGAGATGATTAGTTCTTGACTTGTTGAGTTGCTTGTACTGTGTCTTCAACCAAGCCCATCCCCCTGAGGAAATTCTGACTAACAGAATGTTTGCTAGGCTCAGGCTTGTATCTAGAGAAACCTAGAATATACCTTGTTGCATTCAGCCTGTTAGTCAGTGAACTTGGTCATATGTGGCCCCAGGTACCCTTTGAAGTGCTGATTCTTTTTACATGGATCTATTCCAATTGGGTTTCTTATCTTTATAGTAGTCCCCCTGAATAGATTTTCTTTGGTAGAAACTGTAGCCTGATTGAAATTCAAGTTTGCTATACTCTTTTGGACCTCTATAAAGACCTGTGGCTTTCCCTTTAGCACAGGGTCAGTCCTTTCTTTTTCCATTCCATCAGTCTGCATTGCTGAGATGTCACCATGCCTAGGAATAAGTCCGTCCAAGTGTGATGTCCAAGATGTGAAAATCTTAGGCTGAAATGCTCAGAAAGCAGCTAGGATTGGGCAGAAATTTAAGTCTAGAGAAGGGCCCTTCTTATGGCAGGATCTGCCATGTGGAGGGTCACTGGGAATATAGCTCAGTTTCAGCCCTGGCAAGTCATCCAGGACACTCAGGCAAGTGGTTCCAGCAGCCTTCGAAGCTGCCCTGCCTTCTGGAGGCCTCTGTGGCTGCTGTAGGTGAGAATGAATTTAACTTTCCCTCATTTATTTTCTTTTTAGTCCTTGGCACCACATGCTGTGAATCCAGGGTACTGTCTCTTTATTAGTGAACCTCTAGTCTTGCCCCTGTTGTGGCTCCTTTCCAGGAACTTTTGACCTTTCTCCAAGACTAGAGGCATTTCCAGGAACCAGAGGGTATTTCAGAGGATAATCAGCTTCAAAAAGTTCTCTGTGTCCCCTGGAGAGAGGTTGGCTCAAATTCTATCACCTTGGGGCTAGCTACACCTCACCTTGCTCTTTCTCCTCTAAGACCCTGCCCTCTTGAAGTAGCAGAGCCCATGACAAGTTAGTTGATTTCCCTAGAATGTGCTGTGACAAATCTGTCTCCCTTAGGAGAAGTGGTGTGACCGCTTCATTATGTGCTCCGACCTTCAGAAGCACACACCACCCTGGTCCCAGCTCCCACACGACCTTCTTTGTGTCCCTCTCATCCCCATAGTTCTGACAAGAACTGAGTTGGAGGATGCCCGAACCTACCATGTCATCTCTGCCTACAAGTTTGTTTTGCTTTCTAATGGGAGACCCTTCAGGATAAGATCCTTTTCCCTATTCCTATTTCACCCAGCACAGCCTGACTGAGCTTAATATTCAACACACACGATTGATTAAGTGTGGGATAACCTATGTGTATGCTTGTCCAGTTCAGAGAGCACATTTATCCCATTATTTTATGTGGCTTTTCACCACAGCCTTGGGAATCAGGAAAGGTTGTCTGGATGGGTGACCTCAGCTGGGATGCTGAAAGGCTGGATCTTTCTTTGTGTAAGCTAGGGCCATTGCCTCTGCATGTGACCTCTCTACATTTTCCACCAAGTATACCTTCCAGCAGTTAGAAAGACATCTGTAGGCTCCTGAAGGTACAAAAGTAGTCAGGTGTTCTTTAGCTTAAGGCCGGACTTGGCCCAGTATAATGCTCCATTCTGTTGATTAAAGTGAGTCACAGACCAATGAAGATACAATGTGGGAGGAGACTGCACCAGGACATGAATGTTGGGATTGTGGGATTCATCTTATCTCTGAACACGACTTTGAAATGTGATAACGTTTTGAAGTTCAAGGTTCATAATTCTTTGTTACGCTCATAATTTCCTGGCTGATGAGAGGAGCAGCCAGGTGGTTAAACCAGCAACAGAAAGCTCTCTCTCCTGAGTAACCCCAGTTAGAAGAGGAACTGATAGTTCTCAGAATGATTTTCTCAAATCAAGGTGATGCTCTGGAGTCCTTCAGATGAAGATAAAGTTGTCCTTGGGCATGTTCCTAGGTTAGCCTTACCAAATATGTAGGCTGTGTTCCCCTCTAGGCAGCATATGTAAATGCATAGCTAGAGATGAATTAATGGCAAACTAGGATCTTTCCAGGCCTGTTCTCCAGTCAGCCCCCAAACAATACACACTCAAGGTATATGGTGTGTACAAAGGGCAAGAGCAGTTCATAATGGGTTTGGTTCCTTATATTACCACTTAACAGATATGGGAACTACAGTCTCTGCCTCAGAGTACAGATTTAATAAACATTAGTTTTTCTTTTGCTCATGGATTTTTATGAGTTAACATAAAAACAATAAACATTTAAAGAGACTGCATAATGAATCAGGTAATGTTTTTACTTGATGGCTGGAGCATGTAGGGGGTGAAAGAGGGGGAGGAATAGAGAGTTGCTCATCTACCTGTTTGTAGCTTTTGGAAGCCAGATAGATGATGAAGTCATTCGTGTGTTAAGGAAAATAGGAGGAGACAGTTTTCGCCATCCTGTAGGATTTGCTGGTCATTATAGCACCTTCCCGAAGCACTGGGGCTCTCCTCTAGAACTCATATGATAGTGTGCAAGTGGATGTCAGCTTTCACTGGAAAGGGTGACATTATACAGGAGCAAAAGTAAACCTCTGGCTTTGGAAGTCACTGAGACTTTAGGCTGTTACTTTGTATGTACCCAGTGAAATCTGATTGACACAGATGTTGGTACCAGGAGTGGGGTGTTGCCCTAAGAGACCAAAACAAAAACAGTCAAATTATGTGGCACTAGCTTCAGAGTCAAGTAGTGGGTAGTAAGGAAACTTATTGAAGGTGGTAACTCAGTGATGAAATATTTGGTAAAACTATTTGCTGAGATGATTTAGATGGCAGATGATTTACCTAAGGAAGCTATGACTTTAGGTGAAGATATTGGCCAATGGAATAAGACCTGGAGCTTCACTGTTCTTAGCATAATGGGACAATGTATAAAAAGAGCTGAGTTCAAATGTAAATGGCCAACTTTCAAGCAGTAATGAAAGAGAAAAGAGAGAACCCAGGACATTTAGGGCTTGTAGAATGTAACTGATTCTCAAATATAACCTATAAAATTTCAACTAAGAAATGTGTTGATCAACAAAAGCTAATTGTATAGTATGGCATCAAGGCAAAGTTCAAATCAAGGATGTAACTTCCATATTCTTTGTTAAAATCTCCAATTTATTAAGCTGACCCTTAGTAAATTGTTTAAATCAGATAAAACAGTCCATGGAAAGGAAACTAAGTGTTTTGTTTCTTTTTTTATTGATTTTAAAAAAATGACAGCGGAATGCATTAAAATTCTTATTACACATATACAGCACAATTTTTCTTATCTCTGGTTGTATATAAAATAAATTGATACCAATTCGTGTCTTTATACTGTAGTTTGGATAATGATGTCTGTCATATTCCACCATCCTTGCTAATCCCCTGCCCCCTCCCTTTCCCTCCCATACCTCTGCCCTATCTAGAATTCATCTATTCCTCCCATGCACCCCCTCCCTACTCCACTATGAGTCAGCTTCCTCATATCAGAGAAAACATTCGGCATTTGTTTTTTTTTGGTATTGGCTAACTTTACTTAACATTATCTTCTCCAGTGCCATCCATATACCTGCAAATGCCATAATTTTATTCTCTTTTATTGCTGAGTAAAATTCCATTGTGTATATATGCCACATTTTTTTTAGCCATTCTTCCATTGCAGGGCATCTAGGTTGACTCCACAGTTTAGCTATTGTGAATTGTGCTGCTATAAACATTGATGTGGCTGTGTCCCTGTAGTATGCTGTTTTTAAGTCTTTGGGGTATAGACAGAGAGAGAGAGATAGCTGGGTCAAATGGTGGTTCCATTCCCAGATTTCCAAGGAATCTCCATACTGCTTTTCATATTGTCTGCGCCAATTTGCAGTCCCATCAGCAGTGTATGAGTGTACCTTTTTCCCCACATCCTTGCCAACACTAATTGTTGTTTGTCTTCATAATAGCTGCTATTCTGACTGGAGTGAGATGATATCTTAGAATAGTTTTGACTTGCATTTCTCTGACTGCTAGAGATAATGAACATTTTTTTATATGTATTTGATGGAAAAATAAGAGACCCAGAAGAGCTAAAGCAATCCTTAGCAGGAAGAGTGAAGCAGGTGGCATCACTATAACAGACCTTAAACTATACTTCAGAGCAATAATAACAAAAACAGCATGGTATTGGCACCAAAACAGACTGATAAACCAGTGGTACAGAATAGAGGACAAAGAGATTAACCCACAAAATTACAATTACTTTATATTACATAAAGGTGCCAAAAAGATGCATTGGAGAAAAGATAGCCTCTCCAACAAGTGGTGCTGGGAAAACTGAAAATCCATATGCAACAAAATGAAATTAAACCCCTATCTCTCACCATGCACAAAACTCAACTCAAAGTGGGTCAAGGACCTAAGAATTAAACCAGAGACTCTGCATCTAATAGAAGAAAAAGTAGGCCCTAATCTTCATCATGTGGGATTAGGTCCCAACTTCCTTAATAAGACTCCTATAGCGCAAACATTAAAACCAAGAATCAATAAATGGGATGGAATCAAACTAAAAAGTTTCTTCTCAGCAAAAGAAACAATCTGTGAAGTGAATAGAGAGCCTACATCCTGGGAGCAAATTTTTATCCCTCACACATCAGATAGAGCACTAATCTCTAGGGTATATAAAGAACTCAAAAAGCTAAGCACAGAAAAAACAAATAACCCAATCAACAAATGGGCCAAGGACCTGAACAGACCAGAAGTGTTTTCTTTCTTAAACTATGATAACTAAAGAATGGACAATTAACTCCAGAAAAGAGATATGTCTTAAAAGGATTCTGGGTGTGGCTATTGGCCCTTTCAGGTTGGTTGGTGAAAAAGCCAGTAAGATGTTTGAGACAGCTTTATTTTTAAAAGGGCCACCAGTATGAATATGTGCATATGTGTCACCAAAAATAATCTTAGGGTCACCAAATCTCTTCCACTCAGCTTCCAGGGAGAGAATTTTCTCTAGTGTTCTCCATAGATGTGATTAAAGAAGATAATGGGAAAGGCCTTATCAAAGTGTAGAGCCTTGAGCTGTGCATGGCTGCTGGCCACATAGGCAGCCAACCTGGAATCTACTCAAGGAATATTCCCTATCCCAGCATATGGTTTATAAGATTTGCCCAGACAGAATTCAGAACTGCTGTAGATCAGTGATGACCTGGTGCCTGCTGCCTTTCCATTCTTCTCCTGTACAAATGGGAGTGCTCCTTGGGGCTAGATTGACCCAGAGCCACCAGTGGATGTTGAGTTTTGGAAGAAGAGATAACTATGTTTTGTTTCATTTATGATTGTTATTCTTAGGTCTTCGGATCAAAAGGAGCCACATTTTGACCCCATGTGGTATAAAGACTATCATAATAACCTTTGACTTAATGTCATATCCTATTAGACTTTTGGCCTTCTCCCTTGGAGAATAGCTACATTTGGTGTGCAGAGGGGTGGAAAAAAATATTTACAAGCAAGATACATACTGTGAATATTGTATCATTGTTTCCAACTTTTGTTTCCTACTTTCCAAGAAGCTTACATATCCTTGCCTCTTGCCATGTAATTTGCAGAGCAAGGAATATAATTCCTTCCCCCATTTTTGGTTTAATCATATATTTTTTTTGATCAACAAAATGTGAGTGAAATTCTCAGGCACCATTCTAAACAGAAACTTTAAGATCTATTGAGTATTTCCACTAATTCTCTTGATCATTTTCTTTCATCATGATACCAAAATAGAGGAAGCTTTTCCAGTTTGGTTTCCAGGATGAGGAGGCCATGTACAATAGCCACTCTACAGTGAACAGGTAATGTGGGCAAGAAATAAATTTTTGTTGTTAAATCCCCTGAAATTCTGTTTTGTTTTGTTTTGTTTTTTTATGTTTTAGGCTTGCTGTTATCACATAGCTGACTATATACCTGGGTATTAGACTAGTAGTCCCTGGGACCCAAAGTGGTCCTGTCTCAGGCCCCTGGGTTATATTAGAAGAGTTCACTAAATAGTTTCTGCCTGATTTTCTTATTAATCAGAATTTACCTTCTGCCCTTCAGAAAGTCAAGGCCTTGAGAGGTATTCTTCTTTGTAGGGAATAGTCATAATTTGATAATATCCAATATATTATAGTAAATAAATATATAAAGTATAATAGGGATATACTTTCTTGCCATATTTTGGTGTGATAATCTAAGGGAATCATATAAAAACTATATTTTACATGTGTGTGTATGTATATCTATCTATCTCTATTGATTGATTAAACAATCATATATTGCATATTAATTAGAGCAGGCTTGAGAAATACAGAGAAGCATACTATAAAGAAGAAAAAAATGAACCCATTGTCCAAAACTATTATATCTTATGTTGTTAATATTTAAATAATTCCAATTTGGAAAAATGAGAAAAACAGCACAAATTATTCTACCTTGCCTTCTTTCAATTTCCCTAAATGTCTACAATTTATGATATATACTTTATCATTCTAATTATTTTTTCTGAACAGGTTAAGAATACGTTAGAGACATAATGCTTTTTTATTCCTGAATATTTAAAAGTGTATTACCTTTGCAAAAGTATAAGGTCTTAAACAATAGAAGTTCATAAAAATCAGAAAATTAACATTTGTACGATACCATCATCTAATCTACACACCTTAATCAAACAAATTGTCCCAATAATGTCTTCAGTGGCAAAAGAAAAAAAAATTCCACTTGATGAACTAACCCACTGTCATATCTCCTTAGTCTCTTTTCAACAGTGACAGCTAGTACCTCAATCTTTTTTTCTTTCATGGTCTTGATATTCTTGAAGAATATTGGTCAACTTTCATACACTAGCACTCAAATATGGGTGTTACTTTGGTTTTCAAGATTGGATTCAAATTAGTACTTTTGGCAATAACATTGCAGAAATAACCTTGTGTTATTCTCAGTGCATTATCAGTATCAAGATACAGATTTGTCCCATTACAAAGAATGTTAATTTTAATCAGTCAGCAAAGGTGGTACCTACTGATTTCTTCATGTAAAGTTGCTATTTTTTCCTTTTCAGTTAATAAATACTTTTAGACTAAATACATATCCTGTTTCTCATCAAAATTCTACCTGCTAGTCATAGAACATATTAATAATTCTTACCTGAATCACTTATTGCTATGGCAGCTAAGTAGTGATTTTCTAATTTTATTTAATTGGTTGTACATTTGCAAGTTGACATTCTACCGTAAGGAATAACTTTCCATTCTTTCTGATTTTATTTATTTATTCTTTCATTTAATTTGCTTTCCAGTCTGGACTCAATAAATTCTTACTTTATTATAAGGGTTCTAAGCCATTATTTATTCAGATTGTCAAATTGTCCTAGATTTAGCCAGTGAGTATCCCGTTGAACTGATTTCTATGTCCTTTTGACATTTTCCTATCATTTTTTGAGCATTTATTTACTATTTGGGATAAGACAATATTCAAGTACCTCTAAAACTTTCCCAGTTTCAGCTATGGAATCAGCCATTTCTCCAATGGTTCTTGGTTCCTTTTAGTGGTCTGTGGAATTCAGAAACTAAGATGTAGATGCTATGTATTGTTATCACTACCAAGAAAGTCATCATTTTAACATTTAATATTTGATTTAACATTCTGATGTTTCCCTTTGCCTTTTTCCCTTATGTGGCTAAAATTTCTATTCCTACTTTTCCATTGTTAACAGTCTAACATGAATATTTCCCTGGTTATTCTAAGCAACTTTTTCAGATAATTAGATAACTTTTGCTGGTAGATGGTTGGATTTTGCATCATTGAAATATTTCCAGTTTACCTTTATAATTCACAATCAGTAATACTAAATAGTTTTGAAAGTGCTTTCTCAAACAGTCTTCACTTAAAATCTCACAGCAATCCTGTGGGCTAGGCATTTTTGGTGCCCTTTTACAAAGCAAAAGCCTGAGACTAGAGAACTGTGCTGCTCAGAGACATTCTGTGATGAGCTGAGCTCAGTCGGGCAGGGATGGAGCTCAGGCCTTCTGGTTATTGCATGGTGTTGCTAGGCATCTGCTCATGTGTATGCATTTGTCTTCTGAACTTAATTCTACGCTACTTGATGGCAGAGATCATGTTTTAATGTGCATTGTGTCCCCACAGTTTCAGTACATCACAGGTGCTCAATAGTTTATCACTTGGTTCCAGAAAGCATCTGAAAAGTCTTTGCCCCAAGCAAATTCTTAGGAAGATTTTCTACTGGGAGCTAGCTATAAAAGCACATCTCTCTCTTTTTAGGACATTGGTGACCAGACATCTTAATTATTGCTATTCTTTGCAAGGGATGCCATCAGCAAGGGAGGAAGAGAAGAGCAATCTGTTTGGATAGGGAGGGGCAAACTCAATAAATTTGCCAGCTGCACTTGATATCTTAGCAGCAAAACAAGCCATCCCACACTGCCTTGTAACTGCAACACAAGGCCGAGGACACGGTTGTTAACTACCCCATGGTAGGAATCCTTATCTGCAGCAGATTATGGGCCCAGAGACCACATGGGGACAAATTTGTAATAAATGATATTGTTCCAATTAGGACCTGGTTCAGCTGAAAATTAAAAGCACAAAATCAAAAGCCCCCTCCCCCCTTAGCCACTTCCTTGCAGACATCCGGACCAAGAGGCTTTTTGATGTTGATTGTCTCCTCTCGCAGCTTTCAGTTGAGGACCCAGCCAAATTGCACCACGTGTGCTAATTATCCCTCTCCTGAGATTGCAAAGTTCCTAGTTAATCGGGGAGTTAGTCCAAACTACTTACCGAGTGTCCAAGGTGGCAGCTCTGTGTTGGGGACCTGGGCCAGTACAGACTTCAGCTGCCAAAAGACCACCAGCATGAATTTTTCCTCCTAAGCCCACTTTCCTGGAAAGTGGATGACCTTGGAGCTTGGGAAGAAAAAGTGGAATAGGAACTCCTTCAGGGAAAGAGAAGCCCTGTCTGCCCCAGCTCCCCCAACTCAGTGATTGACCTTGCCATTTCCCTGGCTTTTTCTACTTCAGCCTTTAGCACCTGAGCACTCATGCCTGCTGCATCTCAGTGCTCATCAAGACCTGTTGCTTGTGCTATCCTAATGTTTTCCACATCTTCTTTGACTGGCACAGAATTTAGTTCACTCAGTCCTTAGAGTTATTTAGGTGACTAAAAGTAAGAACTAGTTCTTGAACCCAGTATTTAGGTACCAAGACTCATACTTTTTGAAGTCTGGTATGTGCTTGACTCTAGTTCCCTAGTCTAATTGTGGAAAAGTTCTAGCAGGATTTGAATTGTACAGAAAATACTGAGCCGAAAAATCTTCCCCCGAGTCCCATTCCAGTTGGGAAGGCTTATGGAAGAACTCCTTTCCTCTTGATTATGATCTCTGGCAAATCTTCTGTAAGATGTCATAGAAAAGGGAGGGAGGGACTTGGATCTTCTCCACTGGCTCCTCCAGGCCTTGCACCCTTCTCCGTCCAGCGCTGTGTCCAGAGACTGGCCTCCCTGGGAAGCTTTGCTGGGATTCTCTTACCCTTTGACTATGGTTGATTTTGATCTGTGGGAAGCACCAAGAGGACAATGGAAGGTGGGACCTGGCTTAGGTCTCTTTCTGGAAGTGGCTCCCTGTCAGGTAGCCTTCTTTGACAGTTCTAGGTCTCTCTTTAGGCTCCTATAGCCACTCCCTCCACTTGCCCTTTAGGCCAAGGAGTGGAGAGGCATGGCCCCCACTATTCCTGGGCTACTATGCTGCCCCTGTTGGTTTCCTTTAACCCTTCCTGCACATCTGTAAGAGTCCCCTATTAAATCCTCCTTTATTACATGTTTGTGCCCTCTCTTTCCTTCCAGGACTATAATTGACTGAGGAATTGAGTAAATAACTCAGATCTGTTCACAAGGAGTAGGGACACATGGCAAAATCATTTGTGGCACACTTGATTCAGAACAGATCCTGAGCCCTTGTGAAGATTGGAAGCTCCAGCTACATAAGATCCCATCACTAATGACAATGAGAGTAGAAAGCTTTTATTGTACTCTTATCTATGCCAGGCATTGTTATGACAACTTATAAGATGCACACTGTCTTCATCACTGTTTTATAGGTAAGAAAACTAAGGTGAAGAGGAGTTAACAACCATCTTTCAATTTCTATACTTTAGTGTGCAAATTAAAACCAGGCAGTCTGGTTCCAGGGCCTTAGTTCTTAATTTCTATGCTATACTTCTCCACATGCATAGGAAGTCAGCCAATGGACTGACTTCCCAAATTATAGAATCATCTGAACATAACTTTTGAAGAAAAAAAATTCACAGTGTTTGAAAACTATTTTTAACTTTGGGATTTCTAACATAAATGCTAACACCCAGTAATGCCATTTTTAGCAAGCTGTAATTTATTTAGGCAGATGGGAATGGATATTATTCTCAGGTTTGAATGTTAAACACTCTTTAGGAAGCACAGCGCAGTCTAAAGGACTTGGAAAACTTATGCTCCACTATTCATTAGCTGGGTGACCTTGAACAGGCCACTTGTGCTCTTGGAATCTTACTTCCCTCCCTGCAGGTTTACTAAATACCTACACACTCCCCTCATGTGATGTCCACTTGTTGCATCCTGACATGACTACCACAACCCAACACCATCAACTAGTATTTCTTTGTTGGTTTTGGTGTGAAATGCCCAGGCACAAGTGTTGTTTGTAATGTCAAACAAGGAGGTATCCTACCTTGGCTTAAATACTGACAGTACTTAGGGTCTTGTGGCTTCAGGAAACTGATTTGCCAGGGAACTTGAGCACTTGCAAGGCAGTTAAAGCAACTGTAGGAAGCCCAGGTGGAGCTGGTATTAGAGTCATTCTTTTTGAGGAGGACAAGGAATTTTAGGGATTCAGGGAGCAAGAAGATGATAGGCTGATGGATGAAAAGGATGCTTTATTATGGTGTACCAGGAGACCCCTCTTGAAACAAACTTTTGTTACTGGCAAGGGATTTTGTGATTGCTTACTGTCCCCTGAAATTTCTCTTCCTTTACTTCTTCATGCTTTTGTGGATGCTGTGAAATCTGTCTAGTGAAACCTTGAAGGACAGATGAAACCTCTGATGTGAATCTGCTGTTAATTCAATCAGAGGTAACATTTATCCCTTCCTCCAGACTTCTGTGATGTTCTTCTTGGACCTTGTTCCTAGCTGTTATGTTGTGGAATGTGCTGTCATTATTTGTGTACACACTGAGTCTCCCCCACTAGGTGTGAACTCTTTGTGTTTGGTTTACATCTGCATGTCTGAATACATGGAACTGGGCCCATAATCTTTCTCAGAGAGATGGGGGGGAGTGGTTCTGTAAATCCCATTTTTAATACTCAGTGCACATACACATACACCCCTCATGTGAACCTTCTATACATTCAGTCACACAGTGTGGCATTTAAAATAGCTAGGATGGCTTGTATGTCAGAGGACTTTCTGTTATCAGAAAATTAGCCATATTCTTAGCCCTAAAAGACACTGTGAGGTATATTTAGCAAACAATGAAGAACAGAGATCTACTTTTACCCTTAACACTGTGTACTCTGTATGTCATTTTAATCTTTGATCCATATTAATTCCCAGGCTCACTGGTGATGCCATCAGTGTCAAGGGACCCATGATTTGAAAATCACCTGTTCCTTTGAATCCTGGTAATTACTGGTTCCACATCCTACCCTTGCTATTATTATTGCCTTGTTTGCCAGTCACTTACATGAATGGCTACTTTTTAGGAATGGCAACACTTCTTATTCTGCAGAAATAGTAAAGTTAATGCAAGTAAAGAAAACCTTGAAGTTGCTTGGGGTCTAGAACCAGGGCATAATATTTCACCTCATTAGCAGATACCAGCCTCTGTGTTATCTTTTTTGGCTGTGTTTTAGGGAACAGAAGCCAGCACCTAACAACGTTACAACTGGGAGAGAATGGGGGGGAGGTGGAATGTTTGTGCACATCTTGGTGGTACACCCAGCCCACACCTGGAAACTTATCTGAACTTTAAAAGCTCAGGATTTTTGTTGTAACAATGTCTTTCTGGTTAAAAATGTTCAGTCTCCTTGTGTTTAAGCAATTGTTACTTTTTCTCTTTTGCCAGCCCATAAATAGGAAGAGTTTAAGTTTCAAAGCCTGGAAGGTAAGAATAGCTCAGAGACAAAGCCGCACCTGCTGAACTCCTGATGATAAAATGTGAGTTAAAGAGAAAACCCTCTACAGGCTCAGGACACAGCAAATGGAGTCGTGTCTCCCAGATGTAGAGATTAGAGTAGGATTTTGAGTACCGAAACAGTCCAGCAAGGTCTAACAAACAATGGCATGGCAAGTATGGGGGAGAGGGATAGAGAGGCCAGACCAAGTTTATTTGATTTATAATCTGACTTCACATGATTTGGGGATTGTTGGATCAGAGGATAAATTCCCAGTGGACTGTAAGTACCAGGAGGGCACAACTGCCTGGTTTAGCTCATCTTTATATCCATAGAACCTAGCTCATGCCTGGGATGTAGTAGGCTACTGTTACCTCTCACCTATCAAATGACTCTGTTCCCTAATTAGGCTTTACCTTACCTTAACCCAGGGACCTTCTCAGCCTGAGCCTGGCATCTTCTTCCTACTTCCTTCTCACTTATCCCTTATCTCACCTTGACTTTGTCTAGCCCCATGTGGAGGTTAAGGGGACACTGCATTGAGCAGTGATTTGCAGACTGGGGCATCAGATTCAGGCCCCTGGTAGGTTTCTTATGGAGGACACTGGCCCCTCCTTTTGGAACCAGTTCTTCTGCATCAGGACATTTGTTTTTTTAATTTCCTGGAGCCCTATAATGCACAAAGAGGGATGGGTACAGTGCAGGACCACGCTTGCCGAGCCAGCCTGCAGCTCCTGGGAAAGGAGACAAGACATGTGGGCCTCTCCCTTCCCTGGGGCCCTCAGGTGCGGATCAGAGGAGCTGACAGTCATCTGTTTATCAGGCAGCTTTGTGCCTTACAGGGGAGCTGAGTGGCACGTACACGGATCTCTGAAAGGCAGGAATCTGCAAGCTGTGCACTGCTCAAGCCCAAGCTACCATCCTCCAGCAAGTGGGAAGGTGGTGCTCCCTTCCCACCCCTGTGGAGACCACTGACTCCAAACAGGGAGTCTCAACCCTGAGGATACAGCTTGCAAAACGTGACCCTTTCACAGTGTTACAAATAGCCTTGACCTTCTTCTCCAGTCTTTGTGATCAAGGAAGAATTCTGGTCATTTGTGACTTCTAAATGTAATAATAACAATATTGAGTATAACCAATATTTATTGAGAGCTCACTCCATGCCAAATACTGCTCCAAGTGCTTTGTCAATTAACTCTGTCCTTTCATGGAGGAGCGCTCTGGTTAAGCCCATTTCCCGGTGAGGAAAGGAGGCACAGATCACAACTTGTCCAGTCACAGAGTTACTAATAGAATCAGGATTTGAATCCTGCGTGTAGAGTCGGAGCCCACATGGTAAACTACTTTATTCTGCCCCTTGCTGGATCTTTTGGCCTGGGAAATTAATCTCTTCTCTTATTGAGGGAAGTCAGATGTGGACATTTTAGTGACTGCTTCTCACTGAGAAGTCAGGTCTCAGCAGATGCAGAGAAGCCTTCTGTGGCCACTTGATTTGTTTGTTGTCACTATTCTCTCACTGTTCCAGAGACCATGAGTCTGAAATCTTCCTTTGTTTGCAGATGCATTCTTCCAGTCTCTGCCTGCATCATCACATGGTCATTTCATCCATGTGTTTTCTCTCCTGTCTGTATCAAATATTCTGCCTTTCTCTGAGGAGGACACTTGTCATTGAATTTAAGGCCCACCTGGATTATGCAGGATGATCTCCTCATTCAAGATCTTCTACTGCAAGGACTTATCACAGTTTGTAAAGACTTTTGCCAAGTAAGGTAACATTCACAGGCTTGAAGGATTAGAAAATGGGAACATCTTTTGGGAGGCTGCCATTCAACCTGCTAAATCACCCTATCTAAAATAAATTCTGCTGCCCACCCCTGCTTCACATTGCCCTGTTTTCTTTCCTACTAAGCATCTGCTACTACCTGGAGCATTCTTATTTCTTTATGCATTTCCCACAGCATTCTCAACCTTGGTGCATCTGGCATTTTGAGCAGGACAAATATTTACTATATAAAAGTGAAAATTTCATTGCAGGGCATTTCACATTTCACATTTTTAGCCCAACCTAATATGAGGGTGGGACTGAAGTGGAGACAGAAAAATCTTCATAACAATCAACTTCTCCTCAGATATCCAATGTTGCAGCCAGGCAGGCAGTACCAGTCCAGGGCCCAAACCACCTGTTTAGGTGTTTTGTGCTTATTGTCTATCTCCTTTCATAGGAACAAAAGCTCCATGAGGGCAAAGACCTTGTCTGTCTTGCTAACTGCTATATTCAATCAGCATCTGGTTCTGAGCAGGCACTTGCTGTGCAGTCTCTCCATGCAGTGGAAGAGAGGGATACTCTTTCTGGAAATTCATGTCAGACATCAGCCTTTAGGCTGCTCTAGCCTAGGAAGGGATAGCCATGGCACAGATCTCAGGAATTATGATTAAATAGTAAGGTAAGTTTCTAATCTCTTCTTGAGTCTTCCCTTCCCACTTCCCTGCCCAAATTGTCCTTTCCTGAGTATGGCTGTGCAGACTTAGAACTATATCCTCACCAGTTGTCCTGGTCTCTGTCATGTAGTTTCTTCCCTGTTAGTCTTAAGCACTGCTCCTGCAGTCATCTTGTGTCCATTGTCACCCCAAGTGTTTCCTCTTGTGTCACTGCCACAAAAATAAGGGGCAAGCTTTAGGTCAGGGGCCTGTGATTTTGCCATCTGGCTGGGATGCTGCTTCTCCGCCCCTGGCTGGCTACTAAAGCCATCTGCCTTTTATTTATCACTCGTGTGAGTGCAGGTGAGACATTTTGCCTCTGTGATTCTCAGAAACCTCACCTATAAATCAGGAAGGACACTTGATGACTTTATCAACAACTATCACCTCTGGAAGGTTATAGTTGCGCCATAATGCATAATGCTTTTTTTTTCTCATATAAGGAGATGAGAGACTGAAAAGGATATAGGGAGGCTTCCAACTCTATCTGGACCATAAAGACATCACCATTTGTGTTGGAGTGAGCAGTGAAGAGGTGGGTAGGGGGATCTAGGCAAGGCTTCCGGGTACAGGTACCTGTGTGGGATCAGGTTGAATATGCCAAAAATGAGGAAGGCAGTATTGCCCAGGAACTAAGCTAAGGGACTTTGGAGAAATGAAATAATCTATATAAGGGGTTAGCATGCTTTGAATCTTTGTGTCTTTCATTAATCCCAAATGTGTTTGTAAGACAGAGAAAATAAATACCTGTCCAAGGTCATGTAGATGGACATGGCAGAGTTGGGAATTGGACTTTGCAATAGCAGAAGTTTGTGCTTCTCCTAACACACCATTCTGCCTTCCTTGCATAATCTCTCTGGAGCAATTGCTGCTGCAGGCCCCAGATCTGAAAAGCAGCCAAGAATGGTTTTTCTCTGCCCTATGTATGACTGTCTGAAGGGATGCTGTAAGTTTTTGATATATTAGAAAGCAGAGATACAGATGATAGAAATCAATATGCACTGACTCCTCAAGCTGTATGTCAATTTCACTGCGATAATCAGCTGCACACACACACACACACACACACACACACACACACACACACATATCACCCCCCTGACCACTACCCTATAACCATTGTCCCAGCTTGGGCCAGCTTGGGAAGTCAGCATGGGTTTGGGCAACCACAGAAAAACCATCAGGGCTGAGGCAGAAAGCTACGTGCAGGTAATCGAGAGGTGATTGTGCAGGGATCATCGCCTCCATTTAGGTGTCAATTGTGTAATTTCCAGCTGTTCCTCAGCTCAACAGCTGGAGTTCAATATGCTCAGGGCATATCTGGAGGCCCCCAGCCAGGGAACTCAATATTAAACTGGCTTCCAGAATCTAGGAAAAGCAGCTAGTATTGCCGCAAACCACAGAGGAGAGGCCCCTTTTTTTCCATCCACTTAAGCAATGGTGGCTCTTGGGGAACAATATTGGTGCTTCCTGAGAGTGGCTGGTCAAAGACAAAATGGAGCTGGGGTGTGTGGGGGTGGGGGAGTAGAATCCTAAAGCAAAGATACAAAGAATGCTCATCCCTTTAATTTTGTCCAGTCTTATGGTACAATATTATTACTATTATTTCCATTTTACATAAAGAAGACAAATTATTTTTCCCATTTCAAACAAAGCATGATTGGCAGAACTGGTTGCTGAAGCCAGATTGTTGGACCCTAGAACCTGAGTTTTGTATCCCCCTACTAATCAGAAGCATTTTCCAGGCAGGACTCTGCTCTAGTTTGGGAATATACTACCAGTTTGACCAAATTCTGCCACTTAGAAAGTGGACTTGCTCCAGGAGTGGGGAAGAGCCCCCGAAACAAAATTCCCAGGATACTGGTGGGAGTGCTATGCTTGCCTCAAATGGAAGCCTTGTATGGATATCAAGAAGGCTTCTCCTCCTATCATGTCAACATCATAATCAGAGTAATTTTGAGGGAGAAGATAGTAGTTTTTATCTTTTAACCTACCTTTGATTCCAATTTATCACTCTTTGTGTCTTTCCACAAAACCAAACTGCATGTTTTTTTTTTCCCTCTCTTTTTCTCCTGCTACCTAATTATCTTGTCTGGCATAGCAGATACTCTGCCACTCTATGTGGTCTTGAGCCCATGGCAGGCCTTACTAATTAGTCATAGCATTCTTTCCCAGAAAGCCCAGGAAGGGCCTTCAATTTCTTCTTAAAGCAGAATTCTAGGGATTTACTTCTAATAGTTGTCAGCCCATGAGCTGAAACCTGATTGAGTGTCTGGGCTGTTCGTTCACTTGCTCATTCATTAGAGATTTGCAGAGGACATACTATATCAGGGAACCATTCAAAGTACTGAGAATTCAGCATTGAGTAAAGAGAAACCGTCTTATATATTGGAGTGATACGGACCAATCACCTCAAGTTAAAGATGAAATAGATACCTGAAAATTAAGGGATGTGACTTTAGATTCTTGAATTTAAGTAATGATACAGTGTTATAGGACTTGGGATAGTGGCCAATGTTGGGATTGATGGAAGCAATGGGATTCTCTTCCCAATTACTTACAGTAAGCCCTTCTGGGTTCATGACTTTGGACAGGTGAATCTGGTGATCAGAACTGTGGAGGACATCTGGGCAAGGAGATCTGGTTTTTACTGGTGGCTCTTCCATTAACTTAGTATATCTTTAGGGCTCTTTGGGCCATGCCTCTCTTTATTTTTATTTTATTTTTTTAGCTGTTCAATATTTATTTATTTACTTACTTATTTATTTTTCCCTGCTTCACATTAATTCAGTGAACTGTCACTGAGCATCCACCATGGGGCCTACCACTGGACAAGGCATCTGAGACCCCAGGACAAACAGATGCAGTGAGAAAAGATGTGGGCTAGTAGCCTAAACACTTTTCTCAGTCTCACTTTTCTATAAAATAAGATCGAACGGGCTGATCTCTAAGGCCATACTGTGACTCCCCTATTCTGGTCAGGGCACCAGGTCATCATGCATCCTGGCTTTGCATGGATATTGCTAATCAGGAAGGACTGGTGGTCAGGGATTGCTTGCTGAAGGGTAAATGCCATTCCCATCCTCCATCTCTCATAACATTGCTCAGCAACCCAAGTACTTTGATATTTACTCAGTTTTGGCTCAGTCCTTGAATCTATTATCTCTTGCTGGTCCACCCAGTATCCAAATGCTCAGGCTTTTTCTTAGATGAGTTAACAGAGTCAGTATATTCCCTTTGTCTTTTTCCTTATCCAGATCATCTATGGGTTAGCTGCTGAATGCCCCATTTTTTTTCCAAGTTATACAGTAAAGAGTGACTCAAGTGGGGATAATTTTCTGCTGTGGGATATGATGACACATGTGGGTATGGAACCAGACTTTAGGCTTCAATGAAACCACCCAAAACCTATTTACTGTTCCTATGGCTAGTGAGAAGGAAGAAAAATAAGATACAGTGCAGAAGTACCATGGTACCATGAATATCAGAAAATGAATAGCCGGTATATACAATTCTGCTGAATTCCATCAACAGAAAAATCTGCAGTGTCTCCTTCCATCAACAACCCTCAGATGGTGGAAGAAGACACTGCAGATTTTTCTGATGACAGAATTTGGTAGGGTTGGATTTACAAGGCTCTCTCAGAGCTGGGTTATACTTCCTGAACAATGTGCCTGCAACTTAGTGAGCAATGTGCTTGATAAGGTGGCAGGGGAGCCCAAAATATGAATAGGTGCATCTAAGCCCATGATCTAGACACTTTCTGCAAAATATATCTCTACATTAAATATAAATATATGTATGACACATGTGTATATGTCTATGTTCACAATAATATAGTGTCTATATCTCTGTTTGGCATTTAGTTGGGGCTCACTAAATGTCCATTGAATAAATGGAGATGGAAATAATTAGGTTTGTCATCGGTAGTGTAGTGATTCTTCCCATCGTCAGGGGGCAGCCATACTTGGGATTGCATACATACCACTCTGTCCCAGCTTTTTTGTTTTATATTTTTGTTTTATTCAGTGCTGGAGATTGAATCAAGGGCCTTTCACCTGCTAGGAAAGAACTACCACTGAGCTATATCTCCAATTCTTTTAAAATTTGAGACAGGATCTCGCTAAGTTGCTCAAGCTGGCCTAGAACTTACCATCCTCTTGCTTCAGCCTCCTGAGTAGCTGAGATTGCAGGCATGTACAACCATGCCCAGATGAATGATGGCTTTTATTTCATTTGTGACTCCCTTACTTCTGGTATTTTTTGGGGGAAGGTGGGTTACTGGAGATTGAAGCCACAGCTTTAACACTAAGCTACATTCCCAGCCCTTCTCATTTTTCATTTTGAATTGCTTACGGCCTCACTGAGTTGCTGATGCTCGCCTTAAACTTGTGGTCCTCCTGTCTCAGCCTCCTAAGTTGCAGGGATCACAGGCATGTATCACCATACCCAGCACTTCCAGCACTTTAAATGTGTTCAGCATTCCAGGGTCCACTGCAATTTTTGCGTGATCTAATATAGACAACAGTTGGCCATTGCAAAACTTAGAATTAATTTTAACTTATAGCTTCTGGGAGCAAGCATTGTAATAGAATTGATGGTGCAGAATAACAATAATAAAGATAGAATTATTAATACTAACACCTACTGTGTCTTAGAGGCTACCCTGAGTCAGGAATCATGCTAGACATGTTTAGGGTGCTATTTTATTGTTTGAAGTATTAATAATATCATTCTTTGCATGTTTGGGCCAAGCATATGCTTAGTACTTTACATGCATTATCTAATCTTCACATCTCTCTGAAATAGCTATTACTATTTACTTGCTGCAAGTGGTGAAATTAAGACTCCAAGGAGGTTAACTTACCCCAAGCTACTCAGATGGTGCCTGGTTGCCAGAATTCATACCAAAGAGAAGCCGTCTTCAAGACCCATGCATGTTTTAGAATAGGACACTTGATCAAAAAGTGGCAGGATGGCAGGGGTGGGGGGGTGGAGAAAAAGTCACAGACTAGTGGTGGGGGAGATTACCATAGTGGCCACCTCCCAAGGTGGCACTGGGGATTGGAGGAGATCACATGAGTCAAATGTCTAGACTGGCCAGGCAAACAGGAAAGACTCAAGCAACAGCCGTCTCCTTCCCTCTCCCCTTGAAGCAGCAAATGTGACTAATGCAATAGGGTGAAATGTCTAGAGTTGTTTTTAGTGACATGCAGATATTTCTAAACCAGTATTGATGGGGATTCATTTTCAATGGCTATAGAAACACTCCCATTAGCCTTTTGCCTCTGATAATATCACATGTTGATCCTCAAGGCAGAGGTTACCATGATAGAACAACAAATAATAAAGCTAATAATGGTGAAGAGGCAAAAACCCCAACTTTTTAATACTATAAGCTTTCTGTCTGAGAGATGTCATTTCTTTCAACAGCTTCAACTTTCTTCAAGGCAGAAAACCATTGAAGCTGCAGCATAGCCGAACATCTGTCTTATCATGTGGGCAGATATTGGGATTAAATTAACTAGAAATGAATAGAATGATGTATGACAGGGTGCAGATGTCCCAGGCACAGTGTGATAATTTCATTGCAAAACTATGTAATGAATTCCATACATTATGGAAGTACAAATGTACCACTTTAGGTAATTGTGATGAAAAGGTATAATGTGCAATGCATAAACAGAGTGTGAGCCCAGGGGCATTTCTCCTCTGCTATTTCTCTTTAGTCATTTCAGAATGACTTTATTTGGTTTAATGTAAGCCTATTATTATTATTATTAGAGCCTTTTTTTTTTTTGGTTGGCCCCTTCAGCATTTCTTGCCTGGTTGGTATAAGAAATATTTGGAGTAAAGGAATAAAATTTGGGCAGGTCACAGCTTTGGCCTCTTGAAGCATGAAAGCTAAAGACAGCATTTTCCAAAATACTTTGTTGTGAGAATTTCAGAGTGGTAATCTCTCTATATACCTTTCCTTCTCTCTCTTCTTTCTCTTTCATGGACTAGGGAAACTGCTTCAGCACTCCATACTAATTTGCTCAGGGGATTCAGAGTTGATTCAGAGCCAGAAAACCAAGGTTCCTCTTTTGCCTCCTCTTGTGACTGCTGTGTAACCTTGGGTAAGTGACTTCATCTCTCAGAGTTGCCTTTTCTTCATTTATAAAACACAACTAATGCTGCTACTACTATTTTAATATTGTGTTGTCAGTTACAAACGAGAAAACTAGAATATAAACTCAGAGAGTAGAGTGCCATATCTATCTTACTTACTGTTTTATTCCTAAGTGTCTAAAAAATAATCACACATAATAGGTAGTTGATAAATTTTTTTAATACACAAGTCAAATAAAAATGTGCTAAACAAAGTGCCTAGCACAATGCCTGGCCCATAGGAGGCATTTAATGATATCTTGAATTCCAGCTGGTTTTATTTATCTATAGAAATCTTCAAACTCGGTTGTAGCTAACATATTCACTGAATAGCCTATTATACAATCAGAGTCACTGGCCAAGCACCAGATTTGGCTGCAGATCTTTCAGTGTCACACAGCACACTGGAGGCAGGGCCAGATCACCAGCCTGTTTGCAGATTGTCAGCTTCAGTTTACCTAC
This sequence comes from Urocitellus parryii, assembly GCF_045843805.1. NCBI lineage: Eukaryota > Metazoa > Chordata > Mammalia > Rodentia > Sciuridae > Urocitellus > Urocitellus parryii. The sequence goes on from NC_135534.1 coordinate 48,129,538, forward strand.
TACACTGCCTCCCAAGCTAGCATAAAATGACCAGGTCTGGCAGAAGCAGAGATGTGTCCTCTCTGCAGGAGGAGAATGCCTCTGTTAGCATGCTTTCCATCAAGGAATAAGAGGAAGGTTTCATTTTGCAGCAAATGGCTGGCCCAGGGTCCTGCTTGCCAAGTGAGAGTGAGAGCCGCATGGTCACAGCTGGGGCCAGTCCCAGCCCTGTTTTTCTCTCCATCCCACAGTTCTGTTCACACAGCCCCTCTCTTCCCCTTTAAGTCTCCTTTCCACCAATTATTTGCCTGGGGTGACATCAGTGGAAAATGTGAGGAGATGGCAGCAGAGTCGAAACCTTAGCCTTCCCTGGGAGGCCAGAAAAGCCTGTTTTTAATGCTCGGATTGGTCCTTGATTTCCCCAGCTTGTTTGTGCCATGTAATGCTTTCAGCACAGTTGAAGCAGGATGCCTGGGGTGACTCTAGGCCACGGAGGGCCTGGGTCCTCCTGCCCACTGGACAGATGCTTCACCGTCTGGCCTCCTTTCTTAGCCAGGAACATCATGGAACCAGTCCCAAGGAGAGCTCCTGTGGTAGAAAATTCTCGTGGGGGTGGGGCAAGCTACTCCTCACACTGCGTGAAAGTTGCTGCTTTGAAAAAGTTGGGGATTTAGGGTTGGTCAGAACATATTCTCTTTCCCTTGCCCTCCAGTGCTCCCACCCCTTCCTCTCCCCACAAGCTTCGGGACTGTCTGTAGGGCCTGGATTTTTTTTTTTTTTTTTTTTTTTTTTTGCCAATTTGGATGCCTTGAAAGAAACATTGTTCAAAATAGAGACTGGAGGAAGGTGCTAATCTTGCGCTGCTTATCAAATTTGAGCAAAAAATGTTGACATCCCACTTTCCCAAGTGCTGGCTCAGCTCTTTTGTGTTCAACTGGAGGAGAGAAGCCAGCTGTGTGTGTCTAGAACTAAAGAAAAACTCAACTCTGACTCCCCAGCCCTTTACACCTGGCCTTGCCAGACCCAGGGGTGGGGCAGGCACTGTGGGGACCTCGGAAGCCTCATTATCCCTGGTAGCACAGACCTGTGGATCCCAGGAGAAGCCTCCCATTTATTGCTGCTGCTACTGCTTAAACTCTCAAGGAAAAAAAAAATAAATAATGCTGCTAAGACGTTACTGCTTTATATGTAGAGAGAGCTCTTCGTTTTCTCACGATGAAAGACATATTTGGGATCATCTGGTTTTCCAAGCAGATGCCCAGTTTATCTCACTTTAAATCAACTCTTTCTGACTGGACTTTTTCCTGGATGAGTTAATTGAGCATGGCTAAAACCAAAATGCTCTCACGATTAAGGAGCCAGGCGAAGGGGCGCTGGGTCAGAGATGTCAGCCCGCTAGGAGGGTGGCGACTTGTTTACTTCTATTCTCCTAACAGAAGGAACAGGCAGGAGCAGCCCACTGGAAATAATTTTGAATAATCTCACTCTATTACTCGAAGCGAAATTGAGTCTGCTCAAGCTACCCCAGTGATCCGACATTTCAGCGAAACGGGGAAACTAATATCCAATTCATGTAGCATAAAATAAGTGACATAAGGAAAAGCAGGATGAAATCTGGAAGTTTTTAGTTTTCAATTTGTACGTCTTGTCTTCTATTACTGGATCAACTCGCTAATGCAGCTCATAGAGCAGAGGGGGCCTCATTAAGCCTCTGGTCATTAGTCGTGGTGGGCGTGTGTGTGTGTGTGTGTGTGTGTGTGTGTGTGTGTGTGTGTGGTGGCTATTGATGCCTGACATTGATAGCAGGCATACATCACCCTGCATCAATCAAATCTAGAAAGAAAAATTGTTAAGAAATGAAAGATAAGCCCCACTTATCCACTGGAGCTCTCTTGGCTGAAGGGGCAGATGGCATAGAATTTAGATTTGACCCCTTGGAAAATGCTCAGTGTAAAGGAGAGGGCTCATTAGCTCTGCACCCACCAGCCTTGCCAGGGTCTGTGCTCCCTAGAACATGGCCTCTGTTAAGGAACTGTCATCCTCTTTGCCAGAGGAAACCTTAACATCTCTCTTAACGCTTTCCTTCGTCATAGTCCTTATACCTTATCAGTGGCTTTAAATTCTGTATTGTGTCCATTCCCTCCTCTCCATGCCAGGTGAAGACATTGATCCTATTTACCTAGTAATCCTCATTGCTCTTTATCTTTCCTATATCCTTCTGCTTTCTACCATTCTTTCTGATTGCTAAATCATCTGGATGTATTACTGTCTGCTCAAAAGCATTCAGTGGCTCCCTGTAGCCCAGTAACTAAAATCCACCCCTACCATACTTATCATTCAAAACTCCCCAGTTTGGCTTCCTTTCTAACTCAGTTTCACACATTCTTTTTCATTCATCCTGAGCTGCAGCCAAATGAAAGTAGTTTTGTTTTCTTGCAAAGCTGCGATTTGCTGCCTATACATGTTTGCTCACACAATTCTCTCTGCACAGGGTGACCTGCCCTATCTGTGCATCTCTGCATGTCTTGGTTCTACCCATCCTTTAAGATCTAGGCCAGTGCTGCCTCTTCCAGGAAGACTCCTTGATTTTCTGTTGGAAGATGTGCCCTTTCCATCAGGCCCTTTACCAGGCAGTGGATTAGGTCCTTCCTTTAGCACACTGGCGATGGAGTAGTGTCACAATCAGAGTCCTCGCTGTGAGACCAAGTAAGCTTAAGTTGTGTATGCCTCCATTATTCTTCTGTGAAACTGGAGTAATAGTAGTTTTTATTTCTTAAGAGAATCCCAGGGAGTACAAGGGGAAGATATGTACAATGTGCTTAACATAATGCTTAGTTATTGCTGTCCTCTGCAGTGGTGCAGATTTAAGGATAGACTTGTAGCATTTACTAAGCATCATTTATAGAAATATCCTTTGAGAGGATTTGAGAACAAATAGAATAAATAAGACATAGAACCTGACCTCAAGGAGCTCAGGATCAAGGATAGAGAAGTGTAAGCAAGAGCACCTTAGGTTAGGTTAGGGGAAGTGAGCATGGGTGAGTCGACAGAGCTTGCAGTTCTGGAGCTGGATTCTAGGTTGGAACCCAACCTGGTCACTTCCTAGCTGGGTGACCTTACACAATGACTTTAGCTCTCTTTGCTTTAATTTCCTCACCTATAAATTGAGGGCAGAAAACAGTGCTTACTTCATAGGGTGGGTATACCCGTTACCTGGCTCAGACAAGGCCTTACTTGTTGCAGGAGTCAATAATGGTTAGAACTCAGAACTCAATTGTTGCTTTGGCTTTGGGTGATTGCTTCTCTGCCACAGAAGTGATCTTTTATGAGGATAAAGCCATAATAGATCATGGAAGACACCATTGGAGGGAATATGGGCTTCTCAACTGTCTCTTTGGTAATGCCTTTTGAAGCAGGTGTGGCCTTCTCCTCACCCTCTTTTGGAACCTACACCTCTGCAGCCTTCACCTGGCACAGAGACCTCTCCTCATGCTGGGTGTGGCTGGGGCGTGTCACTAACCAAAGTAGTTTGCTCAAAGTCTTAAAATTTCCTAGAGCCAAACAAAGTATCTGCTTCTGTCCTCCTGGGCTTCTGTCCAAAGAATTTGCATTACAAAATACCTCTCCACCCCTTCATTATGCATGGACAGAGAAATCTGATACAAAGGGGCTGGTGCAACTTTATCAGGCAGTTTTAACTGGCCTTGACACTGGTCCCTGTTTTTGTGGCCAGGCACTTACCCCTTGTGAGACACGGAAACCCTTCCATGGTCTGCAGCTTGGTTTCCTTGCTCCCCAGGTCCAGGGTTCTCCAGTGTTTGGTGAAGGAGGCCCTATGCCTCCCAGCTCAGGAACCCTTTTGCTGTGTGCCAATTTCTTCCTGTTCTGAGGTGACAGCCAAGGCCATTCCTGGACAGCTTGTTCTGGGAAAGCTTTGACAAAGCCAAGCACATCTACCTCTTTAAGAGTCTGTACTCAGGACAGTCATGGGAGGAGTGGCAACAGAAAGACAAGGGGCCAAAGTGACTAGGAGGTGATGTGTGTTGAGGGCTGAGAGTGGAGTGAAGAACTAGGAGATCAAATGGAGGATTTGGCCAAAAGAATCTTTCAAATGGTAACTCTAACAAGGCCGTGAAAGTGAAGGACCATATTTTTTTTTTTCTAGAAAAGATAAACTTTGCTAAAGCAGAATGGGTATAGGGCTCTTTGTGGGGTGTATGCACACATACATATATGTGTGTGCTCCCATTTGCATGTGTGTGTGCGTATGTGTGTGCGTATGCGTGTGTGTGTGTGTTACCTGTGGAAGGAGAGGGTGAAGCACTGCAAAGTTACCCTGAAGTTAGTGCAGAATCTTGTGTCCCTTGTTTCTCCAGCTCACCTGCACTCTGTAAAGAAACATCGGGCGTGTGGTTATGTACATGGAAATTGCCCTACACCCTGACCCAGTATCTCACAGCTCCAGCAGAGGCCCCCCTGACTCCCTGATGCCTGTGGTGGGGGCTTGGGCTCTGCAGCTCTAAGCTGGCCCACTTATTGGGCCTCTCTTGCTGTCATGAAGAGGGCCTGAGCAGGAGCCAGATGGTGGCACCCTAATGAGGTGGGTAAGGATTTCCTCCATGTGGTGGTGCAACCCATTTATTAATCTTTCCTTGGGAGTCCTTTTCTCTTTTCATACATACCTTTTTAACTAGAGGGTCTTAGGGCAGGGAGATTAGAATATCCTTAAAGTACTCTAGCAGTGTCCATAGACACTGTTCAAAGCCCATAGACCCCTGGATTATCTCAACATCACAGCACATCTCTGGGTAACTGGGTAACCCCAGAAAGGGCAATGTGGGTTTGGCCCTAAGTGGATGGGAGTGGCCTGAAAGACTGGCAGAGTGCCTGCCAGCCAGGATAGCCCTACCCAGCTGTGTCCACAGAGCAAGTGTCTCCCTGACCCAGGCAGGGCTCCCACTCCCTGTGTCGCAGTGTGATATGTGGGTACCTAGGATGCAGTCAGGCTACCTAGGTCAAAGCCCAGTCCTGACCTGTACTAAGCAGGTGACTTTGGCCAATCCTTAAATCTTTCTAATCCCTGTTTTTCCTTAATTACAAAGGGGAAATAATAAAGTGCCTTTCTGGCAGAGATGTTCTGGGAGTTAGAGATGATGCCCATGAAGCAATGGCCTGTTATCTGGAAGGTCACCAAGTGATAACAGCAGCTTCCATTTATTTAGTTGCTTACTAAGTGCCAGACACTGCAGCAGATTCTTTACATATTTTAGTAGGGATGGTTTTCAGAGGCCGAATACTGGGTGAGTTAAACACATAAAAGGCTCTGTGCATTTTTCTCTTAAGTTTCTTTCTTTTTACTCATCAATTATCTTTTTCTGCATGATGGCAGATCCCCAGTGTCAGTCATCACCAGGCAATCTCAGTTGCCTCAGTATTTTTTAAGTCGCTATGGGTTTAAGCTCAATAAATTCAACCTTTTTCCTTTTCTTTCCTCCCCCTTCGCTTGGCATTTGCATTCTGGGGCTGAGAAGTATTCTGGTGTGAGTGTGGGTGAGAGAGTAGCTATGGCTCTGGCCCAGGGTCATTCTTTTCTAATGATGATGGCTGCCTAGATGTAACTCCTGGTCTTAGGTTAAGGCTATTCCTCCTCTGGTCCTTGGTTGTGTGGTCTTTGCTATTTTTATCTGTGGCATCTTTCTCTCTAAATTCTATTGCCACCCCATGGGGTACAGGGGAAACTTGCTGCTTTCTAGTGCTATGCTGGGGCCACTGGAGACCTGTGGGTGCCCAGGGTCTCTGTCTCTGGAACCCCATGGGGCCATTTCTGCTACCTGCTCCTGGGCCTCTCTGAACTGCCATCAACAGGCAACCAGATGAGAGCACAGTGAGGGGTCTTTCCTCTGGGATCCACAGCTCTCCCAACTACTTTTCCTTTCTGCACTAGTCACCTGGGTGTGGAGGTGGGAGGGCCCCTTCGCAGAGAGTCCTCTGCTTTCTCTCTGATGTTTCTCCCCTCCTCCCTACCTTGGAGAAGGTTATGAAGATGGCTGATGAGACAGGAAAAACTGGTTCTACTTGAACACATGTTCTCCTAAGTATTTTCTGTCTTATTTCTGGATGGATAGCATTGGACTTTAAAGCCAAGAATGTGATGTCTTTGTTCTCTGGTTCTACCCATTTTAGCTTTCCTGAAGTACAGGAGCATGAGTCTAACTGCCCTGGTGGGGGAAGGTAGAGATGGAAACAAGGAAAGCAACTGGATGAGTAAGGGGACCTCACTGACTTCCTGCACAAACACTATCTTTTTAATCTTTCAGAAATCCTATAGTGCAGTTTCTATTATTAATCCCATTTTATAGATCATAAGTATTGACTCTAAAAAGTGACTTGGGGGGCTGGGGATGTGGCTCAAGCGGTAGCGCGCTCGCCTGGCATGCGTGCGGCCCGGGTTCGATCCTCAGCACCACATACCAACAAAGATGTTGTGTCCGCCGAGAACTAAAAAAAAAATAAATATTAAAAAAAAATTCTCTCTCACTCTCTCTCCTCTCTCACTCTCTCTTAAAAAAAATAAAATAAAATAAAAAATAAAAAGTGACTTGGATGACTAATCCAATTCAGCCACCAAATATTAACAGAATGTCTGCTATGTGCCAGGTACTGTTCTAGATTTTAGAAGACATAGTAGTGAACAAAACAGATAAAAATCTCTATTCTCCTGAGGCTTAAATCCATGTTGGGTGGGGAAAGCAGGGAAGAAACAGTAAGGAAAAAGACCATTAGGTAAGCCAGATAGTTTAACCCACAGTGATAAGTTTTAGGGATACCTATAAATCATAGAAAGGGGATAGAGATTACAAGACAGATGTGGCCTCACTGAGATGAATCAAAGTGAAAACTCCCATATTGGAGGGAAATAAATCCCAGGGAGAAGGAAGAGCAGGAACAATGGCTAAGCTGGAAGTATACTTGGTTGAATTACTAACGGAAAAGAAGAGCTAGGATTTGAACCCCACTAGTTTGACTGCAGAGCCTGCGTGCTATACTCTGATCTGAAAGGTTCAAATATGGTAGTCATTGCTATTATTACTTCTGTGCCATTGGCTGGAGATCTGACATCCTTCCTCTCTATGAGCCTTGGTGGGCAGTTGAAAATGCCTGATTCCTCCCACCCCTGCCCTAGATTTCCCTGTAACTATGGAAGGTATATATGCCCAAGTGCAACCAACAGAAACACTATGTGGGCTTCATATCAGGAGCAAGTGATGCAAAGAAAGGGGACCAGGAAGTAGAGTATCTCATGGACCTGGTGGGCCAAGAGAAGGGTATCACTGGTGGCTGTAGGGGAGCAATGATGGACTTTGTCTGTGGCTGGTTACATCATCGGTGTAAGTTACAAGGTTAGGGCACATGAGGCAGGGCTTGCATATACTCCATTAGTTCCATGGCTTGACCTTGGTGTCCCATGGTGTTTACCACTGGGCTGGGTAGCCCTGAGCCAGTTTCCTGAGACTTTCACAGGCATTTGTTGAACTAGCTATTGTCCATCTGTTTTCTCCTTCAAAAGTAACATAGGCTTTATTTTTAGTTCAATAAAAAAGGGACTAGATTACAAAAACATTTTCTTTTTCATTCCTCCACCCTGTCCCCTAAATTTAGAGTTTGCAATTTTTATAAGGTTTGCATGATGATAAATAAGAAATAGAAATGTTATTAAGATTGAAGTGAACTTCCTTTGGGGCTGTGGAAAATAATGAAAAAGCTATTTCATCTGTTTTCTTTCCATTTTCAAAATATAAAACGGAAGACGGGGCCGCTCGCTGTTTTGCCATCATCAGGCATGTCTCCAGTGCCCTCCGTGGTGCTCACGTTACTCCAGCAAGGTCTCCCCACAGCTGAAGGAACGGGTTCCTATTCTCTCCTCAGCTTTGTCTCTGAGAGCAGTAAAAAGATCCACATTTCTCCGGATATCTCACTTCACCTGCAAAACAATCTCTTTCTTCACTCCGAAACTACCTTCACTAAAATGCACTAATTTCAGTTGGCAGAAATGAACACATCTTCTCCAAATCTATTACATCCCAAAGATCATCATACCTTAAGTATAACCCAACTCACAGACCTGTCATCTGTTCCTGTATATCCCCTTTAAAATTTTAAGTAAATTATGAACAAAATTAGAAGAATCCTACAGCTTTAGAAATCTCTATTCCAAGATCATTCCTTTTTCAATGATGGTGGCTGTCAAGATGTAAGTCTGGCCTGAAAGAGTTCAAATTATGATGGCCAAATTATGAAAATTATGATGTTAATTATGGAATAAAATCTGAAGAATTAAATAGCTCTTGAATGTCAATTACACCAACCAAAAGCTTCCCATCCTCCTCACCCCATTTCCCCCTTTCTGGAGACAACCACTTCACCCTGAAAGGTTTTGTCATGTACTTCCATGCCTCCCAGTAGGCTCAGACTTATACTTTTAGAGTGTTTAATTTAGTCATTGTCTGCGGACTTCCCACAGGGAAGATGAGAATTTAGCCTTTGGCTCCCCTGACCAACTCCCACCCTTCCTATCCATCTTTCTTTCTAATTATAGGACAGAAAGAGATTTTGAGAGATAAATATTCAATGTTTATATTATCATCCCCATGTAATGATTTTTACAGGTGATTCATTTAGAAAAATGATTATTTTTCCTTCCCACAACATTTAGTTCTTCCTAGAGTTAATACTTGGCAATTTTTTTCCTACTTACTTGATATTATATATACAAATCAGCAATTAAATTTGCAAACCCTTTGCCAAATACCTCAATGTCCTCTCCAGACTTGTCTGTATGAGGGTTTCTAGCAATTTCTCTCCAGGAGGCTCCTGATTCCTTTCCATTGCCTTCTGCCTTGTGCACATCAGATTTCCTAGGATCTGCTGTCCCCATCATCTTAGGGACTTCTTCATTTCTCCCCTGGGTTCTTCTCCTTTGTGTCCCTTGTCATCTTCCTCCCATTATTCCTTCATTTTGTTAGAGTGCATCCTCTAGTGGCTTCCTCAGAAATTTGAATGAAAGGTATTTTTAAAATTGGTTTTGCTGCTCTAAAAATGTTTCTGTTCTATCTTTGTACTTGAATTAATAGGTTAGTAATAGAATGTCATTGTTTTACTCTCTTCCAGGTGTTCCCCTATCCCCTCTCGAAACATGGTCCTTACTATGTGAAAATTTAACAATGAAATACCTTGCTGCGGTCCTTAATTTTTTAATCCATTTCCTGTTGAACTCTTTTATCAGGGAACTCATGTTTTTTTATCTTGGGAACTTTTCAAGAATTATATTTTTGAAGATAGTATTTGTTTTATTTCCTTAAATTTCCTAGAAGTCCTATTGTTTGACTACTAGGTCACTTGATTTATGTTTTAATTTATTTTATATTTTATTCTCTGATTTCTTTTCTCTCTCTTTGTTTATTTTCTGGGAGACTAACTTTTCATTATGCTTTTCATTTTGTTATATTTTTAATTTCCACAATTTCCTTTTTGACCTCTGAATATCGTTTCTAGTTTTTATGCATGATTGCAATATTAATTTTTAAGAATATAACTGATATTTTTATGTATTCTCATCAGTCTCCATGTTGTACCATTTTTTAAAAAATTAGGATGTTAGAAGCTTTCCTTAGGCTCCTGGATGCCTGATAGCCCTTGGTTGTCTAACCATATTTCAAATGTGGGTCTTCAAAGTGAGGCTTTAGACACATTATGAGATGTGTCAACTGAGAGCTTAAAGGTGGAGTGATCTGACTGTGTCTTTTCTTGAAGAACCCTCCATGTTTGTACCTTAAGGTCTTTTCGGTTCCTTTTGTTAGATGCCCCAGAAAGGACACTTTTGGTCTCTTTACTGGAGTCTATAGGAAATATAGTCTATCTTCCAGCATTCCAGAGTCAAGAAGAAAATAATACTGAGTTTCAACATTCAGTAAATAAACTTTTACTAATTCCCTCTATTTTCAATATAGTATATCTACATCAATTATGCTCAATGTTCTGCAGTTCAAAAACATTTTATTTTGGAGCAGTGCTTCTCAACTTCACCTGGAAGGCTTGTTAAATCACAGGATGCAGAGTCCCAACCTTAAAGCTAAAAGTGAGAGACAGTCATTTGCATGTCTGACAAGTTCCCAAGGAATGATGGGTGGGTGGTATAGTGGTACACCTGGAGAATGGAATTCAGTTAGTCATGGGTGAGCAGGAGCAGATACCTGGCTTCAAGGAGTGAAATGGTTTATGGTTGATTTTTCATTTACTGTAAATCCAATTCACCTGTTTTTAGCCTCATCCTCACCTCAGTTTCCAGAAGTGCTTAGCTGCTGTGAATTTCTGAGTCTTTGGAGGGTTCTGTGATATCAGTTGGGTTGCCTATTGACTTACCCCACTGTTGGTTGAAGATCCAGCTTTCTCAAATTCATGAAGCCATATTTTTCTTATTTAGTTTTTAACTTACTAAAATTTTGTTATTTTTTTCATTGCCAACATATGGATTTTAAAATCCCTTTCCTGTCATTGTAGTGAGATATAGGGAGGGATGTTTATAACCAGAAGTTCTTATGTCTTTCTTCAACTCTGGAGAATTCTACCATTTCATCAGTTGTTATTTCTCTTTCATTTCCTCTGTGCTTTATGTCAGAAACTTCAGTTAGATGTATATTGGAGCTTCTCAGTCTATAATTTATGTCTGTTAACTGTTCTTTAATTAAGAGACTCATCTCTTTTTCTCTTTCTGCTTTGATCTGGGTGAATTCCTTGCTGTTATCTTTTAGTTTCCTAATTCTCATTTCACTTGTGTCTGATTCAGACTTACTTTATTGAGTATTTTATTTCAATGACCACATTGTTCACTTGTAAAAATGTGAATTGATGTGTTTTCACAGACTTCTCATTCATTTCCTGATATTTTTGGTTTCATCATTTCTTGCTCTTTATTTAATGACTTTGTTTCTTTGTTGCTTTCTGAGACATTTAAATAGTCATACTTGAATATCTTTGGCAGACTGATTTATATAGTTAATTTTACATAGAGAGAAGATGTGTTCCTATTTTTCCTTTTGTTATCTGTCTTTAATAGCTTTTGGTTTCTTTGTGTCTTATCAATAGGATCATTTTAAGTTGGAGCTTTTCTTTTCAGCTATTTATTCTTTCTCTTTCTTGGTGTTTCCTTTTCTTTCTCTAATGGTCTTTGTGATCACTTTTATTGGGCCCCAGACCCCAATCAAGATGGGGCTTTCTATTCCATGAATAATTTAGGGCTTCTAGCTAGCACCTGGGCTGAGTATGGTCAGTTCAGTCCCTTCCTTCCTCTCTCTCTCTTTACCTACCTCCTATAGACAGCATTCTCTCCTTCCTAAGTCATAACTTTCAAAGGGGCAGATTCTGTCCCTAAAGGGAAAGGCCTAAGGCTACCCAGCCTTGTCTGTCAGCCCAACTCCTGAAGTTCAGTATGTAGTATGTTGCTGCACACCTAAGAATACAATGGAGATGTTGTTTGTTATAAAATGATAACTTCTATCAGCATGTATCTGACTACTCTATATCTTAGTGTGTACCAAACTTGGATAGGGGTTGAAAGAATTATGTGTTTGCTCTGTAAATCTCTAATATTGCCCATGTATTTAGAGAAGATAAGTCTTATCAAACTTTAATGTACAGATCTAACTTTACTGGAAGTAGTTTAATTTCCCAACATCCTTTTATCTTAAATCCAATCTGACATTCTCTTTTAGCTTGTAAATTTAGTATATTAATGTTGTGGATTGACTGATATTGTAGTATACATCATCTATGTTATATAGTAATATGTTTATATAATTATATGGTATATATTTTATAATGTATGGAATTTCTTAATATGTCAATGTTTATTTAGATTCACCCACATTAACAATTTATTTACTTGCCACTTAAACTCTTGCAACACAATTTTTTCTTCTCATACCAATATTCTTCTTCATGAAATAGAATGTTTAGTCATTTTTATTTTTTTTAATTTTTTTTTTATTGTTGGTCATTCAAAACATTACATAGTTCTTAATACATCATATTTCACAGTTTGATTCAAGTGGGTTATGAACTCCCAATTTTACCCCGTATACAGATTGCTGTATCACATCAGTTACCCTTCCATTGATTGACAAATTGCCTTACTAGTGTCTGATGCATTCTGCTATCTGTCCTATTCTCTACTATCCCCCCTCCCCTCCCCTCCCCTTTTCTCTCTCTACCCCTTCTACTGTAAATCATTTCTTCGATTTGTATTATCTTGTCTTACCCCTCCTAAAAGAAGATCTATTAGTGATAATTCTCTTAATCTTTATATGTCCAGAAATTCTTTGTCCTTAATCTTATGACTAGAGAATGATAATCAGCTATGTATTGAATTATGAGTTTACTATTTTTCCTCCTCATTTGGATATACTATTTTGCTGTATTTTGTTTTCTTTTATTTATATTGAAAAGTATGCTTCCATCAGTTAACCTATTTTTCTCTTATTACTTTTGAGATTCTTTCTTTGGAGTTCTAGTTTTGTAATAGTATATTTCTTCCAGTTTACTAATTCGTCCCTTCTGTGTAATGATTTAAAAAAATTGTCCATTAAGGATTTTTTTTTGGGGGGGGGTTAAAATTACAATGGCTACTCTTTTAAAAAAAATTCCCCTTTCTATTGGCACATTATAATTATACATAACAGTGGGATTTGTTACAATATGCTCATATATAAATAATAAAATGGTATAATCTGATCGATTTCATTCCCCAGTACCTCCCCTTTCCTTCCCCTCCTTCCCACGATCCCTTTCTTCTGTTCTACTGGTCTCCCTTCTATTTTTTTCTTAAATTTGTTCTAGTTAGTTATACATGACAGTAAAATGCATTTTGACACATACACAAATGGAGCACAACTTCTCATTCTGGCTATACATGGTGCAGAGTCACACCAGTAGTGAAATCATATGTGTATATAGGGTAATAATGTCTGTCTCATTCAACTGTCCTTCTCATCCCCACAGCCCCATCCCCTTTTCTCACTCCCCTCTGCACAATCCAAAGTTCCTTCATTGTTCCCTATCCCCCGCCTCACTATGGATCAGCATCTGCTTATCTCAGAGAAAATATTCGGCCTACAATGGCTACTCTTAAAATTTTTATTTTGTTTTTTAAAAAATCTAGACTTTTTCCCTTAATTTCTTGCTTTCTTTGTGTATTTTTTCTTTCATGCTTTTATTTAATTAAATGATTTTTCTATAATCATTGCCAATATTTTTTATCTAACTTTCTTGAGAACATAACACAGTTGTTTATTTTACCTGCCAACTGGACTCTCAGTAGATTTTTTTTTCTTCATTGCATTAAGTAGGAGTTGGTTTCAGTGAAAGTTACACAACAAGAAAAATAATGTTGTAAACAATAGAAGTGTATTTGTCTCCTATGAAAGTCCTGATACAGGCTGCCCAGGATTGATATGGTGACTCTCCACAGTGGTCCTTGTGGTGCACAGTGGAGCACTAGCCATCATATCCATGTTCCAACAGCAGGCTGGGTGGGCAAAAGGTGAAAGAAGGAACAGGGCACATGCCAGCTGTCTTTGGAGGAAATTTATTGGAATCTTTCTGCAACACTTCTTACATCCTATTAGCTAGAACACAATCATATGGCTACTCCTAACTGCCAGGGACTTTGATAACTTCTAAGTCCTCAGCAAGGAGGATAGGCGTGTAGAAATTCTTTAGATAAGCAGCAAGCAGGCTCTGCTGAACCCAAATAGTTCATAATATTGGATTTTGTCCACAGCTTCAGTGGGGCTTTACATGTAGGACTCCTATGCCATTTGGAATGAGAGCCTACCTGTTCAGAAAGTTCAGTCCCTCATTCTGCCAAGAATCCAAGGTATCCCTTGTTTGGGATCTATTTTTGTTGTTTCTTTTGTTAATTGCTTATGCTGAGGGGAGGCAAGGACATGAAACAACATAGATCTTATAAATTTGAACTCCAGATCTGTGTGATGTATGTCTTCAAGTGTGTATGTTCTTTGAGATTTTATTTTTCCTCTGAGAGTTTAATCAAGATAGATGAGCCTCCTGGTACACAAATAGTGGGTTGGAGGGATTTTTAAGTCTGATCCTTTAAGCATGGTGTAACCCCTTGAGTGTCTTGGTTTTCTACAGGGGCCTTTGATCAAGAGTCAAATTGTTTGGGCCCAAGGTTTCATCTTTTGTTCCAATGCAGATGTCAAAACCCAAGCTTTTCAATCAATGATACTGATACCCCCATGCCCTTATCCACCTCTCTACCTACTTATCAGGGAAGTTTCAGGGTCAGCACAGGGGGGTGAAGTTTCCTCTTTATTTTAACTTCCCGTAGATATCTTTTATTTTTAAAAAATAAGTTCTTACAAGATCAAATATATACTCTGTCATTTCTTTCTAGGATTCTTGGTATTTCATAGAAGGGATTTTCAAATTACCACTCTACTTATTGAAGAATATTTCCCCTAATATTCTTTTCTTAAAGTTTCTATTGATTTAAATTTTTTTTCTATTAGCCTGAGTTTATTTCTATTGCTGGACACCAAGAATACTAACTGACATAATATGTTTTAGAATTTGCCAGATTGAGTCAAGGCCTGATTCTTCGTGATCCCTGAAGTTTCTTATCTTGTTAGAGAGCTCCAGACACAGAAGACCAGATGGATGCTCCCAGGCTCCTGATGTGATCCCCCCACTAGAGCAATTCATAACTGGGCACAATTCCAAGTTGACACAGACTATTCCCCCATGAACTCACCAATTCCATGTGAAGGGAATTCCCTGTTAAATAAACTCTAGTCTCAGAACTCTCCCCATCTGAGGCCAGCAGCTTGAGGGTCTTCAGAAAACTGTACCAAAAAAGAAATTTGTTTCTTCTAATGGGCTAAAGTTCATCCCATTATGCCAACTTCTTTGGATAGTCAGAATTAGGCAGCAGAGCTTTGGAGTTTGGATGAAAACGTTCATCCCATCATAATGAGATAGACCCCAAGATGCCTATCCCATTAAAAATAACCAAAGACCTGCACCAGCTGCTTCCCTGGAAGACTCTGAACTGTTTTAGGGTCAGCAGGAAGGCACTGAGGTAGAGGGACCAAGATCTGTGACATGGAGTTTGGGGGAGTTAGGTTTATCTGCCTTTTGGTCCTGGGTCTGCCACTCACCTGCTATATCACTTTGGGCTTCACCTCTTAGTGTCCATTTCCTTAGGAAATGATGATAAGGTTGCCAGCTGTACCAACGTTATGGTACTGCAAGGACCAGAGACTTCTTAGATCTTATATATGCTTGGGAAAGAAGTCATGTTTCCTCTGCAAATGGAGAAACTGAGAATTATAGAAATGAAGTGATTTCTCCAAGATCACACAGGGATTCAGTTCCTGGAGGCTTTGGACTCCAGAATTCATTCTCTTTTCCCAATGCCACTACTGTATAGGTGTACGATAAGAGGAGAAAGAAGGGAATACAAAGCTTAGGAGCACCTCCTCTTGGCCAGCTAATCTAGGGACAGTATGTCTTTTACTCCCCATACCATAGTCTCAAGTCAGAGGGTGATTTTCTTGTGATTATTTTACAGATGACAAAACTGGATATCAGATATTGTCCATGATTTACCCAAAGCAGCCTATCAATTTCAAGAGCTAGGAATTGAACCTGGCATTGTCTGTCACAAAGCCTGTGCTGTCTCTGTGTCTTAGTATAGTACTCTCAAGATATTAGCATGCTCCCCTAAAATCCACATGCATTTATACAAGGTTCAAATCAATTAGTTCACACTTTGCTACCGAGTCTCCTCTGTGCCAAAGGTGATCAAGGTGCTCTGGGTTTTATGCTTTCAAACCCAATGAGGACTCTTTTCCCTACTTCTTGCATGACAGCCCAGAATTGAGAACCATGGTGCATATGGTGTTTGCAAAATGCTAGTTGTGTATGGGTGTTTAAACTTTAGTTTTGCATCTTTTAATTTATTTATGCAAGCAAGCCGCCTTTCATGAATTTTAATCTGCGCTGTCTTAAAGAAGTGCTTTCCAAATGGGACAGCATTTGTGATCACCACTAAGCCATTCTAACTGCTTGCAGGCCTGGGGAGAGAGGCAGTGGAGAATATTAGCAAGCTCTGCACCATCCCTGTGTCATCCCAGGCATTGTGGCGTAAAATGTGCTTCGTGTCTAGGAAAAAAAAAAAAAATAGAAAGAAAAAGAAAAAACCACTGTGACTCGGGTCTTTGGTTATTTTTAATGCTGAGCAGCAGAACCACAGGGAATATTATGAGTTCCAAGATTTCTGACAGGAGGGACTCGCCGCTGAAGTGCTTTCTTCAGGAGAGAGAGAGAGACACTGCTACAAGTCTTTATTCATTTATTTATCATGCTTCAGTTCCTAAAAAAGAAAACACTTCTCCTGTGCAGGGGAAATTGCTTCAATGGATAGATTGCATTTAAATAATTTAAGTATAAAATTACTCAAACAGGCCGACTGATATTTCGAAAACGAGACAGTCACAATCACTTAAGAGTGCTGGCGAAGTTGGTGAGTGGGTGTGCAGATTGGGGTGAGAAGGCCTATCTGGTGGGGGAGGGCTCTCTGTCCTGTCCTGCTGGTGGCCCCAGAGGAAGCTGGTTTCTGTTCAGGTCTTCCAGACCCCAGAGCCTTGAAAGAGAGAAAAACTGTTCACAACTTTTGGGTCCTGGTCTTCATCTGGGCAGCTAACTGGAGACAGACATTGGATCCATGTTCAGACAGCTCGAGCCTTACCTGTACCAGCTCTCTCTCTGCCCAGGCTCCATAGTCCTGGGGTTCCTTGTTTATACAAGTTGAGAATGCAGACCTCTAGAGTTGTAAGGCTGGCTCAGGTTTCTGAAAGGACTCAGCATGGGGTCTGGTATGTAATGGCCTTTTGGGTTATGACTACTGCATGTTCTTCCATGTGTCTAGGAAGCTTTTCATACAGAGATGCCATCTGGTCCTAGAGTCTGTCCATTCTCACGGAGACTATAGCCATGCTAAAAATGGCCACAGCTCTCTGTGACCTGCCTTACATGCCCATGTAAAGCATGATGAGACCAGCAAGGGTCTTCCCTAACATGTCCAGATAGCATTTCTTCGAGCAGGCTTTTGGTCCACTAAGAAGAGTGGAACTAATGAGAGGCAGCAGCTCATACCTATGCATGATGCTCCCTCTAAATGCCTCAAAGACAAGATCCACCCCCAAACCTGAAGAGCCTGGCAAAGAAACTGCTCTGTGGTCAAATGCATTTACAAATTGCTCCACACTTCATGACCTTTTTGACATGTACTCTGGCATCCTGAAGACTTTGAAAAGTCCTGCAGATAAGAAAACTTTTAACATTAAATTCAACTTAACTCTGCATGCGTTCATCTCCTTTGGTAATGAAAACCTCCCCACCCTAACCTTACACCAAGTGTCCCATCAATGTCCTTTGGCCTTCCTGAAATAAACCTAGGGACATTGCCCAGGATGTTCCTTCTTCTTTCCTTTCCTACTCTGTTGCTTTCTGTTTTATTTTCCTCTGGACACTAAGTGGGCCACTTGCAGTGGGTTTCAAGGTCTTCTGTTTACTACTAACTAATTAATGAAGCAAATGCGTTGAGTGCTGAGTTTAAGATCAATCAAGCATCATCCATACCCTCCACAGTGCAGTCAAGACAGGGAACAGACGCTTCATCTGGGAGGGTCACTGCCCTGTGCCTGGTGCCATTAGCGTGTGTGCAGTAAGCATGCTAGAGGACAGACATGCCGATGGGGACATCTCAGGACTAGCCCAGAATGTCAGGCGAGGTCTCCTAGAGGACAGGCCCACGTTCTGTTGTCTTTTGTCATCGTTCTTTGTGGGGGGGATTTAGTCTTCGAGACATTTAGAGGAAGCATCGTGCATGGGTATGGGCTGCCGCCTCTCAGCAGCCCCACTGTTTACTTTGAAGAGAAAATGTCTGCTTTGTAGGCAAATGTTTTCAGCATGGAAATGATCATTGCAATTGCTGTGGTTGTCACAAATGTTTCATCAGAGCCGATAAAGCAGCTGAGTGTTGGCAAAATCGATGAAAACATCTTGAGAAGTGTTCGCTGCCTACTTAGCCGTCTGTGGCTCATCTGGTGTGAGGGAGGAGGGGAAGGAGGCGGTGAGCTGAGGCCACACATGAGATGCTGAAAGACAGTATGGCGTGGTGGAGGGGCATCGGGCTTTGCAGCCAGAGTGCCTTGTTTTAAGTCCTGTCTCTTTTTATGAGCTCTGTGACCTTGGACAGGTTACCTAACTTCTCTGTGCTTCCATTGCCTCATTTGGAGACTGTGGATAATAACAATACAGGTTGAGTATCCCTTGTTGAAAATGCTTGGGACCCAAAGTTTTTCAGATATTCAAGGCCTTTTTTTTTCTTTTAACATTTGCATAGAATTTACCTGCTGAGCATTCTTAGTCTGAAAATCTAAAACCTGAGATGGTTGATTGGAGCTGATAAAGCAACTGGGTGTTGGCAAAACCCACGAAAGTGTCTTGGAAAGTGCTTGCTGCCTACTTAGCTCTCTGTGGCTCATCTGGTGTGAGGGAGGAGGGATGGAGGCGGTGAGCAGAGGCCATACCTGAGATGCTAACATGCTCCAAAACCCCAAGTATTTTGAACATGTTGTTGGAGCATTTTAGATTTCAGATTTTTAGATTAGGGATACTCAAGACATACAGACTTCACATTGTTGTATATGTAAAGTACTTTTAGCACTTACTACATACTGATTTATATCACCATTACTTGAGTTTACAATTACATCCTGAGTCTCAACTGACAAAAAAGTTTACAAGGTATCACTTGTTCAACAAATATTTATTGAGTGCCTTCCACAATCCAGATACTGTTCTTAGAGCTAGGAACCCAGTGGTAAATGAGATAGGCCTGGCTTCTCTTTTCTTGGGGTGCTCTTTCTACCAAGGTAGACAAATCAAATAAAAGACACCTTCAGATCATGACAGATATGATAAAGAACACAAATCAGAGTAATGTGGCCATAGGATAAAATGTATTATATTTAAATTTCTGAACTTCTCTGCCATTCTGCATGTGTGGTCTGATGGTTAGCATGGAATATATTTAACATTCTTCATCCAATCTATAATTTTAATGTGCTAGAAGAATTTAAAGAACCTCTGTAGGATTTTGCATTCCTATCTCTCCCAGCAAACATGGTGACATCTGGTGATATGGGGAGGGGAGTGTCTTATCTGGGACCTGCTGCTATTCCAGGAGAAGGGGCCCTCAGACCTGTGAGGTACTATTGGACTGTCCTCCAGCTTCTCTGTGACATAATGCCTTCTACCTGATGGCACCTTCTGCCTAACTGTTCTCTCAGCATAATCTGGACCTGACCACCCTCTCTCTGGCTGACTGACTTTCCTCTGAGCTCTCCTTGGCACCATAGACCTATATAAGGCTCTGACTTTACGGGACACCACCAGCCCTGTGTGGCTTGCTTTGGAGGTCTCCTCAGCAGGTCCACTGGCTCCCAAATCCACTGCCTTTTCCAGAAATACCCAAGGAAATAAAGAGAGGCTCAGGGAAGCAGCCTTCCAGAAGCTCCTACTAACCCTCTTGCATGCCAGAGTGAGAGGAGGGGCTGCCTGCCAAGAAGTACTGTTCCCCCAGAGTCCTGTAACTCCAGCAGGGCCAAAAGCTCCCTATTGTCTCCCTTCTCTAATTTGGATGTTTCTAAGCCACTCCCCTTTAAAGTTCAGTTTCAAAATGAAGAGGAGGAAAAACGAAAACCCTGGCATCAGACCATCTCTTTCCTCCCTCATTCCTTGTTTTTTTTTTCTCCTCCCCCCTCAAAATACTTCATGCAAAAAAGAGAGTATTCTTCTGTGTTGAAACTTTATACTCTGGAGCCAAGACTCTCAGTGTTGGACTTACAGTTTTCTCTTTGACACATAAAGGACTTAGAAGATTTATAACAAGGAATAGCTGAGAATGGAGAACACTGAAAACAACAACAACAAATCAATGAGTTTTCTTGACCCATCAAAGAAGTGAGATGACAAAGTAAACCAATCCCCCAAACCTGGACAGACAAGTGGATTGAGAGAGATTCGGCTGCTGGATCCATAAAAGAGTAAAGAGGTAATGTTGGTGAATTGCTTGAGGCTGTGTGTGGCCTACTAGGAGACTGAGAAACCCCCAAGAGCTGCAGCCTAAGGGGGCCTCACAATTTTATGGGCCTCGCTTCTTGAAACCCTACAAGTCTCTTGTGGTAAATAGCCAAGAAAAAAATCTCCTGGTGGCTCTGGCACCAGAAGAGGAAGCAGAATCATCATGAAATAGATCCAGAGCATTCTCCATGATGGAGCTCCTCCAGGGAGAGAAGAATAAGGCCATTCCCCCCTCTCCAGCCCTCTCTAGTCTTCGTGTCTTACCTAAAGTGTGGGGGCACACCATACCAGTGGAAAAACACTCATATGGAAGTCACAGCTCAAAGAGACCTTTAATAAGAACAAGAATTAAATAAGATTATAGAATACATCCATTCTTAACAAATATTACCACTATACTAATAGGGATTGAGCATAATAACAGTGGATTATAGCTGAGAGACTGGAAGTTAGAAACTCTCTTACTTAGTGAATCCCAAAGACAACAGCAAAGACAAAAACAAGCACACTAGAGGAATTTGAAACCTCTAGCACCTACAGCTGCAGCAAATATTAACATAGTCCAGATTCAAGCCAGATTACCATAAATCATCACATTAAAATTTCTTAGTTCATACAACTCAGCATGACATGTCTGTCTTTCAACAAACAAAAAAATTACTAGACATGCTAACAGTCAAGAAATCTGAAGAGAGCAGGCATGAGAACCAGACTCAGATATAACACAGATGTTATAATTATCACATATGGCATTTAAAATAACTATGATTAATATGTTAAAGACCCTAATGGAAAAAGCAAACAGCATGCAAGAATGGATGGGTAATGTAAAGAGGGAGATGGAATTATAAGAAAGAATCAAAATGAAATAGTAGAAATCAAAAGCATTCTAACAGAAATGAAGAATGCTTTTGATGAGCTCTTAGTAGGCTGGACATGAGCAAGGAAATAATCAGTGACTTTGCAAGAGACCCGTAGAAGCTGTGGATAATAAAATACAAAGAGAAAAATGAATGGCTGGAGGCAGGGGCAGATGTGGAGAGCAAAAAATATCCAAGAACTGAGCAGTAATTTCAAAAGGTATAATATGTGTGTATTAGAAAAAACAGAAGAAGAAATGAAGTCAAAGAAATATTTGAGACAATAAGTGATAAGAATTTTCCAAAATTAATGACAGATACAAAACCACAGATCCAGGAAGCTCAGAGAACATTGGTAAACACCAAACCTGACACCTAAGCATATTAGTTTTAAAAAAAGAAAAGTCCCAAAATTAATAAACTAAAAGCCAAATGAAGCCAAAATAAAAGACAAAAGCAAAGAGAAGCTTTTGAAAGAAAGCAGTATGGGAATGGAGATGGGAAAAACTTACTTACACAGAAACAAGGTAAGAATTACAACAGACTTCTCATCAGAGACCATGCAGGTGATAATAGGATAGTATTTAAAGAATTAAAATGGAAAAAATATTCTAGACCTCTGTATCCAATAAAATTACAGAAACAAAAACATTCTGTGATTAAAACCTAGAAGAATTCAATCATTGTCAACACATTTTCCTCACAAGAAATATTAAAAAGAAGTTTTATAGATAGAAGAAAAAGTTGTAAGTTAGAACTTGGATTTATATAGAAAAGAAAAATATGGCCAGGCACAGTGATACATGCCTGTAATCCCACCAGATCAGAAGGCTGAGGCAGGATAACCCCAAGTTCAAGACCAGCCTCAGCAATGTGAGGCCCTAAGCCATTTAGTGAGACCCTGTCTCAAAGTAAAAATAAAAAGATCTGGGGATGTGGCTCTATGGGAAAGCATCATAGCTTCAATCCCAGTACCAAAGAGGGTTGGGGGGAGGAGAAGCATGATAGGAGCAAAAAGGACAAAATTACAATTGATAACTAATTAAAGTAATAATAGTAACTATGCGGTCAGCAGTTACTGCATAGGGATAATCGAGATGAGTGACAACAGAGAAGGGAAGGGGAGGGGGCTTTGGGAATATTTTGTTTTTGAAATTTTCTCATATAAATGCAAAATGGAAGAGTACCCCATAACCCTGGGGAGATATGTTCTAAGACCCCCAGTGAATGCCTCAAACCTCAGGTAGCACCGAATCCTAAATCTACCATATTTTCCTTAGACATGCATACCTATGATAAGTTTAATTTATGAAGTAGACACATGGAGAGAATTTGGAAAGGAGTAGAGAGGGAAGAGAAGTCAATTTACAAGAATGGAAAGTGTGAAATGAATAAGTAAGTGAGGCATGATCAACCAGGCCAAAGGAAGCGAATGCCATGCTTTCTAACTCTGTTTCGTAGGCAAGGAGATTGGCTCTCTGTACCCTAATTTCTTCATCTGTGATATAGTGATGGAGAAAGAAGAGGACCTAGAATACATCTTGCAAGCTTTTTTAACCTTTCTTTATTGCTATGAAGCCTTTTGACAATTAATTGACCTATGGACCCTGTCATTGTTTTTTTTTCCCACAACCAGAAATGAAGTGCAAGACATTTATTTGGGAGGTGTAGAAAATGCCAGTAGAGAAGGGGGAAAGGAAATAAAGCCAATAAAGTGAAAAACTGGAGCTTTATCCTGCAGGGATAATATGGGACAATATACAAAACAACTTCTCAGAATTTTCCATCTGGAAGGGTGAGGGAGCTGGGTACTTGTACACCTACGCCCAAGGGTATTAATACCTGGCACTTCCAACCTGCCACATGGGCATCCAGGTGATGGTACTTTGCATAGTTGGTGGGGTGGAGAGTTCTCAGATTCAGGGAATCAGAGACTGGAGTTTGAAGCCAGCTGGGGCATATGGAAAGGTTGGAGGGGTACTTCTAGCATCTGCTACAGTCCCCCTTCTCACAATAATGTTTTGAAATGCATAAAATAAAATACATAGGATTACAAAGAAAACCAATTATATTGAAATTCAGTTCTATCCACAGACCCCTCGGGGGACCCTGGGTTAAGAAGCCCTGCTAGGATTTCTTTTCAACGTGAAATTATATGGTTTTATGATCTAAGAGTGCAGATTGTGTTTCTCTGCCAGGAGGTGGTTGAGTAAAGCTCTGCCTACTCTAAGTAGACACTATTTCAAAGGAAAAATGCACTCACCCAACCTGACAATCCCCTGCAGCTCAGGGACTATAAATGATGCCGCTGGACTCCTTCATTCTCTTTTTATTTTTTACAGTGTTTGTTTTGCTTTGTTTATGTTTCTGTGTTTTTAATGCATCCTTTGTTAGGCCTGAAAGCACTCTGGGGTACCAATTTGCCCACATCACCCTGGCAGCAGTTCTGGCCCTCTCAGCTGTCCCTGGGGAGCTCCAAAGTCATGTGTATGAAGCACCAGGGCCCCATGCAGCCACAGAGGCAAGGGTCCATCATGAGGCATCACAGTGCCAACAGGTGGCTGTGTGTGGCATGTGGGAGCGGCCGCCCCACTGGGAGCTGCACGCCACCGAGACACTATCCCACCTCCTAATGTGACTCCGTGGCTCTGTTACTCACAGCTAAATTACAGTATTATGACTTCATTGTTGAGTCCCAATTCTCCTAATTATAGCCTGGAGATCTATTATTTGATTTGGTAACACCAAGTGCTTCTTTTCTAAATCATGTAATCTCTTGTAGCTTATTAATGTCAGGTTTGCGCACACGCAGGGACTTGGTTGTTTGCCAGGCAGAATCAAATTTTCAAATTTTCGCTGTGTTATGTTACAGGGCTTTGCTTGTTACAATCTAATTATATTGGCACTGAAATACCGAAAACCAATTTATATTAGAAAGCACTTTAACTCTTTCTTTGGAGTGAATTTACATGCATAAGCGTTTGCCACACCATTGGTCTTTTTTGTTTTTCCACTGGAAGATTTCTTTTGGGGAGGAGGTAAAACTAAAAGTCTCTTTCCATGAACTAGCCTGCTGTTGTCAGAGAAGACCTGTGCATGAGGCCATTCTTGAACTTGTTTGAAGGGTGGAGTTGTAAGTACAGCCCTTCCACCTCATGATTTGCTCTGTGCTGGGAATGTCATTACTCTAGATGCCCAGAAGCCCCTCTCTTGATGGGTGATGCCTCTGGAACTGTGCTCAGTACCATTACCAACCCCAAACCCCTACTCCCTTTCAGACATACTTTTCTACACTGTAGGGCCCCAAGGGACCCAGCACTCTGAAGACCAGGAGGGGCTTGCTGCAGCTGTGAGATGACCTGCAGAATCTTCATTGCCTTCTCAGGAGGATCTTGCATTGATTGCACCCGACCATCAAGGCATTTGTCTGTCATTCTGTCAGTCTCCTTAATAATGACTAGGAACACTGCTCCTGTCACACCTTATAACCAGGGAGCACTATTTAAATCACCCATTGGACTGCCTTTGCAAAGGAACCCCAACTCCGACCTGGGTTCCGACTCCTCTCCTGCCTCCTGTCTTCCTTCTTCCTTTTTTATCTTGGTAATAGAACTTGTTCCTGCTGATGTGGTGAAGGTAGGGAGGAAGGCAGTGTCCAGGAGGCAGCTGGGAACCCAGGTGGAAAGGAATGCCCAGAGGGAAGCATCTTGATGCAATGAAAAGAGCAGCAGAAATAACATCAGACAGGTCTGGGTAAGAATCCTAGTACCTCAGTTTCCTGCTGTGCAGCTTGGGCAAGTCATTTAATTTTTCTGAACCTCAATCTCCCTAACCTGTAAAGTGGTATAAATACCTCATACATTATTTTGAAGATGAATGGAACAAAGTGTTGGGAGTACCTAGAAGTTCTAATAAGCAGAAAGTGCTTAGTATGTTTTTTATCTTATCCTTGGAAGGACTTTTCCTCTTGAGCCCACCTTCCAGGCCTGTGGGCTCCAGAGGACAGGCTTTTTCCAACTGGGGACATTATTTCCTCCATATACAAGAGTACTTCTAGCCCTGCCCACCACTGTTCCTAATGACCGAGGCTATGGCATGACTCAAATTTCTGAGCTGTAAGTGAGTTGTTTAGCTATGAATTCATCACACAGTGCCCAGCTTCAGAGAAACAATGAAGTCAGTGCTGTCCTTCCTCATACTCATGAGACATGTTTTATGGCTGCAGTGGGTAGAGACTCACCCACTGACACTTCCTGGGCAGAATTAATGTTGGTGTTCAAAACCATAACTTACCTCTGAGGCCTTTGTGCATTTCATCTGTTTAATTTTATTTTTTATTATGCATATTTCAAACACATTCTGAAGTTTGTTGCAAACATTATAACTAATGCCTACATTCCCAACCATCAGCTTTCTTGGATTTGACCATGTAATTGCTTCCCTATTATTCTGGTAGTTTCTACCCTCGTGTACTCTTCTTTGATCCATTTCAGAGCCCAGTTTCCGCAGAGGGGACTACTCTTCTGAATCTGGTTTTTATCATCCCAGGTAAGTTTGCATGCTCTTATCCATGTCTATATCCACAGACTACCTATATACTTTGCTCACCTCATAAATGGCATCCTCTGCAAAAGAGAGGATCTGTTAGAAGTTGTGTTCACTTATCTTGGCCTCAGTGTCTTCTTCTGTAAAAGAGGAATGATGACACCTCCTTCAGGCTTGCTCTGTATTGAGTTGAACATAGTATTTGGTATATGGTAGGTGCTCAAGGAATTTTCTCTCTAATCAGGATAGGGCTGTTGATAACATTTAATGTATATTTAATTTGAAATTCGTACTTGCTTCACTTTTTCATTAGGAAAATTTTCAAACATGTACAAAAAATAGAGAGAGAAACACAATAAATTTCCATAAATCCATAAAGGTTCTAATGATCAACATTTACCAAATTCTCCATATTTTCTTTTTAAGTTCCAGCCAACTTTCAGCATGTTATTCTCCCATCCGCTGGCACTTGGTTTCTGCACTGTGGCAGGTGGATGATACAACACAGGTACCATCCATTGCTGGAGGAGATATTCATTTTCTAGTTCTGCAGAAGATCTCTCCCCTCCTCGGGTAGAAGGTTTTGCTACAAAGCTTTGAATATCTAGAAATTCAACTGCATTTTCCTAGTTCATGAAGTAACTTAAATCCCACTGTCAGAAAAAGAGCCCAGTGGCCTTAAGCACCCTACAGTGAGGATTCTTCCATCACCCTTTTCCAGCTTGAAAAAAATCTTGACCATGTCCAAGATTCAGCCCCTGATTCTTCAAACCCCAGCCAAAGAGCAGCAGAGATACAAGGTAGATCCTGTGTGCACTTCCCTGGAATGAAGGCTGTGAACACATTTTATAAGCCTTTGCTTGGCTTCTCTTATTCAGAGAACCTGGCCTATTTCTCCCATAGTGCTACATCTTTGCCTAGTTTGCTCCCTGTGCCTGGAATACTATCCTGCTCCATCTCATTTCTGCTTAGAGAAATTTAACTCATGCTTCACATCTTGATAGAAAAGTCATCTGCTCAAAGAAGTATTCTCAGATCCATCTGGTCAAAATTGCATCTGTCCCAACTAGCCTGGGAGCAAATTGCTCATGATATTTCTATCTAGTATAATCATATGTTCCAATTTGCTGGGAACTGTCTTGGTTGGTGCCTGTTGTCCCAACATTATTAATAACATTCTTTAACTCTCAAAAGCATCTGAATTGAACAATATGGTATAGTAGACATACCCTATGTAACCCCCAATGAGTCAGGCCCCTTCAGAATCCCCTTCTCTTGGATGAAGCAGAATCTGGGATTTGTTTCTGACAAACAGAATATAGAAAAGGCAACAGGTCAGTCATTCCTTGATTATGGTACCTCATATGAAACTCTATCTTATTGGATTAAAGCAAGATTTTTCTGCTGGCCTTGCAGAAGCAAGCTGCTGTGGTGTGAACTGCTTGGGGAAAGGGCCTCAGGAACTGTGGGCAGTCTCTAGGAGCTGGAGGCCTCAATAGTCTAGAAGAGAGGAGATGAATTCTGCTGGCAACCATGTGAGCAGCAGACCCCTAGCTTAGAAAGAGGTCTTGGCTGTAGCCTTTTGAGGCCCTAAGAAGAAGACCCCCATGCCCAGACTCCCCTGATCCATGGGCACTGCCATGTTATTTTAAGCCACTAAGCTTGTGGTAATTTGTTCTGCAGTAATAAGAACTAATAATATGATTGCCCTAACAATAGTCCAGTGACTTTCTCCTCCTGACACACTGAGCACTTGGGCACATGTTACATTCATCTCTCTAGTTTCTCCACACTCAGGAACCACACCAGGCACTGTAGCACACAAGTTAAAGGAGCAGGATCTGGGGATTGAATGCCTGTGTCCAAATCCCAGATCCATCACTGACTGGCTGTGTGATTTTAAACACATATTTTAATCTCTCAGGGCCTCAGTTTTCTCATTTGCAAAATTCAGTTACAGAAAAAAGTACTTTCCTTCTTCTTTTTTTTTCTTTATTGGATGTTCAAAACATTACAAAGCTCTTGACATATCATATTTCATACATTAGATTCAAGTGGGTTATGAACTCCCATTTTTACCCCAAATACTGACTGCAGAATCACATTGGTTACACATCCACATTTTTACATAATGCCATATTAGTAATTGTTGTATTCTGCTACCTTTCCTATCCTAAAGATATATTGAGTTAATGTAAAAGCACTTAGACCCATTGGCACAGAGCACTGGGTAGTTTGCTGATACTTATGCTCTTTGTGCCACTTAATCCTTATGTCAGATATGCTGTAATTATCCCCATTTGCAGATGAAGAAACTGAGGCTCAGAGATGTTAAGTATCTTGCCCCAAATTATACAGCCAATAAATGGAAAAGAGACTCAAACCAAATCCATACCTGTATTCTTTCATCCTGCCGGTACTTGCATCTTTCTTGTATATTTTGGAAAAAACAAAGAGCACTCTCCTCAGGATTCTGTAATGGATTCTACAAGAATTAAGGGTTCAAAGATTTCAAGTTTGGCTTATGTTCTGGAGCCACTTTCCAGACATGGGTGGATTTCTAGAAGCACAGCTAGCAGGCAGATAATTTAGGCAGTTGTGTGGGATGTGGTGACCTATAAATGAGCACGAGGACCCATTAAGTTGACATACCACCCAACAAATGATGAGGGACTTTTAAACAATTCCAGTCTACTAAAAACTGGATATTTGCATAAGTGCAGATTATTGGGGCCCATAGATAATCTGCTACCTGCTCATTTTTAATGTGTTTGTGAACACTCGTGAGAAGCTCATTAATTGTAAGTGTCTGTAAGCTTACTGTGTTGTAAACCAAGCCTGACAGCACAATAGACACCTATAAAAGGAAGAGGCCTCTTTGCCAGTGAGTACTAGAGCTTAGAAAGAGCAGGCATGCAAATCAGCCCAGGGATAATTGACAAGATTGCTGGGATGCACACATGCCCTTATCTGAGTGAGTTTTATGTTCCTGTCCTTAGGTAACCCAGCAGAAATACAAGCTGCTGTGATAAGGTTGACTCTAACCACATTTACTACGGTGATAGGACAGGGTCAGGCACCAAGGCCCGGTAATCAGGAAATGCGTGAAGGCCATGGCCTGACAAGGCTGAAATCCATTTGTTATTCTCTGCTCAGAATGCCCTTGCTCTTTTCTAGACTGCTGGATCCTGACCCTCCTTTCAAAATGAGTCAGCTCCTCCTTGATGCTTTCTCTGACTTCGCTGGGAAACAGGTTTCCTCTTTTGTGCTCTGTGAACCCCTTGCATGTTTTCTGGAAGAGTTCTAATTATGAAGGCATCTGAAGTGGCTCCCCTTTTCTCCATGCATAAATGAGTGCAGAACTCAAAAATTTTCTCAGATGCCCTTCAGAAATAAACATCATCATAGATGCACTGTAATGATAGCATCAATAAGTGCTTCAAACTTGGTGAGTAACAGGAAGGTATGACTTTATACCTCTGCTTCTACCATGTATTTTACTTCTTTCTACATCTGGACCCTCATGGAGGATGTATTGCTCTTGTTCCTTCAGCTAGGGAGACATAGAACCCAAATCCTGCCTGACCAATCTCTGGGGAGCAGATGCTTCAAACATTCATTTCTTTTATTTTTAAATTAGAAATAAGTTTCTAGGGGAAATTGCCTTACTAGAAACTAAAAGAATATACTTCTATTTATTATATGTATAGTATGTATAGTAATCCCTCCTTTTTATGGGGTTATAGTCAAGAACCCCATTGCAGCCTGAACCCAGAGACAGTATCTAAAAAAGATGAGTGTTCTTAACCTTCAAACCCTAAATCTGAAATGCTCTGAACTTCAGCTTTTCAAGCATTAATGTAAAGCTCAATTTCAGATCTTTAGAAGTCTATGCAGATATTCCAAAATCTGAAAAAAAATAACATCTTAAATACTCTGGTCCCAAGTATTTTGAATAAGGGATATTCAACCTCTATTATTTTCCCTACACTGTATATACATACCTGTGGTAAAGTTTCATTTATAAATTAGGTATAATAAGAGGTGAACAGTAGCTACTCAAATAGGACAATTGTGGCAATATGAAGTAAAAATTACATGCATATGCGCTCTCTCTGTCTCTCTCTCTCTCTCTCGCTCTCTCTCTCTCTCTCTCTCTCTAAATATCTCATTGTACTGATGCACCCTTCTTGTGATGATGTGAGATGACACAATGACTATATGATGAGATGAAGTGAGATGAATGATGTAGGCAAAGAGTTAGGCTATAACATAAAGGTGAACACTTGAACACAAGCCCTGCAATTTTGTGACAAGCAATCTGATAATTGAGATGGCTACTGAGTGATTAATAAGTGGGTAGGTATACATTGTGGATACACTGGGCAAAGGGATGATTCATGTTCTATGCAGGATAGAGCAGGATGGCAATATTTCATCACACTACTCAGAATGGCATACAACTTAAAACTTATAAATTATTTCTTTCTGGAATTTTTCATTTAGCATTTTTAGACTGAGAGTGGTAGCAAACCATGGAAAGTGAAATTTCTCATAAGGGAAGGCTGCTCTATTTATATATATATAATATTATGCTAGTTGATATGGGACTCCAGCAAAACACCCGTATGTTGGATTTAATTCATACAATTGTATTCCTTAATTCAACTGCAGCAAATAGAACCAAACAATGTGTAATGGCTCAAACATAATATAATTTTATTTCTCACTTGTGGTAATATAAAGTAAATGTTCAGTGTGGTAGGCAGCCCTCTTCCATGTAGCAATTCAGATACCTGGCCTCCTTCCTTACTGGGGATCCTTTATCTTTTAGGGTATCATCCTAGTCTACACCAAATGACAGAAACTGAAAAAGCATGGGAAATGGACCATAAGAGAAGTTTTCCTGCTCAAGCCTGAAAATGGCAAGCATCTTTGGACACAGAGATAAGTTAGTCTCACAGTCATGCCTAATAGCAAGGAAAGCTTTTACCGTGTTTCCAGAAAAAAGAGGAAATGGATTTTAGTGAAGGGCAAAGTCTGTAGTCAATACCTCTCTGTTAGTCCCTTTCCCTGTTTCCTCTTCCTTGTACTTTCCAGAGGAGGTAGGTCATAAGTATCTACACACAGATCTTGTAGAAGTGTCCCTCATATTTGAGACATTACTAATGATTTGCATGTTTCCGGAGGATATTAAAAAAATATTAAATCATGTATTTACCACTTTTTTCCAGAATAACATTGGAGGTATGTTCCTAAACATAGAATACTTGTGAATTCTTATATTTATGTCAAAAAGCACCTAACTTTGCCAGTAGAATTTGATTCTTTTTACTCAAACTCTGCATATGCTAACCAATGGTTTCCCTAAACTTGCAAATAAATGACTGTGCTAACTCATAGCTCACAGTAAATGTTCATTTTCCTAATTACGTGGGGTTTGACTTATCCAGCTACCTCAACTGCTCAGTTATTATTTTTGCAGATAGTAAGAGTTCCTACCTGCAAAAGCCTCTTGAAGATGCTATTTCACATTCTTCTGGGCAATGCCTTTGACACATGATGAGTTTCTCTCTCTAGATGGAGTTTCTGAGTAATGGGCCATTCGATGATATGAGTGTTTGGCCAGACAGTTGTAGAGTTCGGTAAGCAGCACTTCTGAAGCTGCTTCAGGAAACCCTTGTCATACTCAAGGCAGGAGCTCCTGGAACGTGGCTGGTGTCTGCTTTTGGTTCATGATGTACAATGTGAGACTAATTTGTCAAGTTAGCCTGAGAAAATTAATAAACAGGAATGAATTGATGAGAAACAGATTTTTATTTTATGGTTACTTAAGAATATTTTCAAATGAATATTATGGAATATCCATCTAAAATGGCTTAAAATATTATTTAAGCCTACATAATAAGTTGTTGGCAAGGCTTTGGCCAGCTTCTCTGCAATTCCTTGGCTCCTTCCTCATGGTCACGTAGTAGCTGATGTCATGAATCACTCCTCACAGAACAGCATCTGACACAGGAAGTAAGGAACAGAACTTTCCCTTGGAGTGTTCTCTCTCTTTTCATCAGGAAGAGTTCCAGCACAATATTCCTTAAGTTTTGTTTCTGGATGAATCACTAGAAATTAGTGTGATTAGTTTAGAATTAGTATGATTCATATCCTGAGGCTGGGTACATTACTCCAAATTTTATCTATTACCACACAAAATTTGGATTCTACTAGAAAGAAGCAGTAGGGATCATTTTGGGTAAGCAATCAATTGCATCTCTTCCATATTTCAAGGAGTTTCTAGATTTTTCATTGTACTAAACTAGAGGAAAGTAGAACAGTGCTCCTAAATAATATCACTTTTATCCACTCACAGAGAAGTTGTTATAAAATCATGCTTTAGTGTTATAATCTCACCTTTCCCTGAATCATTTCCTTTTATTGCTCTAATAACAGAAAGTAAAATCTGCAATTATTAAGTGCTTATTCTGTGTCTAGCATTAGTAAAAATTAGAGATGAAAAAGGAGAAAGCACCACAGACATCATAGAAATCCAGAGGATCATTAGGGACTATTTTGAAAATTTATACTCCAAAAATTAGAAAATCTAGAAGAAACTGATACCTTTTTAGGCATATATGACTACCAAAATTGAACCCAGAGTATATAGAAAACCTAAACAGGCCAATAACAAGCAATGAGATAGACACAGTAATAAAAAGCCTTCTAACAAAGAAACCCCAGGACCAGATTGATTCTCAGCTGAATTCTACCAGACCTTTAAAAATGAATTAATGTCAGTGCACCTCAAATTATTCCATAAAATTGAAAGGGATGGAACACTTCCAAATTCATCCCATGAAGTCAGTATTGCCCTGATACCAAAATCAGATAAGGACACATCAAGGAAAGAAAACCATAGACCAATGATGAACATAGTTGCAAAGTCCTTAGTAAAATATTAGCAAATTATTTTCAGCAACACATTAAGAAGATTGTATATCATGACCAAGTTGGTTTCATTCCAGGGATATAAAGATGTCTCAACATAGGCAAAACAATAAATCTAATTCACCACATTGATAGAATTAAAGATAAAAATCACACCATCATCTCAATAGATGTTCCAGCATATTAAGTGATTTATATGCATCATCTGATTAAAGTCACCAAATAAACAAGATGAGGTAGTTACTGTGAGACCTTCATTTTGCATATAAAGGAACAGAATCTTAACATGCTTAAATGTCTTTGCTTGAGTTCACATAGCTAGTAAGTGGTAGCAGCAAGATTTGAAATTTCAGACTTGTGGTTTTCAGACTCTAAGGCTTTAACCAGCATCATATTGATTTTATCCCTATATTATCCAAGTATCCTTTATACATATATCCCCATGACCAATTCCTAGATAACAAGACTTGGAAAAATGTGTCTCTACAAGGCCCACTATGAGAAGATTTAGAGGAACACAACAACATGGTTCCTAGGAAGCTCAGAGACATTTTTTAAAATTTATTTTCAGTCAATTCATTTGGCTAGATTCTTGATAAACTCCATAATTATCCTGCCTTTTTGTTTTAGCACTTAACTTTTGTATTTTGCAAATACTTTGGTTCTAAAATATATATATATATATATATATATATATATATATATATATCCATGCTTTGGTTCTAAAATATATATATATATATACATATATATATATATATATATATATATATATATATATATTCATGCTTTGATCAGAAATCATTTGAGAGGAAGAAGTGATTATAAAAAAATCTAATGTCAAATGATATGCATGTTGAAGGTTAAGGAATGAAAACCTCTTATGACTTGAACTTATTTTGAAATGCTTCAAAAATATGTGAAATTTATATATAGATGGAGAAATGGATGGATAAACATAACAAAGCAAATATTGTGAAATATTAATTATAGAATCTATGTTGTTTGTTATATGGATATTGATTACAATTCTGTATATTTTTTGCATTGAAGTCTTTCATCATAAAATGTTAGGAAATATGTCAATTAGAATCTGGCCCCATGTTTATAAAAGTTTCACAAAGTATTAATTCCTCCTAAATAACATTTAGGTTTTGTGTTAGTACCACATAGCCCATGTGTATGAGGACTCAGGCTAACATGCACACATGTACTTTTCTTTTCCATTCTTTATTGGTCAAGAATTCTAGATAATTTACTTATTGTATCTCTGAATAGAAAGATCTTTGAATCACCAAGAAAAGATGTCTTTGTAGACTGAGCAAGCGTTTCCTTCTTTCTTTTCTTCTCTCTTTCTGTACCCCCTTTCTTCCTTTCTTTTTTCATTCCTTTCTTTTTTACTTTTCTCCTACCATATGCCCAAACTGCATTGGTCAAAAGGGACCACAAACATGAATCAGAACAGAAATATTTGTTAAATCAACAAGACCAAGATACAAGCAAATACAAGTAAATCAATCTAAAGACTTAATAGAGAAGAGAGCCCATGATAGTTTCTCAAAGGAGGAGACATTGGATTTTGAAAGAATATGAAGTTTACTAAGTAGACAAGGGAAAAAAGAGTATTTCAGGGAAATACAGCACCATGTGCCAGTAAATAGTGATATAATTCAAATTCCAATAATTCAGAATGTCTGGAGTAGTTCAGGGTTGATAGGAGATGAAGCTTAAGAGGAAATCAGAGGCTGAATAATGAAGAGTTTTGTCTACTGGGCTAAGAAACTGGGATTTAATGCTCAAGGTAATTGAGTGACACTGGAGGATTTAAGTAGGGATCTAAAATGCAAGATGGGCCTGGTGATGTGGAAGAGGACTAGATGGGACTGGGTGGAAGCAGTGACCAGTCAGAGGCTGAAGAACAGCACAGTGAGGGTAACATGAGAGTGTCTGAGCAAAGGCAGCTGCTGTGGGTGGAAGAATAAAGGCAAATTCAAGAAAAACCCAAGACAGGAAGAAACTTGACACCTGAAATGGGGACATAGGGACATTGGGTGACTTGATTTCCTGACTTGGGCCAATAGGATGCCATTCTCCAGGGTAGAGGTCATGGACTGAGTCTTGCTGCTAAGTTGGCACCTTTAGGAAGCATGATCCCCTTGGCACAGATGCACTGTCCTCTCTGGGAAGTCCCCAGCCCCACCACTGCCTATTGAAGCTCTAGACTTCTCCTACATGGATATTTTACCTTTTCCTGTTTCCAAGCAAAGTAAATTCATGGTCTATCTTCCTGTATCCTTGGAGCCTGCTGGAGAAAAGCAGTGCACATGGCTTTGAAAATGCTTTCCCAGCCATCTGGAGCACAGGTTGGAGGAAGACCCGACATGGCCCAGCTCTCACTTCTGGATGCCTGGTTTCACACCCCCTGGCTGCTGTCTTTCAGAAACAAATCCTATGCTGCCTCACTTTATTATGGAATTAAAATTGTTTCCAAAGACCTCAAAGGAGGAAAATGAAATTGTTTTCAGCTTTGATTGCGGTCATAATAAAATAGCTATTTAGAGGGGGATTTGTTATTCTTGGATAAATGAGGAGTAAAAATACTTTTTTACAGTTTGCCATAAAGAGAGCAATAGAACTTTTCATTAGACAAACACAAGCAATGGTTCAGGGAAGATGAGGGCATCTATATTGGTTCTTCCTTGAACATCATGCACAGTGGGATACTTGGTCTTAATCACAATGGGGGAGTGGCAAAACAGGCTTCTGCTCTGCTTTCCCCATTAGTCCATGCCTTTGACCTTCCTCTGTTGCTCAGAGCCCTGGCAGCTGGCCTCTGAGGACCCTCCAAGAAGGACAATAGGTCCTCTTTCCACTTACGGCACCCCATGTCTCTTTTCTGTTGCTCATTCTCAGCTTCCTTGTCGAAATCAGTATTTAGAACCTGAAGGAGAGTCATTTGACTTATACTGAGCACCAGCCATGAGCATTATCTTGGAATAATAATAATAATAATGTTAAAGAACATTATCTTGTGTCTGTCTCATTTGACCCTCACAGCAACTCTGAAAAATAAGAAATGAGCATTCTTGTTTTCCAAATGGAAAAACTAAGGTGTAGAAAGGTAAAATGTCTTGCACCAGGTTTCAGAGTTGGTGAGTATAATAAACCATAAAATTTAATTACAGGTCTGTCTAAAGTTTTTTCTCCCACTCTTTAAGTTTGTTCTTCTCTTTGTGGGACCCAGACCATTGTAGGGCACAATCAATGTCCTGTGGAAATAATGCAGGACTTAGTGACCAAGCCCTGTGATCTTGGGAAAGTGGTTCTGAGACTTGGTGTCTTGATATTCCCATTGGGAAATCAAAGGGGAGAAATAAATTCTAGAGGTTTGGATTTTGTAAGGAGTAATTGTTAGAACATGTATAATGCGCCTATTAAACAGTAAGGGCTCAAAAAATTAGTTCCTGAATGAAGTTCTTATTAGTTCATTTTAGGATGATGTGATGCCTTAATTCCCATGAAGATAGGAAAAAAATGGTGCATGGTATTTAAGAAAAACAACTCCCATGTGATGTGCTGACATAGCGGTGTGTGTGGGCAGGGGAGGAGGGTACTTCGGACACAGTGGCCTTGGAATAACCTAACAAGTCCCTCTGTGTTGGCAGCTACCCACTTACTCTATGTGTAAGAGGAGATTTCAATTCTCCTTCCGTGACCTGGACTTCAGCATATGCCCAGAGGCAGGAATCAGGAAAGGCGCTCCTTTTTTTTTTTTTTTTTTCCATCCTGAAACAAAAAGACAATTTAGTCTATTTCCAAGTACGCTTCCAAAAATTAGTCTTGAATTCAGAAGAGTGTTCACCTTTCAGATGATTCTATGGTTTTGAAGAAAGTTTGGATTTTCAGTTCTCTGAATTGGCAAGATAACTTTTTTTGGATAGGGGATCTCCTGCTTCCTTCTAAATGCTGGCATGAATGAAGACTCAAGCCAGCCTCCTAACCCTGGTTCTAGGAGGAAAGCAAGAAAGGGAACTGAGGTCTTGTGCACACAGCCAAATGTTTGCTCTGTCTCCATTCATCTTTGACTCTTCACCTGGATAGACTCAGCTGTGAGTAAGCTGGGACCATGGAAATACTCTGCCTCCCACACCAGCCCTGGGTTTCCTAGGCCTTCATCAGAACATATAGACTTGAGTTGTTGTCAAGCTAAGTGCTTCTCCATTTAACTCTATTTCAAGTCTACACATTTAAAGGCCTGGCCTGGAGACTTCAGTGGCATAACACATTTGGGCTCTTTGATTTTCCAATAATAAACAAACCAAACATTAGGGAAGGAGTTGCAAAAGTCTCAAAAATCTGCTCCCAGTTTAACAAACCTCTTTCAGTATTCAGATGCTTTAGATAAATTAAAGATTTTAGCCCATATTTATTATTTTGAACATTATCTTAACTTTTGATAAATGCATCAATAATTGGCATGGGAAAGGGAGGGAAACATTGACTGATTCTCCAACTACTGACCTCTCTTGGCAGTAAATCCTGACGCTTATGAGGAATTATGGGGTCATTTACATAAATGGGCACAGGACCTTGCTCACCCGTGGATTGTGCCCTCTAATAGGGTAGGGAGGGTTGGATGAGAAGAGTTGTTCATGTGTGTTAATATTAGGGACATTGGGAGGCCCACCTCCCTCTGAATGTCTTCTGTTGTATCTGGCCTGAATCCAATAATATGGTCTTCCCTAATGTGACCCTCAGGCAGTGGGTGAGTGGGGAATGTACAAAGACAATCTGAGGTTGAGATAGAAAAAGAGAAGAAGGAGAAACATGAAGGTCAAATTCCATTACCTTCAGAGCTGACCTTCTGATCAGTAGTTTAACACGAAAAAGATCATTGGCAAAGCAGGGTACATGCAGATAAGTGAACAGGATACAGAGAAAGAACTGAAGAACCTAAGGCTGTTTAGTGTGAAGTAAAAGAAAACATGGGACAGTGAGAGCTATTTGAAGGGTGAATATGAGGAATACTTTCTGCTCATAGTCAGAGAAACTAGAGCTAGAAAGATACAAAGGAAAATATTCCAAACACTTTTTAAGGGTCTCAACAATGAAGGGAGGGAAAAATGGAATACTACCATTTACCAAATACCTCATATGAACCAGGGCCTGTATGAAACATTTTTTATGTTTTTTATCCTAAAGTCTGCATCCTAC
Organism: Urocitellus parryii; assembly: GCF_045843805.1. NCBI lineage: Eukaryota > Metazoa > Chordata > Mammalia > Rodentia > Sciuridae > Urocitellus > Urocitellus parryii. Next base: position 48,167,301 of record NC_135534.1, read on the forward strand.
TCTTTATACATGATGTGAGAATTGAAAGTCAGACAGGTTATGGAACTTATTTGAGATCCCAGAGCTGGCAGAGAGGAGCTAGAATTTGAACTTCTACCCTCTCTCCAGTGACCCAGTTATAGCTAGTGCTCAAGCAGAATCTTTGTGACCTCACTTGGGGGAAATGAAAAGGGACTCCTGAACAGGTGAGGGTTACGCTAGCTGTTCTATGAGGTCCTTCCTATTCCCTGAACTCTGTGCACAGTCCTGGTGGTCCAAGGAAGCCTGACTGGAGTGCTGGAGAGGAGGAGGAGGAGGAGGGACGATTTGTGGGCAAGTCATCTGTTCAGCAGAGTGAAATGAATGGCAAATGGGCTTCCCTGGGACTGAGTCCCTCCAAATGTACCACCAATAAAATGCTTTACAAAGAAACCTGACAATTTGGTTGTTAATTCAAAACATCCTGCTTCAAGCTTCCTTTAACGAGAAGTTAATTGTTGCAAGTTGGTGGTTTATATAGAAGAAAGAAAGGAGAGAGAAAAGAAAGTAAAATCACACTAAATACAAATGCATAAATTTATTCAATAACTCACTATTCTTATGGTTGTTTTTCTCTACATTCTTTCATGTTACTATTGGAATCTTATTCTATACAATAAACATTTATTTCCATGAAAAGTCTAATATCACTTCAAGAAATAAGACTCTTGTAAGTGTAAGTCAGTATTGGAAACAATCTGAGTTCTGAGGCATAGGACCTGATATTAGACCTGGGATGGAGCTGTAGCCAGCTGGCTACATGGGCAACTTATTTAACTCCTCTGAAGATCTTCTAAGCTCTAATAAGTAATATCAATGTTTGTTATTCATTTCTAGCTCCAGAGGTTTGGCATGAGGGAAACCTTATTTGGGCTCCTGGGTATTTAAAAATTATTGATTTGTCTTGTATTAAACCATCCATCCATCCACCCATCTATTCATCCATCCATTCTTTTATCTGCCTAGTTTTTTTAACAAATGGTGATGGAATTTCTGCTATGTTCCAGATTCCAAATCAGGAACTAGGATTATAGACATGAATAAGACATAGTATAAATTCCTGTTACCAAAGAACTTCTATCTAGAAAGAGTAGCACATTTATATATGTTTGTAATGAAATGGACACAATAGACCTATTAAGCCATGAAGAAAATGTAATCACTTCATATTATTTTGTTTTTTTCAAGTCATTTTCTAGGAACAAAGTTGAATTTGTGAGTATTTCAAATGTCAATTATTCTGCAGTAGAAAATAGAGCAGGTGTTGGACATAGAGAAGGGAGAAACTTTCTGTGGACTTGGCAGCCAGAAAGGGATGCTACCAGGAAGCTCGTGAGCAATTCTGGTTGTGAGAATCAACTGCCTCTGACTCATGCAGCCAGGGCAGGTAAGCAGAGCCTGTAATCCTCTTTCCCTCCTCTTGGGGAAGTGCCAGACAGTAGCCATAGAGGATGCTTTATTTCTAAACTTCTCATTCTGACACATAGCAATTCAGGGAATTGAGAATTATCGGAATACTCGGGAAGAGCAGATAACATCCCCACAATTAGCCTGATATTACCTTTAGGTCCAGTCACCCTGGCATTGTGGGGACATCTTGGGAAAGTGATATGTATGCATGTAACAGATGATCCTAACTAGTCGCATGGGTAAAATAACTGGAAAGAAATAATTGAGTTGTTAGATCCCCAGCCAAATGTGCTGGGTTTAGTCTGGAGCTTCAGACTTGGCAGGGGATTAGATGCCAAGGAAGAATGGAGGAAAGTAGACCTGTGAGGCGGGTCTTTGCCTGGGTATGAGGGAAGCAGGAGTTTCATGTTCTGGTTTGAGTATATGTCCATGTTCTTGTGTGCATACAGAAATTCTACACTACAATCAAGATAAAATTCTGAAACAGTGCAGTTCACAGTGAAGTGACATATGAAGGGAAATTAAGATTTTCCAAATACTTACCATGCACATTTTTTATATTGCTCTGAACAACATTAAATAATACTTAAAATGTATTACACAAGTAATAAATTACACAAATAAATAAATGGGTTGTTATTCTTACCAATGCTTAGTTGAAATATAGGAACCCACTCAGGGTAGAAAGATTTAGGCAAAAAGAAGATGGAGGAAAAAGAATTCTACATGTGCTATAATGAACAAGCTAAATTCATGGAGTATGTTCAGAAAGTAATATTTTTGAACTATATTTTAAGGAATATAGTAGAAAGACATATAATAAGCTTCACAAGTTTGAAGTATACCATTACACCTTTGACACACCTATGTACTCATGAAACCATCTTTACAACCAAGATAATACACATACTAGTCTCCCCCCAAAATGCCCTTTTGCAACCTTTAGAAATCAACTTCATTTTTACTTACTAAGCTTCTTTAAACTTATTTGGAGAGATCAGTTAATCCAGCATGCATGAATGAATACTTCAGGCTGTTCCTTCCAAAATTCCAGAATGTTCTGGACTTATTTTAGGTAATAAAAAATGTTTTAATAGTCACTGTCTCAAAAAATGTACTTAATTTATAACTTAAATGGTTTCCCCCACATAATAGTGAAATCTTAAAACTAGATTTACAGTTACAACTTTTCTCGCTCTCCCACCTCATGTAGTGGGAAGGCTGCTGTGGCAAAAAAGGACAGGGCCAGCCAGGCTGTCTTCTCCATGTGGTGCTTTTCCTCTTGCTTTATATACCTCAGGTTGAAGCACCATGGTCAGGAAGAGGGAAGAGAAGCACGTGGTCCTTTCATGAGTGTTTCTGTCTGGTGAGGATGCTTAGTTACTTTCTTTAGAGAAGCCCACCCTTTCACTCATGGCTGGAGGACTTCTGTCTTACAGGACTCTGGATGCTGCTGCTCCCCTCCAGCTAGTTGTCTGCTCCCTTTTCAGCTACTATATTTGGTAGTGCCCTCAGTTTGTTTCTGTTGAGACCTTTTCATCCCACCAGATCCTCTTGGGTAAGAGCACATGATCCCGTGCAAGCTTCCTCTCACATAGACCCACATACAGCCTAATTTTCTTACCTCTTCAATCTGTGCTCCTCTACATAAACAGCCAGCTGGTCATATTTTGTGGACCTATAGATTTATTAGGTGTAGTCCACTAAGTCCTCCACCTCAGAGGATAAAAACTAAGGGTCATTAGTGGTCTCCCTTAGGGAGTTGAGACTGAAAACACATAGACTCTTCTTCATCCATTGCTAATCTCCAACTTTTTTGTTATGGGTGATAGTTTAGAGTTACAAAGATAGGATTTTGCATATTTTTCTTAATGGCCTCTCAACTCACTTCAGAATATTGCATATGTTGTCTTCAGCTAAAATTAAGAAAGGAATTACTCCATTTGAACATCTTTTTTTTTTTTAACCTAAATTTCACATCCTGGGGATCAGTGATGTGATGAAATGTGAAAAGTTGTGCTCTCCTGAAGGCTCTTGCTTCTGATTTTTTGTTATCTTTCCTTAAGACAGTAAAAATATGAAACTGCTCTCACAGATCAGAGTCTGGTGAATAACACAGTATCATTCCTTCTCTCTATTTCTGCCAAAATTATGCTTAAAGATTGTACATAACATGGCAACTTTTAGCAAAAGTGAGCATTGAACACACAGAAAGGGTTATCAAAGAGAATATGTTTTAGGAATAAGAACATGTTCTGTAGTCTATGACTGGTTCATTTTTGTATCTTCTAATTCTCTGACACAAAGTGTGGCCCATAACAAACATTTTTACAAATGTAACTGACTTTGTACCAAGCATGTTCAGCAGTGTTGACTCCTGAGTTAGGAAGCCCCACAATACCCATTAGCTCAATGTTGGCTGAGGCCAAATGATCTCAGAGCACCCACGCTGAGGCCCAGTGTGGGTCACCTAGAGTTGTCACCTTCTGACTTCCAGGCTCTTCTCTTTCATTACTGAGGACTTGGGGATTTGATCACGATCTTTCTATTCCTCTATCTCAGAAAATGTCAATATCTACATAAGGCTACATATCACAACCTAGCTTCCTAAGATTTGAACTCCCTTAAACTCTTTGACCATGTCCTCTACTCCAATTCAGAGAAATATCTCTTTGCCCAGAACTAACTATTCCATCAGAAAAATTTATTTCCTGTGTCTTAATTCTACCACAACTCCCAGTCCCATCCCACAGATGTCTCATTCTCTCCCCCTCTGTACACCTGCATAGGTTCCTCACTCCCTTGGTCCTATCATACCCTCTCAGGCTCCCAATCACTTCCTGGTCTCACATATATCCCTGTCTATCAAAGATTCCATGGTGATCATTGCCATTACTTTCTCAGATGCACCTTTCTTTTCCTTTTCCTTCTAGCTTTCTGCCACATCTGCCTGGCAAAACCTCAAACTTAGATCCATTTTACATTCTACTTACTCATCTTGTACCTGGGCAGGTAAAAAATGTTGAGGAAAAAAATAAAATAACCATAACATTGGTATTGTACAAATTCATGACTATTAACCTAATCTTTGGTCCATTTCCTCTATCACCTTATTCAAACTTACCTCAATATTCTTCATTTTCTGCAGGCTTATCTATTCCCCCAACTACTGCTACTGTCTGCAAATAGCATTTTCCTCTACTTTATCAAGACTCAGCATGTGCTTGGGGCATGGACACTATATTTTTAAAAAGCTCTTCCAGAAGATTCTGAGGTAACCTACAGAAATCCTCCACCACCTATACGTCTATCCAGGGAAGCTAGCTCAGCCCTCTGGCTCCACATTTCTTCTACTTATTCTGAATCAGCAACCTGTGGTCCCAGCCAATGGGTTTCCCACCTTGGTTCCCTTTAATTTCATTTTGCTCCATTTGATGATCTACCTTTAGACTGTGGACCTGGCCTTCAATGATGACTTGTGATAATCTCAGCTGCACATGAATCTGCTGTCACAAAGCACTGGGCTTCTTACCATCAGACTTGCGTTATTGAACTGTAAGTGCCTTTATAAATCAGACTGCAGAATTAGGACTGTGTCAGATTGGTTATTGTCATCTTAGCAGCATCACAACCAAGCTCTTCTAAGGATGGGCTGGAAATAAAAGAGTTTTGGGTTAATTTGCCAATGAGAAGATGCATGAGATTGGGGAAGGTAGAAATGATGTTGATTATTCTTCTCAGGGAATTGTGATGGTCAGACACAGCAGGCTTCCAGAAATTTTCTCCATGCTTTCATGGTTGCAGTGGTCAGAGAACTCCCTACTACAGTTCACCAGCATTATAGTGAATGTTTCTTTGTGCCTTGGATGGTAGCCTTCTAGACAAACCTTTATTCCCTCCACTTTGCCCACATTTATGTAAATTCCTTTTAAAAATACTTACTGGGGGCTTTATTTTCTTTACAGAATTTAGGCTGATCAAGAGCCTTAATATGCTATATAATGGAGAAGTTCTAAATGTTCTTGCCTGGGAAAATCATATCATATGGGGACCATTTAAGGAAAATTGCTTATGGAAACCCAGCAACCTATCCAACAGGTAAGAATTAATACCCACCTAATTTTCTATGTCATCCTGCTCTGAAGATGTCTCCTGGGTGGATCTGATTATCTGAAACACAGGTCAGCTCTGGGACATGTTCTTCTCTCCTAGCTCTAGTTGAATGTGTGAGTATGTGTATTTGTGCAGATGAGAAGCTCAGCTCTCCGTCTCCATGCCTGGTCCTGCTCTGTTTTGAGCCTAGGAAAGAGAGCTGGAATGCGATTTAGAACCCCTGACTCTAGATCTTGTCAACCATGTGAACCCAACCAAGTCACTCTCCCTGCTGTGCTTCAGTTTCCTCATCAGTTAATTGGTCAGAGTACTTATTCCAGAGATGCCTTTCATGCCTAATGTTTTACATGAATCCATTGTTGATAGCTTAGTTTCTTGAAAGTGTCCCTGAAGGCTGGGCCTGGGACAAGTTCAGCAAGATCTAAGCCAGCCCTGGAAACAAGTTCTCTCCTGGGCCTGTGGGAGCTGATTTATGGATAGGGCCTTGTTGGGATGGAACCCAAGGGTAGCTAGGGAGGTGAGAATCCACAGGCAGTAGAGAAGCAAACAACTGTGCCCGCTAAGTTAGGCCCAGGGGCAGAGGGAGCTTGGCTGTTCCAGCTGCTGACAGTCAGACAAATGGAGATACACATCTCATGCTTGCCTTGTGGTCCTTTCCTCATTGGAACTACTGCCACCTCTCACAGAGTGATGATTAGGTCAAGAATAAGCCACAGTGTAAATTTATGGCGCCTGTAAGCTTCCCATGTTTTGCAGGGAGATTCCTTCACCAAGGCAGTCTCCTCTTTCACTTGTCCTGAGGTCCCACACAAATCTTGATTTCATCAGGATTGCTGTGTTCCCTCAGCTGCTCTTGGGTTCCCTCTGACACACGCCCTTCCCTGGAAGTTTTATTGTTCCCCTCTGCCTCATTTTCTCACAAGCTCCTTCCTGGAGAGCTGGGACCCAGCCAGCCTCTTCTTATGGGAAATAGTCTCTAGCACCCACAAGAAAGCCCCCTTCTCTCTTCATTATGTCCCCTGTTGTCATTAAAAAGAGAAAGACAATAAAAATCTCTCTTCCTCCTGTGCTTTTTATAGATTTTCTCATTAAGAGAATTAAGAGCAATCAAAGCCAAATCCATAGCTGCTTCTCTTTAGACAAATCATCTTGAAACTGTTTGCTACTCAAGTCAAATATGATGACTGCTGGCTGCCAAAACTGAGCTCCCAGGGTAAGTTTCCATTATCTTCTCTGCAGTGCAGCCAGAGGGAAAAGGCACGGCAGGTGGTGGTATTTCAGACTGACCAGTGCTACCCAATAGCCACTCTATTCTGGTGGCTGAGGGGACTCCATCCTTTGCTTCTGGCTGGGTAGGTCTTCAGGAAGACCTACCCACAGATGTGAGTCTAGGTGGAAACTTCTAATGAAATTCTTAGCCAACAAGCCAGAATTTCTCAAAGAAGTGGTAGGAATTGCATAATATAATGCAACTGGCACACTGTAGGTTTCTAGTACATACCAAATAATAGCTTCTGGTGACTACAAGACTTTCTATTCTACCAGAGCATGCAATGATCTGAGAGTTAGGAAAACTAGGATTCTCTTCTCTTTCCTGTAAAATTCTGGGGAAGTTATTTTCCATTTCTAAATTTTAGTTTCCTCATCTGTAAAAACCTATGATTGGTTTATATCTGAATTTCTTCAAGAAGATTCCGGGGAAACAGTACCATAGATTTTGTGGCAAAATGTTTGAAAACCTTGTATGTAACGATGCCCCTTAGAGAGTGACGATGTTGATGTGCCTTAGAACACTCCAAAAAGTCCCACAGAAGACAACTGTTTATCTTAACAATGTGTTCCTGACATATATTTGAGCATAGAAGTCATTTTTTCCAGTACATGCCTTCATTACCCAAGAAACCAGTGCCTCTCAGCACAGGGTCTAGGGTGAAGGGCTCTAGATGATCTGTGTCATGTTTATGGTTCCTTAGTCCCAGGACATTCTGCACACCTTTAACTAGTAGGAGAATCACCAACAAAGAGCTTTATTGTCAAACATGAATCATTGTATGTGTGGGTGTGTTGGAAATGTTGTTTTCTTCTTTTCTAGTTACTTTGAAACATGTCACAGGGGTTGTTAATTAATAGTTATCCTATAGAAAACCAGAATTAATTCTTCCTCTGTGTTTTGGTGGCCCTTAAAGACATACAAATATTGTGCCTCAATAAAAATAAAAAAGATAAAAAAGAACTTCAATGTCATGTACACGAGCAGAAGCCACACTGCTGGCTTTGATTATCTGGCTCTGCATACACTCCTTTCTCTGCCTAAAACAGTCCACATTTTGACTGGCCAACTCAAACTTCTCATCTCGGCTCAGTGGTACTTCCTTGGAGCTGCCTTCTTTATCCCTCAGGTCTGGGTTAGTGGCCATTGTATGTCCTTTACTTTCCAAATCATGTCTACGTTGGAATAAGAACTTCCCGAAGGCCAGTGTATGCATGTGGAGTTCTCTATTCTAAGTGGAGTGCTAGCAGAGTGTTTGGGATCTGGCAGGGTCAAGTTATAGAATGACTTTGGAAATTGTACCTTTAATTGGAACTGGAGAGCAGTGATTAGCTCTTATAAGAAGAAAAAACATATATTTTTTTCTCTTGTTCCAGTGAGGATGTTACAAATGGAGAGACATCTAAGTTGTTCAAGATAGACTAACTGACTGCTTCTGTTAGGACAGAGCTTCCTACTTGTTCACCAGAAACATAAAGGAGGCTGTCATCAATTGGAATTTCATGTTAAATGATTTTGACATTCCCTGCTAATTGTAAGAATCTAGAATTTAATTCTTTCTTAATTAGCATTCTGTGTAATTTATATTTCCCTATCAAATAGAGCCTCTTTTATCATATATCTTTGGTTTTTGAGAAGTTTAACTAAATTTAAACAATAATTAATTTACTAGCAATCTCATTACATTAATAGTAGCCATCTAATGCATTAATGAAAATGTTGCTATGTGCTGTAGTCAAGGAACAATTAAGCTATATTATATAGCTCCCAACAATGATAGAAATTACGATTTTTAAAATATGTTTATGACATAATATTAATAGAAAATATGTAGACTTAAATAAGCATTATATAAATTGTGTGAATGCAACTTGGTTACAAGCAGGAAAAAAAAGATGGGAAGGAAATACACACAAACGCAAAGTATTGGGGTAAGAAAGTTGGGACCAGGGTAAAGTTCATCTGTTTATAAATTTGCTTCTGCAAAATTTTTCTCCAATTTATTTATTTATTTATTTATGTGTGTGTGTGTGTGTGTGTGTGTGTGTGTGCGCGCGCGCTGGGGATTGAATCAGGGCCCAGGGATACTTTACTGCTGATCCACATTTCCAGTCCTTTTTATTTTTTATTTTGAGACAGGGTTTCCCTAAGTTGCTTAGGGCCTCACTAAATTGCTGACTGCTGGCTTTGAACTTGAGATCCTCCTGCCTCAGCCTCCTGGGTTGCTGGAATTTCAGGCATGCACCACTCCAGCCTGGCTTTTAATGTGCTTGTCTTAATTATACAAATTTGAAAGACAAAAGTAAGACTGGAAACAGCAGAAACACTGTTTTGCCAACATTATTGACATTAATGTTCTGCAAAACATTATTTTGACTTTTTTTCTAGTGGAGTTTTTGGGCCCTTGTTCAAAGATGACTGGACTATAAGGATAATTCAGGCCTTATTCTCTTTCCCAGATGTTTTATAGGATACTTCATAACAAGACAGAATGAAAACAATCATCCCCAATTCAAATATTCCACTAGTTATTGAGAACCCCCAAAGCCCCTAAGATGGGAACTGGACTGAGATTGAAAAGCTGAGAAACTTGGCCTTCATCTGTCCCCATTTTTGGCTTAAGTTTTTCATTTGGAGGATGGAGGAAGGATGCCTACTCCAGATCAGCAACCTTTTCTCTTTGTCTTAAGATAAATCTCCAAAGCTATTACCGATAGAAAGGGAAAAAAAGTTTTGTTTGGCTTTTTGTTGCTCTGGACATAAACAACAATCCAGGATCCTAGGCGTTGTGGGTGCACAGGATTTAATCTCCTCCAGGTTTTCTTCTGATAAACATCCTTTCAGCTGTCCTGGCCCCAAACATTTTTCCTTTGTGAGACTAGATGTGCAGAGGCCTGAAGCTTTGCTCTCAATGGATCCAATCACTGATTCTGACCCTTCATGCCTGGACAATCTCAGCTCATTCAAGCCTGAGATATTTGCCAAGACAGTCCCTGACTTGATGGTTAAATATAATTTGATGGAACAGAGAGGCCTGCTAAAGTAGCAAGAGCATGACTTTGGGGAGTCAGAACAATTGAAGTTTGAATCCCAGTCCCTCTGCTTACAAGCAGTGTGACTTTGGTTAGACAAATGACTTAACTTCCAGAAACCCTCACTTCTCCATCTGATAAAATGGCACAATCAGTCCTACATGAGGGCTATTTTGTGGCTTGAAAAATACCTATAGTATCAGATGCAAAGTGCCTGATAGAGTAAGCCTGAGTTCCCATTCCTCTGCTAGCTAGTGTCACACGCTGAAATGTCAAAATCACATTTTCAAAATTCCACTGCCCTGGACCAAGTCCTAAAAAAACTAACCAGGGTAGCAAGGGGTCTGGAACCCAGGTCCTTCGAAGAAGGGCAATTACCAGTGAGTAAATAAATACTTGATGGATGCCTGCCATGTGTCAAATTCTGCTTATCACTGAGGACAGACTAGGCGACAAGAGGTGTTTTGCCCTCTTGAGCATATAACCCAGGTGGAAAGACAAACATTAAGTGGAGTAATTATAAGTGTGATTAGTAATATAAAGGGGAAAGTCCTAGGCACTGTGTGGTTTATAACCACAGAATCAGAACCAGGCAGATTAGGACCAATAGGTAAGAACTAGCTAACAACTAGTATTGTTTCAATACAATAATTCAAAGAAAGGCACATCATGGCATAAAGTTGAGCCATCTGTAAATTGCACAGCATCCAGTTGAGAGGACATACGAGGACTGAAGTTTAGGCCTTACTTTGTTTCTTAGACTATGTATCTTGAAGCAGCATCTTCCTAAAGGGTAACACCATTTTCTAATTTTCACAGAAACATTTTATAGTTGGTGTTATGGTTTGGATGTGAGGTGTCCCCCAAAGCTCACATGTGAGACAATGCAAGAAGGTTCAGAGGAGAAATGATTGGGTTATAAGAGTTTTAGCCCAATCAGTGATTTAATCCCCTGATAGGGATTAACTGAGTGGTAACTGAAGTGGTAGGGTTGTGGCTGGAGAAGATGGGAATTGGGGCATGGCTTTGGGTATATATTTGTGTCTAGTAAGTGGACATTCTTTCTGCTTCCTGATCACCATGTAAGCTGCTTCTCTCTGCCACACTCTTCTGCCATGATGTTCTGCCTCATCTTGAGCCCCAAGAAGTAAATGGAGCCAGCCTTCTATAGACTAAGACCTCTGAAATCATGAGCCCTCAAATAAACTTTTCCTCCTCTACAGTTGTTTTGGTCAGGTCTGTTAGTCACAGCAGTGGAAAAAGCTGACTAAAACAGTCGGTAATGGTCCTGAACAGAGGTTTCCAAATGGTGATCCTGGGTAATATCTGACATACTTTGTTGGCTTATACATTATTTTATAGGTTTTTAGTTTGAATTAGTTGCCAGATTTTAAAATTAAAGAGATTTCACATCATGCAGATTACTGGACTCTATGGAAAAAGGGAGAACTAAACTTTGTGAACCCAAAAGAAAATTAGCTAGAGATGAGCAGTGGCTGCTAGCTTTACTTTTTGACAACTAAAGATGCCCCTATCCTCTTCAAACATTTTATGCAAATTCTTTCCCTCTCTGGATCCCAGTTACTTGCATGTGCTACTTCTGTCCTTTATATGTGCACAACTGTGTGGAATAGGCCGCCCATTGCCTCCGTGGATTCACTCCCTGGTGCTGGTCAAGCAGCAACTGCAGATTCTCACTCAGAGATGTAAAGGTGGAACCAATTATTCTAGGAAAGAAATGTCCACTGAGCTTTAGGTTTTCCAGATGACTGAAGTTGGACAAATGACTCTTGCATGACATTCATTATATAGGAGGGCTGAAAGTATGTGGATCAAAATAAGAGTTGTTTATTATGTTTGTTCACATGAATATGTCAAACATCTGAATCTATTAAGAAAACCCTCAGCAAATTCCTGATGTGGAAACACTACTATATTCTGTGATACGGAGCAATTACAAACTTGGTTTATTTTGGCTTTGTTATCCAACCTACTAAATAATAGAATGATCAACTAACTAAACTATTATGGGCTGAATTGTGTCCCCCTAAATTTATATGTTGCAGCCAAGCACAGTGGTACAATCCTATAATCCCAAAGGCTCAGGAGACTGAGGCAGGAAGATCACGAGTTCAAAGATCCCTAAGCAACTCAGTGAAACACTGTCTCAAAATAAAATATACAGAGGACTGGGGATGTGGCTCAGTGTTAAGCACCCCTGGGTTCATTTCCTGGTACCAAATACATAAGTAAGTAAATGAATAAATAATAAAATTTATGTGTTGAAATCCTAACACTCAGAACTTCAGAATGTGACTATATTTGGATATAGGGCCTTTAAAGAGGAAATTATTAAAAAGAGGTCTTGGGATGGATCCCAATCCAATATTACTGGTGTCTTTATAAGAACGAGATTAGAATATAGACACACAGACTGAGGGGCAACTTCTGGTGTAAAGAAGCTCTTTATACTTAGGGCTTTTCCCCTTCCTCATTCAGGAAGACAGTCATCTCCAAGTCAAGGAGAGAGACTCAGAAGAAACCCAATCTGCCAGCACCTTGACTTTGAACTTCTAGTCTCCAGAACTATGAGAAAATAAATTCTGTCATTAAGATAACGAGTCTGTGATTATCTTGCTATGGCAGCCATAGCAAATTAGTCTATTAACTTATTAAATAAGTAAATAAATAGATAATACAATTCCCATTTCCTGCCCTAAAAAGGCTCATGAAATTGGAGGGAAAGCTTGACTCATGAACATTTCCACCAGTCCCCAGAGTGATTTCCCAAAGTTAAAACTAGATCACATAGCTCCACTGTGGCTTCTCCTTGAATTTGGAGTAAATTCTAAGCTCTGCCCTGTGAAAGTCCTGGTGTGATTCAGCCCCTGCCTAATGGCCCACCTTGGTTTGTGCTATGTCCTTCTGGCTCATGCCACCCTACTAATCCTCTGCAAGACAGATACCAACTTCTTTCCAAACACCAAGGTCTCAGCGGGTTCTGCTCTTTCTACTTAGGGCTCTTCCCCTTCCTCATTCAAACAATCTCATCCTCATTCTCAGCTGGGCCTGGAGGAAGGAGACTTCAAGGAGAAAGAAAACAATTTCCATTTCCTAAGCTATAGCATGCATATGTTATCTGGATGTAAAGTGTTCTGAGGTGGAGAATATTAAGCCCACTTAACAGATAAGGAAGCTGAGGTTCAGAGAATCAGAAAGCTTAAGTAAGAAGAAGGGATGGGATTGCAACCTAAGTCTCACAGACTGGAGACCCCTTCCTCATCCTGTCATTGTCACCTGCTGCCCAGAGTGCCTGGTCACCTGTTGGAGGGAGCATGTAAGTGTCTTGCTGGCCTATTTCAGAGGTCTTGCAGCTTTGGAGTCTTTCCTGGGGATTAAAAAGCTCTCAGGCTTTTTTGTTATTTTCAATTCACCATTAAAATCCCTATCTGCTCTTGTCTAACTTAAAAAATATCTGTTCTTTTATTTAACTCTGGCATCTTCAGATGAGCTTTTGTCTGCAGCTAGGCTAGGAGGAAGGAAGGCCAAGCAGAGGACATAAGAAAGTAAAAGCAGAGGAGAAGGTAAGTAAGCAGTACACCAGGAGAACAGAGAGTTGGCAGGATGTAAAGAATAAGGAGCTGGAGTCGGTGGAGTCACTCCCCAAGTTCACTTATGGGGCAACACCTGTCACTTTGTCACCCTGAACTGCGGGTGGAGAAGGAGAACAGGAGTAATGAGTGTTATGAGGGGTGCTTACAGAAAACTGAGAGTTTAGAAAGTTTTACAGTATCTAAAAGGTGAGAGGAGTTGGAATTATTATTATCAGTAATAGTAGTATTTTGAAAAAATATTCAGGATAAGGAAAAACCCAGACTCAGCCCTACTGAACAGAGAGAAGGCTCAAGAATTTTACTGGGTTGTGGAGTGACTGTGACCTAAGAGGGGACTCAGTACACAGAGCCCATGGGCATGGAAATTAAGCTTTATCCTAGCCAGGGCCAGTGTCCAAGGAGGGCCCAGCTAATGCACAGAGTTGTACTTTCTAAGCCTTTAGTGATGATCAATGTCTAAAAGACAAGGGAGGGGCTGAGGTTGTGGCTCAGCAGTAGAGCACTTGCCTGGCATGTGCAAGGCCCTGGGTTTGTTCCTCAGCACCACATAAAAATAAACAAACAAATAAATAAATAAATAAATAAAATAAGGGTGTTGTGTTCAACTACAACTAAAAAATAAATATTAAAAAAAAGACGAAAGAATTGAGGTCTGAAGTGGGGATCCTGTGATGAGCCAGGACCAGTGATTCTGTCCTCTCTCCCAAGCAGAAGGGTCAGGAAGAGCTAGACTAGTACTGGGCCATGGCCAAATAAGTTAGGGTTAAGGTAGACTTGGGTGACTGGTGGACTGGATGGAAAGTCAAGGCCAAAGCCAAGTTCAATGGAAAAGGCAATGTGGGGTGTGACGTGCTTCTCAGTTCCCTGCTCAGTGAAGTACTTACTGCTTCAAGAGTGCTCTTGGCAGAGGGGCCTTCAGTGGTTTCCTTCAGGGATTGCCTCAGCTTCAGAGGTCCACTTGGCCAAGGTTATACCTGTCCATGGAGCCCACATTAAATGATTGATCAGTGTAGAGGGGGTAATGGCCTGGTCATCCCAGTCCTACCAGGTCACTGTGAAGAGTCCTTTTGTCTCCACAGCTCCCAAGGTTTGGCCAAGGCTGCCTTGGGTCTGCATCACAGCTAAACTTTTCATTCTGCCACTTCTCCTTTCTTCCCTTCCTTTTCATAGGTATTGACCCCAAGTATACTCTTTTTTAAAAAATTTTTGTTAGTTTTATATTTTTTAAATTATTGATAGATCTTTATTTACTTGTTTATATGTGGTGCTGAGAATTGAACCCAGTGCCTCACACATGCTAGGCAAGTGCTCTACCATTGAGCCACAACCCCAGCCCCCAAGGATACTCTTTAATAAGTATTCTGTGTGCTAGACTATCTAGTCTGCTTCCTAGGAGACTCACTGAGCAGAGACTTAAAGGAGGGGGTATACCACACAGATACCTGGCAAAAGTGTTCCAGGCCTAGGGAACAGCCAATGTTAAGGTCACAAAGTAGGAATATGCCAGGAACAATTTAGAAAGGAGGCCAGTGTGACAGAGAAGAGGGGGAACCAGGGGGAAAATCACCCAAGAGAATGATCAGAAAGGTGAAGCGATGATTTGAATGTGGTTTGTTCCCTTTAAACCTCATGTTGGAATTTCATTCCCATTGTGAAGTATTAAGAGGATTAAAACTTAATCTGACTATGGTATTTACAGGTAGGGCCTTTGAGAAATAAATGAGGATAGAGAGGGTCATTGGGCTAGAACCCCCAAGATTGAATACTGGTTGTTGGCTTCATAAGTAGCAGAAGAGACCAGAGCATATGGATACATATGCTGTCCTCTCTTGCCCCAGGGTGTCCTACACCACTTTGGGACTTTGCCAACAAGAAGGTCAGTAGATGCAGCCCCTCCACCTTGGACCTTTAGAACCATAACCAGTTTTAACTTAACCAGTCTGGTAATGTGTTATTAGCAATAGAAAATGGACTCAGAAGGCTAAAGAAGGCAGAATTGTGTAGATTTTACTGGCCACTGTAAATTCTCTGGCTTTTCCTCTGGGTGCTCCAAAGCCCAGGGATGGTCATGATCTGACGTTTTAGAAAGATCCCTCTGGCTGCTACATTGAGACAGAGGGGAGGAGCACTTGAGTGGAGGCACAGCTGTCCATCTTGGATCTACTCCTCCATCAGGAAGGAGAGTCCTGCTTCTTGACTCTACATGTGTTTAGACTCTCATAGATTCTGGGCTCTCCTCAGCTCCGGGGCTCTGAGCCAACACAGTTTCTGCAGGGATGGTTTGTTCTGCCCCCTATCTCCTGGTGGTGATCAGAGCCTACCCTGTGAAAGTAAGATTATAAGATTGCACGGAGTGCCCTTGTCCTCCTTCGGGACTCAGCTGCTGCCTGTCCTCAGATGCAAATGGATCCTCCACTGGGTGCTCACTGCCTTATCACAGTAGTCTTCATACTAAGCTGAAATTACTGGCTTTTGTGTCTGTTTTCCTAACTGATTCTGCAGAAATAGAAACTTCCTCATTTTTATTTTAATCTCAAGCACCCAGCAGAGTGTCTTACACAACTGGGTTTCATTTTATGCTTGATAAGTGAGCGAACGGATGAATAGAGCCAATGGGTGGACATTACTGGGAATTTTAGTCTGTTAAAAAAAAAACATAAATGGTTCTAACAACCAGAGCTGAAGAAACTGCTCCTAAGGTGGAAAATTCCCCACTGTTGGGAGGGCCAAGCAGAGCCTGGACACCACTCTGTTGGAGCTGTTGTAGACAATACAGAGACTTCAATTGCCGGAAACACCATTCATTGATGACCATCTGTGTAAGTTCCATTTTAAGGATGCAGTAAGAATGAAACACTGTACCTGTGTGCCCAGGGAGGAGCCTCTGGCATTAGCAACATCCTGTTTGGTACTAAAAGTTTGAGGGTAAGACTAACTTCATTCCTCTTCCTACCCCTTAGGAAAGCTACTAAGGCCAGAGAGATGGAAATTAAAATAATAATAATAATAACAATATTATATTAAGCTGATTGGAAAAAATGCCTTGGATCTCTATCCACTCTGGCTCCGTAATTTTGCCCACTTCCTGAACTGAATGTCTTGACCTGCTTATAGTGGATGGACCATCACAGGCTTCCCTGGAAGAAACTTTGAGAAGACAGAAGTTGAAAGGCAAATCTACAGTGCTGATGTCTTTATTCCTCATCCCACCTGCTCTTTGGAGAGCAAGACGCCGGCTGAGAAAGGAATCATACTTTGGAAATAAAATGTCTCCTATAATTAGAAATTGGGGTAGAAGAACAAGGATAGGTGGTGTTCTGTCCCAGCAGCATGGACGCACCTGGGCTGCACATCAATAGAGCCCTTCTCTAGCCTCTCTGTTCCCTTGCCTGGAGGCCGATGAGCACTGGGAAGGGTTAACAACAGGAGCTGTGGTTCCATTTGGTGGAGACAGTTAGGATCTCACAATTGAAGCTTTTACTTTAAGACACAATAAAAGACACTGACATGCTGCGTAAGCATTGTTCCTGGCTGTAGTTATTCCAATTATTTTTTATGTTTTCTCCTTAAATGAGAAACATATCAGACACTAACTCAAACACGGAGATACCTATTTATGCTTCAGAACAAACAGTTTAAGGGCATTATATACAGATGTCTAAATATTTAGAAAGTGTCTGTTTATGGGAGTGAAATGAAAAGTACCTGTTTTCATTTGAAGGATTTTATGTGAAATTTGCATGTAAAAAAAGGCAGCCCCCTGTGGCAAAGGGGTGTCAGAGATGAGAAGCATGTACAGGCGTGGGGTGGGGGTGACTGTGGGGTGGGGGCTTCCCTTGGCCTGTCACAGGTCCTGCGATGACCCAGAGTTCAAAGGGTCTGGAATCTTAGGCTGGGTGATGCTTCCCGTTAGGCAGTGGGGATAAATAAATGCCTTGGAGACATCTGGGTGTTTTACTGGCCTAAAATGTGCTTCCAAAATCTCGACTTTATCTTCTTATCCCACACTCATCTTAGCCCCAGAGGAACATTTAAAGAGAAATAGGCTGCTTTAGAAGAGTGTAGCAGTAAATGGAGGGATGATTAGACTACTTGGGGGTGCTCAAGGCCCTCCCAAAGCTGGGGCACCACAGGAGCTCAAATGGAAGAGTGAGAGACTGTTTAACACACTGTCTGCTAGAGAGACAGGTTTCAGCTCAATTTATGAGAGTACCTAACACGTGAAGATGCTGTGTATGGTTTGGGAAGCAGAGAGGTCTCTGTTGCCTGTGGTGTTCTAAAACAGGAAGGCCCCTTATAGAGGTTTTTAAGGAGATTAGCTGGATTGCAATGTACCTCTGCTTCTTTGGTTCCCAAGATTCTCAAATAGGTTATTCAGAAGAGTCCAGAAGTTGCTCTCCTCTTTCGTGTTTTTTCCTAGGAGGATCCTACCAATTTGCGGCTCCCAGAGTTAGGGCTTCTCAGTAGCCCATTGAGTCCACAGGTAACTAGGATCTAAAGTTGTTTCTTGAGGTCAGGAGAGAGTAGCCGATGCTATCCTTCTCAGGAGTTGCTCTGAAGCCCTCACCAATCCCAGCTCAACAGGTCTACGTGTCCTCTGAAGGGGTCTTTCTCTTGCTTTACTCTCCTTTTCAAGATCTGGCATGGAGGGTTCCTGGCAGAATCATTTGTTCAGGCTCTTTTGAGGAAAGAGATAAGAAGCTGGGGAGTGGAATGATGTCTGGTCCTTCTCCCTTCCCTGTCCCATCTTGGAATTTAGTAATGAAGCAAGGTTACTCACCACAGCATTAGAAGGAAATGGGAAAGTGCTGAGTTCCAGCAAAGCTGCCTTGGGCCCCCTCCCCTCAACTGTCACAATGTGATGGGGTGGGCTAAGGGCATAGCTGAGTAAGATGCAGGAGTGAAGGTAAAGGTCCTCCTGTTAAAACTGGCAAAGTACCATTGGTCAGCACTTTTCTGATCATATTGGAAAGTTGAGACAAGTTTGGCCCTGGAGACAATATAAAGGTTCAGATTGATATCCAGAGGCTTCTGGCAAGTGCCCTTAGGATGGGCATTCTAGAACTCTCCAGAAGGTGCTTCACAGTGGGCACATCCATCTGTAAGACCTGTACCAGAAGGGACTGGCCAAAATAGGACAGAAAAACAGTGGGAGGTTGGAAGTTAGGGGCGGCTAATGGAGAAGGATGGATGTGGGAATTGCTAGGATCAGCAAGAGAAGCTTATTGTGTAGAGGGAAGAATAAGAGAGTGAGAAAACTAAGATTTAAAACCAAAATTTTGAATGGCTATGTTCACTCTGCTCTCTCATTCTGTGAAAGGCAGGGTCTGAGGCTAGGCATTTGTCTTTCCATTTATTCAGTTATATTTTTTCAGTTGTTGCTGGCTCATCTTTCTAGGTGGGGCTGCTGCTGGTTCATCTTTCCTCCTCTGAGTTGTTCTTTTTGGTCGTGGTAACAGAATGTTAACCAACACAGCACCCAACTATTATTCACTGAGTGAATTGACAATTTATTATTCACTTTAGTTTTGGTTCTTTTGTGTGTGATATAAATAAAACAAGCTCTCTCCACATTCTGGAATGAAGCCCCTATTACCCTCTAAGAGTGGAGTGCTTAATGGTAGCCGAGTCACCAAATCCTAATGGATATTTTACACTCCATCATGCCATGTCTAAAGCAGCTGGCATCAGGATCAGACCCCAAGTATCAAGTGGGAATCAAGAGAATGTCCGTAACTGGGGAGGGGGCTGGCAAGAACAAGCAAGAAAGCCAGGCTTCCTTAAAGTGGTGACTGGAGAAGTCACCAACTTGAAACTAATAGTCTAGTCCTGTACCAGGCAGCACTCAGCAAGAAGGCCCAGCTCAACACCTGAGTTCTTTTTTTTTTATTATTATTGGTTGTTCAAAACATTACAAAGCTCTTGACATATCATATTTCATACTTTAGATTCAACTGGGTTATGAACTCCCATTTTTACCCCGTATACAGATTGCAGAATCACATCGGTTAGTTCTCTGGAGATGCCTCAACTAACGGGGAGTGCAGCACAGAAGCCTGGCAGTTAACACCAAGCACCTCCCAGACCAGACCAACAAAGGAGATTCAGGAAAATCTGTGGAATCTTGAACCCAGTCCTGGGGCAATGACTCACAGATGAGGCCAGCAAACAGGGGGAATCAACACTAAGCCCCATTGGACTGGGTTCCAAAGGTGCTTAAGAACTTCCTGCCTTGCTCTGTAACTGGGGCAAAGCCAGGCCCACAGGTGGGAGCAGCATCAGCCCCAGCTGTGTGACCCTCTGACCTCTTTTCCTGTCTGCCAGGGAACTGACCACATATCTGTCAACTGCTATTTGTCAGGAGATTGAATTCAGCTGATATTTCAACTGGGCATGCTTGTCCTCCTACCCAGTTACAGAGCTAAAAGAGACCACCTCTGCCCTGGAAGACGTAAAGACTTGTGCTGAGCTGGCCTCCTAAATAACCAAATTGCAGTGCAAAGGGATAAGGGTATTATAATGGATTTGAATAAGGGACTCAAGTGACACACAGAGGAGTCTGTCATAGAGAGGGCACCTGTTATGATTCAGACCTAAAATGACACCAAAAAAAATCTCATGTGTTATCTGTGCAGCCAAAGTTCTGAGGTGAAATGATTGAATCATATGAGCTGTTATCTCCTCAGTGGATTAATCCATTTGATGGAGTAATAAGTTAAGTAGATTTACCCAGAGGTGGTGAAAACAATAGGCAGGTGGGGCATGGCTGGGGGAAGCAGGCCTCTGGGGGTGTGGCCTTGGGGACTATGCCTATTTCTGTTCCCTCCTCACCCTTTCTCTTTCCTGGCTCCAGAGAGCTGAGAGGCCTCCCTCTGCCATGCCCTTCCATCATGATTTTCTGCCCAACATCAGGCCCACAGCAGTAGAATCAGGTGACCACAGACAGACCTCTGAAACCATGCACCAGAATAAATCTTTCCTTCTCTGAGTTGTTCCTTTTGATTGTGGAACAAAATGTTAACCAACACAGCACCCAACTACTATTCAAGGAGTGAATTAACAATTTATTATTCACTTTAGTTTTGGTTGTGTGTGTGTGTGTGTGTGTGTGTGTGTGTGTGGTGTAAATAAAGAGGGGTCTGTAAAGGCATCAAAGGGAAACTAAAATTTGATAATTTGATGCTGCTCTTGAATGATGAGTAGGTAAAGAAGTGAATTTCAAACAGAAGAAACTTTGCAAAGGACATCATGGAAACTTGAATGAACACAGTGGGCTGGGAACAGATTAATTGTTTGGTACAACTAGAAGATGAGGCTAGAGAGGGTAGATCACGTCATATTGAGCAAAGGATCAGGAACACAGGGTCAGTCAGCTTTTGCTGAGTAATAAACAACCATAGGACCTAAACACATGAAAAATAAACATTGCTTTCTATCACATGCATCTGCTGGTGGCAAGGACATCTCTGTAATGAGTGAAGGGCAGACATGACCCACCTGAGGCGGGATCAAGTTCAGATCTGGACTACACAGACCTGTCGTGGTATAGGGGCCCATGCTGTATAGTACAGTAGTTATCTGGGGTGTGTGCTTCTCAAGGAGAAGGTGGGTAGCTCTCAGGGGAGCAAGTAGAAACATACAGTGCTCCCCAATCCCTGGGCTCAGGACTGAAACACTGCCACTTCTACCAAAACAGGTCATGTGTCTATGATAGAGGGAGTGAGTGAATAGCTATTTAATAACTCTCTCACCTGAAATAATACTGTGCAATTTGTTTTGATTCTAAAAAAAAAAAATGGGAGTTGTTGCTGGTTCATCTTTCTTGGTGGGGCAGTTTCATTTTAACTGGCATGTCAAGAATACCTGCCGCATGCAAGAGGACACTTTATTCATACCTGGATGTGGCTAATATGCCTACTTTGTTTATATATTGAAGTTTTTGAAGGGTAGGGATCATGATTCATTTATCTCTGTAGCCTTAGCACTGAGCACAGAGTAAATGCTTGAAACACTCGTGAATGGGGAATTGACCTCATGATGTCCTCAATGTATGATTAAAATTGAAGGGAAAATGGACATTTCTCTGTTTCCCTGGACCGTTCCAGGTTAAAAGAGTGGTGTCATAAATGACGAACCAGCAGTCACAACATGTTTGGGGTGAGAACAAAAATGCTAAGCAGGGGAAAAAATAGTAGAAAGCAGATGGTTTAACCCACAGCTGCCATAGTCAAGGGACCACTTGACAATGAGAGTCAAGAAGGACTTGGAATAATGGAACTTCTTTTCTTCTTCCAGGTAACCATCAATTTGAATATGTGTGTGTGTGTATATACACACATACATATATATTCTGAAATATGTATGTGTATATATATACACACATTTATATATATATGTCTAATTATCATAGCTAACAAATATTAAGTGTCTATTATGTGTCTGATGCATCTTAATGTTTTATATATTGTTTCATGTAATTGAATCCTCCCTTGGATCACAGTTATTAATGGCACACAGCACTGAGAACAATAGTCTATTTCCATTCTACTAAAGTTGCATCTTTTCATACTAGTTCAGTGGCAAACAAGGACAGAAAAGGCTGAAGCAATGTAAATACAATTGAGTGGTAAGCACAGCTGAAGAAGTCAGTAAAATTGTGCAATCTCGGATGAAAGACTAAGCATATACTGCGAATAGATTCAGGTCTCAACAAAATCATGATCAGGGCAATGGACAACAAAGAATAAGAATAAAGATGAAAGGGACCAGAATACTGACCCTCTTAGCCACTTTTAGTTCTGAATTCCACACATGTTCTCAGGCCGGGGAGGGGGTGGGACTTAGGTCCCAGGAGTCCTGCTCGGTTAATTGTTAATTTGGATTTCCAGATCTCTCCAGGGAAGGGGTGTCCTTGTTCATTTCTGCTGCCCCAGAGCACAGCACAGTGCCTGGGTAGAGTACAAACCCGGTGTACTTCAAAGATCTGAACTTGGGCCTGTTACAGGGTGGAAAGGGACTTGAAAAAATTCGCAGCCTCTCAACCAAGTGTCTGCTTCTTCCTGCTCCTCTCTGGTAGACTACTCAGGAGTGGAAACACCATCATCCCAGGGAAGCTTAGGGTAAGTACCTGCCCTTTGTTTCTGTCTTCAATATCAGAATGTAACCTCTTCTCCAATCCTGTACCTGCCCCTCATATCTGGCCCAATGTCCTGATCTCCAGGAGACAATCAGATGGCAAGAGGCCACTGAGTTAAGGCTAGAGTGTGTGGTCTGCACATGGCAGCACAACAGGAGACGAGACCTAAAAGGTGGGCAGAGTCTGCACCACATCTTGGGTGAATTGTGCTATTTCTGACTTTCAGTCACCTCATGTCTGTAACTGGACCAGAGTCCCTGCACTCTGTCCCTGCACTAATTCATGGGGTCAGTTTTAGGATTACAGAGAAAGATGTCTGCAAGATGGAGGAATGTTTTGCTGAATAAATGTTACATGTAGGTTAGTTCCCTCTGAGAGAAATCTAGACTTGTAAAGGGAGCAGGAAGGCCTCTGAATGGCCTGATAGTCCAGAGATTCTCAAGCTGTTTCCAGGGATTGCTGTGGAACCTGGGAGTTCGCTGCCCTTGGGAGGGGGTGAAAAAGGCTGGATCCCTGACTTGAACTTCAATCAGAGCAAAGGCTGTGCTTTGCTTGTGAGTGCTGGAATTCTGGGTATTGATTGAGACCCCCACCCCACAAAATGAGGTGCATATACTCATGGGAAAGTTTGAAAATCACTGAACTAGCCAACCGTCCCATTTTGTAGATGAGGAAAATTGAGAGGGGTGAGAAAGGCCAGGAAATGACTCCTGGGGCTCTAATGAGTCAATCAGTGGGCTTTGACAAGGCTGGGTTTCATATTATTGAAGACACATTCTCATGCTCATTTTCTTCTTCAGATCAATCAAGGTGTCCCCCTCCTTCCTTTTAGAGGAGTCAGGCTCCTGCCAACAAGAAAGACAAAGGATCAAAGTAGAAAAACAAATGCTAATGCTCCCAACTCTGCTGCCCACCTACTGGGCCCAAGAGGTTCAAAGCTTCCAGACCAGGAAAGAAAAGCCCAGCCCCCTCCCAGCACCTGGGCTCCTGCTGCTTCTCCAACCCCATCCCCCCATCCTCCAGGTTCTTCTGCCACCTAGCTTTCCAGAGCCGTTTTGGTCTCCTAACAGGCTTGGGCCACTGGTCCCCAAAGGCTGTGACCCCTAAATAGTCCCTTTACCACGGGGACTGTGTGTATGCTAGGGGCTGTGGGGTTAACTGCAGTGGACTAACTCTTCCATCTGTTCAAAATATGTTTACGAGGTGTAAGCAGAGAAAGGGATTGGAAAGTACACACACTTCAAACTGCTGAAGAATTTTGCGAAGTGTTCTGTGTGCTTTTAGGCAAACCACTCCAGTTTTCTGGGTCTCAGCTTTCCACTTTTAGAAATGAGCAGCTGGAGGAGTTATTTCCAAGGTCCTTATCGGCTGACAAATGTAGCTCCTCCTTGTTCTTTTCTATTCTCTGAAGGCATTCTTTGAAGAGAGTTTTCCCTTGAGGAGAGCGCTTCAGAGGGGAAAATATGTCAGGTATGTGTTCCCCGTGGCTACTTAGGACAGTTTGGAGCACAAGAAATTGTAAAAGATGGACAGACAGGGCAGAGTCACGCAGAGTCTGCAATGGGGATTGGGGACTGCATTTGAAGAGCGAAAAGGACCACTATGCAGGGAGCCCCTCAGGGAAGCCACGGAGGCACAGTGAAGGCTTGATCTGCTGCCCTGCCAGCCACTGGCCACTCAGATGCCATTGCTCTCCAGTGATATTTGAGTAGGGCTGCATCCTAAGATTAAGTAGCAATGAGTGCAAACTGGAAATTAGTGAGAGGCCACCATCTGTGACTTTTGCTTTTGTAATTCCTGCTTTGAACATTTCTCTTTTCAGGCTAATAAAAAATGCAAGTGAGTAAGTCACTTTTATGAAATCATTTATAAAAATCTCTTTCAGGCAGGGTTGAGGTACAGTGGGTTCCCACACCAACTGGTGGGACCTCAGTGGTCAGTCCTGTGCAACTCTAGATTGTTCTGTATTTTAAATATCACCTGAACCCCTGGGACTTTTTGCTTGGGGTGTTGGAGCAGAGTAGTGGAAACACAAAAATCCTCAGGAAAACTTCTTTTCACCAAAATTTCAAGAAGACATACTAGGCGTCATATCCTTAGACATGGCTACAGTCCCAAAGCCTCATGTCTGCTAGCATGGTACTGTTAGAAAGGAGCCAGGGTTCCCCAGTATTAACCAATTCTGTAAAGCACTCAGTGAGAAAAAAAAAAAAAAACCGGCTAGAGAACTAACCCAGACCAGATCTAGAATTCCTTAGGCTGGACAACTGCCCCTGCCTATTTCCTTCTGTAGGACCTCGCCTGGGCTCTGTGCTACCAAATTGCTTGCAATTCACTAAAGAGAATTCTGCTCTGGTCAAGGGCCCAGAATTCCCTTCTTCACTTCTCTTCTGGGAGAGGGGTTACTTCCTCTTTGAAGTTTTTGTGTTCAGATCCTTAGACTTGACTTGACTTTAAACAAGCAAACAAACAAAAACTTCTTTTGCTATTTGTCCACCAGTTATTGCAGTCTCCATAACGCTTTACAGTATTTGTCTATTTAAAATGCTGTCTTCCCCAGCCAGACCTGGTTTTCGCCAAAAAAGGACCTAGTCCAAGTCATCTTTGCTCTCCTGGTGCCTAAGAGTGCCTGGTACATAACAGAACTTTATAAATCCTGTTAACGGAGAAGTTGAAAGACTCAATAAATAAAAATGAATAAATAAACAAATCCATTCCTAGCCTTCAGCTCCCTGAAGGCATCCCTTAGTTGCCTACCTGGCTCCTCATGGTATTTGTGTTCCAGACCCCTGCTGTAAGTGATAATTCATTAGAATTGGGATCAGCTGGAGTGTCATAAAACCCGGAAATAGCTGTGGCTTAATCAGGATAGAAGTTTCTCCCTCAGTGACTGTTTGGAAGGAAGAGCCAGGTTTAGGGTGGTGTGTTTCTCTCTTGCTGTGCATGACCTCTGCTGCCAAGGTCACTTTATAGCCCAAGATGATTACTCCAGCTCCGGTCATCAAATCTGTATTTTATCTACAAGAAAGAAGACAAGATGACAAAGAGAACATTACTTCCCTTTAAAAATGCTGCTTAAAATCTCATACTCAATTTGAAGGTAAATGCTATCTATCAATCAGAACTGTGTAGTAGCCACACCTTGCTACAAAGGAGTTGGGAAATGCAGTGTTTGTTCTCAGTGGTCCCCAAAATGTGGGAGTTGTATGACTGTAGGAATATGGTGGGGGAATGTTGACTGGATCAAACCCGTACTTGAGAAAGACTAGATGGTGTCTGGAAAGAAGGAATTCAAGAAAGAAGAGAGTGGAGGCAAGGAGACCCATAGGAGGCCGGTTCACAATGCCAGACAGATGAGAAGCACATGAAATAGGACAGTAGCAGAGGGGACAGGAAGGAGGACACAGGTTAGTAACTCAGTGGGATGAGGGAGGAAAAAGAGTCTAGAATGAGCCCCCTTTCCTGACTGGGGCCCTTGGGAATAAGATTGTACTTGACTGGTTTGGGAAATCCAGGAAGGCTTCAGTGTCAGAGGTGGAGGTGAATACTGAGAACACTTATTTTTATTTGGGACCCTTGATGAGCTGGGCATCCCCAAAAGGAAACCATAAGGTTCCCCAGAGCAGTTTGTGGGAATGGGTCATTGGTCCAGTTGGAAGGAGCCAAGTGGAGTAAGAAGTGCATTTGGGGGTGTGGGGTCAGATCCCTATTCCCTGCCTTGTACCTTGGCCACTGACTTATCAGTGGAGTCCTGGTTGTCTTAAGGGTCAACAACCAATTCTTCAAAGAATTTCAAGCAGAAGTCATTTCAAATTCCCCCTAATTAAAAGGGGTAGATCAGTGTGTGCCTGGAGTCCTGCTGCTACTGGAGAAGGGGAAGGCGGGGTGTGGGGGTTTACAAATCCCTTAAGGCAGTATCCTGACTCTATGGGGAGGTGCTGGGGAGTCTAAGGAGGGGCAGCCACGTGCCAGCTGGCTGTGCCAAGTGAAGGAGCCACATGCCTGGGGTTCTGCCATGTGTTTGTTTATTTGGTTTGGCTGATGTAAAACACACACACAGACGTACAGCCTCAGGGCCTGTGTGCAGAGCCCTCATTCAATCCTCAACTAAAATCAGAAACAGTGTAGAAAGAAAGAAGAAAGTCCAAGTAGCAGGATACGATCAGGTAGCCAATTTGTGTGTGTGTTTTTTTTCTTCATTCATTTATTTATTCATTCATTCATTTAGCAAATGAATGTCAGGCATTCTGTAAGGCACTAGGCCTAGAAAGTGAATTCAACACAGTCACCTAGAGGCCCAAAGACAGGGCAGGGGATAGAAGCCTGGAAAGAGGTCATTTCATTACAAAGTGAGCATGTAGGATACAAATCTCTGGTCTGGTCTTTTCCAGTCTTTTCCGGGGCTCCCAGCATCTCTACCCAGACTTTCAACAGTCTGAAAATTGCACCCTCCAAACTCAATGTATGCTCCAAATTCAGGGGAGTTCACAGTCACGCTTGCATTTCCTGCCTCTGTACACCCTATCTCCCTGCTGTTCTTTGCCACTTCCCACTCAGCTTTGAGGGTCCAATGGAACCCTCTGTTGGGGACCATCCTCTGGGTCCTCCTTGCCTTTCCTTCAGCCTTTATTGCTGGTGCTGCTCACCTGCTACTTTCATAGTTCACCTACACATTTCCCCGGTGATCTGTGAGCAACCTGAGCAGAGAAGGATCTTGTCCACATCTCTATCCTGGCAGTTAATCAATACCTGGCACAGAAACCCTCTTAATAAATGCCTGACTAAATGAACGGACATAATTTAGCAGCGCCATGGATAGACTTCATGTGCTGCAATTAAGATGCTCTGGGACTCTGAACCCAAACTCCACGGTGGGTGATACAAATCCTGAGCTCTATCACCTCCAACCAGTCCCTTCTCTTCAAGCCTCTTTGCTTGTTTTTTGGCATAAGCCGTTAATGTTCTGTGAGTATGCCTTATGCGTAAGCTTCATTGTGAGTGTGTTGATCTTTCCTTCCTTAATGTACATGAAACACTTATTACTGTTATTATTATCATCACAAGAAGAAGACAAGACACTGATCTAATGGGTGAGGGCATAATCTAGTAGGCAGGAGATAGCTGAGTTCAGATTCTTGAGAGAGGCCTCCCATGGTTGTCCTGAATTGCCTGTCACTCTATTCATCCAAGCTCTCCTGACTGTTCCTACTCTGGCGTCTCCCCTGAGCACTGACTTGTGAGCAGCATTGCAGAGAGGTAGAGGAATGGGCTGTGGATTCCGGCTGCGTGGTTCAGCTCCCGCTGTGGTTGGACACCTCTGTCCTTCTCAAATCTCTTAGCTGGCTCCTTCTTTCTCTCTCTCTTGGTGGGAGCCATTCTGGACTTTGTTGAGATGCCACACCACAGACATGGGATCTGTTTTCCTGAGGACTTCTCCTCAGATGGAGGCAACAAAGAATATTGCTCTAGGCCCCATACTTTAGAGGGTTCCACTCTGGCCCACCCATGCCACTCCCCTTAAATTGAGGAATTCAAGGGGATCAGAGAATGTGTCAACCTACTGTCCCTATTCTCCCCTTGCAGACCATGCAGTGGAAATGTGGACACCACAATTCCCAGCCTCTGTAACCTTGAGTCTGCTTCAAGTGACTGCAGTGACATACTTCCTGAAGGCAGACCCTGATCAGCGTGCAGTCCCTAGGCCTATTGTGTGACCAAGGGTGATTATGAAGTTTGTGACCAGAGCTTGGTTCCCCCATGTACGCACATAAATAAGACTACTCATGATTTAGGGCTAATTTGTGGGAGAGGCCAGAGGCTGGAGAACAGAGATGGGCTGTATCCTACCCACCCTACCTGATGTGACATAGCATGATGGGCTGTAAATTCTAATGTGGCCTTTCAAGTCAAAACAAAAGTGTGTTTGACAAGATAGAAGAGTAGAAACATTCTATTTCTCAGTTTGTTTTCCTTATGTGTAACTTCTAAATATTTAGCTTGATGGTATGTGGGTCTCTGTATTAGTCAGCTTGCTTAGCTTTGGGCTGCTGTAGCAAAATACCTTAGACTGAGTAATATATAAACAACAGAAGTGTGTTGCTCACAGTTGTGGAAGCTGGGGAGTTGATTTGGTTTCTGGTGAGGGCTCTTGTCAACCTGCAGATGGTCACTTTCTTGCTGTGTATATCTTTTCTTATATGAACACTAATCTCCTTCCTTATGAACTCATGGTCTCCCACGGACCCCACCTCCAAATACCATCAGGGGTGTGACTCTCAATTCCTATCCAAATACCATTAGGGCTTCCAGTCTGTCCATAGCAGCTTCTCTTTGTACCCTAGGTTGCTCTAGGGTATACTAATGTTAAGGGTAGGTCTGAGGCGATGAACTCTGAGAGTGTAGAAGGGTAGTTAGCATGCGTTGGAGGGCTTCATGGTCAATGAGAAAGGGGAATCAGAGGGAAACAAACACAAAAATAACTCTTTCCCCCTCTCCTTTGTGGACTGCACCTGGAAGTGGTTTCTCCTTGCAAATGATCCAGCAAAATTCCACGTGCTGAAGCTCAGCTCTTAAGCAACCTGCCACGTCTCAGGGAGGTTCAGAAGAGGTGGTGGCCAACTGGTGTGCAGGGCATGGGGCCTCTCCTCACCTTGCTCCCATTTTAGTTCATCCTTAGCATCTGCTGAGCTTCCCCTTAAGACTCTGGTTTTGCTCCTTTTAAATGTCATTACTTTAATGCTGGCCTTGGGCTCATGCTCTCTAGGGGACTCAGAATGACTCATAATTCCTATCAATTACTAGCTATGGCTTTAAGGCAGGTTACTTGTCCTCCCTGTGCCTTGGTTTTCTCCTCTGCAAAATGAGGATAAATGTTAATACCTCACATGAAAAGTTCATGTGAAGACTAAATGTAGGCAGGCATGGTGGCACACGCCTCAGTCCCAGTGGCTTAGGAGGCTGAGGCAGGAGGATTGCGAGGTTAAGCCAGCCTCAGCTAGGATTGAGGCACTAAGCAACTCAGTGAGACACTCTCTCTAAATAAAATACAAAATAGGGCTGGGGATGTGCATCAGTGGTTAAGTGCTCCTGAGTTCAATCCCTGGTACTAAATATGTTAATATATGTTAGCTTACTGCCCCCAAATTGTTAGCTTTTATTACTGCTCTTTCTTCAGGGGCACTGCATTAGTCTCCTTGGGCTGCCATAACAAAATATCACAGACTGAGTGGCTCAAACAACAGAAATTTATTTTCTCATAATTATGGAGACCAGAAGTCCAAGTTCAAATTGTCAGTAGGTTGATGTCTTCTGAGGTTTCCCCTTGCCTGCAGATGGCTGTCTTCTTGCTGTGCCCTCACACGGTCATTTTTCTATGTGTGCTCATCCTTGGTGTCTCTTTTGTGTCCAGATTTTCTCTTATAACGACACCTGTCAGAGTGGATTAGAGCCCACCTTGATAACCTTGTTTTAACTTAATCACCCCCGAAAGGGTCCTGTCTCCCAATATAGTCACATTCTGAATTATTCTATGTCAGGGCTTCAACAGAAGAATTTTGGAAAAACACAATTTGGCCCATAACAGACCCTCTCAAGACCTACCTCTATGTTGGGTGATCAACTTGCTCAGATTTGCCTGGCATTTTCTTGGCTTCAGAACAGAGAGTTCTGCACCCCAGGAAATCCCCTAGTCATGGGCAAGCTGGGAAGATTGCTCACCCTAATTCTTCCAGAAGCCTGCCTGAGCCGCAATATGTAAGGACAAGAAGGACTAAATGAACCCAGCAAAGAAGGTCCTCAGCTTAAGGAGTTTTTGACTTTATGATGGCACGGAAGAAATACACATTCAATAGACATTGTACTCCACATTTTGCCCTTTGATCTTTTCCCTGGTTAGCAGTATGCGTGATACTGAGTTACAATACTGGGTAGGGGAGCAAGCAACAGCTCCCAGTCAGCCCTGTGACCACGAGGGAAACAGCTAACACTTGTTGCTAAGCTGTGATGCTTGGTGCGAGGTGTTTAAAATGCATTTCGACTTACGATATTTTTAACTTACAGTAAGTTTATTTGGACAAAACCCCATGGTAAGTCAAGGATATCTGTATATACTTAGAACTCCAAAATTCCTTGTGAACTTTGACATCTATTAACTGTCTGTGTCCTCATTACAGCCTTGTGAGTTAGGTGGTATAGAAAATAATATTCCAGTTACAAAAAGTGGGAAACAAGTGCAAAAAGATTCGTCTTTGCTTGGTGACCCACCCTGTTCATCTTTCTCCTGGTTCTTTCGTTACTAGATGTTTCCTAGACCAGTATGAGGCAACCATAGTGTAAGCTTCAATCCATGCCGTACAAAGGCCCAGACAAAAGGTAAGCAACCAGAATGTATCCATCAAGGAGCCCTGTATTTCTTTATATTGATGTGAATTAAAGAAATTAAACAGCGATCATGCCTGCTCTATCTGGGTGGGGGCGATGGGTGGGCCACAGGCTGGGCCTGAGCACATGCCTCTGGCTGGAAAACAGGCAGGGCAGGAGGGAAGCAGAGAGGGATGCAGGATGTGTTTGATGATCTGCTCTGAAAGGCAAGGAGGGAAGTCATTGATTACTGAGCTTTGTTTGATCTGCTCAAGGATCAAAGGGACAAACACTATGTGCAAAGATGAAAGTTGACCTGAAAACCCTGTGTCCCCACCTGCTGGGATGCCAGGCTGCCCTGTGCCCATGGGTCAGGGTGGAGGACTCTCAGAGGAACCAGGGGCAAGACTGTAAGCCCATCACTTCTTTAACCTGACCTCTGAACCCTCTCTTGACAACTGTCTTTAAGAAGAGGTTTCTCTCAACCCTTGGTCCCTCTCTGTTTGGGGAACTCAAGGTTATAAGGAGACCTGGGGGCCAAGCATTGCCTCTGGCCTTTAAAGAACATGGATAAATCATCAGATAATATGGGCTAAATGCTATGATTAGGCTGAGCTTGAAGGTGTGAAGGTATCACTGTAAAACCCCTAAACTTAACCTGTGGGAGGGTACAAAGGAGGTACCCAATTTTTGCCTAAAAGATAAATTATAGAAGGATGAAGTTTTTTGTTTCCTTTTTGGAGGAGGGAGAGGAGAATCACATGCACAAAGCCAAGGAGGTGATGGACACCATGATACAGTATGATTGGGTCAATATGAACTGAATTTTAATCTGAGCCAGGGCCTGTATAGTCTTATTGTCTCCTAATGACATCCAGTGAGCTAGCCCTGGGGATTATTCCACTTCATAATGGAATGAGAAGCTTGAGGCTCACAATGTTTGAGCAACTTGCCTGAAGTCACATAGTTGGCATATGGTGGAGTCAGAATGTGAACTCAGATTTGCTTACTTGAAAACCTGGATTTTCACCAATAAAGATGTGGTCACATCCATATTTTAGAAAGTTACCTCTAGTCCTTGGGGTTAACTGGAGAGACTGGAAGTAGATGCAGAGAGATCGGTTAGCATGCTTTTGCAACAGGTTTAGGTGGCTGGCATAATCTCCCAACTCACAGGATTGCTGTGCAAAAAGTAAATTTATTTTCCATAAACTTGAGAAGTCTGTTGTTAACAGAAATGTAATCTTGGTTCATGAGGGTTTCTTCCTCTTTTCCTTCTCCCTATATTAGCATCTGAAATCTGCATGGAGAAGAGCTACGTAGTAGATTATAGGGTGGGGATCAGATGAGAACAGGGGGAAGGTGGCAGTGACTGTCATCAAGTCATACTTCCATATCAGGTTCCTAGCCTCTGGCTATTGGTTCACATCAATGTCATCTTGTGGCCTTTTTTCTTTCCAGACAGTTCTAGACTCTACTTTTTGTAGATTATTTAGCCTCATTTTACAGAAAATTCAATGGATTTGAGTTATATTCTGGGCCTACCTGTTCCAAGTCACTATACGGAATCTTCCTGTTCTTTCCCTGGTAGATATCAGGAGAATTCTGGGACATTGCCATTGTCCCAGGCTGAAGACAGGAAGTTTAGCACAAGAATCCTTGTTCCCAGACACCAGAACTAGAGGAGAAAACTCTCATCCCTTCCCATGCCCAGGTTCACCGTAGGCAAGTAGGACACAGACTCCTCTCATAGACACACTTTAGTAACTTCCTCTCTCACTCTCCGCCAACTCTCCCAGCTCTGTTAAATTTTATATTTTTAGTAAGTATTCTTTCTAATCTATTGTTTAGGCTAGGACTTTGACTGTTAAACCAATGATTAGCTTACTTGTTTCTCTTTGTGTTCTGCTATCGATTTCTTTCCACTTGGATCCTGGCACTAGAGGTATAGTAACAACTTAGTCAAAGCCCATGCACTTGTGCTGGGTAGACATGGATAACAAATTAGTACATAATATGTTTGTTTTAGTCAGTTTTTGCATCATTTTGACCAAAATACCATCAAGAAAACTTAGAGGTGGGAAAAGTTTATTTGGGGCTCACAATTTCAGAGATCTCAGTCTATGGTAGATCAAGTCCATTGCTCTGGGCCCAAGGTGAGGCAGGACATAATGGCCAAAGGGCATGGTGAAAGTACACTCTTCTGTTCGTGGTTGGCCAAGAAACAGAGTAAGAGGGAGAAAAGGGCCATAGATGCACTTTTCCAGGGCACAACCCCAGTGACCTACCTCCTCCAGCCAATTCCCACTTGCCTACAGTTAACACTCAGGCAGTTCATTCAAACAAGGATGGACTGATTAAGTATCAGCTATCACAGTCCAATCATTTCACCTCCCAATATCCCTGAATTACCAATACAGGAGCTTTGGGGGACACATCATATCCAAACCATAACATGTTCCCCGGTGATAAGTGCTATGAAGAAATGTCAGCAAGAAAAGGGGGCAGAGGTAGATGAGACTGGGGCATATTAGACAATGGCTCTCAGTTAAAGAAACACTTGGGAGAGAACCAAATGAAGTGAAGGAGTAAGTCCCAGGCTTACAGGAAGGGGGAACATCAAGTACAAAGACCCTGAGGCAGGAACAGGCTTGGTGATTTCAAGGAGCAGCAGGGAAAGTCCTGGGGCAGAAAATAAATGAATGAGGGAGGAGGAAGCAAGAGATAAAGGCACAGAGGGAGGAAACCAGAAAGCCTTGGAGGATGGAGGTTTAGCGGGCATAATAAGGATTTTGAATTTTTTTTAATAAGATAGAAAGCCACTGCAAGATTTTGAGCAAAGAAATATCATGGCCAAGTTATTTCTCACAGGATTACCCTATTTACTATGTGAGATCTTGAATGAAGTATGGCGGCCATTTTGGAGACAATTGCAGAAGACCCAGGATAGAGGTAACAGTGGCTCTTAGAGCAGTATCCATGAAGATGGTAAGAGATGAGGAAATTAGGGATAAGCTTTTAATACATTTGCTGATGTTTGGATATGCAGTGTAAAAAAAAAGACAGGAAAACATGGGAAAGTAGGCACATTAAGGAAAGATGCTGCTGTAGGTCAAGTTTGTGGGGGTACTGTTTCTGCCCCTATAGGATTTGAGGGTTGGAAGTTATTTGAGGAGCACTCTCAGGAATAATACCTGTGAGGGAGTGAAGGTAGTTGGGGAGAAGTTCTACTGTGATACAGTCATGACAGAGGCCTCAGCTGACCCATAGGAATCTTGGGAGCTGAAGCAATCCTATATTATTATCCATTTTGACAAAAGGGCCAGACCTTTTGTAGCCCCCTCATTAGCCCATCATCAGAGGCATGCCACCCCCAAGGAGAAGGCATAGGATGAGGCAGGTGGCCTCCTTCTGTGAGGGCAAGTCCTAGAGAGAGGTTCCTCTGTGATTCATCAATTGCCAATACTTCTAGAAGCCCAGGTCCTGAGGGGGCACTGGGGGGCCCATAACACTGTCTCCTACAAGTGTCTACTCTAGTTTCCTCAGGGAAGGGTCAGGAGGACTGTTCAGAGCGGGTGACACCTGGACTGGTTTTAAAGGCTCCTTTGCTACTTTTCTTAGTCATGTGATTTTTGGTCATGAATGAGACGGTGCTTGAACAAGACTCAAACTCTACTACCAAAACTGTTCTAATTATGTTCATTGGTTAAATCTTAAACTAAATGGAATTCTGAAATTAATTGCCTTTTAAACTAAAGTGTTTTCATTTTCCCAAGTTATAATAAATTCCTGATTTTCAGTTAGGCTTTATATTTTCAACATCTATTGATTCTGAGAAAATGCCTATTTTCTGAGGCAAAGTTGATATTCCAGTTGGTTCAAATTTCTGGCAATTGAATATTCCTCAATGAACAGAAATCCAATGTGCTGATATTTTTCATAATTTCTTATTGGCAGGAAGTTCTTTCCATGAGCTAACATCCTCTTTGGAACAATTTTAGACATTTTTTTTTTTTAAGGAGAGAGAGAGAGAGAGAGAGAGAGAGAGAGAGAGAGAGAGAGAGAGAATTTTTAATATTTATTTTTTTTTAGTTCTTGGCGGACACAACATCTTTGTTGGTATGTGGTGCTGAGGATCGAACCCGGGCCGCACGCATGCCAGGCGAGCGCGCTACCACTTGAGCCACATCCCCAGCCCCAATTTTAGACATTTATTCTAGATTTTTCTACAGAGGAGTTGAGGAATGAGTGGCAACAGGGTCTGTGTAACAGGTGATTCCTGCATGCAAACCCTATTTTGAGGATGATTCTCACCCTTCAGAGAGGGAAATATTGGATTTAGGGCCTAGAAGCTGGCTGAATATATTTTAAAGAGTATATGCTCAGTGAATGAGCAGATAAGTATGCATGTGTGGTTATTATGTATTTGCATCTTTATGGTGTTTTGTTTTGTTTTGTTTTGATACTGAAGATTGAACCCAGGGCACTCTACCACTGAGCTACATCCCCAGATCCTTCCCCCTGGCTTTTTAAAATTTTAAATTTTGATTCAGGTTCTCGCTAAGTTGCCCAGCGGGCCCTGGAACCAGATATCCTCCTACCTCAGCCTCCTGAGTCACTGGGATTTTAGGTGGACATCACTGTACCCAGCTTCTAGGCATGTTTTAACAGAACTTCCCTCATTACTATGGGGAGAGTAGACTGGAATCTGGATGTGTAGGGATGTATAAATGTGCACACATAGATATGTAGGTAAGTGTGATGAGTTTGAGGGAGAATGAGTATATGAACAATTTTGTTTCTGTTTGTGCGAGAATCTACATGTTTATAATGCATGTACGTCTGGGACAGTGATTCAGGTGTGTGTATTTAGGTTTATGAGTATGTTTTTGCACATGCACATGAGAGCAAACGTATAGACATGTCAACAGTATTTCCCAGCTACATGAGGTAATCAGATCTCATGGTTCAGTGGCAAAAATATCAATGCCAAGGTCAGGTTTCTTGCCTGCAGCAACTTCAGTGATCCTTCTCCAAACATTTTCCTTAGGGGCTCCTCTAGTTCTTCCCTCTCTTCCCACCAGGGGTCAAGGCCCAGAGGGGCTTCAGGCAGCTTCTTGGCCTTTGGAGCTGCTACTCTGATGTCCGCCCCAGGAGCCTTGACTGTGGCAGTCTTGTCATGTTGGACTCTCTGCTGTCACTGCCAAAGTGACAATTGATGATCAGAACTGGGGCTGCCCAGAAACCCAACTTCTGCACAGGGCCCTTTGATCTACCCAGCCTTGGAGTAGAGCAGAGCCCAGCACAGATGCCTTTGATGGGGCCTGGCCAATGAAGGGCCTGCGGGCTGCCCTTACCCAGTCCCTGCAGCCTTTGATGCCCACCCTGCCCTGCAAGGGTCAGCTACAGAAGCAGGCAAGTTGGGGAAGGAGCCAGGCATACTGCACTCTGTGTCTCAGTTTCAGTGTCAAAGCACCATCTGGGTGCTTGGCCTGGCAAAGATTAGGTCTCAAGAATGCAGAAATTCATTCTCAGAAGCATTGCTCTTGTGACTACCTGCATATCAATGCATCTAGTATTTATGGAGCACTTTTAGGGTCAGCAAAGCAAAGCCATAACATGCACAGCCTGTCAAGTCAGAATGTTTGGATTAAATTTGGCTGCTTATTAGTTTTTCCAACTTGGGTGAATTAAGTAACTTGCATGAGCCCTTCTGTGTCTCCATGTTCTCATCTGTTATGAAATTGTTATAAGGACCAAATTAGATGTTGCACATAAAGCTCCTGACACTTATTGAGCCCTCACAAATCTTATCATGACAGGGAGGCTGAATAGTTCAGTGCTGAAATCCCAGGTTGAAGTCCTATGACCTGGGTTTAGATTCCAGCTCCATGTCCTGGCCCCAATGTTTTTTTTGTTGTTGTTGTTTTTGTTTTATTTCATAGGGTTGTTATGAGGATTAAAGGAGTGAATGCATATATAATGCTTAGAATAGTGTATGGCATGGAATAAGTGCTTCATAGAAGTTAGTTTTTTATGATAATGACACAGTATAAACACCAGTCTGGATATGGTGCTATGAGTCTTTTTGTCTACCTCAAGAATAAGTCTTCAACATTTTTATTCATTTATTAATTTTTTCTGAGAGGTCACTTCTATTCCTATGATTTTATTGCTACTCTAACTCCCAAATTCTAAATTCAATCATGTCACTTCCCTGGCTTAAATTTCTTTAGTGGATAACACTGTGCAAAGAATATTCCACTCCACTTAACATGGCTTTCAAGATTCTCCACCTTTTGATCTCTGTTTATCTCATCAGTGTCATAATTCATAATCCCTCTCCTCTCTACCTCCCTGTCCCCTAGACACAGAATTACTTGCAGGTCTCAGGTTCTTCTGTACCCTTATATGCTTATCACTGCTGTCCCTTCTATATGGAATGTCCCTGCATTGTATGCCTGTGAACATCTTCTATTTCTTCAAGATTCATATCTCGGATCCTTCCTATTTAAAGCATTTTTTGACCATTCCCCACACAGTAGATTCGGCCACTACTTCTTTCATGCTCCCCACTAAACCTGGTATGTGTCTTGGCCCCTCTGACATGGCAGGACACTTGCTGGTCCACTCTCCTATAGAATGTGAGCTCCTTGAGCAGGACTTGGCATTACCTGTGGATTCCCAGTACTGAGCACTAGACCCAATATGTGGCTGCCACATGGTTAACACAGAGGAGTTGAGGAATGAGTGGCAACGCCTTCTGAGAAAATTAATTTCTATTAATCTCTCCCACTTCTCAATTCCATCAGCCTCCTGGACATCTTCCCCTTGGAGTCCCATGGCTCCTCAAACTCAGCTAATCCATCATACCTTCCCACTTCAAGTTGATCCTGCTTAATTCAATGAATGCCACCATCTATCCACCTAATCTTCCAATATGGAAACTGGAGACATCTCTGAAGCCCTTGCCCATATGCACATCCCAAGCCATCATAAGGACTTTTTGATTTGACTGAAATATTTTGTTGTTGTTGTTGTTACTCCCTTCATCTCTGTTTGCCTCCTCCCTTCACTGGGATGATGTGTATGTTAATATTACCCTATTCCTCCAGGTCTTGAAAAGTTTCCCAACATTTCCAGGATAGTATCCAAACTTCTTGGCAACACTTGCAGGGTATTCTGGTGTCTGACCCTGGCATCATTCTCCATTCTCACTTTCCCTCATTGCACCCAGTGCTCTTACCATAGCTGACAACTCATCTTCCCAAATATGCCAGCCTATGCCCACCACTGGCTCACTGGACCATCCTTCCCTGGACTGTTTGGTACGCTCTCTCCACTTCCCTCCTCCCTAGATTATGCCTCCTCTCCTTTGAAACTCCAGCCAATGCCACTTTGTGACACCTTTCCAGAACTTTCTGGGCAACCTTACACCACCTCCTGCTAGTGTTGTTCCCTCTGGGTGGTCTTATAGCACTTAAAAATCAGCTGGCTATGCTGGATTTATTTCTTCATTTTTTTTAAATGTGTTTATCTCCCTGACTAGACTATCAGCCCTTTGAAGACAAATATGTGAACTTAATAAATAATTCTGTCTGAACTCAGGTTCTTCATCTATAAAATGGACACAGCAATAACTATCTTCTTAAGAGATCATTGTAGGGGTGAAATGACAATGCAGGAGGAGGGACTAGGCTCACAAAAGGCATTCTGTAAATAAGAGTATCAATGTGGTTCTTGCTGGCCAGGGTGATGCTCGACAAGAGAAGCTTCCATAGTCCACAGAGCACAGGATTGCCCCAGCTGGGTTTGCAGCAACTTAATGGTGCTTTCAAGTTGACTCAATGAAATGGAATCATCAATTCCCTCAACTCATTGCAACTGAGTGACTTTACATTGTTATCATTTCCTCTTTGTAGCTCAACCTCCTTGTTTGAAATATGGAGATAATGATACTACATTTATCTCACGAGATTGTTTTAAGAATAAAATAAGAAGGTGCCTGTGGGTATTGGTGTTATTATTAATGAGTAACTATCATGGAGTAGCTGAATCTATGCTTGGATGATGCTCCATAAGTAAATTAATATCTTCATGGGGCTACTTAAAGATACAGGCATTTGAAGAGATGGAAACTTAGAGATTCAAACCCAGTGATAGCAATGATTGCAAATGGCTGTGAGTGATGGAATCCTAGCCCAAGATGGAGATCTCCTGCCCTGCTCATAGGCTTGAACACAGGTAAGTGGGGTATGTGGCCCATTGAGTAGTTCAAAACTAGGTAAGGTTAGAGAACTTTTATGATAATACCGAATGGTGCTAGTCTCCTCCCCTGATCCTGTAATGAAGGATCAGGCCTTTCTTCTACTTTTCCATGAAAGATGGAGAACTCTGGTATTAGGAATGTTCTCCAACTCTGGTATCAGGAATGTTCTTGCTGATTGCTAGGCTTGCTTCGCTCAGCCAGCATCGTGGTCGAATGCTGGCATGGAGCCATACTGCATCAGTCACTTTAACAGCTCTGCTACTTGGTGGCTATGACCTGGAGGGCAAGTAGCTTGGCCTACTTCAAATCTCTGATTTCTTGCTTGTAAGAAATAAGAGATAGCATTTGTACCAATCTTGTAAGATTTCTGTGAAGATTACATTAAAAGCTGCATGTGCAGATCAGTATTTGGTGTCTTCAATAAATGTTTGCTCTTTTGATTATTTTGCCTGCAGGGTACCCTGTTCACTCTTTCATGAAGCCAGTGAAAAACCAACTGGGTCATATGTCAAGATAGCTCTCCCCATCATATTAAGTGGCTATAGTGTGTCCTGAATGCTTTGTCAATGCCAGCACTATCACTAGACCATGTCTCACAGAAAAAAATATGCCCTGATTTCTCTTTTCCAAATGATCTTAACCAATCTGGTCTTTTCTTATTCCTGGGTCTTTGCTCATTCTATTCCTCCAACCCTGCAGAACCTCTGTTCTGTCTTTCAAATGCCACCTCTTCTATGGAGCCCCTCTTGATTTTCTAGTGACAGGGAACCAATGTCTCTACCTACATCACTTCTGGATGTGTAGCTCAACCCTACTTTCTACTCTGGCCACTTCGCACTTTCTGAACTTCAAGCTTGCTGAGAGAAAGTTTTTATCTTACCTCATTGCTATCTCTTTGGTGCAGGTCCTAGAACATAGTAGGTTTTTCTATGTGGCAGTTTTCTCCTTCGTTATGCATTCAACAAGCAGAATTTGTACCTCCCCACCAAATTTCTTTGCTTTGAGAAAGATGAATCTATAGGGGATAAAATAGTCGCCTATCTGATGATGTCATTTTGAAGTTTAGTCTCTCTCTGAACAGAACCTGAAATAAGGACTTAGTTTCCAGAGTTATGGGAGATAAACCCAGTAAGCAGATCAGAGAGGAGAAGTCCACATAAGGATATAGTATTGCTGGGTGTGGTGGTGCACACCTGTTATCCCAGTGGCTCAGGAGGCTAAGGCAGGAGGATCATGAGTTCAGAGCCAGCTTCAGCAAAAGAGAGATGCTAAGAAAGTCAGTGAGATCCTATCTCTAAATAAAATACAAAATAGGACTGGGGATGTGGCTCAGTGGTTGAGTGCTCCTGAGTTCAATCCCCATAACCAAATAATAATAATAATAATAATAATAATACATTACCGAGGTTGCTCTCCAGGCCTCATTAGCTGTATTCCACCGCAAGCTCCCAAACAGCATCTAGAACACATACCAGTTCACTTGAAGTATAGGAGGCTGGAACATTTGTGTCCTGGCTCCCACACCTCCTCATTTGGGATTTGCCCTCTGGAGGTCATTAGCTCTTCTGTACTTCTAGGCTCTGTATATGTGAGTGCAAAGACCAAGGAGCTTGTATGGACCCTGGGTCACAGAGTAAAAAGATATGCAGGACATGGTTGAGGTGGGACATAGCTAGCTTGAGGTGAATCTGAGATTGCATGGAAGTGAGTCAGGGGCAAAGGACAGGTATTCAGCATAGATAACAAATGTAACTACCGAATTGGACAGAGGCAGAAATTGAATGACAGTGCACTAGCAATAGAGCTTTGACCAATCCCAGCAGGGTCTCTAAGGCTGGGATGATCCTTCAGAGATGTTCCAAGTAGGGACAGGGAGCCTCCCTCTGATCCACTCATATCAACCAGACACTGGATATGGTTTGCCCTGGCAGAGTGCATAAACTAGGTTGTCCCTTCCACAGTTGGTGAGTCCAGAGGATGGTCTCAGCAGAAGCCACCAGCATATACTCTCCACAGCTGAAGAAATGGGGACTGTAGTTATGAATCAGGGACCTACATGGTTCCTGCAGCATCCACGACAAAGCCCAAGACGTCTGGAGTCCCCTGTCAGCATAGCTCAGGTTAACTTGTGTCATTCATCACTTCACTGTTGACTGAGTCTTCAAAGTGATTTCTTGATTCAAATTCTTTAAAACACTTAATACAGGAGGCCTGGTTGAATGAGCTCTGATCACCACAGTGTTTTGAAATAACCTTTATCATCTCTTTCTTCTTTCATCCATTTTAGATTTCCATCATCCTTGGTAAACAGTTTAACCACTCAGGGTTATTTGCCCATTTTGGAGATTAAGTTTTTCATTTCTGAGGAGTCTGAAACTCTAGTAGCCTTGCTCTTGTTGGGCCTTGAACACTGCAACCATCTGTTCACCATTGCTATTGGGTATGGAAGAACGGAAAGACAGTGCTCTGTGAATCTTCTGAATTCTAGCCACATTCACCCCACTCCCATTTTATAGTAGTGATCTAGGTCCCTTCAATATAATAACTCATTTCTTTACCTGTGGCTCCACTTGCATGGAGAGTCCAATGTGACACTGTGACAGTTATAACTTTAGGCTTTAGGCATGGTGAAGTATTTCTCATGTCCTCTGGTAGAGATGTTCTTTCCATGAGACCATTAATCCAACAGAATTGTGTTAGTGAAAACCATAAATTCCACAGCAGAGTCACCTGTTGTTCTTGGGCTCATACTTTGTAACTATTGGGATTGTAGTAGGCTCCATGATGACCTTCAAAAATATCAAGTTCCTGTCTCTGGAACCGGTAAATATTCCTTTATATGTGATTAAGTTAAAGATCTTGAGATGATGAGATTACCTTGGGTTATCCAGGGTGCCTAAGTGCCATCACAAGAATCCTTTTAAGAGAAAGAAGAGATGCAGTCAGAAGAGAAGGCAATGAGGAGATGGTAGCAGAGATTGGAAGGGTGGGACCACAAACCAAGGAATGTTGCAGCCACCAGGAACTTGAAGAGGCAAGAAATGGATCCCCCCGCCCCCAGCTTCTGGAGGATGCATGGCTCTGTAACACCTTGATTCTGACCCAGTGATAATGATTTTGGAATTCAGAGAATAAATTTCTGCCTTTTTAAGTCACCAAACCTACGGCAATGCTTTTTTAGCAACCACAGAAAACAGTCACAGGGAAATGGCACAATATACCTCTGTTTGGTTAATGTTTATACCACATACTGGAAAATAACCTACCCTGCAAGATTGTGCCCCAGACTGGTGCCTAGCAGAGTTTTTAATGGCCCAATAAATTTACAGTCTCTGATTCATCATGAATATTTATCAGAAAATAGATTTTTATAGTCAGTTTGATAATGACATTTCCTAGCCCACCAGTGGCTGTGAGGACTGGTGTGAGTTTATTTAAGGTATCTCTTCCCCAAAGATCACAAATGACCTTGCTAAGCTATAGATAGACAAAGAAGACCTTCAGCCAGCCCTTATAGCCTATTCACTTTCTCTGTAGAAGGCTGAGAACAAAGTTTTCTGAGTTTTAGCTATAGGAACATGTGATTAAGTATGATTAAATGTGATTAAGTTAAAGATGGTAGCTGCTGGTGATAGAAGGTTACACTTTGTCTGTGACTTTGCCTATGTTCTATCTTCTACTCAGGCGCTATGCTCAATTCAGAAGCAAAATATCTGAACCCCAGCAGGACTTTTTGTTTTTCTCCCCTCTGTCCCAGTCATGTGAAAGGATCATTAGCATTTAAATCTTTCTCTACAAAGCAAAAAAGGGAATTTACTCTTCCAGCTGACAGAGCCTGGGCCTGCCTTCTTCTTATACAGAGCGCATGTCCTCCTTGGCAAGGAGAGAAAGAAGGCTATTGAGTACTTTTTATCCTATTTGACCAAAAAAAAAAAAAAAAAAAAAAAAAAAGAAAGAAAGAAAAGAAAAGAAAAGAAAGAAAGAAAGAAAGAAAGAAAGAAAAAAAGCATGTTTGGTTTTTCTCACAGATTTAAAGCCCAAAATGGGCCAGTACTGTAAATAAAACATGTGATCTCATTTGAAAAATTTATTATAAGGAATTTTGTTTATGATTTCATGTTCCCCAGTAATAATTAATTGGAGGTCTTCTGTGATCCCCACAGACCAACAATCATTCAGACTGTAGGAAAAGATGATCCAACACAGCCTCTCCTCTGTCTCTTAGCACTAGCCAAAGGAACCTTCTCTGGTTTTGCCTACACTTCAACCTACTTCATGGAAGTTAAATTTATAATAAGACTTGCCTGTTAAAGGGCTTGGGACATATTTACCAAGTCCATGTGTGATGCCGACGTCAGAACACCCTGTTGGAAATTTTTCAGCTCAACAGATTTTACACTTAAACTGACCTGAGATGTTTAG
This sequence comes from Urocitellus parryii, assembly GCF_045843805.1. Taxonomy (NCBI): domain Eukaryota; kingdom Metazoa; phylum Chordata; class Mammalia; order Rodentia; family Sciuridae; genus Urocitellus; species Urocitellus parryii. Next base: position 48,210,943 of record NC_135534.1, read on the forward strand.
AGGTATTCCTTACTTCATTTCCCAAGGGCCAAGAATGCAAGGTTATTCAACTATTTGATATAGCAAAGGAAACAGGTGTATCTGCACACCTCCATGTACAATAAATAATGATAAAAAGAGTCAGTCATACAAATGGTAACAACTTTTGTTTACTATTTTTGATGCATTAACTACAGAGTCAAGAAATTTTTATGAACTTTCTTAGTCTTTATGACAGCTATTTAAGTCCTTACAGGCTTGGTTATGGCGTAACAAATAATCTCCAAATTTCTGTGGTTTACCATGACAGGCTATTTTTTCTCTCTTGCTGCCTGTTAGTTTTATATGGGTGGCAGTCCTGCTTCACATTGTCCTTATTCTGCCACCCAGGCAGCCAATATCTGAAACATGCCCTATGTGACAGAGGAAAAGAAAGTTCTAGAGAATATGGTATCAGCACTGAAGTGATATACTTCTGCTCACAATTTATTGGCTGAAACTCCCTTCATTATCCTTCTAGCTTACAAAAGGGTCGAGAAATACAATCCTACTATATTATCACAAAAGGGTTGGGGTGGCAACTGGAAATATTTAGTGAATAGGATTTGTAATCACACAGCAAACTTATTGCACAAGTGCTTTTAAGAAATGAATCACAGATTAGGAAACTGAGCAACACACAATATATGTAACTTGCCCTAGGATGCATCTAGCAAACATGAGAGCCAAGATTCAGACTCAGGAAATTTTATCTCTCTCTGTCTCTGCCCCAAACATGTGCGCTCACATGTGTGCATGCACATGTACACATGCTCACGTCCTGAGGTGATGGCTAACTGGTCCAGAGGCTGTTGGGTGACTGTATCCTGTATAGGCATCCAGGAGAGGAAATATAAATGAGAGTGTAACCCAAAGTCCTCAGAGAGAATATTTCAAATCAAGGCAAATATGTTTAGTCATTAGGTCTGAAAGGCAGGAAGAAGGACAAAAAGGAAAAAAGAAACACAACAAAAAAACACTGAAATCCAAGGGTCAAGAATGGGACCAAGCAAGAGAGGAATATGGTTGGCAGCAAAGAGGGGCTAGTCAGGTGCTGGACACTGACCTCAAAAGAGGCCTTTGTGTTTCTGGAGTGTGGGTCATTGGCTTGGCTGTTTGAAAGTCTAGGAAGGAAGCTGAACATGACACACATTTTCACAGGGGTTGTGCATCCTTCCTTCCCAACTGGGAGGAGGTGTGAACCCAGAGATGGAAGATGGAATGTTCTTTGGGAGCCTGACTTGGCAGTGTAGCTGCTCAAACAGGTTGTCTTTGGGGCTAACCCTTCATGTGAAACTGGCCTAAGCCTTTGTCATAGTGGATTTAGATGGAGAAACATTTCTATGCTGTTTTAGTCAGGTTTTTTTGTTTTTTTTTGTTGTTGTTGTTTTCTTTTTTGTCCCTGTGACTAAAATACCTGACAAGAACAATTTATAGGAGGAAAAGTTTACTTGGGTTCATGATTTTAGAGATCTCAGACCATAGATGGTTTCTCTGGGCTCAAGTGACGCAGTACATTGTGGATCAAGGGCCCAATCAAGGAAAAGCTGCTCAGCTTAGGACTGAGTAAAGAAGCCAAGATCAAAAGAGAGGAAGAGGAAGGGGAAGCAGGAAGAACAACCCTTTCAGGGTATGCTTCCAGGTACCCACCTCATCTAACCACACCCCACCTGCCTGCAGTTACCACCTAGTCCATTCAAACTGGGATGGACCGATTAGGTTACAGCTCTCATGATCAAATCATTTTACCTCTGAATATTCCTGCATTAACAGGATATTTGGGGGATATCTCATATCCAAACTTATATTAAATGCTATATATCCCTGGGTTTTTTGACTTAATTTCACTGATTTCTCCTCCTTATTGCTGGTCCAAGGACCTTTTGAGCTGTGTCTAGCAGGATTTATGCTGTCTAGGAATGATTGAAAGAGTTTAATGAAGGAACTACTCACAAAAGAGTGGGCAGAGTTAAGAAAACTAACAGATGGTGAAGCACCCTGAGGGTGGCAATGGTGAGTCCTGTTTTTACTTCTAGTTCTGAAGGAACAAGGAGGGGAGAGAGTTGCCAGAACAAGGCAGAGCATTGTCTGTTGGAGAGCCCCTCCTGATGGGTGAGAACCATGGCAAGGAGGGAGCTATGGACTTCTGTTTCTGCCCTCTGATATACTGATGAGGGTCCCCATTGGCTGAACTCAATTAGAAGCCAAAGAGCAAGGGGATTGGCATGATACATATGTGAGCCCCCTTTCCCAGGTTACAGAGCAGGATAGAGAAGGATGGAGGGGAGCAAAAGTATTCAGCACACACACTGTTCTGGATTTCTGATCTTGATGCTTCTGAGGAGCATCCTCTCTTGAGCTCACACAACCTTCATCTCCTGTTGGTACCCACCCCTGTGACAGCAGTTTTGGGCCTCTGATTGCTACTCTAGGGTCTCTCGTTAACTCATCTATTCAGATATACATTCAAGAAAACTTTTAATTCTGATTGTGAGCCAGGCCTTGTATTACACTCTTGGGATCCAGTGATGAATAGAATCAAGTGCCTGTCCTCACGGAGCTTACATTCTAATGAGGATCACTGACAATAAACAGATTTACAAAGAACTAAATTAAAGAACCCAAGATAGGAAACCAGGGAAGAGCAAGTGGACAAGAATATGTGGGCTGCTCCTTTTAGATGTGGTCATCCGAAATATTCTGTATGAAGAAGGGAATATGTTGAATCACCATGTACCATGTGCCAGGCATGTAAAAATGAACTGGTGTTGGATACACTGTTTCTGTCATTTAGACACATTCAAAGCCTGTAAGGTATCCCACTTGAAAATTGAAAGGACAAGTTGATTGCCAATTCCAAATATTTCACAGATTTAAAGAGTGAAGTACTTTTTGAAAACTTGAGTTTAAAGAAAGGAGAGGCCACTGCATAAAAGAGGTCGGGGAGGTTTCCTGGAGGAGGCAATGCCTGAAATTTCCTTGATGGAGGGGCCACTGATAGTCAGAAAGGAGCAGCAAGGACATTGAGGAGGGACAGGGATAGAGGGGAGAGGAATGGTGGTAGAGGGAGTCAATGTGAGCAAACAGGGGTGACGGTGACATAGTGACATGGGAGCAGTTTAGAAAGCTAACAAGTTTTGCAGACTGCAGGCAGGGATTCTGCATATACTTTCAACTACCTCCTAGTCTATTGGCACCAAAATATGTCAGGGTAGTGGCTGATTCAGTAGCAGAATCAGGCCTAACAAAATTTTCTCTCTTCCCATAATTAGCTGTGTAATCATGCACATTTCCCAGCTTCTTCAAATTTCAGTTTGCTTATCACTAAAGTGAGGAGAAATACCAACTGGCATATTTATGGCAATGGCTAGGTGTAGAACATTTGGCTCAGTATTAGGCACTAAATAGCTATTTTTCTTCTCCTTCTTGTCTGAAAAATAAATGTTTAAAGGCAAGCTGTTTATCTGGACAAAAAAAAAAAAAAAAAAGAAATTTAGTTTTAGCTAGGAAGCCAACTTTTATAGTAGTCAAAAGCACAGACCCCGGAGTCAGGTTGCCTGGATTTAAAACAGGCTTCTCCATTTTCCAGTCAAGCAAATCAGGATAAAGTAGTAAATAACCTCCCTGGGACTTGGACTTTGGTTTTTCTCTTTTTAATCTGTAAAATAGGATGTTTATAGTAACTCTTATGGCCTGTCATTGTGAGGAGTCAATAAAAGGCTGAGAGATTAGCATGGTGAGTTATTCAGCATTTTGTCAGTATGATCAAAATGCCTGGCAAGAACAATTTGGAGGAGAAAAGTTTACTGAAGTTCAGTCCATTATTAGCTGAGTCCTTAGCTCTGAGTCTGAGGTGAGGCAGGACATCATGGCAGAAGGGCATAGAGGAGGAAAGCTGCTTAGCTCTTGGAAGCCAGGAAAGGGAGAGGGAGGGGGAGGGGAGGGAGGGGGGAGGGGAGGAAGAGGGGGAGGGAGAGGGGGAGGATGAGGAATGAGGGGGGAGGGGGAGAAGGGGAGGGGGAGAAGCGGAGAGAGAAGGAGAGGGAGCCCTCTGCTCCTGAGAGACCTTATATCCAACCCATAACATCTTAAAGAAGTTTCATTTTATTTCTAGTTTGCTAAGATTGTTAAAACCATGAATTGATAAAAACAATATTCAACTGAATAGGGAACATCTTCAAATCACAAGATACATCTTTTTCAGAATATTAATATGAAGGATTTTTTAATATTCAATCAGTCCTGCATTCTCAGAATAAGTTCACATTGATCACGTTTTTCATATAATATATATATATATATATATATATATATATATATATATATATATATATATTTGTAATTGGACACAATACCTTTATTTTATTTATTTATTTTATGTGGTGCTGAGGATCAAACCCAGGGCCTCACATGTGGATTGCTAATTTTCTGTTGAGGATTTTGTATTTGCATTAAAGTGGGCTCTAGATTTTCAGTTTCTTAGAATGTCTTTGCCTGGTTTTGGTGTCAGGGCAATGTGGGTCTCATAAAATGAACTGCAAGTCCTCCTTCTTTTATTTTTTGAGAAAAAAGCATTTAGAATTTGTGTATTTCTTCTTTAAATATTTGCTAGAATTTACAAGTGAAATTGTCTGCAGATTTCTTTTCCCAAACTTTTGAAAGTATGAATTAAAAGTTTTTAATAGTTATAGGACTACTTAGATGATTTGTTTCACCTTGAGTAAGCTTTGGTCATTTATGGTTTTCAAGGAATTTGTCCATTTCATCTTATTCATCAACTTTATAAGGGTAGAGTTGTTTGTAAAATACCTTTATTAACCTTTCAATTTCTTTTCATTCCTAATGTTGATACTTTATGATCTTTTTATCATCTTTTCTTTTCAGTATTACTAGAAGCATATAAATTTTGTTGGTGTATTTTGATTAAAAGAGAAAATTTTGAATGTACTCATAAAGAAATGATAAAAGCTTAAGGTGATGGATATGCTAATTACCTTGAATTGATTATTACCCAATAGAGACATGAATCAAATTTCACATTGTGTCTCATAAATATGTATAAATGTTATGTGTCAATTAAAAATTAATATAAAAAGAAGTTGTTGGTTTTATTGAAATCTTTTATTATTTCTGTTTGTTTCACTTTTATTGATTTCTGCTTTCATTTTTATTTGAATAGCTTTCGTTTTATTTTGCTCCTTTTCTAGCTCCTTAGTGTGAAAACTTAGCTTATTGACTTGAGACCTTTTATCTTGTTAATGTAAGGATTTAATGCTATATATCTTTCCAAGCAATGCACTTGAGATTTCCCATTTGACCCAGAGATTAGAAATGTGTTTCTTAATTTTCATGTGTTTTAAAGACTTTTCTTTATTGATTTCAAGTTTAGTTCTGTATTGATCAAAGAATGCACTTTATATGGCATTAATGCTTTTAAATTTGTGAATTTTGCTTTTTAAGACCCAGGATATAGTTTATCTCAGTAAGTGACCCTGGTGTCCTTGAAAATAATATGACTTCTGTTCTTTGGTAGAGCATCCTCCAAATGTCAGTTCAATCAGCTGATTGAAGGTGTTACTTGGTTTTTAGATACATTTGCTGATTTTCTGTCTACCTGTCCTATTAATTACTGAGACACAAATAATGTCTCTATAATTGTGGATTTATCTCTATTTCCAAGTTAGTCCAATTTTGCTTCATATAGTTTGAAACTATTTTTAGGATGTACATTTAGGATCATTATATCTTCTTCACAAATTGGCTCTTTGATCATAGAATAATGTCTTTTAATTCATCTTGTAATTTCTCTTTCTCCCTATTCTACTTTGATATTATAAATCCCTCCAACTTTCTTTGACAAGTGTTTGTGTGATATATCTTTTTCTATATTTTTATTTCTAACTTTCCTATAGTACTATGTATGAATTAAGTTCCTTGTAGATAGCATAAAAATGGATCTTTTAAAAAATAACTGAAAATCTCTGACTTTAAGTTGGTATGTTTAAACCATTTGCATTTAATACAATTATTGATATGTTTGAATTAGGACTATTAGGACTAAAATATTGTTATTTGGTTTTTTTCCCTTTCTGATTTCTTTCCTGTTTCTCCTTTTTTCCTTCCTTTGGGTCATTTGAAATTTAAAAAATTATTCCAATTTAATGTGTATATGGTGTTATTTACCATATCTCTCTATATATTTTTCATTAGTGATTATTAAGGAGTTTAAATATAAGTTTTGTTGGTGTATTTGATTAAAAGTTTTTTCACAGTATACTTAGAATCAAAATTTTTCACTTCAAGTGAAATGTAGAAACCTTAACACTTATAGTTTCTTTACCATTCTCACTTACCTTGTGATTGTAGTTTTTATGTGCTTTATTTACATAAATTGGAAACCTAATCAGAAAGTTTTATGTTTTAAACCATCACATATTTTAAATAATTCAAGAGGAGCATAATAATTCATCATATTTAGCTAGACATTTATCTTTACTTTTGTTCTTCTTTTATTTGTGATATTGCAAAATTTTTTATAGTATAATTTCCCTACTGTCTGAAGAACTTTGAATATCAATTTTTTAGGTAAATATGCTGGTTATAAATCCAGTTTTATTTTGTTTAAGAATATCTTTATTCCACCTTCATTCCTGAAGGATATTTTTGTAGAACTAGAGCTCTAAGTCGACAGTTCTTATTTCATAAATTTAAAGATGTTACTCTACTTTCTTCTCTGATGACATAGATGTTAGAACTTCTGGTATCATCTCACAAGTTCCTAGGACTTGAAATATTCTTGCTTACTGTTTTTTTTTCTTTGCATTATGTTTTTTTTTTTAGTTTAGATAATTTTTGTTTATCTACTTTCAAGTTCACTGACATTTTCCTTTGTGCTATTGAGCCATTTAGGGAGCTTTTAACTTTTATTATGGTTTTGATATTAAATATCTTCCCCAAACTCCTATGTTAATGCTGGAATATTCAGAGATGAAACGATTGGATTGTGAGAGCTGAAACCTAATCACTCATCCTAGTTTTAATGAACTGGGTGGTAAACTATAGGAAGGATGTGGGTGGCTGGAGGAGGTGGGAATCTGGGTCTGGGCCCTGAAAGGTTGCATCTCCCCCCACCTTTGCATTTTGATGCCTCCATAAGCTGAGCAGATTTTCTCCACTGGGCCCTTCTGCCCTGATGTCCTGCTTTGCGTGGACCAAGAGCAATGGACTTGGCCTACAATGGACTGAACTTCTGATACTGTGAACTCAAATAAACTTTTTTTCTTTTAAGTTGCTCTTGTGGTATTTTGGTCATGGCAAAGAAAGGCTGATCACAACAATATGGGTAGTATATTTTTCAATTCTGAAATTTTCTCTTGTCTCTTATATTTCTTTCCTGAGATTTTCTTCCTTTTTGTTCATTTCAAGTGTATTCCTTCTTATAACATTTTTGTAATGACTATGTTAATAACTTTAATAGTTTTAGCATCTGTGTCATTTCAGTGAAATATTATAATGTCTGTTCCCCTGCGAGTTTTATTTTTTCCTAGTTATTCATCCACTGAACAGTTCTGGATCATCTCCTATCTAGTTTGAATGTTGTATACTGAGCCTTAGGTCTTGTTTAGGACTATAGAATGTGCATTTTAGTTTTAGCAGGTCATCAACCTGGCTGGGTTCAGGCCACAAGTTCCAAGTAGACTTTTGTGAGTTTTATTGTAGGCTGAGTCATTTTTTCAAAGCCCTTACAATACTGTTTAGATCTGTTCTTTTGTGAACCACCTGGTGGCTTGTTTGGATCTGAGTGGTCTTCTATTCTACAGGTGATTTCTCAGTCTTCAGTATTCGTTTTTAGGGTCAAATTCACTGCCTAGTAAAGATTCTGGTTGATGGGGCCCACTAACAATTGGAAATAACCCGGGAGGATGCCTATATGTTTTGCAGTGAAGAATGGTGAACCAGGATAGCTTCAGTGAGTCTGCAGTGGTACTGCCAGGTGGCAGAGTGGAGTCAGGCCAATGTGAACGAGTACTGATCACAGATCAATTTTTCTTAGCTTTCTAGTTCAACTTCCTTCCTCCACTTTTTCACTTTAAAAATGTGATTTTACTTACCTAAAAAGCCAGTGGAACATATTTAATGGAATGAGGGATATAAAGTGTATAGTCTAGTGCTGACACACTGAGGATTCATCTAACCTGGTAGTAAGTCAGAAGGCAGAATTAAGAATAAGGTCTGAATTGCTTAGGTTGGTTTCCCCCTTTTTTTAATGAGTTTTGTTAGAAGAGCCAGGCAGTCCTAGTCTTTCTGTTCCCCCTCCCGCAAGCAGTTTGAATGATAGCCAGTGCTTAGAGTCTACAAATATTGTTCAGGGACCAGGACTTGTCACCAAAACTGGAAGGTAGACACAATACTCCATAGAATTAGCACAGAAACCACACTGTGCAAAATGCATACTAGACATCCTAACTCTCTTGGTAGTCTCAGATTGGGGCTTTAACACACACCTCTGCAGTCTTTGAGGGCATCTGTCCATTCAAAAACAGAGATCATGGACTCAGTCATTGTTGTAAAGTCTCAGTGGAAGTCATGCAGTTTGCAAAGTCAAAATATATTATCCACAATCCAGAGGTTTTTGTTTTATTTTACTTTTTAATTTAAAAAAAAATTTGTGCTACTAAGAATTGACCCCCTTGGGCCTGCTAGGCATGTCCTCTACCACTGAGATACAGCCCCAGTCCCAACTCAGAAGTTTTCTTCTAAGGAGTTGGAGGGATACGATAAAAGAAAGAAATGAATGTGTGGTCCCTATTTGGACTAATGCCATAAAGAAGGAACTTGATGTAGGCTGAGTGCTCTTCTTCCAGTTCCTGGGTAATTACAATCATTATACATACTCAGAGATTTTTGGAAATAGAAGGGTCAGAAACATTCTTATCCTGAGCCTCAGCCAGAAATTACTCCTTCTCTTTGAGTTTTTTTGTAGCCTTGCGAATACTTCTAAAAACACGTCCAGCGGTGGGGGTTAAAAAGAAACTTGTCATGCTTGATCCAGATCGATATTCCAGCCAGAAAGAGTGAAAACTGGGGCTATAATTTAGAATTCTGGTTCCTAATCTACTGTTCTTTTACATGTATCACATTGTTTTTCTGTCCCCAAAATTATGAATAATGACAGCTGTCTTTCTAGTTGGTAGATACTTTATAACTTCCAAAGAAATGAGCACATTTTCCATCTGTTCTAATCAGAGTCTGTAGGGAAGACAAGGAAGCCCTAGCCTGGATGGTAAGAACGCCTGTGCCTGTTTTTAGTCCCAGGGGGACATTCTGAAGCATTGAAGAGGATACAGACCCTGATGTGAGGTGGGAATTCCACATACTGTAGTAAGCCAAATGTAACTTTTATTGCTTAGATGGAAATTAAATTTTTTTGAAATTTTGGACTATGCATGGGAGTGTAAGTACATGTGTGTATCCATAAGTGGGCATAACTTTGAGTATCTATCATGCCAATGACCTGCTCAGTGTGTTATGTGCAGGTGCCATGTCAACACATATGTGTTACATGCTGCCAGGAGCATATGAGAACACATTGTTTGTGTGTATACACATATGTGTGAATGTATGCAGATTTGACAGTGCTTTTTTCCCAAACTATAGGCATAAGAAGTATTGTGGCAGATGCCACCATGTTGCTTCTTGGCTGACTCCCCAGTCCTCATTAACACACACAATTGCTCTACATCCTTCCTAACTCTAGATTCTCCCAGTAGCTGGAAACCTGCCAACTAGAAGCTGAAACTCCTGACAGTATCTGGGGGATCTATATGTTTGTAACTATCAGCCTTGGGTTCACTCCAGGGCAAGAAATACTCCCCAGGGTCAGCAGGAGAGAATTCAAAAAAAATCCAGTCAGCAGTATATCTGAAACGTCTCTCTTGTTGGGCCCCTTAGTGGTGTCCCTCCTGTCTATCAGGATCTTGTGCCTCTCAGCCCTCCATTGGGCCTGTGCTAAGGACAGGTTCTGCAACTGACTTCAGTCTAAAGTAGGCCAAAGTTGTCCTGGAGTATGGGCCCATGGCAGAGAGATGGATCCTGTGACACACATTCCTAGCATGGGATCAGCCAAGGAGGAATTTCTTCATTCAAGGGGACTTTCCTCCTACTATAATTTCTGGTGCTTACCCTAAGAATAGTTCTTGATATATGTTGTATTAACTCCTAACTGAATAAATGACTAAGTATGGGTAATGAAAGCTGAGATTAAAGACTAGACACCAATTAGGAACAGGGCAGTTCTCTATGACCTGCAAGATCGACTTGAGGTTGATATAGTGGAAGATAAAAATGAGCTACTGTTCCACTCAGTTCAGCATTTATTAAGCACCTTCTAGGTGTCAAGCACTGTATGGACACTCAAGAATAGCTCTTTGTTTGAAAGAATGTCTCAGTATTGGAAGTGGTAGCGATCAATCTACCAGGGCTACCATAGCCAAGTACCACAGACTGGATAGCTTCACCAACAGAAATGTATTTTCTCACAGTTCTGGGGGCTGGAAGTTTGAGATCAAGATGATGGCCAGCTTGCTTCCTTCTGAGGGCCATGAGGGAAGCATCTTCTCCAGACTCTTTCCTTGTTTGTAGATAGGCAATTGCATCCTCTTCCTGAGACTCCATATTGCTTTCTTTCTGTGTCTGTGGCCAAATTTCCTCTTTTTAGAAGGACACCAGTCATATTGGTTTAGAGCCCACCCTAATGGCCTCATTTTAAAGAATCTATCTCCAAATCTCATCACACTCTCAGGTACTAAGGGTTGGGACCTTGATATATCAATTGATGTCTGGGGTGGGGGAGTAGACAATTTAGCCTATAGACCCAGAATACTTATTAAATATAACTTCCCATGAGATAATTTTGGGCTTTCTTAGGTAGAGAGTTGTTATGAGCTATCATAACAACTGCTTCTCTCACTTTGTAGTGGTCCTTGTGTGTTTAGACCACTGTCCTCCTTACTAGTCTGAGGACCAGGTGGAGGCTTCCAGAGTTCAGTACTCCATTTCTAGTCTGGGGTGACTCTTGGCACCTAGGAGAAAGTCCTAATTATATAGATGGATGTAACTGATAAGATTGAAAAAAGGAATGATTTCTGCTAGATACTTCTAGCATTTCTGCTACAGATTTCTGCTGGAAGTTCTCATGGAGCTGTTAATAAGTCTAAGGAACAGACTCCTTAGGGAAGAGGGGAGCTGTCTCAGAACTCTTGCACTGTGCTAGAGTTAATCCTGATCAGCAAAGTGGTCAATAGGAAGGAAGCACTTCTAGAACAGGGATCTCCCCTCCCACCATTTTTTTTGCATTTTTCTGGACTTCTCTAGTTTTAGAAGAGATTTCGGTCTGAAGGGCCAGGTGACATCAGGAAGTAGAACAAAGAGGACGCTTCCTCATCTCTTGTCTTGTTCCAGCCCCAGCCTGCCTGTTGCCAGCTTTCTTTTCTAGAACCAGTAACAGGGCATACAAGGTTTTAAATTCAAAACAAACAAAAACCAATGGAATGAATGAATATTCATTGATGTCCCTTGCTTGGGACTGAAGCCATGAGTGTGTTGGAATCATTATGGAATGGTCATTCACATTCCTATACCCTTGGCCCAGAGCACCTCTCTGATAGAGCCAGTCAGCCTGCCTAACCTCGCTGCACATCTCCCCCATGTTTCTGGGGTTGCTGTCTTTATCTCCCCACCCCCAGCTTCAGAAGGCCTCAGGATCTAGGGCAGGAAAAGTTCTGCCTGTATATTGCCACATCCTGATGCTCATTTTCTTAGGTGCTAGCCAGTCTTGGAGTGCAGGATTGGGCTCTCTTTGGGGACCATGACTTTACCTCTGGCTGAAATTTTCAGAACCATGGGGTTTGGTATCCAGGCCCATTCAATGTCCTTTGTTCTACCCTTGCCACACTGTACCTTCCTCCTTCCCCCCTCCTCCCTCCTCTTGGGTGTCTTCCCTTTGGAATTCTGTCCAAGAATAGATCTAGAGCTGCCCCTCTGGTTAGGATAACTTGTGTGATTACTGCAAACGTCCAGCTGTTCCTGTTTCTACTTCCCATTGACCTGGGATTTTTCTGGCCCTCCTGGAGCCTGGGTTTAGGGGAAAGAGAGAACAGGAAGTCACAGAATGTAACTGCAGGTGGTTCCTAAGTGTAGTGGCCTCAGAGCCCCCTTGGCACCTCTCAGCCCTGCCCAGAGACCTCACACTAGCAAACAGAACCTTGAACCAGACAAAAACCATTAGACATCAGGACGACATCCATACCCTGCCATGTTCCTGCAATAAAGGGCCCAGCTAAATACCTTTGCAAAACCTGTATTGTGCTGCAGCCCGCGCCGCCTTCCCGGCCATCCCTGCACTATCAAATCTTTCTAGAGTCTTTTGTTGTCAAACCAAATATAGCGCTACATTGTCTGGCCTTCCACCCATTCTGGCTGGATAAAGGGGCCTGGTCCCCAGACTGGGGGCGCAGGGCTCTGGGCGGCCTCCTCAATGCTATCTCACTGCTACAGCCCACGCTGAGAGTCTGCAGCTCCCCCACCCACCCGCTCTACTCCCGGGCTGGTGGCTGCACCATTGATACGGGGTGTATTCTTTTCCATAGGTTCCCACGAGCATGTCACTAACCATTTCCTGGGCCTTATCACCAGGAGGAAAAAAAGGAGCGCCTTTGAAAAGTGGAAACAAAACATCAGGCCCCATTGTTGTGTGACTTCCCTGGTCACAATCAGGGCTCTCCATCGCTTGACACGCAGAGACTACAAACGCGGCCTAGTTCAGATACTCCAATCGGCAATTTGACCAGGACATTCATTGTTCTGTATCTGCAATCTTTACTGTGCGTGTTTGTGCCTTTTAAATCATCCTTTTCATTTCTCTGTCTCAACTCAGAGCAAGTCAAAAGCCTCTGACAGTGTAGTCACTGCAACAGGCAACCGAGTCAATTTGCAAACTTCGAGGTGCCTTCTTGTTCACAGTGGGAACAGTCCTGGTCACCCAGCTCACTCTGTCCCTTTCTACCTCTTTTTTGTGTTCTCAGTTTTCTTATGACACTTTCTCTTTCTTCCATTCTGTCTCAGTCCCCCGCACTGCCTCACTCCCTCTCCTTCTTTCTTTGGTGCAGTTGTCAACTCTCACTCTCTAACTAAAGGATCAGTCAGGAGTGGGTGCTTCTGGTTAATTTCTTATAATAAATGAAGGTGGAGGTAAGTCTTATTTAATGTTGCTCCTTGGAGAGGCACACCAGTCTGGACTGTTAGATTTGAAGAAATTTCAGAGATGAATTAGTCAATCCCCTTGTTTTATAGAGAAAAAAAGAGTGAAGTGACTTTCTCAGTGCCACTCAGTGACTTGAGATGGGCATGATTAGAAGCCAGGGCTACTCAGTTTCCTGACCATTGCCCGAAATTGCTGAGTCCTTGCTGTGTCTTAAGATCTCTCTGAAGTCTCAGTGGTATGCCCTGATTTTAGGTGTCTATCTGAGATGGAGACTAAAGGGAAAAAATTTTGTCAACCAGTCATCTCCCATTTTAGAAAACACTAAGAAACATTTCTAGCACAGCACAGAGTAGCCTAGAGTAAAGACTCTGCATGTAGAAAACCCAAACTAGAATCTTGGCTCTGCTGTTTATTAGCTGTGTGGCTTTGGGTAAGTCACTAACCCACTCTGTGTCTCAGATTCCTTATTTGCAAAATGGCTCCAAAACAGAACCTGCCTCAGAATCTTTGAGGATACAATTATTTTTTTAACAGTGCCTGGCACATAATAAATACTGTATAAATATTAACTATTGAAGAATTCCTATAAGCTTCTGCTTATGTTGAAATTCATCTTTCTATCAAACAAACTCAGTTATTTTGAACACATAGACTTCTCAGAGCTTTCCATACAATGAACTTCTTGCATATTTATGCTTTAGTTGATCCCTGAAGCTGGGGCTCCTGCTCACCATTGCAGCCGCAGCATCTGCCTTCCACCCAATTAACATTCCTACCTCCACTGGTGCAAGCTGGGTACTAGACAAGGTGCCTAGTCCTTGCACCTGTAGAGCTGATAGTCTGGTGCCTAAGGTAACGTTAAGCAAAGAACCACATTCATAAATATACAGCTACAAACTGTGAAATAAAGAAAAAGTACCGGAGAGATTTAGGGGGGTTCTATTAGGGGGCAAATCTAAACTGGGAGTTTAGTGAAAGCATCTCTGAGAGTGACATTTGAGTTCTAAAAGAAGTGTGGAGGGTGGCTGGGACACTAGAAAGAAAGCACTGAGGAGGGAGGCAAGCTGGGCCCCCTTGAGCGCCTGATCAAGGGCTGAAAGAAGGCCTCCATGACTGTGCAGAGAGAAGGAAGAGGAGGGCCAGGAAGCAGCAACGTGCTGATCACTCTAGGCTGCACGTGAGTCTGGGAATTTTCTTCCTAAATTTTCTTCTTGTAAGTCCTGAGTAGATCCTTGGGCTGCAGGTAGAGAGTGAATGGAGTGCAGTTATTAGGAGTACGGCAAAGAGGCTATTAATCTGGTGCAGGCTAGGGAATAGGAACCTGGACCAGAAGGGGAGATGTGGAAATGAGATAAGAACTGGAGGCTGTCTGTAGTCCAACGTGAGCATCTGGGCCTGCGGAGGTGCCATTTATTGGTGAAGAGAAGCCTGGAGGGAGCCCTGGGAATCCAGAGCACTAGTTGTGTTGGATGCTGAGTATGCAGCAGGGTATTTGGGTCTGGAGTTCAGATCACTGTAGCAGTCCACAGTAATGCCCAGATCATTTTATGTGTTGTGAAATCATGAACAAATGAGTGAATGTGGTGATGAGATTTGAGTAAGGTCAATTAAGATTTGAATACAGATCAAATCTGGCACTTTTTATTTTATGTGCATTCAGTGATCTTGCTATGAACTGAATTCAATTAAAAACAGTAGCTCTTTCAGCATTTGGACTATCAAGTGCAGGTGAAAGGTAATGACAGAGCAGCCCAGGTTCTCAGAAGACTCCTGGAGACCAGGCAGAAATCAAGAGTCCCTAAAGCCCAGGGTCTGGCATAAGATCTGGAGGTGTACCAGAAGCCACTAAATATAGGGGGTTGTAGGAATCCTTTACCCCACTCCCAACTGCACTAGGTCAAACTCTCCTGGAGTAGACTTTCATCAGATTTTTTTTTTTTAGATAATTAGAGGAAATTATTCGTGTGGTGCTGAGCATAGAAGGTGGGGTCTATACCAGCCATCAAGAACAAACAATCCCCAAGCCTCCGTGACTTAACCAAGTCCCTTGTGTGTCAGGCCGTGTTCTCAAGTATTCTCAGAGACACTTTCCCAATAGTTACTTGGGTACCAATCCAGTTTCTGCCTTTCAACTTTTGTACCTCAAGGGTCTCCACATTCCCCCCCGTGGATGGGCAAGTTTGTGGAGAACTCACACCTGTCCTGAACTGCTTGGCACTGGAAGCAACACAGACTACTTCTACTCCCAGACTGCTGATCTGGCATGTGCCTCATCAACTGCAAAGGAGGCCAGCCAAAGGGGGGGGGGGCAGGAAGAGGTTCAGGGAGGGCTAGTGTGCCACACAGCAAGTGTTCATGCTTTCTCCTTCTGATGGGAGGACTGAAGTGGGAAATAGGATTGGAAGGTCCCATGGAGAGGTGACTGGAGACAGTCAAGGCTGGGATGATGGGTTAGAGCAGGGAACCTGGTCTGGCTAGGCCAACCTTTGACACTAAGGGATAGGATCAGAAGTCTATGCAGCACATTTTCCACATCTTTCCACATCTTTATACATGGCACCCCTCACTGGGAAATGCTGCTACTATTATGGCCTGAAGGAGAGGTTAAGGTTACTAACTATGTCACAGTCCACGATCCATACCCTCTATTGGCAGTTACAACCCAGAGCCACATAGAAGGGACGTCTGAAAGGGTGGGGTAGAACTGTGCCCCAACTGAGCAGGATCCCAAATCCAGGGAACACCCCAGGATCCCCACTTGAAGGAGCAAAGCCTTCCCACGCCAGAAACAGTCTCTCTCCTGGGCTGGCCTGTCAGTGAATTTCTCTATCCTGCAGCGTAGTGATCTTATCAAAACAGATTAAAAATGAGAATGGGCCCATAAAACATACATTATGGTCTCTTGTAGTCTCATAAAACCAGATAAATGCTTTGCTCCCGAGAACCCTAGATCGAGTTTACACCTCTCTCCCTCCCCATAATGGAATTGTCAACAGCAGATAATTGAAGTTAAAAAATCAGTAACTTGTAAAGTTCAAGTCAGTGCATTGATTGTTTGGCCTCATAGATTGCCTGGAGGAAAAGCAGATTACACCAGAAGAGGCCTGGCTTTCTTTGATTCCCAAATGGCTGCTCCATGTTTTCTATGAGGCTTGGAGCAAAGGCACTGAAAGAAATCTTGTGACCAGGTTCCCATTCTAGGGCTTTAGCTCCTTCCTCACCTTCCCATTGATGACTGAGTCCTCAGTCCCAAACTGAATTCAGTTAGATACCAGGTGTTCCAGTAGGGATCTGCAATACCCCCCAATGACTCATGTGTTGAAAGTTGGGTCCCCAGTAGAGCAATGTTCAGAGGTAGGGCTTTGGGGAAGTGACTGGATCACAGGAGTCTGACTTTATCAGTGGAATTCATCTATCAATAGCTGAATGGACTGCTGGGAGGTGTGACTGGAGGGAGTAGGTCACTGGGAGAATATCATGGAAGTGGCTTTTTTTATCACCAACCCCCTTCCTCCTCTTCTTCTTCCTCCTCCTTGTTCTCCTCTCTCTCTCTCTCTCTCTCTCTCTCTCTCTCTCTCTCTCTCTCTCTCTCTCTCTCTCCCCCTCCCTCCCCCCCATCTCTTTGCTTCCTGTATGTCATAAACTAACAGATTTCCTCCCTCACACCCTTCTGTCATGAAGTCCCAGAGCTATGGAGCCAGTTGACCATGGAATAAAACCTCTGAAGCTGGGAACCAAAATAATTTTGTCCTCCTCTAAGTTATTTTCTCAGGTATTGTCACAGTGATGGAAAGCCGACTAACACAACAGGCTTGCTGTGACTCTCCCTCTAAGGTTGTGAACACTTTCCTGAGCATTGGCCTGAGTGGAAGAGAGGGCTGGTGACCTGTCCATCAGGTGCTCTGTCCTTGCAGCCTCTGCTGCCCCCAGCTGAGGATGAGTTGCCCACACATTTCAGCGAGGCCTTGCTCAGGTTGGGAGGATTGAAGGTGCTGGTATTGAACATTGAGCCTCATTTTTGATGTACCCCAACTCTGGCCATACTTCCACCTTGGGTCTCAAACTTGGCAAGCGACTCTGCTCTATCTGCACCTGAGCTCTCAAATCAATACCGAGTCCCCCAAGAACAGAGACTGTCCATAGGGAATCCTTCGTGGGTTTCACCCAGCCCCACCACTGGGGCCTCCTCCCAGCTCTTCTCCCAGAAGCTCAGTTCTTTGGGGGTGGTGCCTTTATGTTGCTTGAATAAACCTTTCCATCAACTACTTTCTCTGTGCTCACCCCAGGTCCCTGGGCCCCTCAGCCTACAAAGTTCTGAACTCCTGTTGTGAAAGATAGTGAGAGAAGGAAGGGGTTCCCCTTGAGATTCAATTTCATGAATGTCCTTTGGTCTGGGTGTTTAGTTCAGCCAACACAACCCTAGTTATCAACCCTGGTTTCTTCTAATAGGCTAAAATAATGCTTTCTGAATTTAGTGTTGGGGCCCCCTTTACCCTCTTTATACACCTGTAGTATTCTGTCTCTCTTCTCACCAGAGCCTTTGTTCCCTCCCAAACTTACAGCTTAAGCAGCATTTGTACAGAGCATCCTTCAAGCCTGGCCACTTGCCAACAACCACAACCTCCACAGTGGTCTTAGCGCTACGGCTCTGCATGGAGACCACTGATTTCTCCCCAATTATACTTTATCGTCATGGATTGGTTGCACATTTATTTCCTGACTCAACTTCAGGGGTGTGAAGGGCAAGGGCCATCTTTGACTAACCACTGTTGTCTCTAGCATCTCACACAATGCTCAGCACATAGGGCAGAGGTGTGATCAGTAAATACATGTGGGGTGATTAAACATATTGAATTGTGTCTGTGTAGCCCAATTCTAAGCAGACAAGGACTTTTGTAATGTGTTGTGACTGTTTCCCCACAAATGCCGTTGGGAAGTGCATTGATTCCGTGACCTCCTGGGACGGGCTGTAAAACACAACTGAGACAGAATAAATGTCTGGTTGTTCTGTTTTGACTGGTGACAAGAGTTGCAAGCTGATTAATACATTTAAAGTGGTGATCAATTTGTCTTATTCACATCCTCTTATCCTGATTGTAATGAGTAGATCTTTTAACATAATGAAAACTGCATATTTCACTCAAATTCACAGTTTTGCATTCCAGAGGAGATGAAATGCTGTTCTTTATTTAACGTTAAAATGAGGTGTAAGCTCTTGTCTTGGGAGGCCAGGGGAGGTGACAGCCACATCCCTCCTTGAAGGCCAGAGTGTGGCATCGCCTTCATCTTTTGAATTTGGCTATGAAAATTGGTTGGCAGAATTGTAAAATGGGAAGGCACCTTTCAGTCAACTTGTCTATCACTTGCCTGGTTTTGGGTGGCCCATAAAGAAACTCAGATTGGAGGGTATCTAGCTTTGGCCTGAATACTCTCTGGTGTTAGCTCCCAAGCGTTCACTTTATTTTTCAAAGTCTCCAAGTATGAAAATAATTCTTATATCCCTCTAAAAATCAACCTCTCCACTGTTACTATTTCTGTAGACTCACCTTTTCTCTTCCTTCTCCTCTCTTTTCCTCTTTTTCTCCTTTTTTAAACTTTGAGTCTTTTCCCTTGAAAATGTCTAATACCCTAGTAACCCCTTATAATTTTTCAAAGGCACAGAATGGTTGCTGTGCCTTCCACACTGCCTGGCAGATTTGGTGAGTGGTTTCTTGTCCATTCCCTGGTATGCTCCTTCTCGGACTAGCCTGTCCTAAAGGAAGCAGCAGCCTCTGGTCCACACGCATTTCTGCCTCCACCTGGAGCTTGCGTGACACACAGTGGGCTCTCAATGCTTGTTGAATTAATTGATGCATGCATGAATAAATGGTGGTGCCTGGAAGGCATTTTATTAAATGTCTGCACTCCTGTCCGTGTTGGTTGCGTTGCGTAAGAGCCATCTCTCCACTAAGCAGCCAGCAGTACACAGGGACAAGGTGAAATGGGAACAGAAAGAGACATTCATGCTGTCTTAGGTGATTCAATCTGTGCCCGGATAGCTCAGGAGCTCTGGAGGAGGCTGTGGTTTGGTCATGGGGACCAAAGAAGTGGAGGAAACCCGAAAACAAAGGGAAGAAAACAGCAGGTACATAGGAAAGAGCAGAGGTGGGACGCAGAGACAGGGCTGAGGCTCACCTGTCTGGGCTCCCAGTGATGCCGGATGCCCTGCCGCATTCCCCTGTAGGGCTCCAGGAGGTGACCTGTCCCCTTATCAAACTCCCCATCATTGCTCAAACCAACTGAAAATACTTTCTTTACTTGCAGCCAAGCTTGTCCAGCTAAATAAGGGTAGCCATGAAGCTGTCTGAGTCTTAGTCTTGGAAGGGGCCACAGGCAGGAGTGGCAGGGGGTGGGGGTGCAGTCGGTTTCTGACTGAGTCCTAACCAGGTGCCCTCTCTCCCATGCTTTGTTATATGAGGTCACTGATGTGTGTCCCTGTCGCCTGTTGGCACTCTCCCCCTGCATCTCGCTTTTAACAAAAGAAAGAGTGGCTTCCAGATGTAGCAGAGCAGTGGGAACCCAAACCAAGAGGAATTCGCTCTCCATAAATTATGCTTTAATAGATGTCAATTATTAATTCCTAAATAAATATTTGTTAATATTCAAAAGAGTTTGCCTACTAAGAAAAACTCAAGCTACACAGAATAATTAGTGCTTCTCACTATGCGGTGGCTGCGGCCCATGTATTTTTTCCCCTCCCGTTCTGCATCTTTATTTCTGAAGTGTGAATGCCTGAGCTTGCTGGGTTTCCTGGGGGTTTGGCTGGCCCTCCTCCCAGTGGTTTTGGTTTAAGGTGTGTTCACAACAAGGACACAAGGGGCAGGCTGTTCCCACACACGCTCCCAGGCTTTCTCTTTCTTCTTGGTACAGCAAGATTTTGAGAAGAACTGAAGCTGTTACACAACTAATGAGAGGAAATTATAAATCAAGACAAAAACTGGGAGAGGGTTCTATGGAGAGTTGGGTTCTTAGGCAAGACAGGGTGGGGACAGAACAGCCTGCATGTGTCTCCAGGGCTCAAGGGATGTGCAAACTAGTGGGCAGAGCGCATCCCGGAGGAGAGGTCCAGGAAATGCCAGGGGCTTGGAAAAGCTAGAAACCATATTAATTTGAAGGCAAGGGAAGGGAGAATCAAGGACGGAAATAGAATTTGAGATACAGGTTAAAGTAGATAGAATTTTGGTGGGCTTCGAAGGCCTTAGCATTTGAGTTTGAGAGGGCCTTCACTCATTTTCTCATCCATTTAAGAAACATTTACTTGGAGCAACTGGTAGATGTTGGCCATAGTCTGGTTGCTGGGAATATAACAAGCAAACAAACAAACAAACAACATAAAAAACTTGGCCTGTGGGCTGGGGATGTGGCTCAAGCAGTAGCGCGCTCGCCTGGCATGCGTGAGGCCCGGGTTCGATCCTCAGCACCACATACCAACAAAGATGTTGTGTCCGCCGAGAACTAAAAAATAAATATGAAAATTCTCTCTCTCTCTCTTCTCTCTTTAAAAAAAAACCTTGGCCTGTGAACTTAAAAGTTTCTAATTCAACGATATAATGAAACACAAGTCACATATAATATAAAAATAATCAAAAGGTATGGGTTCAACACAATAACTGCCTTTAGTAGGAGGTTTGAGAAAGTGTCACTTGGTAGGGACTCTTAATATAGATCCTGAAGGATTATTCATTCAATCACTAATTCACAGCCTTATTTACTGAGTGCCTGCATGTGCCAAGTATTCTCTCTGTGTGTCAGGGTCCAGAACACACTCCATGTGTTCATCTGAAATGAACCAAAAGACTTAAGTTTTTTCTCATGGTGTTTACATGCTAGGAGTTCTGCACATTAAGGGGGAAGCCATTCCTATCAGAGAGAAAAAAATATGCAAGTGTAGAAACTTGATGTCATGGGTGTGGCTGCAGCTAAAGATGAGGAGGAAGGGGGTTGTCAGGAGGTGGTACTGAGGAAGGAGTTTGGGGCCACGAGTTGCAGGACCTTGGGTGGTGGGCTAACTACTTAGAACTTTATCTAGAATGATATATAGATAAAGGAAGGTGTTTAGAGCAGAATTGAGGAAGGTAATGTTGAAGGTTCCATGGAAGCTACATAGGAGGAAAAAGATGTTGGAGCCAAGGGCAAGTTAGAAAGTGAACGCCATAGCCCAGGATACTCGTGAGGAGGTTCCAAACCAGGGTGCAGATGGTGGGGATGGAAAAAAAGTATGTTTGAAATGGAAGCATGTCTCTTAACCTTGTGTGTATGTGCATGTGAGTGTGTCTAAACTCTTTGAGAATCTAATAAAAATTTCTGATTCCAGATAATGTTCATGATCACCTCTATGTATTATTTTGCAAACAACTTCAAAGGGTATGATTTCTGTATTAAATACTACTGAGTTATAGGAAACAGTTGGGGTGAGCAGAAGCCAGGAAATGAACACAAAAATGAAGAGACTATTGTAATGGTTTGCACATGGATGTGGTGATATTCTAGTTCTCCTTTCAGAATGCTACTTCTTAAGCCCTTCCTCTGTCTAGTACCCCACACCCTTCAGCTACCCTGCAGACTTGCCTGGCCCTGTTCCTTCTAGATTAAGTTTATGACTGTCTCTGTCATTCAGACACAAGCCTAAGCCAGGACCAAGGGGATGAGTTTCTTCCCGCCTTTTCCATTCTCAGGGCAAATTAGGTTTCCTCAGTGGTATCAGTACCTCATGGTCCAGGTGAAGGAGCACCCCCTTATAGATGCCGGAGTACTAGAGCTGGGAGAGCCACCAGGAATAAACAAATCTCTCTCGTTGCACATATGACAAAGATAAGGGCCAGAGAGGCGGCGACATTTTTCCAGGGCCACATAAAAGTAAATGGCTGAGCTGGAAGAAGGTCTCCCATCAGCTAACCTCACATCCTTTGCCTCTCACAGAAGGTGTCTTTTTCCTTCTTTGTGCTTCCAACGAAGTAGCTTGTCAGTCAACAGTAATGTTAATCACAATCCACAACCTGCACAGGATCACTGGTCAGCAAGCTCTGTGAGTGCGGGAGCTCTGGAGTGTTGGATGTGACCATGGGGAAGGAGGTGTTGGCACAGGTGGTTGCCTGTCTCCCATCCCAAGTAGGGACATCAAGGTCCTCGCATGTGACTTCCAGCAATGAGAATGAAAGAACCTAATGGGGGATGGACAGGGGGTTGCCTGAATGAAGGGGGAAGACATGTGAGTGGAGTTGCTCAGCCCCCTCAGAAGCACTCCTTCCCACACTCACACTGAACAGGGCTGTGGGAAGACCCGGGGCCAGGGAAGGTTGAGTTAGCTGTCAGAGAGGGAAGCAGAAGCTACGTTTTGCCTTTGTTGTGGCCCAGGGCCAATTAATCTTCCATATATTATATTTTCACATAAACCCACACAGACACCTTTAAAGGGTTTCTCAGAACCATAATCAAAATGAGTGGTTAGCACAGGAAGGTGGACCTGGGATCTCCCTGGCATATGCCACAGGGAGAGTGTGGCCTGAATGGTCTGGCTGGGCCTGAGCCTGTTAGGCAGTGTGAATAAAGTTGTGTCTTTGCTGGATTGAGTGAGAGATTCATAGTTGTGAGGCCCTGACCCCTGCAGAAGGATCTCACAGGTTGTAGGTAGCTATACTGGTGGGCAGGGATAAAAACAGGGACCAGTGAGAAAATTCGAGAGAGGCAAGACATGGGCCCAAATCATAGAGTTGTGTTGTTGGTTGTCCTGAGTTACCCCTAGATGAGGTTGGGTTGTGGGCATGAAGAACGAAGGCCTGGGAGAGTCAGGGTTCTGGGGTCAGGTACTGGCTCTGCACAGGGAAGCTGTTTACATTTGGG
The DNA here is from genome assembly GCF_045843805.1 of Urocitellus parryii. Lineage (NCBI taxonomy): Eukaryota > Metazoa > Chordata > Mammalia > Rodentia > Sciuridae > Urocitellus > Urocitellus parryii. The sequence continues at coordinate 48,234,101 of NC_135534.1, forward strand.
AGAGTTATTTGTATTTGAGAGAGAATAGTACAAAACTATCAAAGTATCAGTTTCCTCAGTTTCTCTACCCATTCATTGGCTGGGGATAATAATAGGAACCACCTCGATATTGGGGGCTTAGTGACATAAAACATGTGAAGTAGTTGCCAGAGAGCCTGCGTTCTGTACTGATCAAAAACTCCACCAAGGCACAAACAAGAACTGGAGGCCCTCCCGGAGCCAGCTGCTCTTGTCTTTGCCCCAACAGCTGCCTGAATCCTTTTATAGCCCGTTTTTTATTTATTTTAAAGCAAACTTTTAAAGAAAGGAAAACATACATATAGAAAATTGTGCAAATCATCAGAGTTTGATGAGTCTTCTTAATGTGAACACACTCATGAAACTGGCTCTCAGATTAAGAAAGTGTCCCATGGGTGCTGTCTAAGGAATACCTATTCCTCTTTAGCTAGGGCAACTGCTTTCTGACTCCTAATACCATGGATTAGTAGTGTTATATAAATCGAATCATACAATATATACCATATATAGCCTTTTACATTGGCTTCTTTCAATAAATATTGTTTGTGAGATTCATCCAAGTTATGTGGAATTGTGATTTATTTATTCACATCACATGTACTGTTCTATTCTATGTACACAATTTATCCATTTTTACGGTTGATAGGCTTTGGGGTAGTGTCCTGTTTTTGACAATTATAAATGGTGCTGCTAGACCATTCTTATACATAACTTTTGATGACCATATGTATGCATTTATGTTGGTTGAATCAAAGTAAATGAATCTCCTTTTTGTACATCAAGAAGTCCAATACTGGCAAATTCATATGGCTCAATCTAATAAGAGTAGAAATGTCAGGTCATGAGACAGGCACATTCAGCTTCAGGAGGTACTGCTGGCTTCCCAAACTGGCTTTTTACCAGCAGTGTTTAAAACTTGCCATTCCTACAGTCTATAAGTGAAGGCTACCCAGGTCCCTCTGCTGAGACTTGAATATCCACATCTTCTGTTCTTAAAGGTCCTTCTGAATCATAATCTCACAGTATCCTCTGTGTTTACTTTCCCCCTTGGAAGGGTCTTTTTGCCAGTTCTAAACCTGTCTGAGCCATGTTTTAGTGTATGGACAATGTTGTTCCACGTGAGACCAGTGCAAAGAACAAGTTTCCCCGCCAGTGACAATCTTGAAGAGCCTTGAGTCTGATTAGTATTAAGGAGTACATCAGCTCCTCACACCAACATTTTTCAGTCTGTCCCTAGATGGGGAATTTGAAGTAAGAGGACAGGAGACAAGTCTCTTTCTTCTTGCCCAGAACCAAAGAAGCCAAATATTGCCAGGGTGCTGGGGTTGATCAGCACCTACCTGCCAAATGGAGGTAGAGAGGGTGATTCTTTCTCCTTGGACTTCCATGTCTTTGGGCCTTGCCTAGTCAGATTATACATTAGCCACAGTAGGCTGAGTGTCCAGAGCCCACAAGACATTTAGGGACTCATAAAAAGGATCTTATTCTATTCTCATAAAAAAACAGAAAAAAATGAATTTTGGGGTCTAAGAAAATGTTTTGATTTATAATCCTAATAAATGCCTCTTTATGTCAATAAAATCTTAAAATATAATTTATATGTGTGTGGATTAATTTACTTATCTATATATTCCTCTGTCTATCTAAAAGGAGGAAAGAGCCCATGAAAGTTTCAGTGGTTAGAGTCCAAGAAAGCCATGAATCAGCTGTACTATGGGGAGTGGATTATTTGAACTAATGGTACTCTCTAAGTTGAGTTTTCCTTGGGAATAGTATTTTGATAGTTCCAACTCCATAGAGAAATGTCTACCTGAACCAGCCAGTAAAAGGGCCACTTGAAGTTCTTCACTGCATGTCAGGGCCTCAGGTAGGGTGGACTCTAGAGTTGGTGTGAAATCTGAACCTATAGAGAGTATGGATTTAATTCCCTTGGAGTGAGGAGTGGGAGTCCTTGATAAGGACAGGATTATTTTCCCTGGTTTCCAGAGTGGACTCAATTTAGGCATCCAGAGCCTAGTCATAGCCAGACCTTCCTCTAACCTGCTTTATTTCCAGTTAGTTTCCTCTTCTCAACATTGCATGTACCCACTGACTAATTTAGGGGCCAGAATCAGAGGCATTGAGATCTTATTTCTTCCAAACATATCTTTGTTGGTCTAGACTTCAAGGAAATAACAAATGATGAATAGCTGTTTGCTGGCCGGAGGCATTTGAAAAGAACAAGCTATTTAAAGCTCTGTGAAGCACAACCAGGTTGGGAAAAGATCTGTATCAAATGGGGACAGAAAGGAATAATTTCACAAAGTGCTTAATTGTTTAAAATATGAACAGCCTGGGACTATTTTATTCATATAGTTGTGTTTGAATTTAAGTAGAGAGAGAAATGAACAGGGAAAGGAGAGCAGAGGCTTAGAGGCAGACCTAGCAGGCTAGGGTTCAACACACAGTTCTGTCACATATTTGTTCTGTGAATCATAAAAAAAGCACCCAATCTCTCAGAGCCTCAGTTCCTGCATCTGCAAAAGAGGCCACTGAATAATTCTGAAGGCCTTTTCTAGCTTTTGAATTTTAGCACATAGTAGGTGCACCATCAGTAATCTCTGAGGGGGTGATGGAGTGAGTTCACCATTGGGACCAGACCAACGCCATGCCCCTGTGAAATTCTGCCATAGAGGTGGTGAGCGCATCAACAAAGCTGAGGCTGAGAGGCTGAGCCCATCTGTAGCCAGCATTTGTACTGCCATAAAAATAGCATAACAAGATTATATTGAAATATCCCACTATTTAACTTAATAATTTAAATGTTTGCCTAATGAGGTGGACTTGATTGGATTAGGGCATTCACAATTAATTTTGATAGATCATTTTACACATTGGAGGTGCATTCTTCTGAACCAGGAGGTGGAACGGAAGTGCAAAATGTTTACGTTCAAACGAGCATGTGATTTTGCAGAAAACATTAATCCCAGATCATGCACACTAAGTCAATTTCAGAAATGGCTTCTAGATATATTATTAGAAATTGCTCTTCAAATATAAAAAGCTTGTAATAGAGTTCTGTCCATTTTTCCTTTGGCTGATGGAAGTTGTTTTATAAATATGCCTATGATATGATGTTTTCTTCATCCAAGCCTTTTGGTACTAATTGCAACTTTTTAAACAGTGTAAGTAGTAGCTGTCATGAACACTTTGAGTCCTATTACAAATACATACATCTCAACAGTTTCGCATTTAGGGGTGCATTCTTTCTTCAACTATTTTTAACTATGTTTTCCCTTATTTTTTTTTTTTAAGCATTTGAACTGAAAACTCTGCTCCTGCCTTTTTGTCAAGGGGATGACTTGATTATGCAATAGGAAAACGGCTCAATCCCCTCCCCTCTTATACTTTTACCCCTCAAAAATAAAAGAGCCAGGAACCTGTCATTTAGATCCAACCCTGGGAGTCAGGAATGAGCAAGGGCAAATGGCTTCTGGAAAGCTGGTTGGAATCTGGTTATGAAATCCATCCCACAGTGCCAGCAAAAGCATATTCCTCAACGCTATCCCTGTCAGAGCAGAATTGCATCTCTGTCAGAAAGTGAAATGATGGACAGTGTCCATGGGCATCATGCTTCTTGGAGAACTTTTTGGGTCTCATTCTTCTTTGAAAAATGGGGCCAAATCACCCATACTTCAAACCAGAGAGGGCTGGGGGGTCCAAGAGGTGACAACATTTGGTGAAAGAGAGATTGTATTGATAGACGCACTGGTTTGGAACTAACTGATCATGGTTCAAATGCGGACTCTGCTCCTATTAGTGGGTAGCCTCTGGGAAGCCACTGGTTCTTTCTGAGTCTCAAATGCATCATTTGGAAAATGGGAACTGCCTTTTTTGTCAAGGGAATGACTTGATTATGCAATAGGAAAATCACACCTAGTGGAGAATGAAATGCTACATTCCTGATACATGATAGTAGCTTCATAAATTTTACTTTCCAGCCCGCTAGTCTCTTCTGGAGAAAAGCAGCCCCAAATTCAAGGCACCGTTGGCTTTTGGTGTCCCATGTGGTTCAGAAAAAGTTGTGGCATTTAGCACAGGGAGGCAGGCCAGTGGCTTCCTGTCTAGGTGGGCAGATGAGTTCTGCTTTGCAGGCTCCAAGCCCCTCTCCCTTGGCAGAACCACCTGAATCTGCCTATCCCCCCTTCTGAGGTCCAAGATCTACAATGAGACTTCATTAAACTCATCCCTTGTGAGGTTTCAATGGCCTTCATAATAAATTCCGAATGCTTTTACAGGGCACTCAAGGACTTCCTACGCTGCCCTCTGCTTGCCTGGTTATTCCTCTTTTCCTCTCTCTCACTGTGCCACCCGCTCTACCCACCCACAGCACTCCTCTCTGCTCTCTGGCTTCTGAACATACTAACTCCCTCCAACTCCAGGTCCTATTTCAAAGGACTTCTGCCTCAATCTGGGATGCTCTTGCCCCCATTCTTCAACTAGAAAAGATCTGCCACGCAAGGTCTAACTCCAGTGTCCCTAGATCCCCCATGGGTGTAAGCAGCATGACTCATTCAGGTCCTCTGTAGCTTTGGTTTGTAATTTGTCCTTGGGACAGATAATATTCTGTGACAAGAATGTGTCACAGACTCCCTCAGAAAACTGCCATGTGTTATCGTATCTAGGTCTTCAGGATCCTCAGGAATCAGGCTGATCATAAAGCTGTTAAAGTCCTTCTAAGAACCCTATGGAAGGAGGCACTGTTGGGGATTCATTTTGCACTTGAAGAAGCCGAAGTTCAGAAATGTGAAGAAATTCACTTGTCCGGGGTTGCACAGCAGTCGGATCTAGAGTAGGGATCTGAGCCTGGAGAATCCACTTCCAATTGTGTGCTCTTCCGGCTTCTCTGGAAGCCTCTCTGCTGTCTCATTTTATCTTCCAAATGACCCATGAGGCAGGCAGGGAAGACCTTTTCTGTGGAAACTGAGGCTCGAGCAGAAGCAGTCATTTCCCAAGGCTTCATAGTTCTTCGTGGAACTGACTAAAGTTTTGGGCTTCTGATTCTGGGTTGGCCTCTGCATGTTGCTGTCCCCCCTTAGGGACCCATTGCCTCACCTGCTCCAGGGAGCTGCCTGAAGCAGGGATATGGGGTGTGGACTGTTGCATGCCTGATGAATTCATGCCTTTCAGGGCCCTTCTGAGTCCCCTTACTACAGGGGTGACGAGTAAATGACAAGGGGCATCTCTGCTCCCAAGGGATTCCAGTCACGCGAACTCCGCCAATTAAGGCTAGAACGATGTCATCTCCTGAAATAGCATTTTAATGAGTGATGGCTCTGGGATAAATTGTTATCTCGTGATCCCTCGTTAGAGAGCTTAATTATATTCATCATAAAACATATTGATCGATGGCACTGAGCATGACTACAGGACGTTCACCATTCGCTGGAACATTCCTGCCCACTCCTTGGCAGAGCCCAGGTGGGACAGTCCCAGGCCCTGAGAGCTGTTGGGGCACAGGTTTTTCTGGAACACTGGGGCACCATTCTCCTGATTCTTTCCTCCATCCCCTCTTGTTCTCTTTCACAAAAATATGTGTTTAGTCCAACCAACGGCCAGGCACTGTGCTGCCCTCTCATGTTTTAACTCAATTTATCTTCACCAAGTTACTTTCTTATTTTGCAAATGATAAAAACCAAGGCTCGAAACCCCAAGATCCTTCGAGGTACAGCCCCAACCAACTGAGTTACCTTTGTGGCAACTTCTGGGGGAGAAGCTATCATACTCAACACAGTGAGAATTTTTATTTTTGTTTTATAGTTGAGGAAACTGAGTCTCAGAAATGTCACTAAAAGTAGTACAACAGTTAATGTCAGAGTTGGAACTATAGCATGATTTTGAGGAACTCCAAATCCAGACAGATGTGAGTTCAAACCCCATCCTTTTATGTAGGCATTGTATAATGTTAGGCCAATTACACAAACCTCCTGAATAACTATAACACTGAAAGTAATTGTTGGACCCATCGCAGAGTTATTGTGAGGATTTAATGAAATAATGACTAATAAAGTGTCTAAATAGTACTTAACCCACCAAAAGTTGTTCAATAAATAGTTTTTCTTTGAACATCTCAACTATTTCCCCTTAGAAAGAAACTACCTGTGACCTCATCTATAAAACAGGTATGGTAATCCCTGTCTTGAAACACTTTAGAGGGAAGCATTTTATAAAAAGGTAAAGATTCAAACAGCTTTTATTAGTCACCTTCTGTGTACCTGTGCACCAGCATAAAGCTTGGAGTTACTGCCTACTGCGTGGGTAAATCTTATTTGAATTTGTATGTTATTATTACATTTATTATTGAAATAATGCATTAGCAAAAAATGGTGGTAGGGATGGGGAGGTAGATGAAGAGGAAAACAAGAGGAGGGGCTGATAAGATTATTGAGACTTCAGCAGAAGTGAGGATTTCTGTGGTGGTCCAGAAAGTGACCCAGCAAGTCTTAGAGATGATGAATGATTATTAATTTTATGGCTTGAGCTCAGCAGGGTGTGTATGCATTTATGGGGTATGCATGAGTCTGCAGCAGTGTGTGTGTGTGTGTGTGTGTGTGTGTGTGTGTTTGACCAAATGCACATAAAATCATAGAACTTTTCATCAGAAAGGATTCTGGAGACTCATCCATGGATTGTACAAGCAGGTGTGTTCATGTGTATGTGTGTGTGTGTGTGTGTGCGCGCGCGCCTGCACGTACATCCCTGTGTATATTGAGGCCAGTTTCCATGAGGGGGTGACTTTCCTCACCTGTGTGCACTTGGAGATTTTTTTCCTTTTTTATTACAGTAAATGTAGCTTGAAAGCTGGGCATAGCAGAGCTTTTCCCCGAACACAGATCACATCACATAATTTTTCTTTCAGAGAAAAATGCAGCAAAATAACCTGCAGATGGTGAATCCCTTTCTCTTTCTCTTTCTTGCTCTTGGGCTCCCCCACCCCATCCCTTCTCTGAGTCTCTCTGTCTCTCTCTCTCTCTTTCCAACTGTTTCTGTGTCTCTGTATCCTGCTTCTCTCTCTGAAGCTCTATTTATAGCTTAAAATGCTTTCATATTTTCACACTTAGCATATAAAATGTCCCCATGTTACATAAAATAGCATACATTCAGGTCTGTAATTAGATCAGTGTCTCCTCCTAAGTTTTACAAATGAATGATCACGCTGGACGTTGTCCTACCCGTTCCCTACCCACAAATATTGCCAGGACTGTGTATTCTGCACTCTTTCTTCTGTTTTCTTTTTGCCACTCCTAATGACAATCCTCTAATCTGACTGCAACGGGATCCCCTTCTGATTGTCTCCTTTGCCTCCACCATGATGAGATCAGTGTTCTTGAGGCAGCAGCTCAGAGCAGCCTGGACCTCCTCTCTCTCTGGGGAGCCAGAGGAAGGCCATTAGAATTTCTGGATGCATTCACAAAATTCATTTCCCCAAACTGGCCCAATACAAGCCACCACCAAAGGAAAAGGGGAGCTAGATCTCTTCCCCCCCTTAAAACAAGAAAGCACAATTAAAAAAAAAAAAGTGGGGTGGGGGAATCAAGATTCACTTCTAACCAATCTGGACATGTGTTAGAGAATATTGTTGAGAACAATTAGGGATGTCTGAGTGAGGGGTTTATTTCTCACTTGCTTGTCAGGTCAGAAGACAATCTGTTTATTTTCCTGCTACAATTTTATTCAATAAACTGAAAGGATGGGAGCTGGGAAAGAGGGTACGAACAGGATGTGTGCTATCAATTTGTCAAATAAATAATCGTGCTTGGAAACAACAGATTTTATTAATTAGACAGGATGGTGTATTATTACCATTAAAGTGTTATATTGCATTAATTTTTATATTTTACTCGGCTACTAATTACTGTAAAAGATTTCGGGAATGAAGCAAAATAAAATCATGCAGCATTATACATAATGTAAAGATAGCGTGAATTAATTTGTCCGCGCTCCCGCCTGCAGAGCGAGAGGAAGAGGCACCCGGCCTCGGCTGCGGCTGCGGTGTTTGCCTGGCCGGCCAGAGGCTCAGGGCCCCAGCACCAGCACCCCCTGCTGAGACCTTGTTGCTGGCGAGGCAGCCCCTGGAAGACCAGGGTTCAAGACCCGGTTGTCTGTGAATTTGCTTTGCACCCCCCGTGGCAAATCAAATCGCCTGAGACCTCGGTTTCCTCTTCTGTGAATGCAAACACTCTTCTCTGCCTTCCTCATAGTGTGGTTGTAAAGATACTCAAGAGAAAACGTGCTTTAAATGCAAGAGGTGGTGACAGGGGCTCGAGATGCTGCATAGAGATTAGAGGATGTAGACACAAATGGGGTTCCGAGTTAAGACCCTGCCGGGCAGCCTGGGTCACACTCGGACGCTGCCAGGGCCCCGCAGCCGGGTACTTAGGACTCGGGAAGGCACTCAGAGCACCCCAAGTGCACCCAGAGGTGCCACTTCCCTTACTGGGCACTGCCCCAGAGTAGTGCAAACACCAGCTCCTGGCCACACTGCTGCTGAGCCGAGTAAACATAGAGCAGAGGGTACGTGGCTGGACCCCGGCATTTTAAAGTAGGACCCTCCCTCGGGGGCACCTGCACAGTGGGAAAACGCACCCTTGTTAGAGGGGACTGGCTTTTAATCAACCCCCACGCAGCCACACATGAGCTATCTGGCCACAGCAAGTCCCTTTAACCTCTCTGAACTGTGGATTCTTCTTCAGTTTAAATAATAATAATAATAATAATAATAATAATAATGATGATGAAAGGTTGTCCAGGCAGTGAATCCCCACGCTGGGTACATAGTCTGGGAAGGATGCGGCGCTCTGGGGCTCCCACCAGGGTGCCTAGGGTCCTGGGGACTCCTCAGACAGCACAGCCACCAGGAGCCCCGGAGGAGCCCGCTCGGTCCAGCTCTGTCCAGGCGCTGCCTCCCAGGTCCTCGCTGACCTCGTCTCGGGAAGGCGCGCAGCTCTGGGCGGCCCCACGCCCCACCCCGGGGGCGCGGTTCTCCGGCGCGGCCGCCCAAGCCCAGCCACGTTTTTCTCCAGGCTGGGTCTCCGCACCTAGGGCTTGGCGAGGGCCGACATTTCTCACGACCTACTGCCACCTACTGTCTTCATCAGGAAACTGCAAGCCCGGCGCGGCAGGCCTCTGGGAAATGGCCTCGCGGAGGGACAGATCCTTGGGTGCATGCCCTCCCTGTGACTGGAGCCTCAGTTTCCAGTATTTTCTGTGTTGGGTTGTGTGGAACCAATTCAGCCAGGCCGCCTGAAGTGCTGGTGGTCTGGTTTGCACTGTTCCTGCGGTGATGGGACACCTGGGGAGAGCAGTACTAGGGCAAGCCCCCGTCCCATCTGACTACACCTCACTTTGGAGGCTTGAAAATTCTGCCTCTGGGTTTGAAGGGCTGTTTCTGGCTATCCACAAGGGACCGGTTGTAGGGCTTCCAGAGAACGTTGCCACTGTTTCTAGTTTCCCAAGAGTTAGTCTTTCACTGACGTCAGGCTTTGACCTCCTCTGACAAGCCTTTACCCTTCTCCATACTCTGGATCTCTGACCTTATTCTCTCTTAGGGCATGTTATCAATCAACCCTGCACGAAAAGAATGCTCCCCAATCCTGGCTTCTCCAAGGCTGAGTCGGGGTAAATTGTTTAACCCATTTGTGCCTATTTTTTTCTCATTTTAAAAACAACAGTAGTGCTCTGCATATATAGGGTTGTCACCAGGATTAAATGAGTGAATATATATAAGGACTTAGAACAAGCCTGGCACACAGTAAGTGCATTGTAGGTGCATAAGAAGTGCATTATAAGAGCCTTAGGGATTATATGTATTAGTACATCTGTGCATCCTTCTCAAGACTTCCATTTGATCCTGAGCTCCCTAAGTGCTAAACTTCTTTCTGATTCAGCCATGAACCCACAGCCACCACACACAGAAGCAGTGTTGCTTTATCTGTGCATTAATTAATTCATTTATCTCATAAATGTGCCAAGCAGTGTGCCTTATAAGAGTATAAATGCAGACCGAGTCCTTTCTCTTATGGAATTTATGTGGCTTAGTGAAGAAAGAAATAGAGTGAATAAATAAATGAATAAAATGGGTATGTTTGTGATAGGAAGAGAATAGCCAGGGACTCTGAAAGAATCATGGAGGTGGGGGTGAGGGAGAGCTTTGAAGGTGGTGGTGGGAGGAATCCCTCCCAGAAGCCTCTGAGGAGATAATAATGAAGAAAAAAATGTGAAGAATGAAAAAGAGAAAGCTAATGGTTGCCAGAGGTATAAGGAGAAGATTGACTACAAAGGGGCTGGAGACACCTTATAGGTGATGGAAATGGTCTGAATTTCGACCTTAACAGAGGTTGCTTGAACAGGTTTACCTAGTTGTCAAAACTCCTTGTGTTAGTAACTTTCTCATTGCTGCAACCAAAAAACCTGACAAGAACGATTTAGAGGAGGAAAAGTTTATTTTGGCCCATGACTTTGAGGTTCAGTTTATGGTCGGCCAGTCCATAACTCTGGGCCCTAGATGAGGCAGAACATCATGGCAGAAGGGTATGGTGGAGAAAAGCAGTTCAGGACCTGGCAGCCAGAGGGAGGGGGTGGGGGAGAGAGCCAGTGCTAGCTCTGCTCACCAAAGACAAAATATAAATCCCCAAAGAACACTCCCAATGACCTACTTTTCCCAGCCACACCCTGCCTGCCTACAGTTACACCCAGTTAATCCATATCAGTGATTAGGTTAAGGTTCTCCTAACGTAACGAATTTTACATCTGCACATTCTTGCAGTGTCTCACACAGGAGCTTTTGGAGGACACCTCATATTCAAACCATAACACTCCTAAACGGCTTTGAAAAGGAGTAAATGTTATTGCATGCAAAGTACACTTCACTAAAGCTGATTTAAAAATAAAAGATAATAACCAAGTGACAAACTCAAGGAAGAGGGTTTCAGATACAAGCAAGAGCCGATGGGTGGCTCCTGATGCAGGTAATGTCTTGTCATGTCCTGGGAAGGTCTGTGAAGATGAAGTCTGATAAGGAAGAGAGGAGGTGGCAAGGGATGAGGCCGGGCTGTGACATTCAGGACCTGTGGGCTATGGATTTTATTTTAAGTGTGATGAACAGAAATAGCCTTTGATTTGCTATCAAAAGTCCCACACTCTGGTCTGACGTTCCTAGCTGTCATCTTGGACAAATCGTTGTACTGTTGTGAAACAATTTCGTAATCTGTAAAACACGAATAATCATGATGTGTAAGGAGCCCATCAAAGAGGGCTGCAGCCAGGACTGACTGAAAGCCGCCTGACACCTGGGGATATGTGCACGTTTTTATTGGACATTCAAAAGATCGCTCCTTGAATCAGGATCACACACATCAGGAGCAGGGACCTGTGATCTTCTGAACAGCAGTTGGCGGGTGGAATTGGGGGGTGGGGAGAAAGGATGGAAAAATGCAGGCACTGAGTCCTCTGATATGTCCCATCTACCCAATGCTGTTTTTTTCCGTCTTATAGAAATTTCTTCTTTGTTTCACAGCACCTGTCACAGTTGGTAATTATGCATTTATATTTTGCATTACTTTGTTCTGTGTTTGACTTTCTGCAGACTATAAGCTTTATGAGGACCAGGCCCATGTCTTTTCCCCAAATCACCATTACCTAGTACCTGGCACATGGGGGGAACTTGATAAATACTCACTGGATGAATGAACAATGAATGACCTTAACCATCATTCATCCAAAACCAACTAACTCTCTCCTGGGCTGTTTCTGATTTTCCCCAAATAATCCCCCCCCCCCCCATTTTACCTACAGGGAGCTCATCTCCTGAGCCTGTGTCCTTGGGTTTTCCTCAGTGTGCTCATCCCAAGCTCATACTCCACCCCCTGCAAATTTTCTTTCTTTTTAAATAAGCATCTACACAAAAAGACGCCTAGGAGGACCGGTCATTGTGTTGCCTTCTCCTTGATCCTTGATGTCAGGAACTGCTTTTGCCTCAGTTTAATCCCCTGAAGGACATAGGGTAGAACTGAGTCTTGCTTCCATTTTCCAGACGAGGAATCAGAGAATTGGAGATGAATTGACTCATCCTGGGTCACAGCTGGGAGTGGCAGGGACACAGCTAGATCACTCTCCTGGCTCTATACCATGGCATCCTTGCTTTGTGGTCCTCCGTGCAGTGTAGTCCTCCCTTCCTGCCGTGGGCACTGATGATCCATAAGAAGCCACCTGAGAGTGGTTCTCCAGAAAACAACAGAGGAGGAACAATAGTGGCACTCAGAACAGCACTGTCCCTGTAGGCAGCACAGCCACTGCCAGTTGCCATCAGGACAAAGGGGGAATGTTGCAACACGGACCACCCTAGGTCCCAGACAGCGTCTCCAGAGCTAGGTCTGCTGGGTTTTCATGTTGGTCTGGCCACCTTCTGGCTCTTGTGGGCAATGTATTGGCGGTGTCTGTGCCGCAGGCTGATCATTGTAAACTGGAGATGGTAGCGGCGACTCCCCTGCAGGGTTTCTGTGTGGATTAAGTGAGTTAATACATGCAAGATGCTTAGAAAAGTGCCTGTCTAATAGCAAGTGCTCAGTTGCTGATTCTTTCTTTCCTCCCTTCTCTCCCCTCCCTTTCTTCCTCTTTCCCTCTCTCTTCCTTCTTTTCTTTCTCATTTTCTTTCTTTACTTTCTTTCCTTATCCTTCTCTATCATTGCTTCTTTTTCTTTTTTTCTCTCTTGTTCTTTCTTACTTATTCTAGTCCTTGCCTCTTCCCTGGGTGTAACTTACTTCATTAGGATGCACCCATAAATACTCACTGAGCCAACAGATAAATGAATAAGAAAATGAAGAGAGCAGAGCGCCAATGTTTGGACAGGATGGGAAAAAGGAAGGGTATAGTAAAACAAGACAATCTCCTGTCTTTAGTCTTTGCTTTTATCTTAATGTATAAGCTATGCTGTAAGGAGTCAAGAAACCTAAACCTGGGGCCCAGCACTTTTATGCTGTGTTACTTTGGGCAAGTCAAAAACCTTTCTGGCCCTCTATTTCTGCTTCTGTAAGACAGCACCATTGAACAAAATCACCCCTATCTCCTTCTCTGCCTTTATAAGACTACAATTCCATAAACTGGAAACATGATATTGACTCTAAGTGGGGAAGGGAGGAGAGAAGCCAAATCAGCATGGAATGGATTTCACCTGTGGTGTACATCTCAGGCTTTAGGGTTGAGCACTTGCTTTGATCTCACTTTGATACTGAGTTTGGTCTCCTTCCCTACCTCCTAATACTGATGGAACTTTGAGCAAAATAGTTAACTGCTTTGAGCCTTCCTTTCCTCATGTGCATGGTGGTGTTCAACGAGTCGCTGTATGTAAGATGCTTAGCACAGTGATCAACATGTAGTCAGTGTTAATTATTATTGGTGATGTCATTCAGGTGTGTACCATATCACCGTCTTGACAAAACTCATTCTCAGGCCAAATGGAAAATTCTCCATTCAGTGGTATTTGGGCTGTTTGTCCCATTAAGCATTCTTTGAGAATTTACCATGACTTAGAATTTGGTCCCGGAGATAGCTTAGAAAAACTCGTGCACCAGGAACTCTGACTCCAAGATTCTCAGGACGACTTGTAATTTTCAGATCCTCATCTATTCCAGGTACTTTGCTCTATTATCCCCTTTAATCCTCCTTACAACCCTGCAGGCAGCTTTTGTTGGGGTTACAGGGATGAGCTAAACAGAAGAGGCTGTCAAGTGGAGCCCACAGGGACTGGGAAGCCAGGGGAATTCACAGGACTCACCTGGGCCCCTCCCAGCTCCCTGGCTCTGTGAGCCACAGTCAGCCAGGAATCCCACTGGACAGACACCATAGGAGCAGGACAGACACTCTCACCCACCTTCAGGGCAGGAAAAAATGCAGGGCCTCCCTCAAGAGTGCTCTTGGCCTCTCTTCTGGCTCCCTGCCCCTTCCCTTCTTTGATTTTTTTTTTTTCAGAAAAGACATGGACATAAATAATCTGTGCCAGAGTATGAATAAATATCAGCGACCAGCTTCGCATCCTAGGGGATATTTTGCTTTTGCAGTTTGATCTCTTTATATCTTTTTCAGTGTAACACCAAGACTCCACATTGCTCTCTAATTAGCATCCAATATCAGCAGCCTCCCTTCCTCCCTCCCACCCAGACAACCTGCCCATGATTCTTTGCTGGTTCTAACAAGAAGGTCAGAGACCAGGCGTACACAACCTCAGTCTTCTCATCTCCATGATCCTACAGATGCTGCTCCCTCTGCTGGAATGTTCTTCACACACCCAAACACTGTCTCTGCTTGAAGGCTTGGTTCAAATATCACCTCCTCCAAGAAGTCCTCCTTGATCTCACACCTGGAAAGAACTTTTCTCTCAGAGAAACTATTAGAGCAGGGCTTCACAATTTTATTTCAAATTTTTTATTTTTATTTTTTTGCTTGTTGAAACTGCCCACAGAGTTTGTTACAATTGCAGATTCAGATAGAGCAGGTCTGTGGGAGGCCTGCAATTTGGCATTTCTAACACCCCACCCCCTGCCCCATAATCTTGATGCTTCTGGTCTGTGCATTACATGTAGAGTAGCCAGCGATCCCCAAGTCTGGCTGTGTATCAGAATCACTTGACAAGCATATTAAAACTGTGGGTCCTGGAGCCAGAGGTTAATCCAGGTTTTGCAGGGCCTGAACTCATTCCATATGGAAAGTATTTTTTTGTTGTTGTTTAAATGTAAAATTATGAATAAGAAATTGCTAGAGTTCCTCTCAGGGCCCTGGAAGAGGCTGTGGAAGTGAAGGGCCTTTGAGTGTAAACTTCATTAGCTTCACACTAAATCCATCTTTGCCTGGGGCCCACACACCAGCAGACTCTCAGGAGGTTGGAGCTATGTGTGTGTTTTGTTTTGCTTTCAGAATTTCTCCAGGTGACTCTTAGCAACCAATCCCTGGATCCACCCCCACCTTTAGGAACTGCTGCCCAGAAGAACTGGATCTCCTTCCCTCTCCCCACCCTCACCAGGCCCCTGTGTCAGGCACTGGCTGAAGCCCCCTGGACACAGGATCAGTGAACCCACAGGCCACTTCCCTTAAGGAGCTCCTGCCCAGGTCTGCACAAAGAACACTGCTTCAGGTGTTTGTCTAGGTGCTGGGGGACGAGAGGAGAGAACAAAACTGCTGGACAGGAGGGCCCTCCCGGGGGTTTCCCAGAGGGGCTGATATTGACTAGCTCTTGTCTATTTCCCATCTTCTGCAAGCAGAGGGAATAGCTGTGTGGAGGCAGGCAGGCCTGAAGGAACATTCTCTTCAAGAACTACTGATAACTCCACCTGTGTCAGGCAGGGGTGAGGGCTGAGAGAGATGGGTCTGCAGAGGTGCCCAGGGACTCAGGAGCTAGGGCTCATTTGGAATAGATAGTTGACAGTGAGAGGTTTTCAGACAGGGATCATTCCAATCACATCCTTTTTCTTTTAAAAGATTTTTTTTTTGACATGTGCCTGCATTATTTTCAAATTCCAACTATCATTATTTTTTTTCCTATAACCTAACCCATTACTAGATCTAGAAATTTTCCTTTTTTAAAAAACTTCAATTTATTAATCATCATTTCTTTTAATCACGAGATGTCAGGTGGGGTGCCAACCATTTTAATCTCATTCAATCCTATAATCCTGGGAGGCATAGCAGATGATGTCTATTTCACAGTTAGATAGACTGAGGATCAGCAAGTTTAAGGGACTCGCCAAAGTCCCTTAAATTAGAAAATCCTGAAGGCACAGGGACTAGCACTGTGCCTGGCTGGCAGCAGGGGCCAAAGATACTTGGTGAACTGATAGACGGAAGCAGAGAGGAGAGAACCTCCTGTAGGAGGCAATTTTATAAAGCATGTGTCAGAGAACGTGAGGGCTGAGGGGTGGTTCTGTTGTCCTGGAAACCCCAGCTCCTTCTTCCTGGAGGAGGGGAGGCGTTCCTTGTGGGTCTTCCTCTACCATTCATTGTCCCCTGCCACCAGGCCCCTTCCTCACTCCCCACCCCTGAGAGAGGAGTGGAGCTGGTTGTCTGGGCGGTTTGGTTTGCTCTGCGTTCTGTAGCAAGGTGGATTTTTAAGTGAGTTTTGAAATCCCTCCATTTACTCAGTTCATTTATTGCTGTTGAGACAAATGAACTTGATTTTAGAAACATCCAGTGAGTGCCTCATGTTGCCACTGGGAGGCACGCGGCAGAGTGAATGAGAATCCCAGGGAGGCTGCAGGCCTCTGGAAACCCAGGCGATGAACTGGGTAAAGCCCTTGGTTTTCCTGTCCCTCCTGGGAGACGTTGTAATCCACGGCAGAGAGGGACTGCTCCTTCCTGGTGGACCCTCTGGCCCTTCCTTCCCGTGTGGCCAGCCTCATTTCCCCAGCTTTGTTGCTTCTAGAACAAGTCGTCATGAGCGCCGTGACATTTTGTACAGCCTGTGACAGTCCTTTCTGAACTTCCTGGGTCATCACAACAGTGCCGAGAGGGTAGCAGAGGGAGATCCTTATGACGCCTCGTTTACAGAAGTTCAGAGAGGTTTACAGAACTAGGGAACGGAGACACCCAGATGGTGGGGACAGTGTGGGTAGGTTGCCCATCAGCAGCTAATTAACATCTCTCGGAGGACGCTCTCACTGGGTTATTCTCTCATCTGCTCACAGTAGTTTGCTTTTTCTTCCCCAAAGAGCTATAAACAACCAACGGGAAGGAAACTTGTCTTATGTCACTGCCCCCACATTAGTGGCCTCTGCCACATGCCAAACACGGTGAGTGGTATTATTAGGGGAGGTACTAGGGATGCAATGACGAATGAAATAAACACACTTCGACCCTCGGAAGATGTTTAGTTGGATGGAATAATAATATTTTACAAGTTTGGGAATTTTTGTTTTACCTTAAGTTTTATGTGGCATTGAGATACAGAGTGACCTGAAACTTGATTTGGAATAGGAGAGCTGGGGTTCCCAAGGATTCCCCTAAAGAGACTGGCCCAGGCTGAACCGACACTGAAGACGCTAACAGACTATAAGCTTGGCTCTTGACATGATGCAGATTCCAATCCCAGCACAGCCAATCACTTGTGTGGTCATGACAAGCTATTTGCCTTTGAAGCTCGGTTTCTGCGTCTGTAATGTAGGGGGCAATGGTAATCAGTTCCCAGTTTTGTTATGTGGATTGACTATAAAAATGGATAAATTTAAAAATAAATGAATTTCAAAATAAATAGTGAATTGATATAATTTATAAATGAATTTATAAATAAATACTTGACCCATTGTGAGAGCTCAATAAACAGCAGCTGTTATCATTATTATTAATCATAATTGGATGCTGCCCAGTGCAGGGATTTATGTTTCTATTTTGGTGGCCTCTCCTTCCCTTTAAGTTCCTGAGAGTCACATGCCCTAGATCCTCTCTGCTCCAGTTCTCCACCATGCCAGGAACAGAGACCACTCACATGAGCAGCCACAGGGTCCATCTCTGTGACCAGTGGACGCCAGTGGCTTCCTCATCAGAAATGAAGACAAGCAAAGCGTCAGAACTCAGAAGCCACCCACAGGCTTCTGAACCCTGCCAAGCCCTCGTGCCCACCGGAGCAGCCAGGGAAGGGGGGGTGACTATGGCATAAACACACGTTTGCTTTCATTTGGCTTAGCTGACTGTGTGTTTTGTTAAACAAATTTAGGTTTGGAAAAGATTATTTTTGGTACACTGCTGCATAATTAGATGAATTTTCATGAGTTTATTCTTGAAATAAACTTTGAAATTGTCCGTGTTTTACTGTTTTTTAATCATCTGCAGATACTGTTTTTTGAGACTTCGCGTGGAAAAAAAAACCTTGTTACATATCAGTTTAATTTAGATTCAAATAAAATAATTTTTTGAATTTGCAGCAACAACAAGTCTGCGAAAGTGGTTGTAACTGGTGCTGAGTTGTTTGAGGATCAAGATAATTACAGTATAAAGGATAAGAGAGAATATAATATCCTGGCATCCAGTGCCTATTCAGCTAATCCCCAGCCCTTGACAGATGTTCAAACACAGTATTTTTAAAAGCTGACTTTTTAAAAAAACAGGGCGATTCACTTATTAGATATAAACAACATGATAAGAAATTTGAAGTCTGACATCCATTACACACTGTCCGTGCCGAGAAGCAAGAGAGACCAGAAAAAGTCAAATGTGCTGTGTTCATTACTTTAATGGGTGCCCAGGACGGGACTCGCAGAAATGCTGAACCCCCCACCCCCCACCCCTCCATTTGCCAGGAACACAGGTTCCACCTGTACCAGCGCCCCAGGAGTAGAGCCCCCAAGGCAGCCTTGGTGACTGTCAGCCTGCGCATCAGCCTCTCTGGCGGCTGCGTGCCTGGCTTTGAACAATAGTCTCCTGGTGCTGGGTATCCCAGAAAGACAGCCAGGCAGGTGGACGGGTAAGGAGCAGGGTGTCTGTTGGCTCCGTGATGGCTCTTGTCACTAGCCCTTGCCACTCCTGCAATCGTACCTCAATCATTCTCCTAAGCCTGAGTATCTGGGTATCAGGCTCTCGGGTTCAGAGATGAAGAAAACCTCATCCTGCAAAAGCTCACAGCAGAGCGAAGGAGGTAAGTCACATCCACTGACAGCAGCAGTTGTTTTATCGAGCTTTGTTTACTACATGCTTAACTTCATTCTAAGCACTCTGTCTGGTTCCCACAATAACCCTGTGGGGGTGGAGACTACCTTATGCCCATTTTACAGATGAGAAAACTATGGAACAGCATGAATGCACATGTGATGAAATTCTGACTCGGGGTGAAGGTGGTGGTGGAGGAAAGACCAGGGAAGGTGTCATGGAAAGGACTGGGGTTGGATTTGCAAGAACCACAGTGGGGAGAGATGCAGGGAAGGGGCCTTCCAGGAACAGAAAACCACTTAGGGAGCACAGTGAAAGGATCACCTGGTAAACTGGGGCACCAAACTGCATTAAGGATGGTGTAAAATTGTCTTTTTTTGCCATCCTTTTAAAATGAAATTCTGTATTAAAACAAAACAAAAGCAGAAACAAAAACCCTCAACACACTGGAAGCACTAGCTCGACTCTGGATGCCAATGCTTTACCCCTTTGTGCCAAATCATTTATCTGGGGTCCTAACAATGCTTCTGGAATGGCAGAGGCTCCCAGATGTCCATGTGCTTGGGGTGTTCTGTGCCAGGACATGCAGGTCTGGACCCAGGGCGAGCTACATTTCAGTAATAGAGGGTGTTGGCAAAGCTGGGCCCTTGCTCTCAACCAAGCAATAGCGAATGCTTTTCCTAATACTAGCACATTAAAGGTGGACCACCTGTTTCACGAGACACCTCAGTGATGCCTTTCATCCCACTACCTCAAATCTCTTTTAAGCATTATCTTAAGAATTGCCTTATCAACACAATACTTTTTTTTAAACAAAATTTTTTTTAGTGATACACTGACATAATATCTTTATTTTTAGTTATACATGGATATAATATCTTTATTTCATTTATTTATTTTTATGTGATGCTCAGAATCGAATCTAGTGCCTCACACATACGAGGCAAGTGCTCTGCGACTGAGCCCCAGCCCCAGCCCATCAACATAATACTTTAAAACAATTGCTTAAAAGGATTCTTTTTTAGAGAATATTTTATCCTCTGTCCTTCCAAGGAAGAGGGGTGTGACAAAGACCATGCAAAAAACCTGCTGCCTGTCCCCTGCCATGGGGTGGTCAGGTTTGATGCACATTAGAATTCTCATGGGCCCACACTAGGACCTGGCTAGCTGTCATGTCCTCAGAGCCAAGGAGAAGGTGGTGAGCTATTGGGTGTGACCCACACTCCCTGAGTTTGCCAGGCAGGAATTAGTTGAGTGTTTTCTGGAGACCAGATGTCAGCCACTTGTGAGTGACAGTCTGTGTGGGGTGGTTTCAGGTCTTGCCCAAGAGGACCATCAGGAGGGGCTGTGGGAGCACAGAGCAGGGAGAGAGGATTAATTCCTCCATTGCCTGCTTGTCCTGACCCCACCTCCAGGGAGTCAAGTCCCCACTCTGGTCTCAGCTGTGCACTTTTTTGGAAGTCCCCAGAAATGCACATTTCTTCCAAAGACCAGCAATTTCAAGGAGCTGGTCAGTCTTGGCTTAAGCTGTAGGAAGAGGTAAGACTCAGTGGGTGTCACCTGCTCCTTTGGCCACCCTGAGGCATCTTGGCTCAGGATGTCCCCACTCTTCTCAGGAATGTGCAAACAGACACAGGGTTCAAGGATGCAGCCCTCTGGTCACTGCCCTCTCACCCTTTCTATGTGTTTCTTTCCGATTGAATGTCTCAGATTCTCTGTGCTCAGGTTCCATTTCAAAAGCCTCAAATTTCCCCTCAAATACTAATATTAGTCAGGCTCCATGGAGAGTTCCAGGTACTGCTCTCAGGGTGTCACCTATGTTATCTAATTTAATTCTCTCCCAAACCTTAAGGTGTGCAAGATGAGGTGCCACCCTATTCTGGGAATAGCTAATGCTTTTCTTTCCCTACACTCGACAGAAATTTCAAGAGGGAGGAAGAATGAATAACCGAAAGACTAAACAAATGAAGAATGATGGACAGAAAGAAGGAAAGAAAGCAGGTCACCAAGAGTATGATGAAAGAACCACTCAGACATGTACTGGTTGGGAGTGATTTGAGCTAATATTCTTACCTCTCAGAGCATATGTTCTTCCCTTTGGGGGAAAAAAAAAGTCACTGGCACTACCGTTAAGGAAGTTGTAGGATGTGAAAATACTTTGATTTGTTTGTAGTAAGTGCTCATTTGTTGGTGAGTGAATCTAATCTATTCTAACTACTTTACCTAATACAGGGACAGATTCCACTTTTCTGTAGGACCTGCCCCAGTCGGCATGAGAGCCCCTGGGAGCAACATGAACGTTTTGATGTCCTTTCACACAAACAGAATCAAAACCACAGCTTTACCTCATTTCCAAAATGGCTGTCCAGTCGATCGCCTCCAGTAACCAGGAGCTTGCTATTTCTTGAGGCATTTGAATCCGTGGTTGGATCATAGAATCCTCATGGTTGACCAGTTGCTCTTTAAATGGGACTGAAATTTCATGTCTGCCTTATTGGATAAGGAGACAGAGCTTTCTTGGGATGAACTTCAGATGCTTTCAAATTGGAATGGAAAAGCATAGAATCACAGAATATCAGAGCATATAAAGGGATTTAGAAACCACCTATTCTAGGGACCTTAATTTGCAGATCGAGGAAACCCATATGCAAGATACAAACTTTTGATTGGTTGGGAAGAAAATAGTTACTTTAGTCAGACTGGCCAGAGCACTGGGCTGAATGGTTTTCCTTAGAGCTCACTAAGAGGAACGTCACCCTGGCCTCATGTGCACAAGGTATCTATTTCAGAAATTCTTCTCCCCCAACAGGTTCTGTGGTGATTGTGGGAGATTGTTGCAGTAATGACTCCTGATTGTCCCATACCTCCCCCATATCCACACCCTTGGAAAGTTCCCTATACACTACTTTGGATCTGGCTACATGATTTGCTTTGGTCATTGTGACCAAGAAGAAACACCCAAAATGTTTGTATATTGGACTCCTCATTCTGCTTTTGTTGCAACCCCATGACCTTTACCATGTAATTAAGCCTGAGCTCACTTGCTGAATGAGAGACATGAAGCCCTGTGGCTTCTATGCCCCTGACAACAGCCACCTAACTCCGAAGCAGGGCCACCCGGCTGACTGGCAATTGACTGCAGATATATGAGTGGACCCATTTGAGACCAGCAGAAGAACTTCCCCACTGAGCCCAGATCAAATTGGCAACTCTCCGTGTCATCAGCTAAATGAAGGGCTGCTGATTTAAGTCACTAAAGCTTGGGGTGGTTTGTTATGCAGATCTTTAAATGAAATTACATGAACCATTCCTAAACCTGTTCCTTGTCGGCCAGTTCAGAACAGCCTTAGAACTGAGCAGGTCACTGCTCACAAAGTGGAAACTCATAGGATTCTTTTATTTGTGCGTTGACTCTTAGAAAACCTCACAGGGATACAGAGATGTACATGTGCACTCTGAAGTAGCTCTAGATCTTGCTGAAGGTTACCGAGCAAGCTAGTCATCAGAAAAACTAGGATTGAAATGCAAATGGACCACACTCCGAAATTTAAGTTTTAATCTTTTCATGGAAACCTAACAAACTTCTTTTTTAGGGCCTCCCTTTGAGTCTATCTCTGTGCTAGGTTCCTTTCTTATGAAGCCCTCTTTGCCACTAATATCCAAGAGTTAGAGTCCTAGAAGAAAAGGGAGAAGGAAAACCATGCCAGACCCTGCCCTAATAATTGTAGCCACTAACACTGACATCTAATTATGAATCATTATCTATGTGCTAGATATGCTTCTAGCCCTTTACGTGCATTACCTGATTGAGCTCTCACCATAATCAACTACTGGCATGATTACTAGCTCTATTTTGGAAATGTTTAACCAACACAGCCAAGTAGGTGAAGAACAAGGATTTGTTAAAGCCAATGAAGTTCATTCTCCACTATGCTGTGCTACCTCTTGATATGGTCCAGGGGTCAGGAGATTTGCTCACGGGTGAGGCTTCCAAACACCAGGTAACCTGGAAATCTGCAAGGTTACTTGCAGATACCAGGGCTAATGCTTTCTGCTCTGTGCTTGACTTGTTTGGGGGCAATGAAGGATTTGCTGCTTTTCTTTGCTCATTATTTTGAAAATAGTCTCTGTATCTTCTGCAGATGACTTCCCAGAGGTGGGAAAAGAGAACATGGTGATCAGTCCTAGCTGGGTGCTAGAGCTTTCTAAAAGAATATAAGCACATCACAAGCCTCTGTGGTAGTCTCTGTGCTAAGTCACCTCCATATGGCGTATCTCATGCGTTATTACCTGCACCCTGAGACGTCAACATGACTATCCCCATTTTACAGATCCAATTAAGAAAACAGCAACCTCCAATCTGTAGAACTCTGAGTAAACCATGTTTTGCTCTAATTGGACATTTTTCCAGGGCTGCCAAATAATTTACTCTCTTTAGCTCTGTAAACATTTCTCTTCCAATCTTGTTTGCTTCATTCATTTGCTTAGGAAGCTCTTTTTCGATAGAGGTAAAATCCTGCTAAGAGAAAACTCCAGGGATATCCAGATTGTTTTATTGACAGAGATTCTGATAAAATGAGGAAGTGACTGTAACACTTGTTCCCAGCCTAGGCAATCCTGGAATGTGAAGAAGCAACATGTCCTGGACGCCAAGTCCCAATTATAGTTGGGTGAGTGGGTCCGCTAACATCTGTGATTCACTGAATGGATTCTCTAACCCCACCCGCGGAGTGTCTTCATTTTCTTGTTGCCCTTCAAGTTCTGTTGGTTTTGTTCAGATGTTTTTAATGAGTTTGTCCTGCGGCAGCCAGGGAATGGCTAACAAGTCTTCTGGGCCCTTAAAAACCCATTAGAATGTTATTTCTTACAAAGTGAAAAACTAACCTCATGCCAGATGCAAATAGGGCTCAAGCCATCAGAAATAAAGTTTGATTCTGAAGGAAAATTCCGCTGAGACTTGAAAGTTCTTCGGCTTGGGAAAATGGTCTTTGATGTCTAGTCCGACTCGGCAATCTAATATGATTATTAAGAGCAAGAGTGTTGCAGAAGTTGGATTGAGTTCAAATCCACTTGCCCTTACATGCCAGCTCTGTGATCTAGGGGTCAGTTGCTTGACCATTCTGTGTTTCAACTATTTCACCTGAGGATAGAAATAAAACCTGGAAATTGTAGGCAAAACAGGATTATGTTCAGCTGCGAGAGCAACAAAAAAATAATCCAAATTAGTAGAGGCTTATTTCTCTCTCATGTAAAAATGGGCAATTCCAGTACTGACAAGTAGCTCCTCAGATGACAGGCACCAGAGACTTCCTCTGCCGCTCTTCTGTACCGTCTTTAGAACTTACTTCCATCTTCAACATCATCTCCTGAATTTTGTGGTTGACAGGATCAGCCAGGTACCAAGTCTCAGTCCATATTCTAGACAAAAAAACAAGGAAATGTGGAGGGAAAATAATGCCTTGTCTCTCCAATACATCATTATCTTTTTAGGACATTTTCTATGAGTCGTAACCAATCATGTCCTAGATCATTTGGGCCTCCTTAGATACAAAGCAAATGGGAAAACAATGATCTATGGTTGGGCACATTACTACTCAGAATAAAAGCTGTTTTTTTTGGTTTTTTTTTTTTTTTTAGTCAAAAAGTGGGGCACAGAATTGAATAGTTAACTACTAGTGTTTGCTGTAATATTTAAAGTACTTAAAATACGGCCTGTTACATACTTCTTGGTATATTTAGTGCCTAAAATAGGAGGCAGCCTTTGAAGTTCAGTGGATTTGAATTAAATCCTACTCCCATCCCTTGCTGGGAATGACTTTGAATAACTCACTGAATTTACCTATGAGCCTCAGAATTCTTGGTTTGTCAAGCGCAGCTACGAGTAGTGCATTGACCCTTTGGGATTTCTGGAAGCCTAAAGTAAGAATGAGCCTGTCATGGGCCTGGC
The DNA here is from genome assembly GCF_045843805.1 of Urocitellus parryii. NCBI lineage: Eukaryota > Metazoa > Chordata > Mammalia > Rodentia > Sciuridae > Urocitellus > Urocitellus parryii. The sequence continues at coordinate 48,258,730 of NC_135534.1, forward strand.
ACATAGTCGATGCTCAGTAAATGGAGGCTTCCTCTCTACTCCACCCCACCCTGGCACAGATTCTTCAATGGAAAACAAGGATCAGAGGAATAACCACCTCCCTGTCCTGGGAAGTGATCAAAAACCTCACAAAAAATAAAGCCGTGCTTTGGTCTAGGCTGCCTGCTCTCTGCCCACCAAGTGCTAAAGTGAGTGAAGCCAACCCTGTAATCAGACAATACCAGATACTTTAATTATAGTTTTTTTGCCATGATCCGAATCACTGTTTTCATGTGCATTGCTGTGAATTAATCTCATAACAGTGGTGTTAATTCCTTGGTGCATGAGAAGTGTTTTAGCTCCGGAGGTATTCTGCGGAGAAGAGAAGGGAGTTCATGTTTAATTGGCTCCTGCTCTCTGCCAGGTACTGTGCTGAGTGCTTTTTATACTTCATCTCACTTTCTCTCACAGTAACTTTGCTATTATCATCCTGTGAGGGCACAGAGACTCAGAGATGCTGAGTAAAGTGTCCAGTGGCACAGTTTTATATAAATTCCAGAACTGGTCTTTGTACTCACATTCATTTCATTCCAAAGCTCATGCATCAGCCACCTTTCCCTCATGTGTTACCTACCACCTGATGGCCCTCACTACTTTCCCAGATCAGAGAACAAACCACTTTAGAACTGTACTATTGACGAAACCTGTAGAAAAGAAGGTTGGCTCAGGGCTTCAGAATCCTGGTTCTGACCTCGTGCTCAGGGACATCAGAGGACTCATTGTCCCTTAGGGGCCTCATTTTCCTTACCTGTGGAGTAGTTAGTAGTGAGGGTTTAACAGGATCGTCTGAGATCCTTTGTAGCTCTGAGTCTGCAATTGGAGAGTAAAAATACACATCCTCATTTCTTAATGTTCCAGAAAATGTTCCTGCTCTCAACTCAGCCTGGCTATGGTAAATAAAGAACAAATAAGATGGAGTCCTTATCTTGGGAAAATTAAACTGAACTGAAAAGAAAGGGTAGCAGATATTAGATAAAGAGGTGCTCCTTGACTTACAACGGTGATACCCCACAAACTCATTATAAGCTGAAAAAATCATAAGCTGAAAATGCACTGGACACACCTAACCCACCAAACATGATTGCGTAGACACACAGTATGCTATTGACTATAGGGTTTTTTATGCTTGTGGTCTAATGTCTAACTGGGGGCTATGGTTCCCTGCTGCTGCTCAGAATCATAAGAGAGTATCTGTCAGGATATTGCTAGCCTAGGAAAAGATCAAAATTCAGAGTTTGAGGTATGATTTCTACTGACTGCATATCACTTTTTGCTCCATCATGAGGTTTGAAAATCATGTCAGGTAAGTCAGACAGTGTCTGATAATCTAAATAGATGGTAATAGTTGGAAGTACTTTATAAAAATTGGATCTATCCAAAAGGGCTATGTTAGAGGGCAACAAGCTTTTTGTCACAGGAGAAGGTCCTGTACATATGTGGTTGGACTTGAACCTTGCATTCAATTCTTCCCCAGGGTCCCTCCTCCTTGGGCCAGTGAGCTAGTGGAGTCTTGCTCTTTGCATTGTAGTGGCAGAGATACAAAACATTTCATGTTTTTGTTCATATCACATTCATTAACATCCTATTGGATACAAGTAGCAGGGCCAAACTCAATATTCATGGGGTAAAGACGTATATATAGATTGTACTTGGAGGGGGGGCGGAAATGAATATTATATGCCCATTATTTTTTTAAAAATTTTTTTTGTGGTTTCACAGGGTTTTTTGGAATAGATCTTTATTTGAACTGATTTATGTGTGTATGTAAGTACATGCATGTTAGAGAACGAGTATTAACAAAAAAATGAGCCTAAGATAGAGTGTCAGGAGATGAGGAATGAGCTCCAGCCAGAGGAGTGCTAATGCAGGGTTGGTGGAAGCCCCTGACCACTGCCTTTCCAAAATGGAGGGCTAGTGCTACAGGGTATATTTGGAATTTTATTCCAGTAAGAGAGTTTATCACTGAATGGATGATATGTGTCCAGAAAATCTTATCAAATTAATAGATACCATTAGATTGGCTCTAGGGCTTTTGTTGATGGAGAATCTTATCCAGGATTTCCCCCTGATACAATATAATTATTTTACAGAGAGTCCACAGGAAGACAGTCCAAGTGGACAGAAGGTTATTTCAAGTTAAAATATAAGTAATACAGATGTTAAAAAGAGACCTCTGGGTAGACTGTGGTACACTTTTCTCCATGGTGTTTGTTCTGGGAAGGATGACAATCCACCTCCCCTTCTCTCCCACCTCAGGTCTCAGGGACCAAGGGGACTGCTGCATGACTTTGAGCAGGAGAGAAAAAAGTAGGTGACTTGTCAGGCAGGTAAGAAGTTTTGGATCTTTTGTAAACTCATAGACTTGAGATACCTGTTCAACACTTCCATACTGGGTAAGCCGATCACTTCTTGGTAAAAAGTGAAGACCCTTGGAATTGGGGCTTAACTTGACTACACACTGAGCTCTTCTGCTTGACCCTAAACTTGCATCCTCCTATTAAAAAAATCAAAAGGCTCAGCTAACCTTGCTCCCCATTCTTGAGTTGCAGCTTTAGCACAGGTTTTTGAGATCCTACCTTTTATTGAGACAAGAAAAACACTTTGAAGTCAAATTTTCCTTTGTTTTGGATAAATCCTGCAGTGTCTGGCCCAGTATCGTTGCTGACCTCTGCAGACTGCTACACAATTGACTAGCTCTCCAGAACACAGCACAACCTCAGAGGGCAGAGAGATCAGCCAGAGTAGCCTTCTAACCTGGGTAGGAGCTGGGTCCGCCCAATTTGCATAATACAGGATTCCTGACTCCTACCCTCCAGTTTAGAGACCTTGTTTACATTCTTTCTCTGAGGGAATCTATTCACTGTATCCCTGTCTACTGCCTCCATACAGAAATCAGAAGCAACAGGAAATCTTCCTGGGTTAGTATTATTTATTTCTCTTCCTCATATAGCTTATATTTGGGGGAATGCAGGATGATGGCAAGAATCAAGTATATTGCCTTTGGGATTCTGCGAGGCAGAGCTTGTCTACCTTCAAGGCTTAAGTAACTGCTTTTCAGAGAGTTACTTCTGAAAGCATGTGCCAAGCGTCACATTCACTCTGCACAGACTTGTGCTGTTCAATTATATACAGAATCTCTTTGAGACCTCTGAAAGGCAATTTTCCTTGTCTCTCTCTCTAGTTCTCACAACCTTTTAGCATCGCCTTTTGGTGCCTCTTGGAGGCTGGCATCTGGGCATCTTTCTACCCCCTACTCCTCTCTTGCTTGGGACCTTGCAGCCTCTGAAGTCAAAGCCTCCATCCTTTCAGCTTGGGCTCAAAAGGGCCCATGTGATTAGAACTGGAGTCCAGGGATAATCACAGAGGACTCAGCATTCAACCATGGTGCTGAGTTCTCTCCGAAACCAGGGAAGAGCGAGGAGCCCCCCTGGCCAGAGGCTTGGCCTGCACAGTGCCCTGAGCAGAATGCACAGTGCAGTTCCATCACAAAGCTGTGCCTTTATTAAGAGTAAGTGATCTAATGCTTTTCATTTGGTTGTGGAAATGCTTAACTGCGACACTTTGTAAACACGCTAACATCGGCTGAAATAAGAGAAGCGGAGTATTACTTCTAGTTCAGCAACAGACTATATTTGGAATTAGAGATTTATCGATAAAGGCACTGCCTTAATATTCTGTCTTCTGGATTCCATTTAAATCATCTTTTCTCCACCCACAATTATTTGCTTTGATCAAATATTGGTCAGGATTTTTTTTTTTTTTTTTTTTTTTAGTTGCAAGTGGAAGAAGCTGGGGCTTGAGCAGAAAGAGAATTTAAATGGGATCAGACACAGAGACTCCGAGGACTCCCACCACAACATCAGCATTTTTCTTATCACTTCATGCCATGTCCTCCCTCCCCTTTGACTTGGATCAACTTCTTAACAAGTTGGTCCTGTTCTTTCTACCTACAGCTTGGTTTCCTCCTTGTAGCTAGGGATGGTGGCTGCAGATACCTCTAGGTTTGGAGTATGCTCACCAGACACCAGAAGGAAAAGTCAGCTCTCTCTAGTGATTGAATACAAAAATTCAGGGCAAGTTTCTAAACTGCCCTGCTTGAGATGGTCTGTATTTTTCAAATAGATAATTCATAGTGTTAGATGCGCATTTAATTGCTTTGAGAAATGTCCATACCTGAGCCATATGCCCAGAGATTCAACTGTTCTGGATAGGGCCTGGATTCCTGAAAGTGATTCCAATGGAGATCTAAGATCAAGAACCACTGCATTAGAACCATTCGTTCATTTATTCCTTGAACGTATCCTCTGTGTGCCAGGCCATAAAAGAGACACAGATAGAACTGTGAACAAGAAAGCTAACGACAATATGAGGAAGCTTGCACACTATAGGGGAACACAGGCAACACACCCACGAATAAATACAGACATAGTGCCCTCCAGATAATAAAAACAGGCCTGATGTATGGGCAATGGGAAGGAGCCAGCCCTGACCATCTCAGAGGGAAGAACATTCTGGGCAGAGGGGACAGCTACTGCAAAGGTTGAGAGGCGTGGAAGGGATTGATCTATTTCTGGAATGGAAAGAAGGCCAAAGTGGTTAAAATATGGTGAATGAAGAAAGAATGACATGGGATGAGGTCAGAGAGACAGGTGGCAGCCAGCTGCCATGGGGCTTTGCAAACTAGGCTAAGGGGTGCGGATTTTATTCTATAGGCAACAGAATGTCAACAGATGTGAAGGATTAATGGGATCTGATTTATAATTTTCTGTGTTTATTCTGACTGCTGCATGAAGAAAGGACTAGTTGAGAATAGAGTGGAAGAAACTGGACCAAATAGGAGACAAATGCAATTGTCCAGATAAAAAAATGTCATTTGCTTTGACGAGGTCAGTTTTGGAAAGAAATGAATGAATTCAGGCTTAACTCTTGCAATTGAGTTGACAGGATCCCAGAATGGAGTTCCCTTGATTTGTTCCTTTTACAACCCCAATGTCTGGGGTTGAGAGAAGTGGGTAATGTACCTGAGCCAGTGGGTACTCAAGAAATATTTGTTGAATTAATGAAACCAGAGTCCAAGGACCTGAGGATAGGGGAAAGGGAAAGAAATACAATTCTGGGCTTGTCTAATGAAAGTATAGACTTCTGATGGAGTCCAGTGCCCAGAACAGTTCTAGCACATAGTAAAGATGAGTGGTTGAGGATTCAAAAGTAGGTTGGAGGAACATTTATTTAGTGGTCATGAAACCTGTGCAGGAATCAAAGAACAGGGGGGAGATGCAGGAGAGGACTTTGGGCTCTGCATCTGAGCAAAAGGTTTGACATAGGAAGGCACTACGGCACCATCATGGTAAAGAGAGATTTAGCACTGTACTAGTACAGGACAACCAGCACATGCTGTTCAAGAGAGCAACAGATAACTGGTTGGTGAAATTAAGTAGATAGACCCTGTGACCCAGAAATCCTTGCCTTAGTATATTTTCAGAGATATTCTTGAATGGGCTCATTCGAAACCAAACAAGGACATCTATCATGACTTATTTAGAATGGAGTAAAGGTGATCTAAGATCCCATCAGTTGAGGCCGTGGATACGTTTGATGCAAACCATGAAACAGTGTGCCGTTTGTTAGAGGCATCAAACATTGAATACAGACAACATGGAAGAGCTTAAAAACAGTGTCCAAGGAAAAATGTGAGAACAGTGCCACAGATGGAACCCAGAACAGCAGCACACATGTCCACTGAAAACAAAGACAGTCATCCTCATCATCGTCATTGACTCTGTGAAGCCCCCTACCCTTCCTCCACATTTAACCTCACTGTTCACCTGTGTAATTCTGGCAGAGAGAGCCCCTCCCACTCTCTCCTCAACCATCTGCTCCTACCCCTAGCTTCTGCCCCCTGACCACACTCAAAGCGCGGAGTCTGGTGCCTCGGGTGGAGCTGAATCCCTGCTGATGCTTCAGGAAGCTCCCGACTCTCATGTTGCCCACCACATCCCAGAGATTTTGCATTAGCAGGTCCATTCATAAAAGAGCCCTGGGACTTCCATGAGCTATTTATTCTAAACAACTTAGAGCAACCCTGGGGCCTCAGTGTGATGTTTGCGCGTCTAATTTCCGTGAGCTATTGATAAGAGCCCACTCCAGCCAGCTAGTTGTCAGCCTTGACTCCAAGGGCCTGGAAAATGTACTATTTGCAATTACTTGAAAAGAAACTAATTAGCTTTAAGGAGGAAACCATAGGTAGAAATGACTGAAATCAGCTGTTCAACTGTGCTTGGCAAAAAATTAAAAAGGAGTAGGCAATCACACCTCCCATTTGTTTGCTGGGAAGGAAGAGTAGGAAGAGGGAGAGCCACCCCACGCAAAGGGGTTTTCCATAGCCTCTGGGCAAAGGCAGTGTCAGCAGATCTGTTGGGAACTGGGAGGTTGTGAAGGGCCCTGGAAGCCTCATTTAGACTTTGTTCAGAGGCAGCAGTGAAAGGTATTTGAAAGAGGTGATGATCAACACCAGCCTTAACAAGTGTGTGTTGATTTTCAATACAAGTGTTAGGCTTTTGTAGTGGGTAAATAAATTGTATGTTCCTCTTTCAAAGGGGCCAGTGGGAATCATTTCTCAAAGCAAACTTAGAAACAATATATGCTCAGAGTCTAGCACGTGCCTGATACATAGGAGGCCCATGGTAGCAGTGAAATAAGTTCAGTACCCTGGCTGTCACAGAGGGGCCACCTTGGGTACAAGAGAGGCTGGGGGTAGGGAGCGCTGAGTGTTTGGCAATGTACAGGAGGGGTGAAGAGAAAAGAAGCTACAGCAGCAAGATAGGAGAGAAAAGGGGCTTCCAGATGTGAGGCAGAGCAATCACCAATGGTATTACTATTTCTGATAGGAATATTATTACTAATAGAATCACATTTATTGAGTGCTTGCTATATCCTGTGCTTGACGTGTACTCTCTACAGTTCTTTCCATAAGAAAAGTGCAATTGAAGGTCACACAGCTCATAAATGATAAAGTGACTGTTCTGAGCTCAGAATAAGATTCTGAGGAAAAGATTTTGAGAGGTGATTCCAGGAAATTACCACCGGTGAAAAGACAAAACATAACATAGGGAAGGAAAAGAAGGAAATGGAAATTGAGTCATCGAGTTATTTACCATGATGGGTAAGTGGAGCTCAATCTTGCTGGGGAACTCTGGGAGAAAGAGCAGAACAGTTCTGAGTTATTACTCTGACCTAGAGGCAAGGACACTCGGGTGTTTACCTACAGGTTCCCTATCTGTCATTGGTTGATGCACTTGGGGACATGAACCCTCCACCCATCCTACTTGCCCTATGCTCAGGCGGATCATGCACTGAAGATGCTTGCTGTAAGCAGACCCCAGCATTAAAGGTGACAAGCAAAAATGGGACGGGCAGGGGACCAGCAGTGTCTGCTACAACGACCTGTGTCCAACCTGTCCAGATAGTCCTAGGAACAATAATGAGTTTGCCCACTTTCAAAAGTGCCCTGTGTTGGATACTGGTATATATGACAACTCCTATAAAGGAAGGGACAATTTCAAATCCTGATACATGTGGTTCCGGAAACTGCCTTTTTGCCTTCTTCCAGTCTTCTGTAAAAAAAAAAAAAGACTTTCCTCATCAGCAACTGAGCATAGCTCTAAGTGAAGCAGCAAAGTAAAGGGGGTACCGGACTTGGACAGATACACCTGTGCTCCCTTAAACGTAGAGCATTTCCCCAGGAAGGTCCTGGGCCACAGCATCAGCATTGTAACATCAGCTTATTAACTTGCTGGTTTTTGGGTCCTGTCCCTAGCTGAGTCACAGTCTCCGTAGCTTGGTTCTGATGACCTTCATGTTGAACTCTCTCTCTGGCTATTTCTTCTACACAGTCAAGTTTGAAATCCACAGGCCCAGTGAAGGCAGTCAATGAATGCTAGCATTTTTTTGAGAAGCAGCAAAGGGGGTCGGTTAATGGGAGGGCCTCTGAGTTGGTTCAAATCCTAGCCCTGTCACTCACAGCTAAATGATCTCCAGCAAGTTACTGAACTTCTGTGTTCCATATTGGAAAAACGGGGATGGTAAAAGCATCTACTTTATCAGGGCTGTTATGAGGATTAAACAAGTTAATCCCTATAAAGCCCTTAGAACGGCACTGGGCACGTAGCAAACACTTGAAAATGTTAGTTGGTGTTATTACTGACTTCCAGCTGATGCCGGGGCTCTTACCTGGGCTGTGATATTAATCCTCAGAACAACCATGTGAGGAAGGTATTATTAAGGATTTGGGGCAAATCATTTATCCCAGGCTCAGAGGTTAAACCACACCTGGTGTGGGGAGGGATTTGGTCCCAGTTCTGGTACATCTGCCTCCAAAGTCTTAGCTCTCTCTCTAGGTGACATCAAGCTGCCCTTGGCAGGCTCATTCCCTGCATCCATTGTGGCATCCTGTTTTTTCGCCCCAGCCCTGGGGTCCACTGGGGACTTCTGGGCACAGAGAGGAGGGAGGCGGTGTATTGGTAGCATTGACCTGCTGCATCCTGCCCGCCTTGGCCGAGCTGGAGCGGCTCTCTGGGATCTGGTTAGCAGCTAATGATCAGTGGGCTCTGGCTATAATGATCGGATTAGCTGCGCTTTAATCACTGTCTATTGTTTCAGCAGGGAGAGAATTTCACAGCTCATTGACTGCTCTGACTCCTAATCTACATGGAGGAAACAATGTTGCAGCTCATCAAATGCAATCAGCTGCTAATTGAAAGGAAATGGAATTTTACAATTACAGGCCACCTTTCAGTGCTCAGGATTTCTAAGCACTTCTCCCCACCCTCATCTGCCAGCTCAGCACTGGCAGGAGTACTTGACAACCTGCTAGAGACTTCCCTGAGAGCTGCATTTAGGACCTGGCCCATTTCTCCCTAGTTCCAGAGCAGCAGCAAAGGGAAGCAGTGTCCTCGCCAATTCCTGGGGCTGTCCTTCAAGGCTGAGTGCAAGGAAAAACCCTGGAGTTGGACATCAGGAGAAATGAGGGCTGGTCCTGCTTCACCTCCCCCACCCATGCCATGGGGTAGTGACCTTGGGCCTGTCCCTTTTCCTCTCTGTGCCTCACTCTCCTCTCTAAAATCAGGTGATTAAGTTTGATGAACTGCAAGGTTCTCATCAGTTCCGACGACTCTGTTTGCCCCGTTTTTTGCTGCTTTCCCCACACAGTGGAAGACATCCAAATGGACACCCTCTTCCTTGCCCAGATATCTGCTTTTCCAAATGCTTCCAGGGTGACTGTCCTGGGTCTCCCAAAGGATTTATCCTGATGAGATTTTAATGGGACAGAAAGCAAATTTGCAAGCTATCCTACTTAGCCTTCTGATCAGAAATCTCTTTCCCCGTCCTGGATCCATTCATTCTCTTGGATGAATATCAATCACGATTAATTCTCAGGACAGCCACATAGATTTTTCTGGATTCTGTCTTTTTCCCAGTGAGATTCTGTGGAGAGAAGGCTGGGATGAGGGCTGCCAGCCAGAAAGAGCATTGCTGCTTTGACCCTGTCTCAAAGCCCCATTTCTAGCTGGCTTTTCCTCTGAGAACAGGATGAACCAGCATCTGCTTTGAGCTCTGGTCTGTGTCATCCCACAATAACACTTGTTCTGTCCGGGAACACATCCGAGGCTCCTGTCACCCCTGCTGTACCATTCTCCCTCGGTTCCCATGGTCTGTGGGCTTGTCTGATGTGCTTATCGAGCAGACGCTGGAATCTCACCACTTTTCCCCAGGCAGACGGACGAGTTATGGAGTGTCTCAAAAAAAAAAAAAAACAAAAAAAAAAACAAAAAAAAAAAACACACACACACAATTAAAAATATTTTTTGTTTGGCAAAGTTTCAGTCTTAGATCCATTTCCCTCTCTATATCAGGAGAACACTACAGCATTACAGCAGGGGCTTGGTCTGACTTGTGGCCTTCAGAAATGGGCTCAAATGAGCAACAGGAAGGCAGTTATGGCCTGGCTGGATCTCCCCTCTGACAACCTAAGCTGAGTGGAAGCTGGTGCCAGGGACCTCTTGATGTCTTTCTGGAACACTCATGGCTATAGGGAAGGTGAGCAGGGAGAGAACAAAGACCGTGGTCTGAGTTAGGACTAGAGGAGAGGGGTAGAAGCTCTGGAGTGGGGTGGGCATGGTGAGGTAAGTGGAAAGGAAGCTGAAAGCGAGTCCAGGTGGGGGGCAGAAACAGGACCCCCGGGCAGATTCCATCTTAGTCTATTGACCCAAGGACCAGAGTTCAGAAAGCCAATGTGGAGGGGAGAGTGAATGTCAAGGGTAAGAGAAAAATGGCCCATAAGGGAGGTTGAGAGCATGAGTGAGGTCAGAGGGCCACGAGAAGATGCTGCTTGTGCTCAAAGGGCTGAACAATGGTGGCCAGTATCACTCAGATGCCACCACCCTGGTACAAAAGTGCTGGCTCTCAAGAGACCTGGCATGGGTCTGCCCACAGGAGGAGAAATTCCATTTGGGGTGTGACACCCTGAGAGTATGAAAGTAGGTACCCTGTGATATTTCTGAGATGAACTTGGCATGTGGGGTCCTAACCCAGACCCCAGATGTTCTGATATGTAGATGGGACAGGATGATGAAGATCCAAAGGCAAACCTTAATCAGAGAGGTAGCCCTGGGATGTCTACATAAAAGCTTTCTTTCAAAAAAAAATTAACCAAGATACTTTATCTTTTAAAGGGCTTGTTTTCTTTCCTTGCCTTGATAATAACATTATGTTTTACACCACTAAAAACTATGGTGCATTTTGACCAAGATTGAGATGCACTGAATTTAGAATAACCTGGGCAGTATAGGTCAAGATGCTCTTTTTTAAAAAAATCATTTTTGAAATATAAATGAAAAAATTTGTGGGGAAAATACCAAATTTTTTGAGATACAATAGAGAAATGTCATGGATAAAATGTTTGCATGTCTGCGTTCAGATTTGGTGCGCCTTCATTCACTCAAATATTGATTAAGCATCTATAGCATCTACAATGTTAGATACACATCAGAGAACAATACAGGGGAAAAAAAAACAATTTCCTACCCTTTGGAGCTAGACCTAATAAAGTATTTACTTAAATTAGCTAATCTTCATTTTGTTTTATGCAATTAACTATTTAACATTTTCCATCTTAGTAGAAATAAATTATTTGAACATGTGAATTATTTGAACTTTAGATGTCAATGTAGAAATGGTCAAATAGGTACATAAGTTGTCAAAATATTTTAGGGAGTACATGAGCAAAAAAGTTTGAAATGGAATGTGATAGTCTGCCAGCCTGCAGAACAGAAATTCCCTCTACAATATGCACATGTTAAATTGTTGCCTAGCTTCCACCTGGCCTCTCAGGATACTGAAGCATCGCATTCCTTTCCATATGCTCTGAACAGGTGGAAAGTTCTTTAACTAGAACTCAGTCCTTTAACTTTCTTCCATGAGCTCTTGTTCCTCCCTCTGGGATTACCTAGTTTCATGCCACTCAAGGTGTGGTTCTCAGACAGCAGCTTCAGCATCACCTGTACACTTGTTAGAAATGAGGAATCATAGGTAATTTGTGTGCCATTAAAGTATGAGAAGTACTCATATAGTGTATGTATGCTCTTTATCTCTTAAAGAGCAGCTTTTCAGCTCTTCAAATAGCTTTTCCAGTGGTGAAATTGAAAGGGCTCTGGCCTGTTGAATCCTACCTGCACTATTTATTAAGCAATATGCTTTACATTCGAAAATAGACCGTCCCAAATAGACCCTCTAAATTTAGCATCACATGAAATTGTTTAGGCATAATGAACGTGCAATTGGAATGTAATAAGGAAGCTAGTAATTTGTTCAGGATCCAAGATAGTTCCAGAGCCCATCCCTTAGAGATCAGAGTTGACTGTTTCATTCTCTTGCTACCAAGAGATCTCCTTAGTTTCTACTCTGTGTTACTCATAGCTTCTGACATCTCATGGGGTTAAAGCTGGCCATCTCTTTTTCTTTCTTTTTGCTTCTACTATTAACTGAATTCCTATATCTCAAGTTCAGATAGTTAACAGAGAACTGATTCATCCTTTCATGACTAGCATGTAGATTGATACCATTTATCAGAATATTCCTCACGAGGTACTATCCAATGTACAGAATGGCTATTTTAGATCTGTATCCTCCCTAGATTTGATCAGATCCAAGTATAGTCATGAAGAAGGCTTATAGGAAGGTATCTATGTGTGGCAGCCCAATTCAATACATTCTGTAACTCATTTATTTATTCTTCAAATATTTATTGAACATATACTCATGCAAGCCACAGTACCAAGGATGAATACAAAGACACACAAATAAAACATAGACTGCTGTATTACATAGTTTACATTCTAGTGAGGGAGGTAAATAAGTACTTTTTATGCAGGATAAATGTTATAATTGATAGCTGTATGGTGTGCTATTAAGGATGACGAAAAATAGATCTTTGAAGGGGATGAAGGAAGAAATGAAAATAAATGCATGAGGAACTAAGGACAAGCAGAAGGCTTTAGGCTAGTGAGTTGCTCAAGGTGTGTTCAGGGAGGAAGTTGGCATGGCTAGAGTGCAAGGTTGGAGCTTCTGGGCCAGCAATGATTTAGCATTGTGGGCTTTGTAGGCTTCGCTGAGAAGCTTGGCTACATTTCATGAAAGAAAGAGAAAAATCCCTATTAACTTTAGTAGGGGAATGCCATGGTCAGATTTACATTTTGGAAAGAGACCCATTTGGTGGCAGAAGCAAGAATGAATTGGGGTTGGATGATAATGGTTATTGGAGACCAAGTAGAAAGTTCTTCCACTTGAGTGAGAAAACGAAGGTCCAGACAAAGAATTGGGAAAATAAATGTGCACATGCTACCATTTCTTACTTCAGGTGCACAGATGCACTTGTGAGTCTAGATGATATTTTGGAATTTAACCCAACTTGATATACAAGGCAGACATGACCAAAAGATCAATAGATGAAACCTCTTTGCAGCCCAGGTCTAGTCCAACTCACTGGTTGTAGAGACCAGGAACAGGGGAAAGAGCCCAACAGAACTTCCAAAGAGCCCAGACCTTCAAGAGAGTCCTCTAAGAGTTGACAGGATGCTGCTAGCCCCATCATGTCCTCCACTGTCAATCACTAACCACTGGAGAGTGCTTGAGGCTTACCATGAAATGTTCCTATTTTAATTCTCTCTAATCCTGCAAGAAAGTCAGGACAAGTATGCCACTCTCCTTTCTTTACAGTCTAAAAAAACAATAAATGGGGGCTGAAAGCACCCAGGCTTCTTTAGCACTTTGGGCTCTTAAGGCCTCTCATCCCTTCAACAAGCACTGGCTGAGAAACTATCATCCTTAAGTGACATGTACTAAGAATGTGGCCAAATGTGACTTGGTCTTAGTTTTTTCTTTTCATTGCCCCATATTGGATTTATCTCAGTATATTTGTTTTATACCTTCTCCCAGATTGTCAGTTCCCTGAGGGCAGTCTCTGGAAAATATTACTGTTCCTAATCACAGCCTGCTTGCCGCACACAAGAACACCCCACGGAGACCAGGCGTGCGGCCTGGATTTGCCAAACCTTGGCTGAAACATCAGAGCTCTGGGATCTAGCTGCAGATCAGTCTAGAGGTCTGTTTCTGATCATCCTGGCAGGCATCTTGAAGGTCTGCTAGTCATTTAACCTGGCAGAGAGAAAAGGCCTATCCCCCAAATAGAGTGTAAAACCACAACCACAGCCCACAAGACCTTGAGACGTGCAAATCCAGCCATTACCCAGTGGCAAGTATGGGTTTGCTGGGAGGCCCTTTCTTACAGCCTCTCCAAGTCCAGGTTCACTTAGGTCACACCACACTGGCTCAGGATGGACGCCACAAGATGATTGACCTTCCAACTTCACAAACCCTGACAATTTCAGAGCCCTGAGGGGTGACGTTGAATCTAAATGCTTCGTAGGTCTCAAATGATCAAGTCTCTTGGGGATTTGGTAAGGAAGAAGTGCTCTTCTTACTTACCAAAATGGGGTTGGCTGGTGGTAATGTCACAGCCATGCCAGACCTGCTTTCTAAGTGGCCATCGGCCTCTTTGACTAGCTCCCACCCCCTTTGATTTATACACAATATTTTATAATAGATAAAGTGGTGCTCAAAGAAATTTCCTCAGCCTCAGCATCCCAACACCACTCCAGGAATAAAGTAATGTCCCAGAAATACATAGCTTGTGGTGTATTATTACTTAAATATAGGCCTGAGACGCCTCTCTACATGGTTGCATGCTGTGAGTGCTACCCAGGCCTGGCCCCGCAGAAGTGAGACAGACCACTATCATCTCAGGTTTCTTTAGCAAAGTCATTATCTCCATACATTATTCCAATCAAAGCCGGAAAACATGGAGCCCTTGGTACCCAACTCCCCTTTCTGGCATGTTGGGGTAGGAACACAGGAAAGGATATGGAGCCAGAAGTCCTGCTTTGTGCCTCAGGTCCCCTGCTCACTGCCAGAGACTCACACTTACTGAGTCTGTTTTCTCCTCTGTGGAATGAAGAGTCAGGATGTAACCTGCCAGGCAGGTTTTTGATAAGATCAAATGAAAATGCTTTGTCAACTAGAACTAGGTCAATATTATTTAATAACAAATCATAATACAGATGATAATGAAAAATTTACATTTCTGCTAGCCTCTATAAAATATCTGTTTTATATGGAATGTACCCGAAGTTTTTATCTGACAAGATGGGGTTTATTATTCTTATTGTGCTCAGATGCGGTGCTCTATGCTGTGGTTCCTGTGTCATCTGCATTAATTTCATTGAAGTTATTCTGTCCAGTGGTTCTGTAGCTCTGAAAACAAATATGTCGAGCAGACCCTTTGTGTAGAGGTAGCTTGGTCGTTCTGTGCTTAGGCAACCAGGTCACCTTGTCCTTCTATGTGAAGGTGTTCCTGGCTTTGTTCCTTTTGTTCTTTGGAATTCATGTGTTCTGGTTCTTCCAAGTCAATTTGTGGGGACCTGGTATTTTTTTCTAAGCTTAACTCTCCTGCTTAATTCCCGAGTTCCCCTGGAAACAGTCTGAAGCAAAGGCAATTGTGTGTAGGTAGTTTTCTTTAGGTAGGGAGGGCACTTCGATGAGGGTTTGAGAGAGTGAAATAGCATGAGAATGTGCTAAGGAACCTTTGCAACCGACTCATGCTCATCTTCCCGGGGTAAGCCTTGTGAAACGAGCATTGAGAAATGTTGTTTTAGAATTTCCAGGTTGCAGTAGGAATGGGGGGCATACTTATCCATCATCTTTCTCTTCCATTGGTCCTCTGGTCATTTTCTGGGCTGCATTTCTGGTTTCATGTGTGCATATGCCTGTCACCTTGAAGTAGGAAAAGGCTCAGGTCAGAGAGAGGGAGGTAGGTGATGTGCACCTAGGCAAAGATAGCAATGTCAGTAACCCCAGTGAGAATCTGGTCAAGATCCAAGTAGAACGTGCTCGGGCAGGAGTGGCTGGAGCTGAGGCTGAGAAGTGGTCCAGGAAGAGGTGTCTTCGAAAATGAGTGGATCATGTGGGCCTCCTGGAGATGATCATTTCAAGGCAGATGTTCAGCCAGAGCCTCCTCATGGGCATCTAAACGGACTGATGTGAGAGCATTCAGGGCACTGTCCCCTGGGCTGCTCATCTCAGCACTCCCACGCAGGAGGAGTCCACCTCCATCGATGCAGACATAGGATGAGCTTTTGATTCCAGGTGTCCAGTTCTGTCTCTGACTCAAGTCTGACACCAGGAGCAGCGTGAGCCATTAAGGATTTAATAACGTAATTATAACACGGCGACACAGTGTGGGGAACAGAGAGGCACTCGGCTGCCTCAACAGCGTGCTCCAGGCCTCACCGAGGGCCACTCTTTCAAATGAAGGGGGGTGTTGAAAATGCAGAGCAGAAAGATTGATAATTATTTGAAACAAGCTTAAACATTTGGATTGCTCCAACCGCCTTAAATCACTCTGCCATATTTATACTTGACTAGTGTTCTACATAACAACTTCCAAATCAAAGACTTTTGAAAAATTTCAATCACTGTGTTTTGAAGTGATTGAGAGCTCAGGGCGTGAGCAGTGTAGAAATAAGGCATATTAACATTATTAGCGCGACAAATTTCCTGAAGTAGTTACATTAAGAAATGATCAAGGCCTCAGCCTCTATAAAGGAGAGGGAGCGGTATGTGGCTCAGGCGTGTGGTTTTGAAAGGATCTTAACTCTTTTGATGCTGAGAGGCCATCAGTCATCTGAAAATGGACAATTTCAAATGGATTGTGTTGTCGGGAGGAGATCTTCTGTCAAGACAGTGGACAGTAGCAGCCAGAGGGAGGCGGGAAGACTACGGAAGGGAAACAGAAATATGCCTCATGCTCACATAGAACCTCCTTTATGCAATTCTAAGTGCTTTACATATATGAATTATATGTGCTTCTCACCCCAGGACTAACCAACCCCTTAAGGGAAACACTAATATGATCCCATTTTATAAGGAGGAAGAGGAGGGAAGGGCCTATATTTAGACAGTCACGATATAAACCAGACACCCCAGAGTGCCTGCTTTTGCAAAAGGAAAAGAAAAGTCATATTTCTAGTTCTGCAACATGCTAGAGACATTTTCTCATTTAAACCTTGAAGGAACCTTCTGAGATTTTGCCTTTCATTCGATAGCTAAGAAAACAGAGGCCCAACCAAACAGGTTGGCCACAGCCATGGGCTTGTAAGGGGCAGGTACACAATTTTAATTCCACCCTGTCTTTCTGGTCCTTCAGCTCTGATTTTGGACCATTGTTAAGGGGCAGGTAACACCGGATGTACAGCAAGATCTGAATAACAGTAAATTCAGAGGCGGAAGTTGTGAACTTCTTTCCTTTATCAACCTAGATCTGACAACTGCAAAGGGGACTATGAAAAAGAGAGCCAGTCACAGAAGCAGACTTGAGCCTGGGGTCCAGGAGGAAACAGACAGGATTGAGAGTCAGGCAGGTTTGGTTCTGAATCACAGATCTACTTCTCATTGGCAGCATAGATTTGAGCAAGTAGAACTTTTTGAGCTTCATTTGGAGACTGGAAGAATAATGGCTCACTTGCAGACTGATGTGAGTATTAAATGAATGAAAATATGTATACAACATGCTTGTCACAGTGCTTCGTATACACTTGGTGTTCTGTAAATATCAGATGCCACACTGCCATTAAAATGGACATCCCTGCCAGTTGGATTAAGCATCATAATTCCAGGCTCTTGTACAGGACTATGCTGGCAGCAATTATGGCTTTACCTCCTTGGAGAGAGTTAAGGTAAAACATGGATGGTTTATAGAAAGTCAGATAGTTCTTGCTGTGGGACTTGGAGAAAGCTCTAGTTTAAACTTGACTCAGAAGGAAATGTCTCAAAACTGAACATCCCCATCCCATCAGTTCTCTCTCCTTCTGAATGTACCTTCCTATTCAGTTGGGCAGGAAGAGATAGGCAGCCTCCACCCTAGTTTAAAGATATCCCTCTGTTCCTCACTGACATCCTCTGTTATCCAAAACAGCTATGGCTACCCACTTCCAAATAATCTGTATTTTGAAAATACTAGATAGAACAAAGACAAGTTCTTTGTTTTCCTTACCTCTGTTTTTCTCAAGGCAGATTGTGACCTTAAGGATTAAAACTTAATAGAAATACTGTTATTTTACCTACATTACCTAATTAGAACCTATAGTAGTTCTATAGGGTCAGGATTATTATTCTTGTTTCGTAGGTGAGAAAACTATTAAGACCATTAAGCCTCTATTCATGTTCAGAATGATTTAATCTAAGCAGATAGCAAGGGTTGCTTAATATTATTTTTGGAGTGGTTCAGTGATTAATAATCAGATTAATTCCAAATTGTGCTTTGGCTTCCAAATCTGTAAAATGATAAAACTTGGATTAGATAATCATAATTCTCTTCCAACCCTTGAATTCTGGAATTGTTATGAAGTTTAGGAAAGGGAAGGGAAGAAAGAAAAGGAAAAAAAATTAGCTGTGCAGAGACAGCTAAATGCTAGATGCATTTTTCACTTCATCCCCACCAAAAACCTTGTGAGAAGGTTATCAGCTGACCCACTAGAGAGAGGAGGGAGCAGAGATCAAAAAGTTGAAGTTGCCAAGATCATGGAGCCCGCAGTTAGTGGATCTGGAGCTGACTTCTGAGTACAGAACCTACAAACTTTTCTCCACGTTAAAGCCAAACAGGCCCTCTGAAGGTATCTACCCTGTTCTTCTCTGAGCCTCTCTCAAGCAATACTGGATTTGGGAGAGTTGGAGGCCCTCATTCGGCTGAGAAGCCTCATCATATAGGATAGAGTCCTGACCTTTGTCAGAGACAACCATGTCTTTACGAACGTGACAAGCATTATGTGGTCAGGTTCCATAGAATCAATGCCAAGGACTTTCCTAGACTAGTAGATTTTGTTACCTTCCTATTTGATGTGAATAGATATTTGGTGTGACAGTGCTGGGCTCCAAGAGCACTTTCACAGCACGCACCCTCAGGGCTGCAATTGCATGTTGAATGCATATTTTCCCTGATGGATCCTAAACCTGTTGAAGGAAGCGACTGTGTTTATTACCTTTATTATTAGTCATATCAAGTCACCTTGTGATGGGTGAACTATCACACTTTAATACTCCAAAACCTACTATACTAGGTTCTACAGTTTACAGAGCTGTAGTGGATCATGCCAAGTTGGGGATTTTTACAGCTCAGAATGTTGGTTTTCTCAAACTCCTGCCCCCAAAAGACCAATGTGCTCATTCTCTGATGCACAGTGTCCTTTGTGCCAAGTTGAATGAGAAGAGAATGACACTAAACTACAGTGTATCTAAGTTGGTTGGCTGATATTGATAACAGGTCAGGGTTGTAAAGGTACATTTTGGCAGGAGAGGGGGAGGTTTCTTGGGATAGGAAATAAAGGGAGGATCCATGCCACAGCAGGTGGCCAGGACCTTCAAGAGCTACACAGAATGAAAAATATGATTTAGGACCAAGTCCATGAGTATAGAATATGACTGAAGGTATAGCTTTTATGTAGTATCTGTTCTTTTCAATGAGTGTGAGTGTATCAGTGTAGGGTGGTATCGGTCTCAACACTCAGACAGTGAGGAGAGGCACTGCTCTGCCTATCTGCCATGCCTCCTGGCAAATATAAGTGCAGTTGGCCAGACTCCGGTGACTGTAATGAGATTCTGCATTTGTAGTAGCTGTGAGTGACCATACTTACAGGACTTGCTGGACTTTGATCAAATTGTCCTGTGTATCACTTATGGCCAGGATTTTTGGAATAGAAATGAGATGGGAGTTCATAATCTGCTGGAATCAAATGTATGAAATATGATATGTCAAGAGCTTTGTAATGTTTTGAACAACTAATAATAATAAAAAAGAAATGAGATGAGGAGGCAGTGGGTAATCAGACCTGAGTCCCAGAGGACATAGACCCCACCTGCGGACAAATGAGATAATGAATGTGACAACGCCTTGTAACTACAGATGGGAGGGTCTTTATGGTGACTGTCACACGCAGTCTGAATGGTAGTGTTGGAGAGACCCATGGAACACAGTGCTGTTTGGACAGCAAGTCCACTCCCTGGGCTGAGTGGGTGTGAATCCTCAGCACAGGGAAATCAAGCCTGGAACTTTCATCTGAGCCTAGAAGTGCAGATGATGATCCGGCTTCATCTTTGCCTCCTTTGGGTTTTGTATGAAAGGCTGACTCTGTAAGGGAGGAGATTCACAGGAGAAGTATTCCAACGAAGACAACCCAAGGACGTTTGCAACCCTCTCTCTCTCCCTCATTTGTCACAGATTCAGCCTCTTCTTAGTCAAGCCTTTTCCTTGGCAGGCTTCCTGGGTTGACTTCTGTCGAAGTTGGATGATTATTGGACTATTGGATTCCGATAGCCTTGGACAGAGCCCAGAGCCGGCACTGCTGTTCATGTTTGATCTCCCATTCAACTTTCTGGAAGAAGTTGGCTGAACTGAGGATCAAAGATTTCTTCTCTAGCTTCCTCTTCTCCCCTATGACAGTCTCAGTGCTAGCTGTTTAGCACAGCAGCAAATTAACTCTTCAGCTGATCATCTGCTCAGAATTTCTCACATCCTGGCTGAAAGGGCAGCCCAAGTGGTTCCACAATTTCCTAACAGGAATTTTATTTCAACTTGAATGTACCAAAAGATAAAGCTATAGTTCAGTTTTCACCCATGCCAAGGGGACTTCCCAGGGGAGCCTGCTTACTCAGATAAAGTGATTTTATTTGTTGGACAAAACTCCTAATAGGGAGTTCTCCCATGAATACAAAGAACTTGGAAGCTTCCACTGGAACTTTCTTGGTGTCTGAAATGATCAGATGGGAGACAAGAATTTTAAACAATGATGCACTCTCCAGAGAGGAGGCATATTCCTCTATGAAGAAGACGTAAATGATCAGAGATTCTTATTTTCTGCTAAAAATATTAATTAATGCTCTACTAATTAATTGTGTCACTATTCACCCCTCAGTTTCCTACATCAGGCCATCAATCAGGAAAAACACAATTAATTCTCAACTTTCTGTGGCTGGTCTATCTTCCAAAAGCTTGAGGTCCAGAGTCCTGCTCTTCAGTCTCAAATATGCTTCTAAGTCACCTGAGGATCTTGTTAAAATGAAGATGTTGATTCATTAGGTCTGGTGTGAACCTGAGATTCTGCACTTCCATCAGAAATATGGTGCTCATACTACGGGTCCTGAGAATGCACTTTGAATGGGAAGGCTGGAAATCCAAGAGGATTTCCAATAGATTTTAGCACTGGTTTAAATTGAAGTCTCATACGTAACAGAAAGAAATGGCATTATTATTATTGAAAGAAGAGAACTCAGTAGAAATCTTTGAATATAGCCGGCTTAGCCCTCTTCTTTTGCCCAACTCCTAGCTCCACGCACTGAAGAAAAACCACAAGACACTTCTGTGGTATTACGAAGACCACAGCAGGTGCAGCCTGAAGCTCGGTGATCTCTGGGTGTGCCTCTCACATTCTATGAACAAGGATGAAAATGTAAAGAAGTGTCACCTGCATTTTAAGGAAAGGAGGGAACATGGTCCCAGGAGAGGTGGCTAATTTTGTGGGTCAACTTGGCTAAGTCCATCTTTCTCAGATATTTGGTCAAACACCAGTCTGGATAGTCCTGTGAAGGTATTTTTAAGATAGAATAACATTTTAATCAACAGGCTTTGAGTAAAGTTCAAAGATTTCACCCCATCATATGTAGGACTCATCAATTGGTGGAAGACTTATTTAAAAGAAAACATATTGAAGCTCTCTGAGAAAGTATTCTACCTCCAGGGTGCACAAATTCAAAATTGCAACATCAACACTTCCCTGGGCCTCTGGCCTGCTGACCTACCCTGCAAGTGTTGAACTTGCCAGCCCCACAATGGCTTGAGCCAATTCCTTAAAATCACTTTCTCCTCCCAAGTGCTCTCCTCCCAAATCCTATTAATTCTGTTTCCCTGGAGTATCTCCACTAATATAGCCCCTTCAAACACAAAAAGAGTTTATTGAAACAAAATCCTCTCTTTTGCTTCAAGTCCCAGTCACTATTCGATTCTTCAAATATGTGATTTGTGATCTGTGATCCTGTGTATGGTCCTTGTGTCTTGAATCTGTGGAGGCCCCACAACTGGCCCCCATGAGCACCTTCCTTTCTTGTAGTGGCGCATGGAATCAGCCTAGGCCTGGGCCCAGGACTTGTGGTTCCTATCTCTATTCCACCATCGACATCCTGGGACCTGGAGGCAAGTTGCTCTCCTTAACTGAGCCTTGGTATCTTTCTTTATAAAATGACATGATACTTTATGTCAATGTTTTCTAAAGGATTTTCCAAAGAATTTTAGGATACCTTGGGAAAAGATCTATGATCAAGTAAGCTTGAAAGAATACAGATGTGGAAATACCTTTCTTAGAGGGTCACAAGGAACATCATGCAAAGGCCCTGAGAAGTCTTACAGTGAATAGGCTTATTTATCACCTCCCCATTCCCGGCTTATCTGATGGACAAACACTAACTTTGTTAAATCTCGCAGAGACTCATATTGGGAGATGTAATATTGGATAGTTGTTGTGGTTCTCTTAATCCCCAGATTATTCTTTTCATTTAATTGAAAAATTCAAAGAAAGAAGTCAAGAGAAAAATTGGTCCACATCTTTTCCATAGTAGTTGAAGGGTGTACTGTGTTTTATATCTTTCAAATGGGAATGTTAATAGAATTTACCACATTGGGTAGGATTAAGTTAAATAATGCATGGAAAACACTTAGCACCGAGCCTAGCACCTAGTAGGCAGCCAATAACAATTTTTCATCTTAAGCCAAAACTGGTCATATTTGAAGAGTTCAATTCTAAGAAGAACTCAGGCATACAATCCTTCAAACCAAACCCAAACCATTTCATGCTTGGATTATTTCACCCTGGGTGAAGGGCGGCTTCCAGGCATTTGAGAGCTCTGACATCCTTCTGGCAACCCAGGAACATTCTGAAGCCAAGATACTAATGATTTAAGCATTAATAAATCCAGAGATAGGTCATTCAATTTTCTTTTAAATGCAGATCATAAAAGAGGGAGGAATATTTAGGTCAAGATGTACTGAGGGTTTTACTGAATCTGAAGGTTTGAGAACATTTTTGTAGCAACTGACTAGGTCTAGCAGAAGGTTGCATTTTCGCTACCCCAGCACTTGGGGGAACCTTGGGCAATATCCTACTTTCTTTTTGACCATAAAAATACTTCAAAAGCCATATTACGCTTACATAGCACTTTCAGCCTATCCAAGGATTTCCACGTCTGTATTCTTTCTTCAGCCTCTCAAAACCCATTGACTTAAGATTAGCAGCTGGCAGTGCCTATTTAACAGATATGCAAACTGAGCTCTACAAAGTTAGAT